>NC_083426.1:21000921-21625921 GCF_020745735.1 Hemiscyllium ocellatum | reverse complement strand
AGGGAAAATGTCAGCTTGATTCATGATATCTGCTACTTTATCTCTGTGATTATCATATTTTTATGTGCTTTCTATGGGTAAATAATTTCCTGCAACCACAATACATTATTTGTCTGAGTCAATGGATTTTTATAATGTCATCTTATATATGCTTTGAATGTTCTTCAACTGTATATTATCTGGATTGCATAGGATAGAGATTTTTTGGTGGCCAATTAAAGCATAAGTGCTTTTTCTTGTACGGTTATTTTGTGAATTACAATGAAATGGATGAAGTGTATTGTGTAAGTAGTTGACTTGCACAATAGATTATTAAGCATTGTAATCATCCTTTCCTTATTTGGGCAGTATAACCATAAGCAACACATTAGTGTGCTTCTGATTGTAAGGCATAGTGTTTAGTAGATCAAGCTGAGGGTTGTATATTATTTACTTGTGTTTGTGTGACAATTGAAGTTAATGATCTCAAACAATGAGCTAACAGTGTCCAGTAATGCAGTGTGAGTATAATTGAAGTTCTTTCACATTTGCTCCCACCTCTGCAGAACTGTATTTATTCTTCCCATTAGTGTTCACAGAGATGTGTTTTGTTTACTTGTAGGTATATGGTACATCAAAATCAAATTAAGACTTCTGTTTCAGGAATTGCTCCCAAAGAAATTAAGCCTGTTTCCAGTCACATGGAATGCATTGGCATACTTAGAATGTCCTTTTAATCACCTCCATTTCTTTTTTTAATAGGAATAAATGAGGTTCCTTCCAAATAGAATATTTGACAGCATGAGGGCAGGAAATGAATTATTTTATTATTTTTTGCTGTTTATTAACTGGCAATTGATGACTGCTGATATTTGATATTTGACAACGCATTTTATCAGGAAACCATTTTGCTGCAAATTGTGTAAAATGTATCACTGATTATAAGAGCTGAATTTGAAATTCAGGATATGAAGGCAATTGAATGAGACTATTCTGCCAAGCTTTTTCTTGATTTTATTTTGCCTAGATTTGAGCAGCTTAAATGACTAGAGGTTCGTTTAGGCTTTAAATCAGGAAATGTTTCCGAGGGATAGACTTGATCAGAAGTCAGATATAATGAATGGATAGTGAGCATATTGATGTTCTTGGCCTCAGGATGAAATTTAACAAAGTTGCATCACAAGTTGTGTCAAATTAGTACTACAATTTGAGCTCTGATACATATTTGTTGTGAAATAAGAGGAATGGTTGGAAAATTACAGCTGCGATGCAGGAGGACAAATTATACAGTAACACAAAAGCTTTGGAAGCAAGGTTAAACTCTGAGTACGATCTTAAGATCTCTGAACATGTAAGATCCAAAATAATCATGAGCACCAGATTCTCTCACCATAAGCACAAGTAGAGATAGAAGCTTTTCTTGGTAATGATCTTGCTTCAACAATATAAAATAGGAAGAAAACATAAGGTTGTAGAAAGATCCAACTAAAGCGTTATATACATTAGTCTTTGCTAATATTGGTATTACGGTAACAACTGAGTCAGAGGTCATGGGTTGAAGTCCCACATATAAGAATAGGAGCACATGATCCGAGTTGGTATCTGTGCAAAACTGAGGGAATATTGTCTATGAGAGGAGCCTTTCAAATTATTTTTAATCTCAGGCCCAAATTCCCCTGGCAGGGCATTAAAAAGTGCCATAAGATCTTCTAAAACGAGTAGAGGATTTCTCTTGTTATTCTGGCCAACATTTATCTCTTAACCAACATCAACACAGATGACCTAGTCACCTTTCTCATTGTTGTTTATGGGACGATGCTGTGTGTAAATTGGCTACCACATTTCCGACATTACAGCAGTGGCTATGCTTCAGAGGTATTTTATTGACTGTAAAGTGCTTTGGGATGTCTTGAGGTCAGAGAACGTGCTGTAAAAATGTGAGTTCTTTATGGGCATATGATTCCTAGCTTGCCATCTGAGAATCTCAGTTCACAATAAAAAGTTTTATATTAAGGTCCTTCACTGCAGGAAACTAGGCAAAAAGATTTGAATTGTAAAATTCCAGTTCACAACATGTGGAATTTCTTCAACATCATGTAGATTTCTTGCATGAAGCATGAGGATTGTAAAATGCTTCTGCTGTCACTTTAGCCTCATGTGTTTCCAATCTAGTACTATTAATATTCTAATCTTTGTGTGTATCTTTGTATTTTCACTGTAATATCACCAACATTAGTGGTTGCCAGGATCCTGGGAGAATTCCCTTGCTACGCTTCAAGTAGTGCCATGGGATTCTTTATGCCCACTTATAGGGATAGCTGCCATCTTTGTTTAATGTCTCTTCTGAAACACAGTATTAGTGTTGCCAAAACTTGCAACTTGCAATTTATTCATGATTTGTGGCTGCTTTTTAAATGTAGATTTCCCGTACCAAGAGCCTGGCTCTGCAATAAAGTGTCAATGACTAGGAGCAAGAAATTGCTTGCTTTCAGTGAGGTTGGATAGTCTTAGTGGCAGCTCCTTTCCAACATTGAACATTGCCATCATTAGCCCAGTAACAATGCGCCGAAAGGGAAACATTAAGTGAACATTGGGAGCTTTACTGCTAGAGTTACCAGCTGCTGCTCATGCTTCATTCATCAAATATCAGTTATGATCAACTTAAATCCAGATTGATTGATAGAATAACTTACGATCAAGTCACAGAAGGTAGAGACACCAACTGCCCTATTTTCTTTCCTATCAGTTGACATCAATTCACTGATAAAAGTGAAAATAATTTCGGATTTGGCCAGGTAGTTTTCTGTGTTTACCAAATTGTGATCCAGATAAAGCAGGAATTAGTGGGATACCTGCGAACTTGGTTGGTAATGATTTAGGGGTCTCGTATTTATTTGTTGCTGAGTTACCATGACATTCAATTCCAATTAACTTCACCTTGTCTGCTTTATACAGGCCAGAGGGAATGAGAGAGATTCTTTTCATAAAATGAGAAGCAAACTGCTTCTCAACAAAATCAAATGAGAGATCAACTTTTTTGGGTATTCTATTCATTGTTCTTCTGATGATGGTGATTCTTCCAGCATTCTAGCTAAGTCTCCTTTCTTCCTATTTAAGCCAAAGCAGTAAGTTGATAGTTAATTTAGCCATTCCAGCATCTGCATTGACATGTTTTTCACTGTACAGCATTCAGGAACACCCACCAAAGTGCACTCCTCCCCACCATATCCAGTGTGGTCAATGTCCTGCCTCCTGGCACCTGTAGCTGGGAGCATATTTGGGCTTTTCCTAATTGCTGCTGCATCACTTGATGTTGAGTGGGCCTGGAATTTTTTTCAGAAAATGCTGTTATCTGAAGAAAAAAATATTTTTCAGCCTACCAACCTAGATGGAGTAATCACACTCATTCTTTTTACTTTGCCATTGTAATCATGCTCAACACAGTCATATAGCAGCAGTGTCAGGTCATTTGCTGCCTATTCCAATTCACACAGTCCCTCAATTTAGTCCCATATTTTTCTGCATGTCATCAAGACAAACCTAATTTTTCACTGAGCCGTTTAGATTATTTCCTTTAATTGGGGCCAACTGTGGGGCAGTTTCAGTCATCAAAGGAAGGAAAATGATCAGTTCTAATTTAGAATCAATGCTGTTACAATTGGACCTTTGCATGCACATGGAGGGTTTGATTCAGGCACCATTTGTTCTTGCAGACTCCGATCAGCAGGAAGACTCCCAGTTGCAGTAGATTGACATTAGTCTGCACAGATTTGCGTGATTCAGATGAGTTTATACCACTTAGCTTGTCTGCGGCCTTTGGAGGGGGGTAGGGTACAATGTGAATCTGAACCACAGTCTAATTTCTGAAGCATAACATGACCTTTGCTTTGTGAGAACACAGAAATACCAGGTACTAATAGAAGACAGATGCTGAATGCCCCATTATTTTTCATTGTCTGTTTACTTTTGTGGGTTTTTAAAAAAAACTTGTTTTTGTCATATTCTGTTGTAGGATTTTCCAAAGTTAAGACTAGTCTAAAAGCACTAAGCATTTCTTTTCGTTCTTTGTTTCTTGTTTATAATTGATGAGAAACAGGTTTGTGCTTATTTTAAAACTATTGACTCAAGTTTTGTCTTAGGAAAATATGTTTGTAATTGAAAGTTGTGTTTTGTTTGGTCATTCCTCTTACAGTGGTGAAGTTAATTTTAGGGAAACTATTGTGATGTCTACCGCACAAGTGTATGATGTTAAATATTTGTGAAAGTGTCACAAAGCTATGGTACGATCAAAGGCTATCATGAACCATAAATGTGAAGCTTTAGTTTCTAAATACTGTTGGAGTTCTGAAATGATAAGTTAATCCTAGTTATTGCACATTCAACTTGGTCACCAGTTTTAGGTTAAAAATCTTAACTCTGTAGCTGCTGTCAAAATGTTCAATCATTTATAAGTGAACTATAACTTCTGAGAAAATAGCATTGGTATGTTATTCTTCTCAAGCTAATGGGAGCTTGATGGTTTCCCTGCAATTTTGATTATTTTTGTCCATTATAGAGAAATAATTTGCCCAGTGAAGGGAAATTCATTTATCATCAGAAATTCCGACATTTAACATTTGTGACAAAACGAGACACAACAGGTTCGCATTATGAATGGGCTTTTTTTCAATTAAATTGAACCATCCTGTAAGGAACCATGTTGTAACAAGACATGTAACTTGCATCAGTTGATTTGAAGACAGTTGTGGGGTGTTTGTGGATATATTTTCTCTGGGCCAATTGAGTGAGATGTGGTTTAGGACCTGTCAGCAAAAGACAGCATCCTAGCCTGAAATTTCTATTCTTTCTCAGTTACCTTGTAATGCATCCTGTCCGTCACTACCAGTGGCTTGATTCTCTGTTAATTTATACGTGTTGGTCAAGGCATTTCCCCAAACAAGGGTCACTGCCAAGACATTCAAGTGAGACCTGGGAGTTCAGATCTCCAAGGCTTCAGGCTCTGGAAAGAGTGAATTTGTCACTACTCATTTCTGCCTGTCCAATCCTGCAGATCACACCTCGTAAAATTGAGACTAGTGACATTTGACCTTATAAGTGGGTGTTTCATAAGTGAGATTTTGTCCTTATACATCTGCATTGGCACCTGCGAGCAGGAGTCACGAAATAGTGAGCAAAGAGGGAGCACTGCACTCACTAACTCGATTTTACTATGTCACCTCTCCCCACCCCACTTGTCTACCAATGGATGGCCCAGTCACCATTCAAAACTGATCTTTATCTTAAAATCACTTACTTTTCTTGTACGTGGAACAAATCCATTGGTGAATAAAGGGCGGATCAAAGATCTACATTTACTGTTAACAGATTAAATTCAATGAAACTGCACTGCCACTAAATCCTCCTTCACTGATGTTAAGCTGTAGGCTATCCTTGGACACTGATGTGATCTAATAAAGAGTCACTGCATTAGGTACTGCTGATAACCACCAACAATGTTGGGAATTGTTAACAGAAGAGAGAGCACATATCAGATTCTACCTTTGAAACCTACAGATTCAATTTTGCTCTGTGATTACAAAAGTACAGCAGGAGGGTTTCTTCAAACAGTACGTTAGGTGGAAACATATATAAATCTGTCCTTTTGTGTCCTACATAAAATAAACATTATCTAGATTACCTTTTCAGGTATATGTTGGCCCTATCACTAAAATATAGTCCATTCTCAATCATTTGTGCTTAAATTTTAACCATTGTTTGTGCTTTATTGAAAGGAAGCTTCCTTGTTGTTGAAAGTTGGGTTTCTAGGATCCTAAATATAACCAGAGTAAAGTATCAAATGCTCCCTGCTGGAATGTTAAGAAGGAAATCATACCCAGAGATTAAATAGAGAACATCTGAAAATCACATTCCAAATAAGTGAGGAAGATGGCCTCATGCAGACGCAGTGACATTTGTGTGTGAATTGGCTTTTTAAATATTTTGAAGCATCTGGAAAAGATTGCCTGTGGCCTGAGGGAGACATTTTATTTTCAAAAATATGGGGTAGACTAAAATAACAATGGACAGTTTAGTTCTACTAATAAGTTTTGACTCCAGTTGAACAAAAACAGAAGTATACAGAGAAAACTGCTCTAGATATGGTAATGTCAGCATAAAGTCTACTGTATGTTTAAATCTCATTATTCTTTCAATGTAACATAACCTTCCATGCTGTAAAAATAAAAAAGGTTTTTATGTTCACAGCAATGATGGCATCACTAGAAAATACGTTTTGGATTATTTTAAATTTAGTGTTGTATGAACCCACTGTCTATTTATTTTTTTCTTATTAAAGTCTTTGTATTATTTTTGCCAATCTGTTCTTCAAATAGCCATATATTCTATTCCTAATCAAAGGCTTGAGCATAATCTTTGTTCTTTCATCAATAAGCTTTTGAAGGGCATTGAATATATGCTTACAAAGGAATCATTCCCAGGACTATAGGAAAGAGCAGTAGGCACGGTCGTAGAGTAATTGGACAATTTAAATACTTCTTTCAAGGTGCTGGCATGGGCAGAGTGAATGACACTGCATGCGCTGGTCAGGTCAGCACACTGACACAAATGGAAAATGATATAACTTGAATGATTCTGTATTTCATGGTGATGCAATTGCTTTCCTCTTCTTTCATAGCATTTAGTCTCTTTGTTCAGCTCATTTTGTCCCTCCTTGCATCCTTGCCAATGCACTACTATCTGGCAACCACTGCAACTACCCCAGATCTCCCAGAATGCCATTGTACACAGACGCTAGGAATCTGGACTTACCACTTTCAAACTTTACCCATATGAAATTGCACTCCCAAACCTGAATAACAGTGAAATTTATGTACCATGAAATATAGCTCATTTGAATGCTTTGCCCACATGGAACAGCCCAATTTGGATTCTCCTGATTCCCAGCACGTGTAACTATGTTCATTCCTTCCCAAATGACCCTTTAATTCTAGAGCGAATGACTTAGAGTGTCACCGTGAATTACAAATCTATACCTCTGAAAGAGCATTCAGAATGTATCTGTCTAGACAGTAGAAGATTGTTTTATTGCTATCCTAATTAAGTAATTGCATTTTTTCATGTCCCTTTTCAATAACAAGCATGTGCACTTAACTTTTTTTAAATGACATAGTTGCTCAAAAACTTGACAGCCTCATCAGCAAGACATTGCTTGGGGTAAAATAATGAGTTCAATGATAGACCTGCATTTATAATTTTTAGAAAGATTGGGATTGGTTGAACAGTTTGCAAGCCAAGACGGATCGCATTACACCCTTTCCTGAATTATTTAATTATAGATGACTATTGCATTGTTGATTGAAGCTTTCCTTAGAAGCATGTTCATTACATCACTTGAGCTTGAAAATGATTCTTAAAGAGAAGTCAACTCTTTAAAAGATTGGCAGTGGGCCACCAGCTGTATGATAAAGATTTCTAATTTCTACATGTACTTCATGAACAATTCTGATATTCCAGACAGTGATCTCAGTTACTAATGGAAGTAATGGAATACAACTCCCAGCATTGTGTTCAGTCATGAAGTGAACTTGATTTGTGTTTGTAAAATAAAATCTACAATCTGAATTGACTTTGCTTCCTAATCTGGCAACATTATATCTGCTAAGGAAATAAATGAAAGAGAAATTTAGCATTTTGCTGGTACCAGATGATGTCCTGAGCATCTTCCAAATTCTCCAGTCAGACAAATGGAAGTGCAATCACTATTCTTCTTCTGCAAATGCAACAACCGATTAGCAGATAAGTTTAATGAGAAATTACACATTACACTGAATTTGGTAATGTTGTTTCTGAAATGGTCATTGACGAGGTCATCTGGAAAATTCTTTTCTTCATATGTTGTTTCTTGGGAGCATTCTTTACTATCTACCTGTGTTGGCAGAAAGAGATTTGGATTAAAAGCCCAGGCAAAGGACCACAATTCTGATGGTGCCACAGAAGTGCCAGCCAAGTACCTGTGTTCAGTTCTAGCTTGTGCTTTGACCTTACAACCATCTGATGCAAGGTAGTTTATTATCAGATGCTAAATTGATGGTATTTTCCAGAAAAGAAAATAATTTCAATAAAATCTGAAATTAGTTTGTTAGACATCTAACATTTTAAAACCTGTCATCGGACCTATATTGAATTGAATTGAATTGAATTTATTATCACATGTACAGAGGCACAGTGAAAAGCTTTGTCTTGCGAGCAATACAGGCAGATCAGATAGTTAATTAGCATAGTTAGTAAATAATAGGCAAACAGCGGCAATAACAAAAACACAGGTACAGGCGAATGTTAAGAGTTTGTGAATCCATTCAATATTCTAACAACAGCAGGATAGAAACTGTTATGAAACCAGCTGGTGCGTGTGTTCAGGCTACTGTACCTTCTCCCCGATGGTAGAGGTTGTAGAAAAACATTGCCAGAGTGGGATGGATCTTTAAGAATGCTGGCGGCCTTCCCTTGACAGCGGGCCTGGTAGATGGATTCTATAGGTGGAGGTTGGCCTTTGTGATTATCTGGGCCACGTTCATCACTCTCTGTAAACATCTCCAATCTTGAATGATACAATTGCCATACCAGGTAGTGATACATCCAGACAGAATGCTCTCAATGGCGCATCTGTAAAAATTTGCAAGGGTATTCGCTATCATGCCAACTTTCATCAGCTGCATGAGGAAAAAGAGATGTTGTTGGGTCCTTGTAACCAGTGAATCCACATGAAGAGTCCAAGACTCTTATTTTGGATGGCCACTCCCATAGCTTGGCACTCTCCAATTGTTCCACCTCTGTGCTGTTCATGTGTAGGGGGAATGAGTAACATCCTGCTGAAAGTCACGATAGAGTCTTCCACCTCCCATCTGTAATCTGTTTCGTTGCCATCTGAGATTCGACCGACTATAGTTGTGTCATCAGCGAATTTGTAAATGTAGATTCCCTGCAGTATGGAAGCAGTACATTTATCCAATCGAGTGCACACCAATCCTCTGAAGACCATCCCACCCAGACCCACCCTCCTACCCTACCACTGTAACACTGCATTTCCCTAACTTGCACAATTTTGACTGTGGGAGGAAACCCATTCAGACGCAGGAAGGATGTGCAAACTCCATACGCGGTTGCCTGAGGGTGGAATTGAACCTGAGTCCCTAGTGCTGAGGCAGCAGTACTAACCACTGAGCCATGATTCCCCCCCACCCCGATCCCCTACAAGACAATTCTCAGTATCCTTCATAGAGGGAATTTTGTGCACAGCTTCTGTGTGTATAATAAACTAAATGGCACCAAAACCAAATGATGGTTTTAATGTTACTATTCTTCCTTCAGTGTTAATTATGGACATCTTGACTATTAGGCTAGATAAAGAGAACTAGACATCCTCACTGGAGCATAATTAAAATTATGACTTTTAAGTAAATTGGCCTTAACTGCTAATATTCCTCCGAAGAAAACCTGTTAAAATGATTTGCAACAAGTTAACTGTTTTTAATTGGAGAATAAAAAACAATTTAAACGTATTTGAGCAGATAACTTGGAGGAACAGTAATCTCTTCTCAATCTGTATTTTGCTTTCCCTGATTGTAAGTGGCTGTTGCAGCTTCCAGTTAAATTTAAAACATTATGGCATAATTTTCTGCACATGCATCTGTAGACTATGTTGCCACAAGGTCAAGTGATAAAGTGACAGCCTTATATTGCTCATATTCAATCTTTTCCCATGGATGTATCATTTGCATATTTGAAATTCTAAAAAGAGAGGAAGGAACACCTTCCACATAGAAATAGAATGATGTTTTCATAGATTAACATCTTAATGGAGTTTCAGTCTGCAGAATTTCCAGCAGATGTTATTAACCAGAGGTGACAATTTTAACACTCTGCATCATTATCTCCACAGATATTGTATATATTCAGGTCGGGGGCTCCATTACCAGCTCCTTGCACTTGCAATACTATTTCATCACTTATGTCATTTATTACTTGCAACTATAGATTCTGCTTTTCTTGTGTAATACTTTCAACAATGGTATAATGCAAATTAGAATAGTATTAAAGTACAGCAAATGACAGGCAACACATGAGCAAAGAAGTTCTTGCATTTAATCCTCTAAGCATTAAATGCCTTTTTCTTCTGCTTTGAGCTGTGTGATAATTTGTGACAATAAATTGAATAATAGGTAATCTACAGCATGGTGGATTTTTTCTTAATCTTGTATAATTCTATTGGAATGAGCCCCGGTACCAAAACTCACTGTGGCTGCTTGAAAAGTCATGAGATTGTGTAATTATTGTCATTGCTATTTGCGATACTGCCTCGTACATGGCTGGATTTGTTTTAATTCATAGTTTTACTATTAATTCTTACTTCACTTGCTTAAACCACTTGTCCAGCCCCATTAATGTAAATGGAATCATGTCATTTCAATCTTCATGACCACCCTGTTTCTGTTTTTGCATTTTGTGGCATTAAAATGGGTGGCATAATGTCTCAGTGGTTAGCACTGCTGCCACACCGCACCAAGCATCTGTGTTCAATCCAAGTCTTGGGTGATGGTCTGTGTGGAGTTTGCATGTTCTCCCTGTGTCTGCGTGGGTTCTGTCGGGTGCTTTGGTTTCCTCCCACAGTCCAGAGATGTGCAGGTCAGGTGGCCATGTTAAAAGTTAGCTGGATTAGCCTTGGGAAATGTGGGGATATGGAGAAGGAGTGTGGGCTGGATCTGGGTGGGATACTCCTCAGAGGGCTAGTGTAGAGTTGATGCGCTAAGTGATCTGTTTCTGCACTCCAAGGATTCTATGATATCTCTGATTCTTCAATGAAAATATAATGCAGATGGCACCACAGATGTGGGATACATCATATTATATTGACTTCACTGTGTTATTGCATTCATACCATAAATTTGAAGGTAGAGAGAAGTGCTGCAGTCCCATATTAAGTCATACAATTGTTCCCTTTCTCATAAAGCCAATAAGGTTCAAAAAGAGCCAGGACTTTCCCAGTAACAAACATAAATACACTAAAATCAACGCAAACATAGCAGTACTGAATAATGAACTAACAGACAAAATTACTGAAAAGGCGTTTCCAATTAACAACCAAACAGAAGAGAAATTCTAAGTAATAAAGGCCCATGTGTGATCTATTTGTGGTCAATAAAGAGGAATGCTCTTGAGGTGCAGTGATAATGCCCATACCTCTGAGCCAGGAGACCAGGTTCAAGTCCCATCTGCTCCAGAGGTGTGTAATAACATCTTTGAACATGTTGATGGGAAAATATCTGGTTGCTTCAGGGCCTCAATTCTCCACCTCCCCAATTTGAAAAGCATTTGGAGACACTAATGGTGGGCAAAGGGAATATTCTCTCAAAGCCACCCCTGCCCTTGCCGCCAGCCCTCCTTTAACCACTTGTCCTGTAAGAGGAGTAAAAAAAAAGGACATGATCACCACAGGGCACACTCCACTGTAGACCTCACCTGGTGGTGCTTTTGAAGAAGGGACTGCTAGTCCAACCAGTCCTGGTGACTTGATCTGACAATGTCAAGGTGTCTCACAGAACGAGAATCTGACTGCTGGTGGAAACATCTTAGTCACCTCCTAACGTGCTTGTGCCAAACTTGAGTAAAAACAGAATGGCAAAGTCTTGCCCTCACTCTCCATTAAACAAGTAGGTTATATGGACTTGTGTCCAGGAAGATCTCACCGTTGGTCACATCTCTCACTGCAAGCAAAGATTAAAAGAGATGTTTTAAAATGTAACTATCTTAGTGAGTCCAACTTCCATAACAAAGTGGACAGTGAGTAGACATTGATACTCCCAACATGAAAATCCCAGCTCAGTCCCCATCTTTGGTCATTTATCTGATTTTTGTTGACAGTGGGGGTAGTACAGTTGGGCTTGAAGAAGAAAGTGAGTAACATTTCCCTTTCTTGTTACAATCCTGCAAGGGTGTATACATTTGGTTTTTTTTTCAAGTGTGTTCCAACATGTATGACACATCTCCAGGAGAAGTGGCACTTGTACCTAACCTACTAGCTCAGAGGTAGAGAGATGCCACTGCGTCACAAGAACCTTATACATCTGGTTATTCTTGTCTCGTATACATATCGGTTGATGTTAACATCCAGCAGTGCTTTCATGTACAACTGAACTCTTACTTTTTCTCCAAATCTCCTGTGTTATTTTGTATCTTAATCCACCAAATCACCCGTATTTTCAATTTAGCTGTGTGCACCTGATTCTGTTTGTTTAAGCTACCTGTTCAAAATGTTATTTGCACACTTCTGGAGAAGGTGAGACTAGAACCCAGGATCTCTGGATCAGACGTAGGGGCAGTGCCATTGTACCACTAGACACCCCGCCCTTTTCATATACGATTTACAGAACAATATTTATGATGCTGACAAATCTGTTACTTCTCAAATACTATTCTTTGAGCACATCGCACATGAATCCATCTCTACATACCTCGGAGGCAGGTGGGACTTGAACTCATCGTATCATAAGACCCTTCACTGCATCTGGTTATTATTTTTCTTTTTATATCCAGAGTGCACAGCAGAACAGCTCTTATTCCCACCACCAAATCACCTGTAATGTTTTTCATTGACTACCTCTACTAAATCACCATGTTAGACTTGATTAATTTATATGCAAAGACTATTAAAAGCAATGCAATAACACCCAGATGGCACACATCTGATTTTAAAAAAAATCACATCCAGAAGTGCACTTACATTGCTGGGGAGGTGATGGCCTAGTGATATTATCACTAAATTATTAATCCAGAACCTCAGCTAATCTTCTGGGGATCTAGGTTCAAATCCAAGCCATAGCAGATGATAGAATTTGAATTCAATAACAAAAAAGCAATTAAGGGTTCAGTTGTCAGAAAAACCCATCTGGTTCACTAATGGTTTAGGGAAGGAAATCTGTCATCCTTACTTGGTCTGGTCTACATGTGAATCCAGACTCTCAGCAATGTGTTGACTCTGAACTGCTGTCTGGGCAGTTAGGGATGGGCAATAAATGCTGGCTCAAGCCAGAGATAACCACATTCCATGAATGGCTAAAAAACAACTGAATGCTTTTTTGCCCATCACCAAATCATTTCTGTGTGCATTAGGTTATTAGGAGGATGTGAAGTCTGTGTCTGAATTGCCTGCCAGTATCTCAACTGCCTCAGTTCATTATTAAAAGAGTGGTTACATGACTGAATCAATGAGATGTAATTAGTGCTGTTTAAGAAGCTGATGGCTTTCAGGAGAGGAAGAGGAGAAAATTAACAAAAGTGGAGAAACTAAATTCCAATTAACTATTTTTAAAAGAAATATATATGCACCCTTAGTTCGTTCAAAATGAATTCTGCCAACAGTGGAACATTGAAATCTCCTTCTCTTCCTGTGCATTAGTATTTCAACAGAATACTGCTTTGGGGACAGATATATTACAACAGAGTCTGTCTCTCCTTACAAAAGTATCTGCTGCTAAATTGGTTCTCTCCATATTTTTACCAGCTATCGATGATTTACAAGTTTCTCAAATTAGAGTGGATTTAGTAAATAGAATATAATGTACACCCTTACTACCTGATCTGTAAAACTCCCTCCATATCTATTGACACCTCTTCATGGCCACTCATTTTAAAGTATTTTTGCATTTTGATTTCAATAATAGTTTGGACATTTCTATTCACTAGAAGTGGATTGAAGAAGGCACTTCAGTCATATTGAGCTATCTAGTTTTAAGTTGTGCACAGCATAGAATACCCGGGTGAATGCCAACCCCCTCTCTGCAGACTGCTCTAATAGTCTGTGGTGATATTTATTTCCTGTTTCTGTTGCTTGTATTCCTCTGGATTCTCTGGCACACATTTTGGTGGTTTTGGTATTTTTAATGATGTTTCCTTGGGTCAGATAACATTCATTATTTGTTTTCAAAAAAGACAAAATCTCGTATTCAAAAACAAAAATAAGCTGAACAATGAACAGTCTGACTAACAAAAATGTAAGAATCAGACTGATGGACTTATGAAGATTTCCTTTAAAATCATATTCATCATATTGTTTATTCAGTTTCTTCCTGCTGTGACTTGGGGTATTTTAACAGCTTAATGGTTTAAATGTCGCATTCAATAGGATTTATTATAATTGACCAATGTGATTTTATCAGAATGTTTCAAATTAACCTGAAACGACATGTTTTCTAAACACTTCACTTGTCTTTCTAACCTCAGGACTGAATCTGTGGCTGAGAAAATGTTGACAAATTGGTTTGCATTCCTCCTTCATAAATTCCTGAAGGTAAGTTCTGATAATCCCGAGGGAAACTTGTCAATGTTTAAAACACCACTTTTCTACAATTCTTATTCAAAAATATTGCTGAGATTTCTTTATTCATTCATTCATGAAATGCGGGCCTCACTGGCTAAGCCAACATTAATTGCCCAGAGGGCAGTTAAGAGCCAACCACATTGCTGTGATCTGGAATCACCTTTAGACCAGACCATGTAAGGATGGTACTGTCCTTCCCTAAAGGACATGAGTGAGCCATTTTGTTTTTTTCCTGACAATTGGCAATGGATTCATGGTCGTCATTAGATCCTTAATTCATGATGTTTTTTGTCTTCAGTTTTGCTGGGTTTGAACACAGTCCCAGAGACATGACCTGGCTCTCTGGATAAACCCACTTGTCCATCGTCTCCCATATTCAATTAAACTTAATTTGAAACTCTAACTGAAAATTGAGCTTCTATTTCCAAACTATTGCTTTTATTGAGAACCACTAATTAAATTGAGATTGTGCAAAATTAATCTGTTTTTTTTCAATCCTAGTGTTTTTAATGTTGCTAATTTATGCAACTAATGCTTTGTTTCATAAACTTTACATTTCAAGTTTATTTTATATTTTTTAATATACATAGTGTAGAAATAATATTAACTCAGCAGGTGAAGTTCGTGTTGATATTATACTGACTTATCACCTTTCCATCTTTATCCCCAAATCGTAATCCTCCTTTTATATTTATTGTCTAGGTTTTTCAGAGTTTTTCATCAACTTTCTTCGTTGCTTCCAATAGGCATCTTTAACACTGATTCCATCTTAGCTGAAACAAAACACACTCGTGGGAGCTGAACATGGCAGACGTCCTGGTCCCTGCCACAGTGTCAGTGTCTTCCATCATGTTCTGATAGTGCTGAGGTCTCACTCCCAAATCTATGACTTTTTAAAGGCAGACAACGCTCTGTGACAAAGTTGCCTTCCCATGAGGCTATAACATCTTTTCCATGCCCCTGAGAATTGAGGACTGTTGCCATTCCACATCTCTAAGAGATGGGTAGTAGCTGAACTAAAGACTATTTGTCGTATAAGGTAAATCTGTAATAAGTTTCTTTGTTCAATTTTTCAGGAGTGTGCAGGAGAGCCTCTCTTCATGCTGTACTGTGCCATTAAACAACAGATGGAGAAGGGACCAATTGACGCAATCACAGGCGAAGCACGCTACTCATTGAGTGAGGATAAATTGATCCGACAACAAACTGAGTACAAGACTCTAGTGAGTTTAATTATCAACTCCAGTTGGGCACCATAATCGTATGTGTGTGCGCGCCAGAAAACTGGTGTTTGAAGCAAAACGTCCCCTTACATTAAAACAAAAATACTTTCTGATTAATCATTTTCGACGGAATCATAGGCTAAGGCTTTGCAGACTAAGCTGAAAGAACACTGCCCACTGTTCCTTATGCTTACACGTTCCCACTTATTATCTAACGACTTTGAACTGGAACTTGCTGTGTTGACAACTCCATCTCAAGAGTCCCCCAAGAGACAATCTGGGCGCAGGCAAGAATGGCAAACAACTGTGCACCATCTTAACCAATCCTATTGGTGAACACTTACTGAAGCTGAATCGGGTGGCATTAGAGTAGTTAGTTCAATGCCAAATCATGCACAAAGAATACAGTTACAAAGGGAGAAAGAAACCTAGCTCTTGAAGAGAGAGAAAAGGAGGAGAAAATGTTGAAACCTGTTTTATATCCAAAAGAATAAGACACCACATCCATAAAAGACTATTTCAGCACAAAGTTTGTTTGTGTTTAATTTATACATGTATTGTCTAAACAGTTCATTTACACTAGCGTGAAAAAGCTTTAACCTTTTCTGGCGGGTTCAGTGGTGATCTCTCACAGAAATTTGCTCATGCTATTGGGGAGGTTTTAAACAAAATTTGCAGGAGGAATAGAAACCAGAAATTGGTATTTGAAAGGACAACAGGTATCCCAAGGGTTGGGCATGAGCTAACAGAACATGTTTTTAGAAACTAAGATAGTACGTGGTGTTGGGCTTAAAAGGAATATGATAACATGTTAATTACGTTAACAGTACAAATATCTAAATGCACGGGATGGGATAAATAAGGTGTGTGAGCTCTATACACGGTTGGGGAAATGGAAATATTATGTTGTGGCAATAACAGACCACATACAGAATTTACTGCATTCCACTGTGCCACATTTGGAAATGGGGGAGGGGGCCATTTAGTCAGGTAGATGGGTCAGGTGGGAATGACACGATTTTCACACCATTACTTTGAATAAGTTCCATAGATAGCCTAACTACCATTATGCCAATTGAGTCGCTTAGAGGGCAACTATTCCTCACTTGAAGGCCTCATCTCGCTGGTGCTGGTGTTCCCCCATTGGTGGGTGGAGAGCTTACCACACAGGGAAATCAAAAAGTGAATCACTTTGTGTTCCAGGCTTGGAGGCTGGGATGGAGTGGTGGGGTGAATGATGGAGGGGTTGGGGGAGTAGACCTTCAATCATTCAGAGGCATTTGGTGATTGATCGAGAGACTTGGCATTGTGAAGAGGGAAAGACGCACCTCCTCTTCCCAGCAATGCCTATCCTGTGAGTCTGCTGTCACTCACATGTACCTTGATCCATCTCAAATCCAAAGTCTCTGATTGGTTGGCGGCTATCGGCAGGCAGGATTTGTCGCTGCTGAAGACCCAGTGCTGGCCAGTTAAGTGCTAAATAAAATCAATTTGCTGGAAAAACTCTGCAGGTTAAGCAGCATATTTGGAGAGAAAACAGAATTAAGTTTTGGGTTCAATGGCAGTTCTTCAGAACTTTCCGAAGAACCAATTTAGAATAATATGGCAGTGATTTTTTTTTGATGGAACCATGTGGATGGGCAAAATAAACTAAAAGAAGCAATTCTAAAGGATGCAGAAACAAAGTGACTTGGCGATGTATGTATACCTTTTATTGGAGATTGCAGAGCAGCTGAAGAAAGTGATTAAAAGGCATATGATATCCCTGACTTTAAAATTGATGTCATGGAGTATATAATAGCAAGGAAGTTATGAACCTATATCAAACATTGGTTCAGCTAGGAAGGAAATGTAGACATTAGAGACAGTGCAGAAAAGATATCTCAGAATGTCTCTTGGGATAAAGGATTTCATTTACCTGGATTGTTTGGAGAAATTGAAGCTGTTCTCACTTCAGAAGAAAAGATTGCGAAGAAATGTGATCAAAGTACTCAAAATATTGAGGGGTCTAGACAGTTGATAGAAATTGAGGGGTCTAGACAGTTGATAGCAGAGGCACGGTGATCAGAGAGCGTGGATTTAAAGTGATTGGCAGAAGCACCAGAGGCAGCATGAGAAAAAATCTTTTTATACTACAAATGGTTAGGATCTGAAATGTACTGCTGAGAAATGTTATGGAGATAGAGTCAGTTCTGGCCTTTAGAACAAATTGGATAAGCCCCCAAAGAGAGAGAGTTCCAAAGTTACGGCAAAGAGCAGAGAAGTAAAGTTGCTAAGTTTCTCTTGCACAGCATTGGATCAGACAGGCTAAATGGCTTGTCCGTGCTATATCCATATATGGTTCAGTTAGCACCATTATTCTTAACGGCACCATGCCCAAACAATATTGTATTTACCTTTTTCACCCTAGCTAGATTGCTTGTAATCCCCCTTGAGTACACAGTCTTTAACAAAGCAATAGGCAGTTTTGTGTTAGACCTGTACATCTGTTTAGTTTTTATAATAAGTTGATTATATTAAACATAGTTTTGTGTTTTAATTTATATGTAGATTTTGAACTGTGTGAATCCAGAGAATGAGAACAGTCCGGAGATTCCAGTGAAGGTGCTGAATTGTGATACAATCACCCAAGTTAAAGAGAAAATCCTGGACTCCAGCTATAAAAACGTTCCCTACTCCCAGCGACCTCGAGCAGTTGATATGGACCTGGGTACACAATATGTTGAATCTTATTCTTCTATGCTTTAAACAAGGCTTTTCACCCATTGTACCTATGCCAGTGCTAGATCCAGACCAGAACTATTTCTTACTCATTACATAACATTTTTAATATCGGTGTCTATCTCAAAACCACTTTTAGTAGCTACTTATTGTATGCTTAGAAAAATATATTGCTACCTTTAATTTCTACATGTCTAGCACGTTCTCCAAATCTATCCCTTTGACACCAATGTACAAAATGATGCAAATAATATTTACTTTTTTATTGCAATGTGTACTGGGATTGATTTTATAATGAACACCAAAACTACAATGCTCGTCATTGAAACAAAGAAATTGCTATTACAGTGATGTGGATTCCTCTTTGCAGTGACCATTTAAATCTAGCAAATTTAAGTGATCTCCAGATGGTCTGCAGCAGTGATGTCAACATGTAAGCACAGCAGCCAGTCACAATAAAGTATTCTTACAGACAGCAGACTTGGAAATTAAAAGCGCTAAATTGCTTTATTTTCTAAATTTCTGTTATCTGACAACAAAATAAATTGGATTAAGACAGAAGATAAAATAAAATTTAAACTTTCCAAGAGCATTTTTGAAATTATGTAGGACTTTTGTCATAATGGAGAAAATCTGCATCTAAATACATAAACACCTTTCGAACCAAATGGCCTGTTATGTTGTAGATTCTGTATAATTAGAATTCCTAGTGCTTTTTCTACTTATAGCTATGCAGCTTACCCTTTTCCTATGTTCTCTAACACCTGTTTGGAAATAATCAATGTTCGCTCTTCTATTTTCTAAAGAACCTCATTCATCATTTGAATGACAGTTATCTAGGACTGTTGGATTATCAACTTAGAGTCCTTTTGTTCCTTTCAGTAACATATGCTTTATTTAAAAAAAAATCTGTCATTAGTTCATCCATATCCTGATTCAGCATTCTTCCAATCCTGTATTGCTTCCTTCACACTATTAGTTTACCAGATTAAATGTTTGCCCATGCTGTCTGTGGTTTTCTTTAAAAACAATCAAAGCGACATTGTTGTTCCTTGTGATTATCATTTATTTTGCTTATAACTTTTCCATTTTCTTTCTAAGCCACACACACACATTCCTGCTTGTTGTTTTCTCTTCCATCACATTTGTTGGCCCTGTTCATAGTCTCCTCTTTGGTGTGCTTTCTTTTCATTGGCCAATTCTCCTTTGCCCAGCAATCTCCTTCCTGATTGAAGCAACACTGCGCTAATGAAGCCTCTCGACGACTCTTCAGAATACTTTCACCCTTATCCTGTTTTGTCTTGGCTTAGTGGTACTGATCTCACCAAAGGAGATCTGGCTTCAAGCCCATCTTGAGTACTTGAGCACACAATTCTCACTGGCACTTCTCTTTGGAGAGGGTGTGATAGTGCTGATGGATGTTTTGCCTTTCAGATGAAGCATTCAGCAGTGGATCTGTCTGCCTTTACAGATAGACATAAAAGATCCCATAGCACTGTTTTGAAGACTAGGGACATTCTTCTGGCATTTCAATATTCATTCCTCAATAACATCCATTTAAATAGATTTAATTCGCCATCCTTTACATTATTGCCTGTGGGACCAAAGCTGTGTCAGCATAACTGGCATACCAACATTTTGAAAGTGATTGGGTGTAAAGTCTGTTATAATGCCTTGACAGCATTCAAGGCTCAAATGCAACGGTTTATTCTGTGTCTTGCACTTAAATAATTTCCATTCCTGGTCTGCTTGTGATTTTCCATCCTATTAATTAGGATGGTATCTTTTGCAAATGTTGTTGCTTTCCAATCCAATAACTTTATTTTGACCATAATTTCTTTCCTTCTCCATTCAGAATTTGAATCTAATTATATTACAATCACTAACCCCTAAATGTTATTCTATACTCAGATTGCTTACGCCCCCAAGATAATAGATCAGAATTTTGTTTCAAAGATTTTTCTTTTCAACTGAAAAATACTATCCCTATAGTTTCTAGACTTTTCTGTGCCTGTAGCAGTAGATGGGTACCAATGAAGAATGTTATAAATTGAGATTTTATCATCTTTTGTTTCATATACATTCCACTGTAGCCATTTCAGTTGAAAACAAAAACACTTTTGGATTGTATTTTATTTAAATTAGAATTTAAAGAAAGAATTGTCTTGAATTTTTGCAGTAGAGAATATGATGGGAAAGTTCTAATCTTCAGTCTATCTCTGCAGAGTGGCGTCAGGGACGAATGGCTCGAGTTGTTCTCCAAGATGAAGACATCACCACTAAGATTGAAAATGACTGGAAACGCTTGAACACCTTAGCACACTATCAGGTAACCATGATATGGAGGTGCAGAGTGGACAAAGTTAAAAATCTCACAGCACCAGGTTATAGTCCAACAAGTTTATTTGGAAGGACTAACTTTTGGAACACTGCTCCTTCTTCAGGTTGCTAGTGAGGCAAGATCATAAAACCCAGAATTTATAGCAAAAGATCAGGTAATATACACACAGCAATCACAATACCAAATCAAACTGTATCAGTGGAAACCCAAGAAGCAACTTCTGAACTCAAACTTCCCCTCATCCTTACCAAAATTTAAAGAAAGCAAAATATATTCTGCACAATAGACTGATTCAACTTAAGCTTTTAAAATTTTGTTGCCCAGCTTCCAAAATTCGTCATTACAAGAGATTTCTTGCTTTGAAACATCCATAGAAGATGGCTACAGAAAAATGTCTGCATACTTCATTAGGCTTGGCTCTAAAGTGCTCACGTTTTACCCCGGTGAGTACTGGCTACTCTGCATTGAGAGGTTGCAGGTGGCTGTTGGCCAGCACTATCTTAACCATGCTACTATGACACCACTTCTTTGGGCAGCATCACAACCTCATCGCACTCGATGTTAGGTCCAAGCTTTTTTTGTTTCCTTCAGCCACATCTTCTCCCTACTTTCCCCCTCCCCATAACTGCCTGTACTGCGTTTCCTTCCTTGTTTAAAATCTGATTGAAGATTTGTAGCTCGGGTATCCGTTGTTGTGGTTCTGCTCGCCGAGCTGGAAGTTTTTGCTGCAAACGTTTCGTTCCCTGGCTTAGGGAACATCATCAGTGCTGTTGGAGCCTCGTGTGAAGCGCTGCTTTGATGTTTCTTCCGGTATTTATATTGGTTTGTTCTTGCCGCTTCCGGGTGTCAGTTTCAGCTGCAGTGATTTGTATGCGGGGTCCAGGTCGATGTGTCTGTTGATGGATGTTCTTGCCGTTTCCGGGTGTCAGTTTCAGCTGTAGTGGTTTGTATATGTAGTGGTTTCCTTCCTTGACCTGATTGCCTTTCCCACACCCCTCCTTTCCAATCAGCCCCTTCAACTATGAACAGAATATCAATGGTGCCTTTACAGAGGCCCAGTTTTCAAGGCTGCATAGCAAGGGAGTCACTTACTACTTTGAGCAACTCACTGTCTTGATAGAAACAAAATAAATATATTGCAATCAATAAATAAATAAAATAAATATTAATTGCCTTAGCACATAAGGTCTGTTTCTGTGCTATATGACTCTCCGGTCCAAGCAGTCCATGCTGAAAATAATCCCAAGTTAAACTAGTCCCACCTGCCTGCTCCTGGCCCATATCCCTCCAAACCTTTCCTATTCATGTATTTATCTAAGTCTTTTTTAAATGTTGTAAATATGCCTGCATCCATCGCATCCTCACAAAGTTCATTCCACACGTGAAGCACCCTTTGTGTAAATAAACTTTGTCCCTCATATCTTTTTAAAATCTCTCTCCTCTCTCCTCTCACCTTAAAAAAAAGTTGCTTATTCTTGAAATCCCCCATCTGAGGGAAAAGACATCTACCATTCAGCCCATCTATACCTGTCTTGACTACATGCTAGTCAACTTGGCCAAACATGTGCCTAGTGCGCGCACACACAGGAGGTATTATCACCTAGAAATGTTTGATCGTGTGGGGAGCGTAGGGAATAGCTTCTGAGATTGAATAGCAGGAAGCGTATTTTATAATGAACCAATACTTTGTTTCAAGAACCATACTTTACCAAATTATTAGAAAGCTTTAGGTGATATTAACCTCAGAAATTTGGGTTCTTGAAGCAATTTTGTGTAAAACTGTGAAAAGTTGAAAAGCATTATCCACTGTTCTATGTTTTGCATTTGGGCTTTATAGAGCATCCGTGTGCAATAATTGTTGAATTCTCTCCTCGCATAACATTGTAAATATACTTAAGGTACAGAGTAATAAGCACTTGAAATTTAATGCGAAAGAGAATCGGTACTGTAAAGGTTAAAATTAAACAAGAGTTGATGAGTTGTCAGTCATTATATGCTTTGAATAGTGACAGATAATGAAGAGAAGATTTGAAGCAAATTCAAATTAGTGAAAAGCTGACGGAGACTGACAGAAAATTAAACCCTTTGCCTTTGACAGCAGCAGCCCCAAATCATGTCAGTGAATAGAATGGGATTAGCATTTTCTATTTCCTCAGAGATCAGGATTAATAAAGAAATAATAGATGTGCTGGCTTCTTTGTACACATTATTCATTATAATAGTCAATCAGAGTATTTCACGTGGAACATTTTGCATTTATTATGTCAAAGCTAATAGTTTATTCTGCTAAAAAATAAAATTGGTGAGGGAATTTCTTTTTCAATGAAGTGACAGAAGTAAATATAAAATTATTAGGCTGTATGGCAGAGAAGTATACACCTAAAATAAATTACGTATTATTGGACTTCAAAATTAAGATTTGGTAAGCAGCTCACCATTATACCTGAAAGTTCAGTTATCCTGAAGAATTTTTATACAGGATTATAGCTTCAATTATTTCTTTTACCCTCATTCTTTTAAAGTGGATCTTGTGGTTTCTCGATACTGTGGAGTCTGGGAAAGAGTTAACTACTGAAAAAAAGCATTATCAGCTTGTATTTGGAAAATTGTTTCAAGTAGCTTTGCAAATTTATAAAATAAATTGTATGAGCAGGAACTATACATCTGCAGTGCACTGTATTTACAGAATCAGAGTTGTTACCGCACAAAAGCAGGCCATTCAGCCCATCGTGCCTGCACCGGCCCTTCAAATTAGCACCATTACCTAGAGCCAATCTCTTGCTTTTTCTCCCATACCCATGCACATGATTTCTATACAAACAACCATTTAATCTGCCTCCAGGTGTATTCCATACCTTTACTACTCATTGAGCGAAAAGAGTTTTTCACAGCACTCTTGATTCTTTGACATATCACTCCAAATCTGTGTCCAGTTGTTACTTTCATGAGTATGAACAGCTTCTCCCTATCTACCCTGTTCATGATTTTGAAAACCTTTATCAAATCTCAACTCAGCTGCCTTCTTTCCAGGGAGAACAGTCCCAATCTCTTAATTCTATCATTATCCCTGAAGTTTCTCATTCCTGGAACCTTTCTTATAAATAGCTTCTGCATTTTCTCCAATGCATTGACATCTTTCCTTTAATGTAGAACCTAGAATAATGCTCCAGCTGAGGGTTAACAAGTGTCTTATATGACTTCAAAATCACCTCCTTGTTCTTGTACTCTATGCTCCTATTAATAAAGCTGAATAAATTGTATGCTTTATTAACTGTTGTCTTCACCTATCCTGCCACTTTCAATGATCTGTGTTCACATATACTCATACCTATGTACCTGCACCCCTTTCAGGATTGGACCTTTATATTGTCTTTAAATGTCCTTTCTACCAAAATGCATCCATTCAAGATTTTTTGCCACTATCTGCCCACTCCACAAACTTATAAGTGTTCTTTTGGCGTTCGACATTGTCTTCACAGTTTACAATTCTTTCATATTTCATGTTGTCTCTAAACTTTGAAATTGTGCCCCGTACACTAAGTTACTGTTCATTGATATGTATTAGGAAAAGCAAGTGTTTCAATACAAACCCCTGGGAAACTTTAAAACAAACTTCTTTCAAGGATTAAAAATTCCATTGACCATTTTTCCTCTTTTCTATCACTCTGCCAATTTTGAATCTGATTTGCCAAATCAATCCAGTGTACCAATGTTAACAAAGCTTTGAAAGTAAACATCGCCCTGGTTAAATGCCTTACCTTTTTCTCCCAATTTCAGTTTATGACTGCACCTATTTCCAAATTACATTTTATTTTTTGCTGCTGTCCTGATCTCCCACTTTTGTTTCATGCTTTACCAAGATGGATGTGATCTCACCATCATGTATGGTGCTTAGTAAGCCATGAAGTATTCACACCGAACAGACCCGTGGCCAATTCTCACTCTTTACTTTTCCTCCCTTCCCTTTGGATAAGTGTTTGGGTTACTACTTATATGCTCCCATAATGGTCCAGGAAGCACAGTGTGATCCCAGGTTTTCTGTCCGAGGTCCCTGTCTAGTCTTGCCTTAAAAGCTGTTGCCTGTCCTGGCTGGAAGTGACTGATCCATGAAGAAATGCACTTCAAATATTTATATGCAGAGGAATCTCGATTATCGGCACTATTTCGTTCGGATAATTGATTATTCGGTTAATTGATTTCCTCTGGGGCTCAGAGTTTCCTATGAAGTTCTCTCCCCGTTCAGGAGATGAGGCAGCAACACACTGCATGCAAGACCCTGCCCCTGCCTTCCCCTCAACCCCATCCAACCTTGCCCACCCCCAACACAGTCCTACCCCATCTCCAACTCCGTCCACCTGCTCCCAACCCTGTCAAACCCCGCCCCACTCTCTGCCCACAACTCCGTCATCCCCACCAACTGTCCAATCCCAATCCACTTCCCCTTGGCCGACAACCCCCCGACCCACCAGGGCAGCCGGACTGTACACCAACAGTAAGACTGCTGCTGCCTTTGTGGGGTAAGTCTCCAAATAGCACGCACATACACACACATTTTTGACAAGTTCCACCTTTGCCCTGTAGAGGACAATGCTGGAGAGATTATCTGGGAAAGGGAGATTTAGGGTTCACCCCTATGTAGAACTCAAGGGAAATTGTGGGGGGAGAGCGCGAGGATGGGAGGTCAGTCATTTAGAACCAGTGCCTGGGCTGTCCAGGACTGTTCTTGGCAGCATTTCAGTTCATTTTTAATCATTGTACATGTAAACAAAAGACGCAATCAGGGTTGAAACAGCTCTTTGATGTAATCTTTCTCTCGGGACCTCTAGATAGGATAATCTAATATTCAGATAATTCAAGGTTCATATGTAATACCTGACAAGGGATGGCTACCACAAAATCTGCTAGTGTTTGCAGGTTATGGGTCCATGGCATTACAGCCAATCCAATCTTGATCACTAACATTGCAAATTCAATTTCCTATTGGGTGATTTTCTTTGTAATTATTCAACGGTGATCCTAAGCCCAGTTGACGTACTCAGTGCTGCTATCTCAGTCACAACTGAGTTCAGTTAACTACAAACAGGTCTAGTTCATTGGACTAAAAAAAATGCACGGACTTCTTTTGTCCCACCTCACGGTAAATTCATACCACACTTTAACTCCTATTGAGTGCATCACAAAAGAAAATGCAATTTCTCCAGAAAATTAAAACCAAAAGAACTGCAGATGCTGGAAATCAGTAACAAAACCAGAAATTGCTGGAAAAGCTCAGCAGGTCAGGCAGCATCTGTGGAGAGAAATCACAGATAACACTTTGGGTCCAGTGACCCTTCCTCAGAATTGGTCCATAATTTGCCCATAAAATCAATGGCCTAATCCATGTTTGCATAAGTTTTTGAATAAATGCACATAAAGTATGCTTCTGCTGAGGGTGATGTTCAGGGCTGCAGGCCAATCTTATAATGCTGCTAACTTGCACTAGTATAGTCTACAAGTCAAATCGATTTAGTACGTGTCAAATCAATCCTTGAATTTTAGTCAACACGTTCCTCCCTACCATTTCATTGGCAGCTGCTACTAAGAGGTTTTTGGGAAAAATTTTGAAACAAATGAAAAGAGGGATTTGCAAAGGTTTTCTAAAATGGTTGTTCTGTTGTAATGAGTTAAAGTTTTGGTGTTCTGCCTCTGAGAATTGGAGGAGTGCAGCACCTCAAGTGATTCTGCTTGTGATGTTCCACTCGGCTTAGTGAAATTGTCCTACTGTACAAAATGAGCCAACTGCACGTTCTCTGTATCTGGTACCATTTTCATTGAGACCAGGATCTGATGCATGAGATTCCTGTTTGGTGCAGTGCAGATTGTTGTATAAGTTTTTTGATTGGAGTAGTGTTTCTGTTATGACAAACAATAACGTTGCTCTTCCCTAGGGAGTGAAGCCAGGCAGCTGTCAATCTAGAAAAAGCTTCTATTAATGGCAGTGATTAGCCTCTAATTGATCTGAACATGCATTCATTTAAGCAACCTCCCTACAGGGAATACCTCAATGGTGACCTTAAATGGGCATAGAAGGTTAATACTGGACATCGTGATTGTTCTCCAGATTACAAATTATAGATCAGTTAGTACTTAGAAAAGTAGCTGTCCCAAGATTCTGTCACTATTACCCTTTTCACTCTAGCATAACCACCACAAAAACATGTAGGACTTCATAATGTCTACCTTGTGCTCAACAGAATAATTTGCTGCTTCCACATTAGTATCTTCCACCTTCCTCAGTGCATCTAGGTCTATTCTTTTAATCTGCTTTGAACTTTGTCTGACATTGCATTCTTCATTACCTCAAACCTCTTTCTCCCAATCTTCCTCACCAGCCTGAAATCATCACTAGAAGGTTGTACTTCTAAATATCAATGCGTTGAGGATAACTTATGGCTTCATAGAATGTGCTGCAATGGTTTCTCATCTCGCACCCATGTTCTAACCTCGGGAGTTCACCTCTGTCCTTGGCCTTCGTATGATTATAATCTTTTATCCTGCTCTTTGGCAACATCATCTAAAATCATGATTTCAGTTTTTACATGAGGACATTTTGTGATGTTAATTTCATCACCTTGAAGTTGAATTCAAACTTCACTGTGGGAGTTTAAGAATCTTTGCTTGATTGAATTTTTAAAAAATGCTTAAAGTGGCTCTGAAGCAAGGGCACTTTTATAGCATACCCAGTTAGTTTTTTCATGTCCCTTACAGAAGTCACGTTGCTGTCTGCCCAGTTTGACCGATAAATGACACCAACCTGGGGAATGAGTTGTCAAACAACCTGACAAGCCATTTGATTACATCTAAACTGAAATAGGAAAAGCTTGCTGTCACCTTCTATGTCAATATATATCAACCTTAGCAGAACAGCCACATACTGAGAAGAAATTAACAATGAAAACTAAATGTTTGTTAAACTTTTGTTTACCTGAGGATTACCTCCGATTACAACAAGATCTGAACCAGATGGGCCAATGGGCTGAGAAGTGGCAGATGGAGTTTAATCAGATAAGTGTGAGGTGCTGCATTTTGGGAAAGCAAATCTTAGCAGGACTTACACACTTAATGGTAAGGTCCTAGTGAGTGTTGCTGAACAAAGAGACCTTGGAGTGCAGGTTCATAGCTCCTTGAAAGTGGAATCACAGGTAGATAGGATAGTGAAGAAGGCGTTTGGTATGCTTTCCTTTATTGGTCAGAGTATTGAGTACAGGAGTTGGGAGGTCATGTTGCGGCTGTACAGGACATTGGTTAGGCCACTGTTGGAATTTTGTGTGCAATTCTGATCTCTTTCCTATTGGAAAGATGTTGTGAAACTTGAAAGGGTTCAGAAAAGGTTGACGAGGATGTTGCCAGGGTTGGAGGATTTGAGCTATAGGGAGAGGCTGAACAGGCTGGGGCTGTTTTCCCTGGAGCATTGGAGGCTGAGGGCTGACCTTAGAGAGGTTTACAAAATTTTGAGGGGCATGGATATGATAAATAGGCAAAGTCTTTTCCCTGGGGTCGGGGAGGGCATAGGTTTAGGGTGAGAGGGGAAAGATATAAAAGAGACATAAGGGGCAACGTTTTCACGCAGAGGGTGGTCAGTTTATGGAATGAGCTGCCAGAGGATGTGGAGGAGGCTGGTACAATTGCAACATTTAAGAGGCATTTGGATGGGTATATGAATAGGAAGGGTTTGGAGGGATATGGGCTGGGTGCTGGCGGGTGGGACCAGATTGGGTTGGGATACCTGGTTGGCATGGACGGGTTGGACTGAAGGGTCTGTTTCCATGCTGTACATCTCTATGACTATATATGAAACATTCTTACTTTTAAAAAAAAATTCCAACATGCAGTACGATTTAAAGTTTTACTAGGACAAATTAAACATTAACTTGATCTATTTGACTTCCAACGTAACATGTACATTACTCGGTTGTGTTTCAACCACTTCTGAGTTGTGTCAGTGGGAAATGCATGTATTACAACAGTGACAAATATTGATGAATGAGATCTTTTACTTCTGTTGCCCTGAATACTTTTTTTTTGACATGTATAAAATCGGTTGCCATTTTGATTTGCTAATTATTGCAAGTCTTTTTCACTATTTGAGCATTTGCACAGCAGGAAGGAATGTTCCTTTAATGAGCTGATGGATATTTCAATGAGATTTTTTTTTCCATTTTCACACAGCTCCCTGCCAGCCAGCTCCAGTCACCATATAGTCTTCATTCTATTAACTACAAGTCTCAATAAATATGAAATCATGTCTATTTTTAAAGAACCATCCCTTATCTTGAAAAATAATTTTGCTAACTTTAGTTTCCACAGAACAAAATCTTACACTTATTTATGTTGAAATATAGTTTTTACATGCAACTGCATGTTGTTCCGACTAAAATTATGTAGACCTCTTTTAGGCTTCCTTGCCTGCCTAAACAAACTTACATTGGATAGAACAAAAACAGATTGTTGGCAAATATCTGCTCAACATTTAGAACAATATGGAAATGCCACCCTTAAGCTGTGGCAGTGCAAAAAATACTATTTCCTACATTGTATACTGATGGCCAGGATGTGAGGTCAAATGGCTTGAATTGGATTTTGATTTTATCTAAATGTCTAGCTTTTAGTTGGCAAACTGGTAAGATTATTGCCTATCAATCAGGATATATTCATGACCTGAATCATAGAATTGAAAAGACAGCATTTTAATCTGCTCTCCCAGTTCAACCCTGGCTCAATTATATTTGCTCTCAAGTGCAAATGAAACACAAAACCTTTTGTGAAAACAAAGCAAAAAAGGATCCCAGTGTGTTTATATGTGAAGGTGAGGGCAACGTGACATTTAGAAAAAAGTGGCTCTTTTACTTGATACAGCGAGGCTGCATTTTATGATTTTGAGTGTCACTTGAATGATTTTTAGCATATCCAATTAGGCTGATGGCTGCACTGTTGTTTGATTTGGGCCATTTAGATCTAAATGCTGAGAGTTGGGGGGAAATAGTTTGTAATGTATTTTTGGAGAGGTGATCAAAAGTTATTTCTGAATGTCGTGACAGAGCTAATTGTGGATTGAAACTGCTGCAGCATTAAACAGGGATGGAGATCCGACACTTGACTGTCATGAAGGAAACCTTTGTGGAACTAAGAAGATTCTGTTTGATTTTTCAGTTAAGTGCCGTATTTAAATCCTTTGCAGGTGTCTGATCGCTCTGTTGTTGCTCTGGTCCCCAAACAAACTTCTTCTTACAATGTTCCAACTACAACCAGTATGTGTCGGACATCCATTAGCCGCTATGGTAAGTTAAGATCCAAGCCAGTGTGTAAGAATCTTGTATCAGAAATTAAATTCACCACATGATATTTGTGAATTTATGGAGGTGCTTGCATGAACTATAATTGGCACTAGTTGCAGATCCAAAGGGATGATTGCTTGTACTGAAACCCATTATAGCCACTTTTCCAGCACACTCCATCACTAGGAGTGACTAATTGCAACAGATCCTGTTGTTTACTGTGGCCATGCACAGCTTTTATTGGTATTTCTTGAGTGTGTGTCTCTGTGGACACTACTTCAGTCAAATATGAACAAGAATCTCCATGCTGAACATGCAAACATATTTCTGAGCAATCAAGATAATTTCCCACTCATGAGATTTGCTATACAAAGAAAATAATGGATTTGCAATGAGACTTCTTTATTATCCATTGAATTTTAACCTTTTGTACATCCTTAATACCCAGATATGCAAATATGAATGACAGAAAATCAGCACCATGTTCCAGCATTTCCTTTACAAAAATTAAGATAAACCTTGATAACCTGGAAATATGAACAATGACAACTTATTTTCCCCAAGGCTAGAGGACGTACTTTCAATTCCAACTGAGAAAAGTAATGTGTTAACACTACAGAATCATGTAATGTAGAGAACAGAAAGTGAGGACATATCCATGTGATGGTTGCCTCTACAGCTAACAAAAGACTTGAATCATTGTGTATGTTTAGAATACTAGAGAACAGTATCTCGTGCCGTCTGTGCTCCAATACCAAATTGTTTCATTTTAGAAAGCTCAAGTTGAGGTTTCAAGGCACAAAATGTTCATTGGAACATACACAATGGGAGCAGAAGTAGCTCTTTGAGCCTGATCTGCCATTCAACCAGATCGTAGCTGCTCTGATCTTATTCTTTAGGTTTGATTGGTTTGTAACATCACACTGTCATACAACATTGTAAGGTGTTTTTTTATTTTTAAATTTTGAAATTTCATTGCTCTGTCAGTCTAGTTTTGCAATGGCTAATTTGATTTGAATTGAATAATGTTTGTCTTGTCCCACATTCTAGACTCTACCTTACGATACACTGGAAGTCCTGACAGTCTACGCTCTCGGGCTCCCATGATTACCCCAGATTTAGAGAGTGGTGTTAAAGTGTGGCATCTAGTAAAGAACCATGATCATGGAGACCAGAAGGAGGGTGACCGTGGCAGCAAGATGGTATCTGAAATCTACCTGACAAGACTGCTAGCAACAAAGGTTAGATAGATTAACAACATTGTCTGTATGAGAACTCTGGAAGGTGTGGCGAAGGAAGTTGAGTTGGTTGTATGTTGGGGAGAAGTTCAACATGATGCATCACACACATTGGGATAAAGTAAACAAGTTTAAAACATTTCTGTTTAAAAATGCATTCCCCTTTAACAAGTACATCTGGCAAAAGTAGGAAAAATAATTTTGATTTCACTGACAAACTGCATATCTTCATTTAGTCTGATAACGTCTTTATGTATTTACTATTCAGTTAGATTTTTGTTTCTATGCCTATGCAATCGTCTCGAAGTTTGTCCTTGTCCAGAAACGCACAGTTACTGCAGGCACTATGTCAAGTTGAAGATAGAAGAATATTTCAGATCAGCTTTAAGGTCTTTTTGCTTTTACATAAACTAGTATGCAATATGTGTACTTTTTGAGAAATGCACTCATTATGGCGGCGCTCCTCCATAAATGGTCCACGATTGACCGCTATTTCTTCAGATGTCTGGAGTTTGTCCCTAAAGTACTTGTGCTTTCTGCCTCTCTTCATTTAAGATGTTGATTTAAAAACTGCACTGTGACCAAACATTTGATCACCTTATCCTGTTATCTCCTTAAGTGATTCATTGTCAAATCATATTTGTTGATGTTCTGATGCACTGCCTGAGGAGGCTTTACTCCACTAAATGTGGTATATGATTGAATTTTTTTTAACTCAGTCATGGGAAATTGGGCATTCCTCGCTAGACCAGCATTTATTACTCATCCCTGGAGTTACATGTGGCCCAGACACGGATGGTAGATTTCCTTCCCTAATGCACATTAGTGAACCATTCGAGTAGCTTTATTTTTAATTCCAGATTTCTTTTTATTGAATTCAAATTTCACCATCTGCCATAATGGATTCAAACCTAGAACATTAACCTGAGGGGTCTGGATTGTCATCCAGTGGCATTACCACTACGTCACTGTCTCTTTATGTGCTAATATACAAGATTGTGTTATGTGAATGGCATGATGATTAAATGCGTACTTATTCCTCTTTTGTTCTTTACAGGGCACTCTGCAGAAGTTTGTAGATGACCTGTTTGAGACATTGTTCAGCACAGTACACCGTGGCAGTGCCTTGCCACTTGCCATTAAATACATGTTTGATTTCCTGGATGAGCAGGCTGACCGACATGTCATCCATGACACAGATGTTAGGCACACATGGAAGAGTAACTGGTAAGTGATGCATTTGGCTGTTTCAACCAATCGTAAAATTACTCACTGGGGCCAGTAATGAAGACCCTAAACTGCAGCAGTATGCTTCAAGTTGAATGAGCTGAGTTTATCCAGTTAAGAAAGCTTTCCAGAAATCTGAACATATTTTGCAAGATGCATTGGGGAGAAGGGTGATGTAACGGGATCAAGAATCATAGTGTCAGGAGCCAGCTTTCTATGCATCAGTTTTTATCGTAATGGGGAATGGAGAGAGCTACAATAGCAATGGTGCACTTTGAACTTTTGAGGCCTGTGCTTCAACGATGTCAGGGACCTTTGACCTGCAAATGTTATGATTGAGCATGCACTAACCGATATGGTGCTCATTGACCATCTCCTAATTTCAACATAATTTTCATTAAGTAACATGATTACCTTTATGGATCTAATGAGTTTGTGCAGGGACCAACTTCAAGCTTGCAGACTGTGTTGGCTCATACTGCACCCAGAGTTGACTTCAGCTTCTGCATTACAGTTTGTACAAAATCACATCATGACCCATGTAAGTTTTCAGATATTTAAAAGTTTGCAAAGTTTCATTTTTCTTCACATTTCCTTTAGCAGAAGGAGAGCATGTCAGCCACTTTGACGCAAAAATGGAACTGCAAACTTATGAATAGCATGAGAATGTGGTATTGATTAAAATGTATTCCATATGAATTGCAGAATTTCAGCAGAGGGTGCACATTCGGATTAACCAACAACTTCAACAATCAGTCTCTGGTAACAACATTGTAAAGCTTTTTCCAAGATTATTGTAGCAGTTCTACCTGAAATAATTGTAGACAATTGAAAGAAGCTTCATGGACGTTATTGTGGTGCCTGTTGCCATGTATCCAGCTGCCAGAAGTTAAAGCTAGCATTTTCAATGTGGTCAAATCTTAGGGTCATTGAGCAATTTAGCAAAAAGTAGTTTGAGCCAAGAACAGATCATATCTCCAAAGGCATAACCAATAAAATGAAAAACTAACTTCTAAAAGACCAACTGAAATAGGCAAAACTCAGTTAATATGAATAAGGATTCTCTTGCGATGAAGAATCCAAGCGTTTAAACTTTGTCATCAGTAGAGGATTCCTAGTTGACGTGCTTGTCTCAGTCCTATTGCAAAAGCCAATTATTTTATATTTCCTTCGTCAAAGGTTCTGATGAGCTTTATGTTTATACATGGTTTCTCATCTTCAACCTTTCTTAATGGTCATTTCATTAAAGTTCTGCTTTTTATGCTTGATTCTGTTCATGCATCAGCATTACATTCAATGCCTCAAATGTAAAGTTTATGTATTTGTCTTCAAATTCCTCATGGCCTTGCGGTACCCTATTTCTACAAATGCGTACACTCGTTACAGCCTCCTTAGATATGCGGACGGTCCTATTAGATTGGAAGATAGCAAATGTAATTCCTTTATTCAGAAAGGGCACAAGATGCCAAGCAGGGAACCATAGTCCAGTCAGCTTAACATCTATCCCAGGGCAAATCTGAGGTTCTAATACTAAAGAAGTCATGGCATGGCACTTAAACAAGTTAAAAATAATTAAGGAGGGTCAACATCATTTTGTCAAAGGGAAATCATGTTTAACCAATCTGTTGAAATTATTTGAGAATGGACCACATTGTGGATAACTAGGAATGAATAGATGTACTGTGCTTAGATTCTGGAAGTCTTTTGATAAAGTGATGGATGTTTTTAAACTCCATCTCTCCAGCAATGAAGGACAGTATTAAGTTTGCCTCCTTAATTACCTGCTGCACCTGCACACCAACATTTTGTGATTCATGCATAAGAACACCCAGGTTCCTCTGCACAGCAGCATGCTGCAATTTTTAACAATTTAAGCAATCGTCCATTTTGTTGTTAATCATACCAAAATGGATGACCTAATATTTACCAACATTGTACTCCATCTGCCATACCCTTACTTGCTCACTTAACCTATCTACCACTTATCTTAGTGTCATCTTCAAACTTTGACACACTGCATTTGGTCCCAACTCCAAATTATCTATGTAAATTGTAAATAATTGCAGTAGTAACACTGATCCCAACGATACACCGCTGGCCACTGATCAACCAGAAAAGCACTCAGTTTATTCCCATGACCATGTCTTCTGTGTTCAACTCCACACCTCACTGCCTTTCCAACACCTCTTCACTGTCCTTTAAAATAAATTTAAAACGCAACCAGTTTAGTCATTTGTACTAATATCTATTTAGTTTTGGCTCGGTATTGATTTTCAACTGATAATACAACTGTGAGATGCCCTGGAGATTTGTCACAACTAAAGTGGACCAAAATCGGGTAGGCAGGAAGAAACTTCTCTCCATCAAAGGGAACGCAATGATCAGGGGCATAGATTTGAGGAAAGGGGCACAAGATTTAGAGAAGACAGGACGAAAAACCTTTTTTTTTGCCCAAAAGTTGGTGAGAAGGTTGGATCTCATGGAATCCAGGAAGAACTAGTCATTTGGATACTGGCTCAAAGATAGAAGACAGAGGGTGGTGGTGGAGGCCTGTGACCAGTGGTGTGTCACAAGGATTGGTGTTGGGTCTACTACTTTTCATCACTTATAAAAATGATTTGAATGTGAATATAGGAGGTATAATTCATTTGCCGATGACACCAAATTTGGAGGTGTAGCAGACAGCGAAGAAGGTTACCTCAGATTACAACAGGATCTTGATCAGATGGGCCAATGGGCTGAGGAGTGGCAAGTGGAGTTTAATTAAAATGAATGTGAGGTGCTGCATTTTGGAAAAGTATATCAGAGCAGAACTTACGCACTTAATGGTAAGATCCTGGGGTGTTGCTGAACCAAGAGACCTTGGAGTGTAGGTTCATAGTTCTTTGAAAGCAGAGTTACAGGGAGATAGGATAGTGAAGGAGGTGTTTGGTATACTTTCTTTAATTGGACAGAGCATTGAGTAAAGGAGTTGGGAGGTCATGTTGCAGCTATCCAGGACACTGGTTAGGCCACATTTGGAATATTGCATGCAATGCTTGTCTCCTTCCTGTTAGAAGGATGTTGTGAAACTTGAAAGGGTTCAGAAAAAATTCAGAAGAATGTTGCTAGGGTTGGAGAATTTGAGCTACAGGGAGAGGTTGAATAGGCTGGGGTTGTTTTCCCTGGAGCGTCGGAGGCTGAGGGGTGACCTTACACAGAGGTTTATAAAATCATGAGGTGCATGAATAGGATAAATAGACAAGGTCTTTTCCTGGGGTGGAGGAGTCCAGAACTGGAGAGCATAGGTTTAGAGTAAGAGGGGAAAGATATAAAAGAGCCCTAAGGGGCAATATTTTCTCACAGAGGGTGATGTGTGTATGAAATCAGCTGTCAGAGGAAGTAGTGGAGGCTGGTACAATTACAACATTTAAAAGGCATCTGGATGGGTATATGAATAGGAAGGCTTTAGAAGGATATGTGCCAAGTGCTGGCAAATGGGATTAGATTAGGTTGGGATATCTGGTTGGCATGGGCGAGTTGGACCAAAGGGTCTGTTTCCATGCTGTACATCTCTATGACTCTCTGACTCTAGAACCTGGGACTCACGACCTGGAAGGATGGTTGAGGCAGAAACCCTCGTAACATTTAAGCAGTATTTGGATGTGAACTTGGAATGCCAAAGCATTCAGGGCTTGCAAATGGGATTGGAATCGTTAGGTGATTGATTTTGACCAGATATGGGTGTGGATGGAATTGACTGAAAGGCTTTTTTCTGTGCTGTAGATTTCTGACTCGAAAGTGAACTGCAAATGTTATTTATTATTTTAAATGAATGGAAGTAATAAAATTATTATTAGTTTACATATAGACACATACAATTCACACTCATTCCCAAGTTGAACAGGATTTTGTTTAATTCACTCATGGGATGTGGGTAACACTGATTGCACCAGCATTTATTGCTCATCCCTTGTTGCCTTTGAGAAGGTAATAATGCGCTGCCTTCTTGAAATGGTGCAGTCCACATGTTGCAGGTAGACTCATTAGGGAGGGAAATCCAGGATATTGACCCAGTGACAGGAAAAGAAGTGAGGTATATTTCCAAGTCAGGATGGCGAGTGTCTTGGAGGGGACCTTGCTGGTGGTGGTGTTCCCATGTCTCTACTGCCCTTGTCCTTCTGGATAGAAATGGCTGTGTGTTTGGAAGGTGCTGTCTGAGGATCTTTGGTGAATTTCTACAGTGCATCTTGTAGATACTGTTGCTGCTGAGTGTCAGTGGTGGGTGGATTGGATGCTTGTGGATGCGGTGCCAATCAAATGGGCTGCTTTATCCTGGATGATGTCAAGCTTCTAGAGTGTTACTGAAGTTGTACCCATCCAGGCAAGTGGGAGTATTCCGTTATACTTCTGAGTGTCCCATGTGGATGATGGACAGATTTAAGACCTTCTGCAGGATAATTAAGAATGCACAACGAACACAGGCCCATCAGCATGCCTACAGTACCTGAATTTTTAAAAATGCATATATGCACATATGTCTGTATCAGCAATGTACACATTAGGGATATTTCCTCCTCCTCCCCTCCTAATCTCAATAGCAGTGCTGTGACATTTCAGTTCTCATTTGGATTTATAGACAAGAAGATTTACAGAAATGGAACAGCTTAGATTTTAGTTTCATCTATCATGACGTTCAAAAGGACTCATTATTTTTAAGTGTGTGTGCAATATTGACCTCAGTTATTTTCATTGTCATTGAAGCTGAAAATGTTTGTGCGACAGATAAGGAGGCAGAAGCATATGTAAGTCAAAAGCTTAAAATGTCACAGATCTTTCTTTTTTTAAAAGTACCTTTCATAATGAATTCAATTTTAAAATGGGTGTATTTTCAGGTGTAATTTTGTAATCATGTTGGAATAAAATGTGGAAATTAATTATTTGATTGTAGATCTATGTTAATAGGGGTCATGTACTTGGGAATTCTAAGTGTATTCTCAGCACTTCCCAAAGCAACACTGCGACGTTTATTTTGTTCTAAACCATATCACTCACATCATGCAAGTTGAGTTTGAACCACGTACTGATTTTATGCTTGGATTGGCCAAGCTATTATCTGTTTCCAATTCTTTAGGTTTTAAATAAATTGTGTAAAACCTATGCATTAAAATCCAGTGTCAGTTTTTTAATTGTGTGCAAAACATTGAACTTCCTCCTTTGTCTTCAAGCTAACCAAGACAGAATCAGAATGACAAATCTCACTGTTTGTCCATTACCAGTATTTATTGATTTATGTATTTCTGTCTTAAAGGTTCAGGAAGGCTTAAGGGATAAAGATAAAAAAAAGTGTACAGCAAATAATGTTTTGAAATAAAACAACAGAATGTATGTATACGGTAGTTTTAACACATTAAAACATGTAAGGAGGGTGGAATAGGGGGCCGTCAAATTGAGCAGTGAAATAGTTAAAGTTAGAGATAGCAAATGAATAATCATTGGACTGAGTCATTGACAAGAAAGGCACCATATTCCCACGGGGAAAATAGGCATTCTTTGAGATGAGTGTAGATTGAGGGTCAAGCTTTCAGTTTGAGCTAATTTGGGTTGTGTAATACAATGTTACAAATGGTCATGTTCGGCTTAAGTCAGTGGCCATGGGAAGGTGAGGTATAATCAATGGCTGGGGATGAAAGGTGGGAATTGAGTGCAATGATTTTGATCTTCCAAGTATCTATTTGGAGTAACTTCTGTCTTATCTAAGACAGGATGAAAGGCAAATAATCTAATACCACAGTGTGTATGTATTACATATATGTATTACTCTTGTGGTGCTGTGGTAGTGTCCCTCCCTCTGGACTATGAGGCCTGGGTTCAAATCCCACCTGTTCCAGAGGTGTGTGATAACATCTCAGAACAGGTTGAATAGGAAAAGTATGTAGACAGGGAATGATGTGCCTGCTGGTGGTGCAGTGGTAGTATCCCTACCCCTGGACTAGGAGACCTGGGTTCATGTCCCAACTGCTCCAGAGCCACATACTAACATCTCTGAGATAGGTTGATTAGGAAAACAGGTTGTGATAAAATGAAAGCAAATCCCGAGGGCTCTGTGGCTCAATCATGGTATCCCTACCCCTGGTGCAGGAGGCCGATGTTCAAGTCCCACCTGCTCCTCAGGGGCTTATAATGTTGAAAAACATAGGTTTTGTTCTAAGATTAGATTCCCTACAGTGTGGAAACAGGTCCTTCACCCCAACCAGTCCACAACGACCCTCCGAAGAGTAACCCACCCAGACCCATTTCCCTCTGACGAATGTGCCTAACACTAGCAATTTAGCATGGCCAATTCACCTGACCCGTACATCTTTGGACTATAGGAGGAAACCGGAGCACCTGGAGGAAACCCACGCAGACACTGGGAGAATGTGCTAACTCCACGCAGACAGTCGCCCGAGGCCGGAATCGAAACTGGGACCCTGGTGCTGTGAGGCAGCAGTGCTAACCACTAAGCCACTGTGCTGCCTTGTGGCAAAGGGAGTCGAACCCTCGACTCTGTGGAGGTTGCAATCCGAATCCCATCGGCTTAGACCACTCGACCCAGACGCAGAAGCCTTAAATTTTAAATTTTTAAAAATGGAGATGACATAATGGGCCATCTTCTGGTGTAATGGTAGTATCTCTACCCCTGGATTGAGACACCTAGGTTCGTATTCCACCCTATCCCAGAGCTGTGTAATAACATCTTTGTACAGGTTGATTAAAAATAGATTTTGAAAAATAGAGAGGGCATTAAGGGGTTTTTATGGTGCAGTGGTAGTGTCCCTACTGTCGGACTGAGAGACCCAGGTTCAAGTCCCACCTGCTCCAAAAGGTTAATAAAACAAAATTCAGAGGGGGCACGAACGGTTTCTTGCGATGTTGTGGTAGCATTCCTCCCTCTGAACCAGAAGACCTGGGTTCAAGTCCCACTGGCTTCAGAGAAATAACACATCTGATCATGGTGATTAAAAATATCTAGAGAGGGCAAGAGGGCATAGACTGGTGAATATGTGAATACAGGGCTTGGGCAGTGGGATGACCTTTGGGGAGGTTTGCCTTTGAGAGCAAGAAGAAATAGGAAATGTGAAGAGGCAGCTGAATGAATGTTCTCATTCTTTGTGATGAAGATGTTTATGAGCTCCTTACAATATTAGCAGGAGGTGAGGCTAGAGGAGTTGGGGACGAGAGATTCAGTGAATATTAGCAGTGGAGAAATTATCATTGGAATTAAAAGGAAAATATAAAGGTCTACTTAGTCCTATAAATGATTGTTGCTATTGTATAGGTTGAGATAAATCTTTCTTTATTTGGTGAACTTGACAGCTAGGTAGAGTCGAGGAGTGATTCACACCTGCTTTAAATGCTAATGAGCATTGAGCTTCTTTCTTCTGAAGATAAGAGTGTAATCGTGAGAATTATGACACAACAAGGACATCAAGGTGATCAGGAATGTTCTTTCCTGTGAGCTGTCCTCCAGAAGTAGCACTTCTATCTGAAGACAGGTGTGCCTAGAGATTGTGGAGGCACTTGAAATAAGCGAATAATATATTGGTGCTCATTCTGCTTATTTGATTACATGGCTAGCTAAACTTGTCAGTGTGGCTGGGGATGTGAACCCAGGTGCTACTTTTCAAGTGGAGCCTGTGATATGATTCATCCAGCTGAATCATGGAAAGAGGTCATGGGAAGGCAAAGACTGGACAAAGAAGTAATTTATTTTAGGAGAAAGAGGAATCTGGTTTTGAAGGAATAACGAATGGAAAAGAGTTTTTATTCCTGCTTTCCACTGTGATGAGCCAAATATTTTTTGTCTCTTGACAAGCGGTGGCTTTAATTTTATTTTGTAACATATTATAGGGTTTTATTTTAAACAGCCAAAGATAAAGGATCTTTGAAAAATGTAATGTTTTTAGCACTGTAATCAAGCTCTGATAAGATCACATTTGTTAACATAAAAAATTGCTTTCAAAGATAAATTTTCAATCACAATTGATTGCCATTCTATCATGCAATGGAGGATAAGAATTGATAAGGTTACTTATTGCTTTAATTAAGTCTCATCCTTTCCCAACAGTCTGATCTTATCTGTCTTTTGCTGCATTAAGACATTAAGTGATCTGCAATTGACTGCATCTCAATCAGTCAGCATGCACTCTATAGAATACCAGCATCAAAAAAAATTACGCATTGCCTCTGTCTGTGGAATTCTCTCCTCTAATCACCACCTCTGACTCTACCTTTTGTATGAAGAGGCTCCCAAACAAGGATTTCTGTTATTGTTAAGTCAAGCACCTGGAAGTTGGATAGTGGGGAAGGATCTTGACTTTGTCTTGGCACTTTCTAAACTCTCTTGAACTTTGTTTGCATTCTTCACCATCAGCTGGAACAATTCAATTTGAGAGTCCAAGTTACACTTGAAACAACAACTTGTATTTGTATAGCACCTTGCAGGACAGTAACATAAAAGGAGGAAAGATTCCATCAATGAAGTTTATGGAGTTGACGAAAGGAGAAAATAAGTGAAGTAGATTTTGTTTTTAAGTGACATGTTGGGATAGTTAGAATAGATGTTTGAAAGCTTGGCCAAAGTGATGGGTTTTGAGAGAGTTTGTAAAGGCAAAAGGAGCTATAGAAATGCAGCAACTTTTAAGGAATTTGTCAGAGAGGTCTAGAAGGTAGGACTGAAAAGAGTAAAGACTGAGGAAGTGATGTAAGACAGAAGAAGATGAGACAAGGACATTGAAAACAAGATACAAGATTAAGTATGCATGGAACAGGGAACCATTATTGGACTCGGGATATGGAGCAGTGGGTGAGTAGAAATTAGAAAAGTTGGGAGGGACTTATATTCCAATTAACCTGCCAAATGAGTGGTTAGCAATGTTAAAGCATAGACATTGTTGCCACTGCTTAAATTCTCTGGTTATGTTGCCTTCTCCCTAAACACACTCAACAATAAATCAGTTTTCAGAACCAGGTGCATTAAGGCTGTAAATATCTTGGAGTTATATATATATTATTCTCATTGGAAGACTATTGATTCAAACTTATTTTGTTACTTCTCAGAGACAAGAGGAAATGTTAAACAGATTTACATGCCATTCTCCCTTCATGGCACAGCGAGTTAATTCACTTCTTCCCAGATTCAAATCTCAATCTGCTCAGGAGGCAATAAGTTGATCTTGGCATTGATGTGTTTAATGAAGAAAATTCAGCCAGGATTGCCACTCCTGTCTGTCAGAGAGAGAGAGAGAGAGAGATTCATCATGTGCCTTACATCCACTCCCCATTCTTTGAAATGATGATTTACCAGCAATCATTATTAGAACGTTTGTCTGAATACTTGCTAACACGAGACATCGGCACTTCAGCTACTCTGGAATCCATGCCTTTTTGGGGAGAGTTTAGCCAATTGTAAAATTAGTAGCATGAGAGGCGAAACAAATTTCCCAGCCTGTAACTTGGATTTACTAGGTATTCTGCAACTCCAGAGCAAACTCAAAACAGTTGTGGCATCAACTGTTTTATTTTGAGGAAAGACACATCTCACTTCAGTAACAATTGGAGCAGCCCAGTGAAGTGGGATGCTGCTTGCTAGTTAAAGGAAAAAAGAAATGAACATGTCTTTTTAAAATTCAATTAAAATTCTCATGAAACTAACATTTATTCATTTAAAAACGGGAGTACTTTAGTAAAAAAGAATTCCTGCAACTCAAAATCTTTAATCCTAAGAGCAATTTTTTTTTCAAATTCTGTGCCTAATATGGGCTTTCATTAAATTCCTACCAGTTACATGATGTCACATTAAAAAAACTGTTATTGTGATAGTAATTAGATTATGAATATTATCTTCTATTATAACATCCATTTTCTGATTACATTGCCTTTCTTCACCATTCTGTGATTGATTGGCTGACTGACTCGACAATCCATAACAATTTACAGCAAAGCGATTAGTCCTAATCTTGATCTTGTTTCCTGTTTATGCATGTGGAAGAAATTGATAATAAAATTTATAAGAGCTATTGTTCTAATGACTGACTTCCTAGTTTTTTCAATGCAGTGTTATTGAAGCATTAATCCAATTGTTTGTTGAGTGTATGGTTCCAGTTGTAACATGAATGGTTCCAATTTTTTTTGGAAGCACAGTGTTCCTTGCAGTTTGTTTCCAACACTGGTCAACATGATCAGTTTGCTGGAAAAACTCGAGCAGAGTTAACATTTTGGGTCCAGTGGCCTTTCTTCAGAAGCCTTCTTCCAGTTCTTGGTTTCTGTTTGATTTGATCAGTTTCTTTCTGGGTTTTTGGCATCATTTACATAGTAGCAACCATGTGAAGACCCGTGCGATGCAATTTCAACTCCATTATTAACCAGTTCAATCCCAAGATGGAATTTTGAGGAGTTTGGAATTGGGAACAAGATGGGGCAATTACAGTAATGAACCCAGCCATACACAAGTTGCACCTGGCTATACAGAAACATTTGGGGGAATGTGAGGAGCTGGAGAGAGATGTTACTTCCTCTGGTTGCTATGTGTTTGGACAATGGTGGGAGATCAACAGAAGAAGCAAAGCTTTACACTAGTTGATGCAGTGCATGTAAAGCTCCACTCACCTAGCCAGCGTGAAAGATGTGTGGATGCTGCATCAAACTGTCTCAAGGTACTTCTAGTTGACCAATCCTGTACATTATATAGGCAACTTGCCTCTCTCAAGCAGGTATATATCAGCCTAATGGCTCAAGTCAAGTCTAGAAGTTGGCAGGCTAAAGCCGGTTTCCAAAGCTCCCTGGGCAGTTTTAGCCCATTAGCTTTACAAAACCGACAGCTGGTTTCGTTCACAAGCAGGAAATTGCTGGAGAAACTCAGCAGGTCTAGCAGCGTCTGTGGAGAGAAAGAGAAGCATTCACTCTACTTTCACTTCACGAATGCTTCCAGCAAGTTATTTTTGTTTGATTTCCAGCATTCACAATTTTATTTTTTGTTTAGTTTTCATTGATGGTTCTGACTGCTCTCCTAGCCATCATGCCCCTGTACTCTAGAGGCTCATCCCCTAAATCCCTACACTGTTTCATTCTAGTTTCTTTATTCTCTCATAAAATGTGGGTGTCACTGGCTGGCCACAACTTGTTGCCTGTCCCTAGTTGCCCTTGAGAAGGTGGTGGTGAGCTGCCACCTTGAACCATGGCAGTCTATGTGTTGCCGGCTTTCCCCCAATGCCCTGAGGGAGGGAATTCCAAGATTTTGACCCAGTGAAATAAAAGGAACAGCAATACATTTCCAAGTCAGAATAATGAGTGGCTTAGAGGAGAGCTTGCAGGTGGTGGCGTTTATTTACAGATCCTTTTTTGCTGAATACATGTTACTATGAGCAGCTTAGAGATATTATTTTGTAAAATCTAAACTTGGAATTCAATAAACACAGAACTGAATTAGTTCAAATTTGAAGTCTGTCACTGGTAAACTGCCCCCACCATCCTCCTTTGTTCCCAGTTATGCTTAATACTCTGGCAGTGACAGAGGCTAATGGAGAAAATTGGATCATATGCTGGCCCCAGAGAGATTGTCTCCCCAGATTCCTCCCACCAAGCTTTTAGATAGTTTCACCTTTTGCTGCTCATACTTAATTCCTTCATGTTCCTCCTCCTCTAATCTGTTGCTGTACCAGAGTCCAATTATACACTCAGCTTTGCCTCAATGCTGTATTTAGCTTTAACTCCTCGTGTGCAATGCTACAGGGGATCATCCAGCATTATATGTGCTTACATGATCAAAATTCAGCTACTCTGTATAGATGTTGTCAGATATTGCATTGCTACATTTCTATATTGTGGTTTCCTTATGATTACAGTACCTTCAAATTCTAATATTCTCTACGTTTTGCAGTTTACCATTACGATTTTGGGTGAACGTGATTAAGAATCCACAATTCGTGTTTGACATTCACAAGAGCAGTATTACAGACGCGTGTCTATCTGTTGTGGCACAGACCTTCATGGACTCTTGTTCAACATCTGAACATCGACTCGGCAAGGACTCTCCATCGAACAAATTGCTATATGCCAAGGATATTCCCAACTATAAGAGCTGGGTTGAAAGGTTAGTGTATACTGGCATCAACGCTGGGTCAGTATTTATCAGACTTCATTCATGTCTAAAGAACATGGCAGGAGTTATAACTGATAACATAGGGATTGAGTGCTGCTTAATGGAAAATGTTTGTTAGCTGGTGCCATTAACAGATTGAAACTGACATACTGCAGCGAGAAATGGAGCTTTGCCATTAAACCCTGTTGTTGCAAGCTTTTCACCAGAGCAAAGTGAATTTTACTGATCTCGATTGAAGTTCCATTATATTTATTAGAACAGTTTCAGAACTTGCTGTGATGAACCCACTAATGCAATTTTTTTTTTAACAAAGTGCTTTGACAGTCCCTGGGAGTTTGTCATAACCAGGTTTAGCTGTTTAAATTAAGTTGACTTCTAGATCAGTATGTAATGCAAAACTATCATTTTATATGTCACATGGTGCCATAATGTCCTGAGATTCAGTGTTTTCTCTCAATGCATTTGCACACTAGTGTTCTGCCATTTAAGTTAATAGGAATTCTGACATTTTCACTGTAAATATTCCATTCAACAAAATTAGGAAACTTCAAAATCAATTCTTTTAACTAATTCACAGCATCATGTTCTATTGTGACCAGAATGACTTCTGATTCAGTCCCACTTTATAGAATTCAGTCCCTAGACAGCAATGGAAAAGCAAAATACTATGGTTACTGGAAGTCTGCAATGACGAGTGAAAATGCTAAATAATCAGCAGGTCTCTTCGCATCTATGGAGAAAGTGACAAAGTTAATATTTCGGGTTAATTATGACTCATCTTTTTCCAACATTTTCTGTCTTTTATTGGTGCCTATATGTATCCTGTTTTCAACATAAAATGAGGTTAACATTATTTAAATTCTCATTGCTTGTTTGTTTGTGAAGAACTAATAACTTTCCAGACAAGGTTAAAAATCACACAACACCAGGTTACAGTTGAATAGGTTGGACTATTACCTGATGAAGGAGCAGCGCTCCTAAAGCTAGTGCTTCCAAATAGACCTGTTGGACTATAACCTGGCGTTGACTGATTTTTAATGTTGTCCAATCCAATCCAGCACCAGCATCTCCAAATCATAGCGACCATTTCTAGAGAAGAGCATACTTGGTAGAAATTTATGTTTTATTTCATTGCAGTCCACATTAATCAGATACAAGTACTCCAGACTTGCCACTTATGAGGATTTGGGCTGGTCATTGTTGGTTTTAACCAAAATTTTCAACAGTTTAAATTGTATTTCTTTGTTTCTAAATGGAGATGACTTACACGGGAATGTTGTAAAGCACTTCCTGACTGTGTGTGGGAAAAAGTATGTAGGTGGGCTTTTGGTTTCAAGAACGAAAATTGCTGCTTCATTTGTCTTGGTTTGCTATAAATGTGTCTCACCCACTCATCAAACACATTAACATTAGCTTCAAAAGCGTTGGGTTGCCTGTGATCAATTAATCCACATTTCAAAATTCATAAGGGACATGAAAGATTCAGAAATGGGGATTAATTAATGAATGAACGTAGCCCCGTATTCCCCATTCAAATAACTGGAAGGCAGACTCTGAAAGCTGCTGACAGTGTGATTTCACTTGGTGGAGCGAGGGCATTCCAGATGTCTGGGGGCACTTTTCATTGTTGTCATTAATCACAGTTGTATTTTGCGGCTGCACAATTTTTTTTTCCCATTTGTATGCAAATGTGGCCAAGGGCAGTGTCTGCTTGGATTCTCTTTCCCTATTCGTCAGTGCACATGCCATAAAATATAATTATTCTGAGGTTTACGTCAATGGTCTGTTTGTCCACAATTGATTCTTTGATTCTGTGCTCTCAACAGACCAAATATTATCTTTGTGTGACCATTTCTGAATATAAAAGTTTCCTAGTGCAGCAATAGATCTGACTCTGGGTAGAAACTCAATGTTTCACAGTCAGTGTAGATTCTTCAAACTTTTTTTTAAACACTGCACCTTACTAGTTTGTTATTAGTAACTAAACTCTATGCTCAGATTCACGTGGCTGAATTTGGCTGCAGAATCCCATTGGTATGTGATTTGTAGATATTGACCAATATGTCTGTGCCAAAATGAAGTTGATTTTCATACAATTCCTTTCGTTCATTTATCTGTAGCATTTCCATATGGTGAATAAATAACTAATCGAGTGTTACTGCTTATATTATTGTGAACAGGCTGCCAGTGAAACACATTTTTCTTTTTAAAGGTATTACGCTGATATTGCCAAAATGTCTGCAATTAGCGATCAAGACATGAATGCTTACCTGGCAGAACAATCCCGTTTGCATGTCAATGAGTTTAACATGCTGAGTGCATTGAATGAAATCTACTCTTACGTTACCAAATACAGTGAAGAGGTTAGTGTTCAAAATTCTCTGACTAGTATACTGGCTTGAGAAAGTATGCCCTAGTGTAAGTTTAATAGTTTGCCAATCATCAGTATACATTGATGCAATTAATGGTGTCTTCAACTCTAGTATGCACCTCCCACCCACTGCCTCTCCATCCCCCACAACACAACCATCACACCCAAATCTTATTCTGTTGAATTTTGAAAATGCCTGCACACTTTGTTACATAAAGATCTATGAATTTTAAAATACATTTAACATCATTTTTACTTGTACAGGATTGTTTGTTCTTGATTATAATTGAAGTCTGATTTTACACCATGGGAATGTTAATATAATCTGCCTTTTCTCAACTTAAAAGACCAAACTTTAATATTTCAGCTTATTTCTATTACATTTTCATTTTCTGAATTCATCACAAAGTCATTTTTACTTACAATCGTAAAACACCTTGGGACCTGGGGGACTGGCCCTGTCATTATCCCCCTGACTGCTGTACCATAGCAGCTAGATTAAACCTTGGGAGTCTTTACTTACCAGACTGTTTATGCTTCGAGAACATAATCAAAAACTTAATAATTCAAGGATTATTCTTTTTGTGTTCTGCTAATTTGAATGCAACCATCTTCTTGACTGGAGGAGAAATTAGAGGATCTGGCCTCTGAATCATTTCTGAAGTAGTTCTCATGGGGCTTCTATTGGGCCTTTAACTATGCATTGGTGAAGAAACCAACAGAAAGATAAAATCATTATTTCTGTGCACAAGTAAATGATGGTCCTTGTGGTACTTCATTAGCAGTGTTAATGAACATTATTTAATATTCTATCCACTGACTCAAACTGTAATTTCACCACACAAACAGGTAGTAATATAGAAAAATCTCATTATTACAAATTATCACAGATCTCAACATTTTATGCTCGTTATCTGGAGTGTTGGTTTTGCATTAGCTATTCTTTAGTAGCATATTAAGCTTTTGAGTATCATTTGCACCAGAACAAAGCAAAATTATATTTTACTTCATCTGGTGACTGCTGCAGATAAAGACCAGCACTACGTGCTTTGTAATCTGATGGATAATATCATTAGGAATGTTCAGACCATCTTTCTCTCAGGGCATATATTATTAAGGGTGAATTTTGACTTGCATATGAAGGTGGTATACCAATTAAAGCTCTGGGAACACACACTCCCTCGCATGCAATTGTCACATGTGCTTGTAAACGTCTAACTTACATAAAGTCATTGTGAGAGACACATGTTGCACATAGTTTGCAATATTCTCTGTATGGATGCAAAGTGTGAGTGTGTTGTTAATAATTTGCCAAAATTGGAATGCTCAGGCCACAAGTAAACTAAAAGTAGGGTTTTATTTCAAAGCTGAAAACAAGTTGAGAGTGACTTCTTTGATCTTTAGGCTTTAAAGTAATTTAGTTTCAATAGCACAATGGATATGAGTGAGAGTTTAGAAAGGCAGTTTCAATTATCTGAGCACTCCCATGAAGAAAAATGGATTAATATACCCATCACTGTTCCTGATTGGCTTACTAAGTACAAAACTCTGTTTCTACTCCCAGAAGACCATGGCAACTGTTGAGTTACCTCTAAATATCACAACAGGGATTGGCTACTGGTTTAAAAACAAATCTGGTTCACCAACATCTTTTAAGGAAGGAAATCTGCCAACCTTATGTGCTCTGCTGTCTTTATTTGTAACTCCAGACCCATAGCAATGTGATTGAATCTTAACTGCCCTTTTGGGAAATATATGCTGGCTGAGCCAGTGATGCCCACATCCCATGAATTAATTTTTAAAACGCCCCTCAACCCTGTCCTGCCATTCATTGACATCACAGTTGATCTTTAACCTAACTCCATATACCCACTTTTGCATGATAGCTGTTAATAAATTTAGCATTCAAAGGTCGATTAATCCCAGTTTTGAAATCACAATTGAGTTGACATAAATTACCATTTGCAGAAGAGAGTTCCTAACTTCAACCTTCCTTTTCCTAATGTCATTCCTGCAAAATCTGTCTCTAACTTTAGGCCTTGCTGTCTGGTCCTCAGCTCCCAAATAACAAAAACAAATTTTCTCTACCTACACTGGGTTGGTTTTGAGGTTTGGGAGTCATAGTTTATCCAGAAAAGGTCAAGTAATTTTAGATTAGTTTGTTAAATAGACCATTAAAAACAACATTTTCAATGTGATGCATCAACAAAAGAGACAGGGAATGCCTGCAACCAATGAAACGTGGGAGTGGTTTTGGTTGCAGTCTCTTATCTGCTTTGCTTGCAGCATTATCCTCCTTTTAATCCATCCTTTTGAACTGACTAGCGAAGGGGTTGGAAAGCTCCTTCTGGCTGCTTCTGCAAACAAGGACTGCAGTTTGCACGTATTACTTTGCAAAACACGTGCTGTCTGAAGTGATTTCTTTCTCTTGCAAGCCTGTCTCTTAATGCTCAGACAATTGGTTTATATATGTTCCTGAGATCCAATCTTATCAGAAGCAAAAATGAAAAAAACTGCAGATGCTGGAAATCCGAAACAAAAACAAAAATTGCTGGAAAAGCTCAGCAGGTCTGGCAGCATCTGCTTAGACAAATCAGAGTTAATGTTTCGGGTTCAGAAGGGTCACTGGGATCAAAATGTTAACTCTGATTTCTTTCCACAGATACTGCCAGACCTGCTGAGCTTTTCCAGCGATTTCTGCTTTTGTTTCTTATCAGAATTGTCTGTGCCAGAGACACAACCTTGGCAGCGATAACAATCTTGTCCTACATTTTAAAGGCTGCAAACTATGTTGGAAACTTTCCTTTTCAGTAGTTAATAAATTTCTTTGTTATAAGGTTATTGTACTGCAACACTTTACACCTATTTGTTAAATGTGAAATGTTGGAAACTTCAATTGGATAATCCATTAATTTAATAATTTCCAGGAAGCACAACTCTATTAAAGTAAACCTGGCTCCTCCAAAGTCTATATATTTTTCCTAAGGCTCAGAGGCTAGAACTGCTTACAGGGCTCCAGGTGAGCTCTAGCTAGGGTTTTGTATCATTGAAGCATGATTTCCACCCCCTTGTTTTCTAATTCTCTAAATTCAGCATTCTATCGACCCATTTGATTTTATTCTGTACCTGTTCATGATCCCTCTTCTGATAAAGATGACTTTTCATGTCAGAAATTCTGAGATGAACTCATTTTAAATGAGGGTTTTCAGAAATGGACTTGACTCATTTCTCACATTTCCATTCTCTGCCTTCACCCTTCTCAACAACTAGCTTCCTTTGTGTTCTCACTTCTAGTTTCACATTCACCCGACTAAATACTATTTTTTCTCACATGTACAATCTGATTGTCACTGTCAAGAACATTTTATACTTCCCATCACCTAGTTCTTTCCATACTGCAATAGAGAAGGACACCAGTTCCTCCCTCAGTTGGTAGTTCTTGGCCAGGTCCTCAAGTGCTCCTTTCATGAATGACATCACTTTGGGAGACCTGAATAGAATCTATGGAGAGGATACAGAAGAAAACCAGTGATTGTGTATTTAAATTTCATGGAGAAACCAAAGTACCAGACAAGTTTAAGAGGAGATCTGCTGGAAGTATTCAATTATTGAGAGATGTTGATGTAACTGGAGGAGGAAGTTTATTTCCAGCATCAGGATGGCAGTATGTACAGGTTATAAACTTAACAAAAGAACAGATGAAAAGGTATGTTTTACCAACCAGCTGTTCAGACCTCAAATGTTCTGTCTGAAATATCAGTGGAAACAAAATCTCTGAGAGTTTAGAAGTGGGCAAGCATTTAAGGGTATTGTGGTAGAAGGAAGCAGGGTGATGGGACTAAGTGGAAAGTTCAGACCAGATTGTCAGCGCACAGATCTGATAAGCCATATATTAAAACAAAGAACTGTGGATGCTGGATGTCTGAAACAAAGAAAAAGGTAAATTGATGGAGAAGTTCAGCAGGTCTCGCAGCATCTGTGAGAAGAAAACAGTTGGCATGCTGAGTCCAGTGACCCTTGAGCTGAACATGTTCATAAAAATACTTTTCCTGGTTATGTTGGGATTCAGGGAGTTGTAGGATGAATATGATGGTGCACTCCTTCAGCCTCAGTTGGAACAAATTGAACAGGCTATTATAGTGTTGTAGCTTGTGTATTTCTATAAACCCAAATAACAGTGTTATAAATTGAGAAATGTTGAAGCAGAGAACCTTTTTATGTATCCACCCTTGAGAAATGAAAAATAGAGTTCCTGAAGTGGCTCTGAACTTCCATTGCTTTGCATTTCTCAATTCACCTGGTTCATTGTTCCACCATGCGTTAATCTCAAGCAACAACATTGGATCACATTGTTGGTCTATCAGTGAATCGAAGTGCAGTTTCTCATGTACCTCTCAGAGTACATTATTAGCCTCAGAGAGACGAGTACTTCTTCAGGGTAGGCATTCCTGGAAGAGAGGTGACGGTGGGTTAAACACTGGATAAAAGCAAATGACTGCGGATTTTGACAAAGGGTCAGTTAGACTCGAAACGTCAGCTCTCTTCTCTCCTTACAGATCTGCCACACCTGCTGAGATTTTCCAGCATTTTCTCTTTTGGTTTCAGATACCAGCATCCACAGTAATTAGCTTTTAAGCCCTAATTCTCGTTGTGTTCAACCATAACCACTCACCTTTTAAAGAAACATAGCCTTATGTGTTGTTAGCAATGCTGAGCTGTCTTTTTTTTGTTATTTTATTGTGCTGCTAATGTGGTATCTTTTGCAAAAAAACGCTGTTATGATTATGTTGCCATCTCACTTTTCTCTACCCTTTATTAGATAACTGCTGCCTTGGAACAAGATGAGCAAGCACGGAGACAGCGTCTGGCGTATAAAGTTGAGCAACTGATTGTCGCCATGTCGCTAGAGAGTTGAGAGTGAAATTGTCAAGAACTCGTGGCTGAATAGTGAACTCAATGGAGAAAGTCATAAGATAGGGAGAGTAAAGCGTGGATCTTGTGGTTAATTGCAATGTCCAAAGTTGCACAATATCAAGTGGCCAGCATGGCAATTTATTTTTGAAATGTTTTGGATACCTCTCCATTTTGTTTATCTCTGGTATGGCTGCGTTCAGAATACTACCTTTAGATGACTTGCAACCTGGGTGCGATGACCTTGAGTACAATAGTTTATGTTTACAAAGAACAAACTTTGGGAGCTACAGCTATATTTGTGGTGTGTTTACTGACAGTTCGAACAGGAGCTGATGCAAATGAACAATGCAGGCAGGTTTATGTGGCCATGAGCAAGAAAGGACACGCAAAATCAGTACCATGCTACGGAATTCTACCTTACCCGCTGTAAGAAGTAAATACCAATCACAGCAGCAACATGCACAATTGGATAACCAAAAGCTCATCCAGCAAAATGAAACTGGTTAGAGGCAGCAGTTATTTCCAGTGCAAATTAGAAAGGAAGAACAGCAGACTTCACACATCAAGATGTATCTCTTGGAATCCAGAATCTTGCCTTTCTGAAATTAGTGCCATCCCTGCCTCATAATGTGTTACGGACATTAATGAACTTGACAATACTGATACAAATCATAAATGCACATATGGGTGACAAGCAGTCACCCCAAAGGTTTGTCGATTTTTTTTTAAATTTTAAAATGTGTATTTCAGTTTTTGTTTTAAGAAACAAGGTTTCATCAGTGCTGCTATTTAGCCAAACTCTTCCATATTGTAACAACAGTCAGTAATAGTCAATGTGAGGTTCATACAGGGCTTTCTTCTTTATTCTAACTTGCTGAATGTAATACCGTGGCTCAGTAGGAAACTCAAAGAAATTGTACTGGAAGATCTGTCATCTTCACACGTTCCATCATCCTGTAAATCACAATCATGTCATTGAGTGATCCCTACCACAGTGCGTAATTTCACCTTTACAAGGCATTACATGTTTAATGGGTTTTCTACCAAACTGTGGTGTGAAATAAAGGAAAGGAAATTGGAGAAATTTCTCATCCTAGCTGGAGATTTGCTTTTTTTTTCATTCTTTTCATCAAATCAAATCACCATGAGGGAGTTGACAAAGCAAAATTATTGTTCAAACTCCAGCTCAAGAGGCAACATCCCTCACCAGACATCAGTTACTTGTAAAAACCTATGTCAGTAAAATCTGAATTAGGTGGTGCTGCTAAATAAATAGGTGAAAATGAAACAGCTGTCAATCCATGTGAGCAGTGTGGTTATCTTCAGTGAGAGCATCATAGATTTATCAAGATATGGCAAATGGCTTGATAATTTCAAGTCTGTTTGAAAGTCAGCAATGTTGTTTGCTGAATATCCACGTACATACGCTGTTGGATTTGTAGCAGTAATGGTGACATTTGGAAGCTGCCACTTCAAGTAATTATACTTTAGTTTTTGAGGTTTTGATTCTCCTAAGATGACTGGCGAGATCATGTAGGCCATCAAAGGCTATCAGTGTACCCATTAGTTCATTTTTGCTGTCTTCTGTCCTCCTACCTTGGTTACTTATTATCCTTATCTCACTTTATCTTTGGAAAAATGGACAGAAATGTCCTAGGCTTCTCCAACATGCTCATAGTGAGTACCACTTATTGGTCAGCCCAGCAGAAGATGCCAGTTAGGAAACAAACGAGGAAGAACTGGCTTCTAGCTCACCTGAGATGCTTTGCTTCCCATTTATATTTGAAAGAGTAAAGTGAAAACTTACCTGCCAAATGTTCAAGCACAAACTATGTTATTTCGAGGGAAGACCTAGATGGTGTGAAGCAAGCCTCCTGTGTGCTTTGCTACCAAAGATTTTACTTTAAATATTTTTTAATACAAATCTGTGCAAAATGGGTACGGTCACTTGACATCAAATATCTACAGCAATTGTTTAAAAGTTCTTTCCAAAACAGTTTTCTTTTTCCATTTTGCGTTGAAGAAACCAAAGCTTTTAAAAGTGCATGTCCTAGTGCCACAAAGTGTATAAACGTTGTAAATATTGATCTTACCTCGGTGTGGGATGAAAAACCCAGAGCTTTTTATTGCTGTTGTGCATGGTCCTCTAGTAATACAAAGATGTGGATAGTGTTATTTGCACTTTTGTGAGAAGATGTCTATGGTGTTTTGACATGGTTCAATCTGATGTTTCTAATGCGTGGAGCAGTAACAAAACAATATGATCATCAATATCGAGGATAGATGGCACTTAATGTATAACAATTTCATTTGAAAAAATTGTACTCTTCATTTGTTCCTATCTCTGCTATTCATCATAACCCAATGTAATGCAGCACTTTGAAGGGAATATGTATCGTAAGTTAGGCTGAGAAGCTTTATAAGTAATGTCACATTAGAAGGACACCTCATGCTATTCCTCTCTGTCGTTCAGAATTTCACTGTGCGGTTTCGTGTTGTAAGGATGAGGTACTCCCTTGAAGAATAAAGGATAATGTACCTTCATGGAATCTCTGTTGCTCAGTGGCAGAGTCCAGGAGGGGGTCGTGACCGGTGCAGCTGTGAATGGAAGGGCAAAGGAGCTGACCTTTCGCAGCCTATGCGGGATCTTCTGAGTATTCGTGCAGTCACAAGGCTTACATGGAATATTTCTCATGATCTCCCTCAATCTGCTCACATCCACTTTGAACAACTTCATACGTGAGAACTTGGTCAAAACTGCAAATATTTTGCCCATTTCACTTGTAACTTTCCTGTTGTTGCCTTTTTGATTCTGAGGCAAATAGCAGCTAGCTATCCGAGGCTTCATTGGGATTCTGTTGTGGTATGCCTACTCATCCACCCCTGCAAACACCCAAGACCTTCACACTTAGCTCCAATCCTGTTTTTTTTTAATTCTTTGACAGGATAAGACAAAAAGTAAAATGAAACTTACTGATAGAGATTCAACTGGATATCAATGGTGAGATGAAAATCCTGAAACCAATTCATTAATGCAGCTAAAATCAGACTGCAAACTCTGGCACAATATTACACAGATTAGCAGGTGAAATAGATCAGGGTACATCGGAAAAAAGATACCACCTATGTTTGAAGGTGAATAATAATTAGAAATTATGTTTTAGAAGTGTGACCAGAAACAAACAAACATGTCGCTCCTAAATGTAAAAACAGGATTTTTTGTCAATTGTAGTTTGTGAATATGTTGCTACTTGAATGCAGTAGAATATTTATGGTCCCACAGCTGCAGAACTGGTGACTCTTCCTATTAAGTTGTGCAATTTAACTTCTTTCATGAAGAATTTTTCTCCCATCACTAGTTCTGTTCTAAAGGTGTTTCTAACGTCTGGTTTGTCAATATTTGGGTGCTGGTAGTCCTCTTAATTCTCACTACAATGGCGAATCTTGATAATGAGTGGTTTACTATGGCTTTTGGATCGCCTGTTAATTATCCTAGGGGTCACCCTACTCATAACTAATGTTCAACTTCTATTCCCTTTCCAACAATAATCTTCAGATGGTGACCAAGAGTGTACCCCAAATCCATGGAAACTGGCATAATAATATATAAATGTCCTGAAGGAGTTTAGCTAATTTGGGACTGACCAGGGGTTAAATACAGGATCTTATTCGTGTGTTTAGTTCAATAGAGCACCAGTTAGAGCATTTACCAAGTAAGGCATTGCCAAAACCATTGCTGAAATCTGTAACAAAGAAAAATATACAGTTGTACCCAATAGAATGCAATAGGTTGATTGGATTAAAGAAATGTTTAGACTCAGATATGCATGAAACAGGACAGCTGTATCGTTGCTTGGTTAGAAATTTGGAGCTGATAACAAGCTGTGAATGTCAAGACCTTGTCACAAATTGGATCATACTGCATTAGCATGTTGAGTAGGTGCACTCAACTGTACATTGGTTTCTGGTTAAATTCTGGTTTAATCACAGCCCTCATTTAAGCAGTAATGGAGAAGCCGGGATACAGTAGCTTGCAATTAAAAACAATCAGTCAAGCTGCTTCTCAGCCACCACATACTGAGCAAGCATGCATTCATTATTACCATTCAATCCATGTCTTAACTGCAGTTATACTTGAATCCTTCATCACAAATTGGTGATTGACATTTATTTAAGTATCCAGCAGGATCTTTACAATAACATTTGTAATTCTTCAGGATACTTTGTGCAGAAAGTTTGCTCAAGAATTCAGATTCCAAGTTTGCTGATTCAGTGTGTCAGAAATTGATGCGAAATTGACATTTGGATCATTTGAAAAAGGATGGTGTAATGTTAACTGAAGTACAAGCAGAGGTATCTCAGCTACCTTACAGATATTCACAAATGATTGGATAACAGAATACAGAAAATATTGGAACGTTTTTCACAAGTATCAGAAAGAAAAACCTAAAACAAATTTAGGCAGGATAATTCCAAACAATTCTTTTCATAAGATTGTCAAGGTAAAAAATACAGTACAGTGATGTTACCTTTGAGTGATTAAACGCTGGGTTACACATGAAAATTTGGTGCAACACAAACTGATCTTGTGTAACTTTTTTTCTTAATATTAGTAGAACTAAGGCAACTTCAGAAGAGCTTTATGACCCCATACAGTGGCAAAAGATAAGCATAATGCTATGTAAGCCTGAACCCATAGAATTTCACTGTTTCATTGATGGTTTTGTCTTTTCAGTGTTCTGTAGCATCAGTAGCTTCAGTGTATCACTCCATTTTAATCTCTGACCTCCAAACCTGACTCTCTGCCTCTCTCGCAGTGAACCTCTGGGATACTTCCAGTGAATCGGAGCAAAAAGGATAGAGTTCCTACAATGTCAGTTTAAACAAAAAAGAAAAATATGAGAAAAATGCAGTCAACAATTTAAAATTAGTTCTGTTTGTTATATTGTGTACTTATTGTAAATATGAATCACTGCTATTTTGCAAGCCCGAATCACTTTGTACTGTTGTTGTAGATAAATAAAGGTAACTTGATAAAACATTACCAAATATATGATTTCGTTATTTATAGAGTCATAGAGATGTACAGCATGGAAACAGACCCTTCGGTCCAACCCATCCACACCGACCAGATATCCCAACCCAAATTAGTCCCACCTGCCAGCACCCGGCCCATATCCCTCCAAACCCTTCCTATTCATATACCCATCCAAATGCCTCTTAAATATTGCAATTGTACCAGCCTCCACCACTTCCTCTGGCAGCTCATTCCATACATGTACCACCCTCTGTGTGAAAAAGTTGCCCCTTAGGTCTCTTTTATATCTTTCCCCTCGCACCCTAAACCTATGCCCTTTGGTTCTGGACTCCCCAACCCCAGGGAAAAGACTTTGCCTATTTACCCTATCCATGCCCCTCATAATTTTGTACACCTCTATAAGGTCACCCCTCAGCCTCTGACGCTCCAGGGAAAACAGCCCCAGCCTGTTCAGCCTCTCCCTATAGCTCAAATTGTCCAACCCTGGCAACATCCTTGTAAATCTTTTCTGAACCCTTTCAAGTTTCACAACATCTATATTCAAAGTATCAGATTCATTCTGAGCAATAGGTGGACATGCTTTAGCTAATGTGATAGCTGAGGGTGCACTTCCACTATGACAACTGTGAAGGCCACTGGAAAATAACCTAATCCTGCAGTTTTGTGGCTCAGGTTATGGAAATTGCATTGTTATACTATGTTGTAAAAAGTTTTTGATTTATTAAATTATTACCATTTTTAGTAAAAGCAAGTTTTAGAAATATGAAACAACCAGCCCTCTTCAAGGTTCTGTTTTAACAATGTTCAAATTCATTTCAGAGATGTGGCATCTTGGGAGACTAGTAATAGTCACAATAACATAGTTTATGCTATTACAATACATTCAATTCCATGGAAATGGCAACAACAGGAAGGGCCAAGTGACGACTGCATCGATTGAACAAACTGACACAGTTCAGAAATCATTAATCGTATTTCTCAAATGTGAATTTTACGTAATTAGGTAATTACATCATGGTACCATTCAGCTTCAATAAATGGTGCTTTCTCAAAACTGAAGTACAATTTCTCAGTATATCCAAATATCTTTCCTACTTTACCAAGGTCACTTCCATCTATTTATATTTTGCACTTAGTTTCACTTGATCAGTATGTTTTTAAGAAATGCAATGGGCCACCTGTTTATTGTTAAATTAACTGGCCAACTTTGTTAGGAGGCAGTGGAAATGAGAAGGCTGAATGATCTCAAATTATTCACATGCTATTTTGAATATTTGAATCAAAACAAAATAACTTGATTTTTTTTTGTTACTTTATTGCACTCAAACTATTTATTTGATCTGGCTGCCTTTTATTTTAAGAAAAGCAGCCTCAGCAATGTTTTTAGCTCTTTCCAAATAAATTGGGAGGCAGCTGGTATAAAATTCTGGGTTCAAGTCTCACTACAGTGTTCGAGCTAGAAGATCCGAAGAACTGAGGAACTGCTGCACTGTCCACATGCCATCTTTCATAGAACATAGAACAGTACAGTACAGGACAGGCCTTTCAGCCCATGATGTGCTAAGCATTTATCTTAATCTAAGATCAACCTAACCTACACACACCTCAATTTAAAGCGGTCTGTGTGCTTGTCCAGCAGTCACTTAAATGTCCCTAATATCTCTGACGGTAAAAAGTGAGGATTGCAGATGCTGGAGATTAGAGTCAAGATCAGAGTGGTGCTTGAAAAGCACAGCAGGTCAGGCAGAATGATGAAGCTCCTGCCCGAAACATCGATTTTTCTGCTGCTCAGATGCTGCCTGACCTGCTGTGCTTTACCAGTACCACCCTAATATCTCTGACTCTACTAGCATCACTGGCAGTGCATTCCATGCACCCACATACTCTGCATAAAGAACCTATCTCTGACATCTCCCCTAAACCTTCCTCCAATCACCTTAAAATTATAACCCCATGTGACAAACCATTTGTGCCCTGGGTTAAAGTTTCTAGCTATCTACTCTATCTGTGCCCCTCATTATCTCATACACCTCTATCAAGTCATCTCTCTTCCTTCTTCTCAGTATGAAAAGCCCTAGCTCACTCAACCTCTCTTCATAAGACAAGCCCTCCAATCCAGACAGCATCCTGGTAAATCTCCTCTGGATCCTCTCTAAAGCATTTACATCCTTCCTATTATGAGGCAGCCAGAACTGGACTCGATATTCCAAGTGTGGTCTAACCAGGCTTTTATAGGGTTGCAGCAAAACCTTGTGGCTCTTAAACTCAATCCCCCTGTTAATGAAAGCCAAAACCCTGTTTGCCCTCTTAACAACCCTATCCAGTTGGGTGGCAACTTTGAGTGATCTATGCATATGGACCCCAAGGTCTTGCTGTTCCTTCCCACTGCCAAGAATCCTGTCTTTAACCATGTATTCAGCATTCAAATTCGACCTTCCAAAGTGAATCACTTCTCATTTGTCCACATTGAACTCCATCTGCCACTTCTCAGCCCAGCTCTGCAGCCTGTCGATGATATGTAGCCTGCAACAGTCCTTGACATTATCTACAACCCCACCGACCTTTGTGTCATCAGCAGACTTACTAAACTTCCACTTCTTCATCCAAGTCATTTATAAAAACTGCAAAGAGTAGGGGCCCAAGAACAGATCCCTGAGGGACACCACTGGTAACTGAACTCCAGGCAGAATACTTTCCATCCATTACCACTCGCTGTCTTCTTTCAGCCAGCCAATTCTGTATCTAGACAGCCAAATTTCCTTGTATCCCATAGCTTCTAAGTTTCTGAATGAGCCTACTGTGGGAAACTTTCTCAAATGCCTCCCTGAAATCCATATGCACCACATCTACTGCTTGACCTTTGTCAACTTATCTCCTCACATCCTCAAAGAACTCAGTTAGGCTTATGAGGCATGACCTGCCCCTCAAAGCCATGCTATATTTGATCAAACTATGTTTTTCCAAATAGTCATAAATCCTATCTCAGAATCCTTTCCAGTACCTTGTTTACTACAGATGTAAGACTGGTCTGTAGTTCTCAGGGATTTCTCTATTCTCTTTCTTGAACAGAGGAACGCCATTCACCTCCCTCCAATCAGCTGGTACTACTCCCCTGGAGAGTGAGAATGGAAAGATCCTTGCCAGAGGCAAAAAATCTCACTGCTCACTTCCTGTAGTAACCTTGGATATATCTGATCCAGCCCTGGGGACTTCTCTATCTTGATGCTTCCCAGAATTTCCAGCAAATCCACTTCCTGAATAGCAATCTGTTCAAGCCTATTAACCTGGTCTATTGTGTTCTCACTATCAACAAGGTCCTTCTCTTGAGTGAATACTGAAACAAAAAAAACTCATTTAAGGCCTCCCCTACCTCTTCAGACTCCAGGCACAAGGTCCCCCCACTATCCATGATTGCTCCTACCCTCTCTCTGATCATTCTCTTATTCCTCATGTACATATAGAATGCCTTTGGGTCTTCCCTAATCCTTCTTGCCAGGCTTTTTCATGCCCTCTCCTAGCTCTCCTCAGTCCATTTTTGGAGTTCTTCTTAACTACCCTGTAATCTGCTAAAGCTGTGCCAGATGCTTGCTTCCTCAACCTCAAGTGAGCTTCCTTCTTCTGCTCTTGTCATCCAAGACTCCTTCATCTTACCATTCCTTGCCTGTCTGAATGGGACAAAGGCGTCCAACACTCGCACAAGTGCTCCTTAAACAGCCTCCACAATTCTGTTGTGCTTTTCCCGTAAAACAATTGTTCCCAATTTATACTTTGCAGCTCCTGTCTAATAGCAGTATAATTTCCCTTCCCTCAATTAAATACCTTTCTATACTGTCTGTTCCTATCCCTCTCCATGGCCATGGTATAGGCTCATTCCTGATGAAGGGCTTTTGCCTGAAGTGTCGATTTTTCTGTTCGTCAGATGTTGCTTGACTGCTGTGCTTTTCCAGCACCACTCTAACCTTGATTCTGATCTCTAGCATCTGCAGTCCTCACTATTGCCTATGGTACAGGTGAGGCAGTTGTGGTCACTATCACCAAAATACTCTACTACCTAGAGATCTGACATCTGGCCTGGCTCATTACCACGCACCAAATCCAATATGGCCTCCCACCCCACCCCACCCCATTCCCCACTCCCCCCCAGTCAGCTTATCTACACATTGAGTCAGGAATCCCCCTTGGACACACCTGACAAAATCGGCTCCATCTGCACTAAGGAGGTTCCAATCAATATTGATGAAGTCGCCTATAACAGCAAATTTGTTACACGTGCACCTTTCCAAGATTTGCTGTCCAATCTGTTCTTCTATCTCTCTGCTGCTATTGGGGGTCTATAGAAAACACCCAATAAAGTGAGTGGTCTTCTCCTGTTACTGACCTCGACCCATACTGACTCAGTAGACATGCCCTCCTCAACAACCTCGATCATAGATGTCCTGGACATTGGCACCTGGGAGGCAACATACCTTCCGGGAGTCCTGTTAGCAACCACAGAATCTCCTATCCGTTCCTCTAATTATTGAGTCTCCTACCACTAATGCTTTTCTGTTCTTCCTTCTTCTGAGTCACAGAATCAGGCTCAGTGCCAGAGACCTGGCCACTACGGCTTTCCCCTGGTAGCTGGCACCCCCTCATTCCCCAATGGTATCAAAAGGGTATACTTATTATTGAGGGGAACAGACACAGGATCCCTGCACTTTCTACCAGTTCTCTTTCTGTCCTCTGACTGGAACCCATCTGCCTTTTTCCTGTACCTGAAATGTGACTACCTACCTCTAACTCCTCTCACTTACCCCCTGAGCCTCCCAAATGATCTGAAGTTTATCCAGTACTAGGTCCAGTTCCCTGATTCGGTTTCTGAAGGACTGAAGTTGGATACGCTTCCCACAGATGAAGTCAGTGGGGACACTAGTGGTGACTCTTACTTTTCCCCATCCATTCCCAATGTTCTGAAGTCCCAAAAAGACTACTGAAAAGAAAACTAGTAACCTTCCCGCGTCAGTGCACAGAGCCTTTTTCTCTCGGTTAGAGGATGGTTGGGAGACATTGCCTAAGTAGTGTTCCAGATAAAGCAACCGCCCAAATATGTTACCTCACTTACTCAGCAGTCCTGTGTCTACTCCTGCTCAGTGTGTTCACGAGGTAAGTTATTAAATAATTAATTTATCTTCCCAGCAGCCCCTGGTCCTCACTCTCACTGCTCCCCCTGCTGCTGCAAAAATGGAGCAGATGACTTAACAAACTAAGGCCTCATCTGTCCTTTCAGGGGGGTGAAGATGATTATAGTTCCTGCTTTTAAAGTGCATTTGAGATAACAGGTGGCCATTGAAAATGTATACTTCTCTGGGATCCAGATTAACATTTATCCCTTGATTAACCTCACTGCAACAGATCCTCTAGTAATTATCACATTGCTATTTATAAGAGTTTGTAGAGTGCAAATCAACTACTGTGACTTTTGCATTTCAACAGTGACTAAAAAAACGCTTCCCTGGCTAGAATGTGCTTTGGGATATCTGGTGATTACGAAAAGCACTATTTCAAAACAAGTCTTTCTTTTATCATCCCTGAAAGTGAAGAAATGAAATTTTGAATTATAAATAGAAATAGAGTGGAGTTGTGAAGTAAGAAAAATAGTGCCATTGTTGTAAAATCCCACTATTTCACTAACATCCTGTTTGCAAAGAAATCTGCCATCCTTACCTGGTCTGGCCTACATGTGACACCAGACCCACCACAATGTGGTTGGCTCTTAAATGCCCTCTGGTAATTAGGGATGGCCAACACAGGTTGGGTTAGATAGCCATGCCTAGATCTCATGAATGAATAAAACAAAAATCTTTTGCAAGCTTAGTTCAGTTAAGACATAACTAGGAAAAGCAATTTTAATGAATTCTAATGTGAATACATAATAAAGATTTCTTGTACAAAAACAAAAGAAAGGATGTACTGATATTGAAGGCAGTTCAAAAGTAATTCACTAGGCCACATTCTAAGATGAAGAGAGTGACTTATCAAGAATGGCTGAACAGGTTGGCATCTTATTCATGGGAGTTTAGAAGATTGAGGGGTGATCTTTTTGAAACATAAAAGATTCTGAGGGTCTTGACAGGGCAGATGTTGAGATGATGTTACAAGTGCGGAAATCTTAAACCAACAGAAAAGTTTACAGAATAAGGTGACACTTTAAAACTGAGAGCCAAAGGAATTTCTTTTAGAGGGTAGTGAATGTCTGGAATCCTCAACCCCAGAGAATTGTGGCAAATAGATCATTGAAAATATTTAAAGAGGAGATAGATAGATTTTTGAAATATCATTGAGCAGAGAGTTATCAGGACTCAACATGAGAGAGGAGTTGAGGCCTTGGGCAGATCAACCATGATCATCTTGAATTGCAGGGCAGGCTTATCTGGTCGAATAGCCTACTTCTATTCCTATTTCTTGAGTTCTAACAGCATTATAAGTACACTGACACCAAATGGACTTCCAAGAAAGCAAGAAATTTGGGCTGAGCAAGAAATGCCAGTCCAGCCAGTGAAGCCCACATCCCCTAAATTAAAAAAGACTTAGTCAAAGTAAGATACAAACCTTTACAGAAATGATTGGAGAACACCTTTTATTGTATAACTTATAAAGAATTCCAAGACGGATTTTGCTGTAGCAGAATTGAACATAATTTGCTGTTAGTGAGAATTGACCTTGAACATTTAGATTTTTTTTTGCATAGTAAATTGCTGAAAATGTGATTGAGAGGAGGAGGATTTTGGATCTGTGAGTACAGGGCAAGCAATTGTATATCTCCATGACTAACCGTTTGAAGACCTCAACACATTGCAGTGCAAAGACTTCTGTCAAAGTATTTACTTGAACAATGGTTAAGAAATGACAGTTCCAAAGAAAATATAAATCAATCACCTTCCTATTATTTTATTGGAGAGTTAGGTTGTGAAATTGTCTTCTTCTATGCCACAAATGATCTGCAACTCCTTCGAACAAAAGTGACCTTCCTTTTTATTCTTTTCAATATCCTTTCATACTGGATCATTTATCCTGATTTGTCAATCAGATGTAGATTTTTCCTCTGTGGTTGGTATCCTGAGGGTTTTCTGTGAACCTAAAGTTAGCAATTAACTTGTAAATATTTCTGTAGCCATTGTGATTAACTTAAAACCAGTCCTCAAAACTGCTTTAAAAGTGAATGGGTTTTTGTACACCACCAATGGCCATTTTTGTTTATCTTTAATTGTTTTGTGGCTCATCAAGGTGCATATGGATCTTCACTATTCGAGTACTATCCTTTCTTTGTGTATTAACATAGCTGTAACATTTCTGGCATTTTTTGTTCTGGCAAGTTCCATTTCATTTTAGATCTGGCATATCGAATCTCTCTCTTGACCACAGTTTAGGACAATTCAAATTAATCGAGGGGTCCTCTTTCTTTGAAAGATCATTGTTCTGGCAAGAATGTTTAGCATGAGTGTTTGATTGTTGACCTTTTTGCGATCACATGTCAACCATGGAGCACTCACCTTTCCAGAGTAGTTTTGAAGAGGAACCTGTAGATTAATAATAAAGACAACAACTACTGGGGGTCACAGCGGTCAGGCAGCATCCATGGAGAGAGAGCAAGCTAACGTTCTGAATCTAGATGACTCTTCAGCTCTGATGAAGAGTCATTTAGACTTGGAATGTTAGCTTCCTCTCTCTTCATGGAAGCCACCTGATCCACTGTGATCTCCTGCATTTGTTGATTTCAGTACAGATTCCAGCATCTGCATTAATTTGCTCATATGTAGAGTTATAAGATGATCTTTACATTTGGTAAATACCTTTGTGTTCTTGTACATGAGTTGGTCTCAGGAGAGTTGTTGAAAAACTGTTTTGTCATCTGTGCATTTTGGTTTTTAAAGGCCTCAATATTGATACCTTGTCACTGCAAATTTTTCTTGGTAGTTTTCTTTGCAGTAAAGCCTTAAGTCTACATTCATCCAAGACTGGTAAGTTGACCAAATTTTACATATTTATTGATTAACTTTTGTTTTAAATTAAAGCCATAGATGTGTTAATTACGAGACATTAACTTTAAATTCTTCATATGGGTAGGGTGTCTAATTAGTCACCTTGGTAACTAAAACAATATTTTTTACTTTGTGTTGTGACCTATGAAGTAATGGGACAGTTGTCATTTAGTGAATCCTCGGGTTGCTGGGTTTGTGATAGCTCCAACAAAAGCATTTTCTCCCCATTGCCCGCAACTGGCACTAAAATTAATTTTCTGTCTGTCGACAAATCGTGTTTTGAAAGATTGGAAGTTGAGTTTTAGACTGCAGTAACAATGGCACCTTCAGTAGATCTACTTTTATGCTGTACTGTGAAACCTCCTGAAAATATTTCATAGTTTAAGTGCTCACTTAAAACAGAGATGAGGAGTCATGCTTTATTCTCATAGGGCTGAGAATCTTTGGAATTCCCCTCTTCAAAAGGCAGAGGGTGCTGAGTCTTGAAATAAATCTAAAGGAAGAGGCAGAGAGATTCTTGATTACTAAGAGGATGAAAGATTATTGCTGACATGCAGGAATGTCGAGTTGTGGTTAAAATCAGACCAACCATGATCTTATCAAATGGCAGAGCAGGCTCAAAGGACCAAATGACTTGCCCTTGTCCCTTAGTAGACAGACAGGAGGCTGGAAGAACACAGCAAGCCAGGTAGCATCAGGAGGCTGGGGGAACACAGCAAGCCAGGCAGCATCAGGAGGCTGGGAGAACACAGCAAGGCAGGCAGCATCAGGAGGATGGAGGAACATAGCAAGGCAGGCAGCATCAGGAGACTGGGAGAACACAGCAAGGCAGGCAGCATCAGGAGGATGGAGGAACACAGCAAGGCAGGCAGCATCAGGAGACTGGGAGAACACAGCAAGGCAGGCAGCATCAGGAGGATGGGGGAACACAGCAAGCCAAATAGCATCAGGAGGATGGAGGAACACAGCAAGGCAGGCAGCATCAGGAGGCTGGGGGAACACAGCAAGCCAAATAGCATCAGGAGGATGGAGGAATACCACAACCCAGACAACATCAGGAGGCTGGACGGCACGGTGGCACAGTGGTTAGCATTGCTGCCTCACAGCTCCAGAGACCTGGGTTCAATTCCTGCCTCAAGCATCTGTCTGTGTGGAGTTTGCAGGTTTGGTGAATTGGCCATGCTAAATAGCCCATAGTGTTAGGCAAAGGGGGAAATGGGTCTCTTCAAGTTGCTCTTTGGAGAGTCGGTGTGGACTTGTTGGCCTGAAGGTCTTGTTTCCATACTTTAAGTAACCTAATCTAAAAACACAGCAAGCCAGGCAGCATCAGTAGGTGGATAAGTCAACATTTTGGGTGTATCCTTCTTCAGGACCTGGACTTCCTCCTCTCCATCTTACGTCCTGAAGAAGGGTTACACCGACTTCTCCACCTCATGATGCTGCCTGGTTACCTGTGCTCTTCCAGCCTCCTGCCTGTCTACTTTGGATTCCAGCATCTGCAGGGTTTTTGGCTCTGCTCTAGTTCCTTGTTTGTATTTCTGTGTTGTGAATATTTTCCTCAAATTTGAATAGAGATGCTGTCATGGTTTTCTTAGCTGATGAGTAATTCTAATTAACCTCCTTTTTCCGTGAATAGAATTGCAACTTATATTTATAATCTTGATAGTTAATGGCCCATAGCGTGTCTGCCTGTCACAGCACCGTAAATCAATCCTGGGGAAAGTTCAATGACCTCATTAGAATAACCAAGGTCAGAGGATACATTAAAACCTTGTACTGTGATAATGCACTTTATTTGGCATTTCCCACATTACCCCTTCTTCTCATTGTGCTGATTGTCATCTATAATGTAAGTGCAAGTGGTGCCACAATACCCTTCTCAACCTTTTAACCTATCTGCAAGTATACCTTCAGTTAGAATGTAACATGAATGCCACATGTCTTGCATAATTTTGTTTCATTTGCCTGCTAATTCCCTGTTAAGCAACATTTACCTTCAGATGAGTTTTATTCTTGATGGTGCCAAGGAGAGGCCCTCTTTCTAAGCACTCCTTCAAGTGGAAAATGGCTTGAATACCAGAGAGTGTTGCATATAATAGTATTATTGTTCATCTCAAAGATGAAAGCCCTCTAACCCCTGGGAAATCTTACCAGTAAGTAAGAAGGAAGGAAACAATTGCAGGTCAGTTTCTCATGTTGTCTCAGTTTGTTCAGTGTGCATAGAACCTGCCACCAAAGACTTTGTGACGTAGAGGAAGGGTAAACAAAGCCTAAACAAAGCATCTGATTGGTGAGTATTTCCAATCTTTAAAGTGAATATAAGATCTCTAGACCTTTCTTTTCTCTTTTTTCCCTAAAATATTGCCTGTTAATTATAAGATTGATACAAATGTAAAAAAGAAAAGGAGAATAAAGCATAAAGAGGGAAGAATCCTTAAAGTGCAAAAATCAAGGATTCTAGATTAAATAATTAGATGGAAGATGATAGATTAGATTCCCTATGGTATGGAAACAGGCCCTTCAGCCCAACAAGTACACACCGACCCTCCGAAGAGCAACCCACCCAGACTGATTTCCCCCTGACTAACGCACCTAACACTATGGATAATTTAGCATGGCTAATTCACCTAACCTGCACATCTTTGGACTGTGGGAGGAAACCCACGCAGACACAGGGAGGATGTGCAAACTCCACACAGACAGCCCGAGGCTGGAACCGAACCTGAGACTCTGGTGTTGTGAGGTAGCAGTGCAACCACTGAGCCACATGATGGCTGGCAGGATGTGTGATGAGTTATCACTGCAGCTTAATCCAATCTGTAGCAAATGTTTGCAGCGCAAGCAAATTTAGGTCTGAGCTGTGAACCTGGAGTCGGAGCTGCAGACATTGTACTACTTCAGGGAGGAAAAGTTACCCGCATACATTGTTCCAGGAGGCAGTCACATATCTCAGCTTAGGCAACTCAAGTTTTCTCTGTGATTGGAGGCAGAAAGGTATGATTGCAGATGAGGTAAGTATGGGAAACCAAGGAATAGCTTTCAAGGAGCCTTGGTCCCGGGAATTGTCGAACAGTTATAAGGTTCTTGCAAGCTGTGTGGATGAGAGTGAGGTTTGTAGGGAGGATGAGCTAACAGACCATGGCCGTATGGTCCAGGGAAACAATCAAGTGGTGAGCGCTATTTACATGATGATACTGTGTGACAGGAAGGGACAGAGTGTACAAATATGAATAAGCAAAAAATATGATTGAAGGTGGAAGAATGATAAGAAGGCAAAATAATGGCTCATCACTTAAAAACATGTAGTATTTGGAACAAAATCAACAGTTTCTTCCCCCAAGCCATCAGGCTCCCTAATACTGTTAGATCACACTCTATTCCACCTGCAATACTTTGCACGACTTTTTGAATTGTTGCGAAAACAATAGTTTATTAATGATCATTCATTATTACACTGCAATTTGACCACCACTGTGCCTATTGTCTTGACTGTCAGGAATTACTGTGCTGTCTTGAGTGTTTTATACTTTTCTAATTCACTTTATGATGCCCTGTGTATGACTGTACTCTCGTGTAGTTTGTGCCGTCTCTATAGCACCTTGGTCCTGAAGGAACGCTGTCTCATTTTTACTGTATCAGTTGTATACAGTGGAAATGACAAATAAAGCTACTCTTGACTTTAAGTTAAATAAGTAAATAGAGGCCGATGGATATGAGCTTATAGCCACAATGGAGAAATGGTACAAGGAGCTCAAAGTTGGGAACTGAATAATCAGAGGTATGTGACTTTCCAAAAGAGCAGTCAAGAAGGAATGGATGGTGGAGTAACGTTGTTAGTATGAGACGGAATGAGTGCTGTAGGAAGAAATTATCTTAGATTGGAAGCTAAGAAATAACAAGAGGAAGAAGATCTTGTTGATGTATATGATCTATAGCCTCCATAAAAGCAGCTGTATTGTAGTACAGAGAATACATTAGGAGATAATGAGTTGATGTGAAAAAAGGTAAAACATTAATCGTAGGTGAGTTCAACCTTAGTGTAGATTGGGAAAATCAATTTGGTAAGGTTAAATCTGTGAAAAAAAATCATGGAGTGTATTCCGGAGAGTTTCCTCGAAGAATATTAAAGAGAGCATTAAGTTGAAAGAGAAAGTATGTAAGGAAACCAAAGTCAGTGATAGGCATGAGGACTGGGATAAATTCTGAATTCAACAAAGGCAGACTGAAAAGATAATAAAGATAATAAAAATAAACACAAATTAGCAAGGAATATAAAAACTGACAAAACAGCTTCTTTAAATATATAATAAGGAAGAGAGAGGTCAAAGTGGACATAGGCCCCTTAGAAAGTGAATTGGAGGAATCGGATTGGGGATCAAAGAAATGGCACAGATGTCAAACAGATATTTCACATCAGTCTTTATGGTGGAAGATATATCAAACATAGCATTAATACTAAAGAATATGGGAAAGGAATTAAGTAGCATCACCAAAAAAAATGTAAACTAATGGAGCTAAAGGTAGATAATTCCCTTGGCCCTGATGGCTTGCACCTTGGATCCTAAATGTGGTAGCTACAAGAGATAATGAATGCATCAGTAGAAATTTTCCAAATATCGTTGGATTCTGGAGAGGTACCAGAGGATTGGAAAACTGAGAATGTGACACCCTTATTTAAGAGGGATTACAGCAAAAGGCAGGTCACCCTATGCTGATTAGGCTAATATCCATTGTTGGAAAAGTATTTGAATGAATTATTAAGGAAATAATAGCAGAATATTGAGAAAAATCATGCAGGGTCAACATGGCTTTGTGAAAGGGAAATCATGTCTGACTAATTTATTACAGTTTTTCAAGAAAGGTCAGCCAGGATGGATAGAGGAGAACCAATAAATATTTTGTATTTGGACATCTAGAAGGCATTTAACAAAAGACCTACTTCACAAAAGATTAATCATAAGATAAGAGATGATGGTGTTAGAATTAGTATATTGGCATGGATAGAAAATTGACTAATGGGCAGGAAACAGTGAATTGGATAAGGGTTCTTTTTTCAGGTTATCAACTGTGACTAGTAGGGTTCATAGAGTCATAGAGATGTACAACAGGGAAACAGACCATTCGTTCCAACTCGTCCATGCTGACCAGATATCCCAACCCAGTTTTGTCTCACCTGCAGCACCTGGTCCACATCTTTCCAAACCCTTCCTATTCATATACCCATCCAGATGCCTTCTAAATGTTGTAATTGTACCAGCCTCCACCACTTTGTCTGGTAGCTCATTCCATACGCGTACCACCCTCTACATGAAAAAGTTGTCCCTTAGGTCTCTTTCATATTTTCCCCTCTCACCCTAAACCTATGCCCTCTAGTTCTGGACTCTTCCACGCCAGGGAAAAGACTTTGCCTATTTATCCTATCCATGCCCCTCATGATTTTATAGATCTCTATAAGGTCACTCCTCAGCCTCTGAAGCTCCAAGGAAAACAGCCCCAGCTTACTCAATCCCTCCCTATAGCTCACATCCTTCAACCCTGGCAACATCCTGGTAAACTTGCAGACAGCAGAAGAATAATGGAAAGGCAAGTTGTGAGAGGGATACAAACTGTTTGCAGAGAAATATTGTTTGGTCAATTTGGCAAAACATTGGTAAATGTAGCTTAATGTAAGAAAATGTAAATTTCCTTCTCGAAGGGAGAACAGAAGAACAGCATGTTTCTAATAGGAGAAAATGTGCAGAAAGCTTCAACACAAAGGGACTTGGGGAGGGTATTTGTGCATGAAACAGAGAAAGCTAGCATACAGGTGCAGCAGGTAATTAGGAAGGCTAATGGAATCTTGGCCATTATTTCAAGGGAGTAGGAGTACAAGAGTAGTGAAGTCATACTGCAACTGTATAGGGCATTCTGAAACCCCACTTAAGGAAAAATATAATTTCTTTAGAGTGAGTTCAAAGAAGGTTCACAAGAATGATCCCTGGTATGAAGGGTTGTCCTAAAAGCAAAAACTAAACAAGTTGGGTCTCTAGTAACTGGAGTTTAGAAGAATGAGAGGTGATCTTATTGAAAGATATAAGATTTGTCAGAGGATTTACAGGCTACTGCTTAGGGGATGTTTCCCCTCAGGGGAAAATCTAGAACAAGAGGGCATAGTCTCAGAATTAAAGGGTACCAATTTTAGACTGAGATGAGGAAAAATTTCTTCTGTCAGAGGGTTGAGAGTCTTTGGAACTCCTGGCCACAGAGAGCAATGGGGGCAGAGTCCTTATGTATATTTAAGTTTGAGTTTGATAGGTTTTGATCAGTACGGGAATAAAGGGTCATAGGGAAAATGTAGAAAACTGGATGTGAGGAATGTCGGATGGGCATTGAGCTTATTGAATGCCAGAGTAGGCTCGAAAGGCTGAATGGCCTACTCCTGTTCCTATTTCTCATGGTTATAGCCTTCACAGTAAAAGGCATTCATAGTATTCTAAAATCATTACCTCAAAAGGTAAGAGTAGTGGAGGAAATAAATGACTATCACTAGAGAAAATATGCTACAAAACTAATGGGACTAAAGGCCTTATCCCCCGCTGACCTGGTGGGATGCATCCTAGAGTATGAAAGGAAGTAGCGACAGTGGTAATGGATGTACTGGTCGTAATCTCTCAAGAATCCTTTGATTCTGGAACTGCCCCAGATGATTCAAAAACTGCCAATGTAACTCCTTTATTCAAAAATGCAGGGAGACAACAAAAGGTAACTATAGGCCGGCAGCTTCACATCTGTCATTTGGAAAATGTTACAGCCTATTATAAAGAATTTAATAACAGAGCACTAGAAATACAGCAAACTGTGTATTAACTGGCATCTATGGGATCAGAAGTGTGCCAGTTGATCAAATATTCGAATCATCAGGAGATCCATATAATCTATGGAAAATGCACACTAGGTAATAGAGATGGAATGCAGGGGGTATACATATCACTGTTATGCTTTATTTACTGCATAGATTACCTTAATAATAATGCAACTTTGTCTTAAATAAAACATACCAGCAGCAAGCTGTCTCACTTGCACCCTCAACTGTTTACTCAGGCATCATGGTAGATCATGGTGTTTGAGGAGGAATTGACTTGAAATTGAATCAAATGTTGATACTTCATGTGGCCATTCAATTGAACAACAAGTATATTTACACTGAGGTAAATAAATTAAAAACTATAATAATTAGACAGAATAATGCAGGATACTTAGTGGAATTATTAGTATATAGCTATCGCTCATTTATTAAGAGTGCCAGATGTTAAGATGTTAGTTAAAACAAAGTTTGCTGTACATGGTACAATCAAGCATAGTCAGTATGCTTATTGAAAGAGAAGTCATGCCTAACATTTTTTTTAGAATTAATTGAGGAAGTAACAAACAGGAAAGACAAAGGAGAATCAGTAGATGTAATATATTTGAATTTCCAAGAAGTGTTTCCAAAAGGTAGTGCAGAGAAGGGCAATTAGATTGATCCCAGGCATGGAGGGATTTTCTTATGAAGAGATGTTGAGTAGCTTGGGCCTGTACCGTTTGGAGTTCAGATGAATGACAGGTGACTTTATTGAAACAAGATTCTTAGGGGACTTGATAGGGTAGATGTGGAGAGATTGTTTCCTGTATTTCCCCCTCATGTTCCAGTGGGCATATTCTCTTTAAGGAGTTGCACATTTAAGACTGCGATGATGAGGAATGTCTTCTCTAAGATGTTAATATGTGTGTAGAATTCTTTACTATAGAGAGATGTAGGGGCTACATCACGAAGTACAGTCAAGGCTGCTATAGATTAATAATTGGTAAGGGAATAGGGAATCAAGTATTATTGTGCTAAGGCAGAAAAATGAAATTGAGGAATACCAAATTCACCACGATCTTACTGAATGATGGAATACACTCGATGGACTGAATGGCCTAGCTCTGCTCTTATGGTCTAACATTTAAAGTTATGCCTCTTGTTGAATAAACTACAGCTGTTTTACAACATATCTAGTTCTGTTCACCTCTCTCTACGTATTTCTAAGCTTAGCACTACATTAAGCACAAGAACAGCAAAAGGAATCTTCCTCCAATGTTTGACAGCTGCTTCCCTGACACCAGTAGAGATGTTAATGACGCTGAGATGAGAAGTGTGGTCAAAGCTTGGTATGCTCTTCTGCAAACCAGCTGTGAGATTAATAGATGCTTGTCAACCAAAGGCTTGTGGAAATGGGGTAATGACTAGTGTATGAAATAGGATTGCAGATCAGGTATCTCACAGAGTGGCGAAAGATCTCAGGGGCGTTCATGATCATTTCCTGTTCCTTTGTCCCTGTGTCTGATAATTTGGGTCTCAGGTATTTATGTTTAAAAGAAGAATGTCTGCAGTGTATACATCAGAATATTTGGCTTAGAAATAGAGAAATGTAGGAATACAGAAGATAGGAACATGTGGAGGCTAGTCAGTCCCTCAATTCGCTTTCCCATTCAATATGATTATGGCTGATCATCAAGTTCAATATCTTAATCCTGCCATTCCCTTCCCCCCATATTCCTTTATCCCTTTAGCCTCAAGAGCTACATCTACTCCCTTCTTGAAAACACAAATTGCTTTGGCCTCAACCATTTTCAGTGGTAATGAATTCCATAGGCTCACCACTATCTGGGTAAAGACATTTCTCCTCATCTCAGTCCTAAAAGATTTATCCATTATTCTTAAACTATCCCTGGTTCGGGACCCCACCCACCCACCATTGGCAACATCCATCCTGCATCTAACTTGTCTAGCCCTGTTGGAATTTTATAGGTTTAGGTTGTGAGAAAATTTGCAGCTCAGGTTGAGATTCAGATTATAATTTTCTCGCTGAGCTGGTAGGTTTGTTCTCAGACATTTCTTCACCATGCACCAGTGAGCCTCTGGTGAAGCGCTCGTGTTCTGTCCCACTTTCTATTTATGTGTCTTGGTCTGTTAAGGTGGATGATATAATTTCTGGTTCTTTTTCTCAGAGGTCGGTAAATGGGGTCCAAATCGATGTGTTTATTGACGGAGTTCTGGTTTGAATGCCAGGCCTCTAGGAATTCCTGTGTGTGTCTCTGTTTAGCCTGTCCTAGGATGGATATGTTGTCCCAATCGAAGTGGTGTCCTTCTTTGTCTGTGTGTAAGGATACTAGTGATAGCTAGTCATGTCTTTCGGTAGCTAGTTGGTATTCATGTATCCTGGTGGCTAGTTTTCTGCCTGTCCGTCTGATGTTGTGTTTGTTGCAGTCCTTGCACAGTATTTTGTAAATGACTTTGATTTGCTGGGTGTTGGTACAGGGTTCCTTTAAGTTCATCAGTAGCTATTTCAGTATATTGGTAGGTTTGTGGGCTACCATGATGCCATGGGGTCGGATTAGTCTGGAAATCATCTCTGAGATGTCTTTGATGTATGGTAGTGTGGCTAGAGTCTCTGGGCATGTTGTGTCTTCTTGTTTGGATTTGTTGTTTAAGAATCAGTGGACTGTGTTTATCAGGTACCCGTTGTTCTTAAATACGCTGTATAGGTTTATATGAGATCCTCTCTCATTCTTCCAAACTCTAGTGATTATAGTCTGAACCAACTCAATCTCTTCTCATACATCAGTCCTACCATCCCAGGATTTGATCCTTTGCTGAACTTCCTCAGATAAGGAGGCCAAAACTGCACACAATTTTCTGACTGTGAACTCACCAATGTCCTGTTTAACTGCAGCAAGACATCCCTGCTCCTGCACTTGAATTCTCTTGCTATAAAGGCCGACATACTTTTTTTCTTTGCTGCCTGCTACACCCTTTACTTTCAGCGATTGATACATGAGGACACCCAGGTCTCATTGAATATCCTCTCTCTCAGCTTACATCCATTCAAGTCTAGAGTCTAGAAATGTACAGCATGGAAACAGATCCTTGGTCCAACTCGTCCATGCCGACCAGATACCTTAACCTATTCTAGTCCCATTTGCTGGCACTTGGCCCATATCCCTCTAAACCCTTCCAATTCATATATCCATCCAATGCCTTTTAAATGTTTTAATTATACCAGCCTCCACCACTTCCTCTAGCAGCTCATTCCATATGTGTACCATAATCTGCTTTTCTATTTTTGTGACCCCAAAGTGGATAACCTCACATTGATCCATGCTCACTCAACCAATCTGTTCCAATCTTGGCACAACATCTCTGTGTCCCAGCTTTGTGACAGCCAGTGGCCTACACAGAGCAGTCCAGAACCCACAATTACAACCTATGTTCAACAATGCCAAAACCTCATAGAGTAGGATTTTGAGACATTCTTCCATCAGGGGGCTCACTCCAGGCTCCCTGAATGAATACCCGATTAATGGTCACGAGATTGCTTTATGAACACCTCCACCCACCCCCCAACACAAGCTGCCATGTGATTGGCCAATAAAGTGGCCAGAGCAAATCAGAAAAGCTGATTATGATTGATGGCCAGGATATTAATCTCCTGGATTTAACCAATAGACAGTGCAGTCTCACTGAGAGACTTTTCTGTATGCAAAGGCTGTTGTTTGTGGCTGCTCACACCCATCTCAAACTCTAGCCCAACCAAATCCCCAGATTGAGTGCAGTGAAATCCAAATGAAGAGAAATGGTCCCAGAGCCAAAATGTCTGAGTAACATGGGGCTGTGGCAACTGAATAAATGAACAACTCGTTCCTTGCTCCTATATTCCTATTGGGAGGGGGGAGTGTGCTGTTTCTAAAGTGTTTAGGAAAATTATGCAAAATGCTTTCTCGGTTCAGATCTGAGCTGTCATGAAAAATTCAATTCAAACTTTCATAAGGTGACTGCACACTGTCACATTGCCTGCAGGTGATACCATTCCTATGTGGATAAATAGAGCAGAAAGGCACATCTTATGGATGGTGTGCTTGCTGCTTTCAAGGTGCTGAGGGACAAAATCTAGGACACTGCAGCAGTAGCAGCAGCAGCAGCAGTCTTTAGTGAGCTTGGGGACAAACTGCAGACAGCTCTAACCCAGGGTTTCTGAGATCTGGTGATCATGCGCTGTACTGTGCTTTCACAGGACATCAGTCAAAATGGCTGCAGATTCAACCCGTGCCATTAGGAAAACAGAAGTGGCCATCATGCCAATGATGGTGCTTTGGCCCAGTCTGGACTCTGTGCTACTTCAAGCTTCTGAAAGCAGTGTGGTCCATGTGTAAGCTTCACTGCACCTTCCAACAAATCTGCCAAATACTTAGCTTCCAAATCACAAGAAGGTGATTTTGCAACAAAATTCCAAAGTCATGCATAGTTACCCTCACATTTGCCCACCCAGAAGCAATTTGTCATACAGAAAATATGGTGTGTTGTCTGCTGCAAAAATTAATCTCATAGTGGAGCAACACCTCAAACGTACTATAAACAGTCAGTGTTTATACAATAGACCCTAATTACTTCCCTGAACCCTTGCAGAGTGTTTCATTTTCTGACTGTACATCAGTGTCAACAGCCACACAGGGGACTATTCACCTACGCTGGGAGATGCCCAGCCAGTCAAGTTAATTTCTGAATTCCAGTAATTATAAGATAAACCTGATGAAGGGGCTCCTGCTGCTATCATTGAGGAGCTGATATATTCACTCCCCTGTTCACTTACTGACTGATCGCACATATTCTGGACTTTGCTTGCCTAACAGTGCTCCTCGTCATAATAAGAGCAAGCGCACTGCAGTATCTAGGGATATTTTGTGAATATTTGTTGATTTGCAAATCGTATTTGAGAGTGTACAGCAAGATGTCTGCAGATCAATATGAACATCAAACTATTGGCCAGACATCCCAAACATTTCTTTGATCATCCTCTGTATCTTTGTACATTTCTCTCATTGTAGCTGCTTCAGATTGGATTCTGGAGATGAGTCAATAATGACTATAAATAGCCAGTGTTGAGAACAGGTGCTCACATTGCTCTCCATCCTTCCAAGCTTTGCTCATATCTAAAAAATTCTTAGGAGACATAATTATCTCAGAATGAGTGAATTGTGCAAATGTGTAGATCCTTGAGCATTCAGGTGCATGATTTTCATTCAATTTGCAGCATTTAAAAATTTACAGGATAGAATTTTCTGTTCACATATTTCACAAGCTGCTCACAGATTCACAAGGAATATAGGTCCTGTCAATTGCATCTTGTGCCTTGGGAAGATAATGATTAAACAAAAATGAAACTTACCATTGCCTTTCCTGGCAGCTCCTACATGGGGAATTGTGTGGAAGTGTTATCTTGTGGAAAAACAGTCTGTCACATCCTCTGGATTATTCGAGCCAGACATATCGTCTGAAACTGTAAAGTCTGTCAGATAACAGCTCAGTGCTGTCAGTGTTTAAACTCTCTGGGGGACTGCAGTCCTAATAGATGGGTGTGTCAGCAACTCTTATTATGTGTGGTTATATTAGTCACTAATGGCTACCCTCCTTGGCCTGAGTATCTTCATGTGCAACTACATTTAAGAGTCGGGGGTAACTGACCCCACAGCAATATTTTCACCCCGTGGCGACTCCCTTCTGATAGATATGACTGACGTACACGTTAACTCTGTTAAATTGCAGTTTGTTTCAGCATTACTTCCAGCAACTCTCAACACAGACATCATATTTAGGAGAGAAAGAATATTTTATTTTGGAATCCCTCCTCTGTACCTTCAGTTTCAGCAGTGGAAAAGTCAGCAGCATTCTTAGCTCTGAATCCAAAGGTGATGGGTACAAAATCCACTTGAGATCCTCACTCACTGTGCATCTCTTCTGGAGGAGACCTGAAATTTCTTTCCAGGTGAAGCCCATTTCATTTGAAAAGCAGAGATTTTCTCAAGACAACACATCTATTTTGCAGTATTAACAGTATTTCTGTTTAAAAATTGATAGTGTTGCCCCATTCCATCAGGAAATAATAATAAATCTATAAGTTCCTTAATTGTTTAAAAAAAAATTGTTGTTTGCATGTGAACTAATAGCGCTGGTGAAAGTGATGATGGAGTGTCTGCTTGAACTGCTCCAATCCACCTGATGTAGGTGGACCCACATTCCTGACAGGGTGAGCATTCAACACTCTTGACCGAACAACAATCTAGATCTAAGTAAAGATGGCACATGGATTGGAGAAGATCTTGTAAATGGTGGGGTTAGTGTTCCCAAGTACCCATTACCTTGTGACTTCAACCACTTAAACTGTTTGGAAGGTTCAGTTAAAGGAGGATTGACCAGTCCTGCAACGATTACAGATACAAATAAGAAGCAGTAATAGGCCATTCTGCCCATTGAATCTACTCCATTATTAATGATTTGTTTGTGTTTCAAAATCCCATTAGCTTTTGCTATCCTTGCCCAACTATTATCTATCTACTTCCGCCTTTAAAATATTCAAATTATTCACCTCCACCACCTTCTGAGGCAGACACTTTCAAAGTCTCTCAACTATTATGGAAAATAAAGAACATGAAAGCAAGGGGAAGGGTTAAAACATGAAGATCACCAAAGGTCACTATGGCGAGATGAGGTAACACAAGTAATAAAGCAAGTTTCTCTGTTAAATGATTGGGACCGTAAATATTTGGGACATGACGTTAAAATAACTAATTAATAGTTAGTAGAGTCACTTGAGACAGGAGGCTATTGTAATAGATGGAATAGCTAAATATCTATCATGATAGGTTAGCCTGCAATGGAAGATCACTGTAGCAGAAGTGATAATAAATATTTAATCATGACATTAGGAAAATATTAAGTAGGGTCTGGAATGAAAGACCATTGCAGCAGTGTTAGCAATAAATATCCAACCATGACATTAGAATAACATTAAGAAGAATGTACAACTAAAGATATAATGGGAACTAACATCACTGGTTTATTGTGTAGCTAGAGTGAGGTACTTTGATTAATATAGTTGGACATGCTAATAAGCTAACAGAAACATGATAAAAAAGATATGAAAATCCACGGACACTGAGGTCCATGGGCATTCAAGAATCTGCTTTCTCAGTGTCACTGTTTTTTGTTTGCAAATAAAAGACCTACTTCTTGAAGAATTCTCTGCGTCTCCTAGTGATTCTCTATATTTTCATCACAACACTATCTGAAAGAAAAAAAATTCCCCACATCTCTATCCTAAGAGTATGATTTCTAATTTTTTAACAGTGCCTACAAGTTCTGGACTCGTGTGCAAAAAGAAATGACCAATCCATGTCCACCTTGTCAAAATTGTTCAGGCACTAATAGACTTCAATCAAGTTACCCCATTACTTCAAAACTCCAATGGAAACAAACTCAGTCTATCTCCTCTACATTGGGGAGACTGAGCGCCTCCTAGCAGAGCACTTTAGGGAACATCTCCAGGACACCCGCACCAATCAACCACACCGCCCGTGGCCCAACATTTCAACTCCCCCTCCCACTCTACCGAGGACATGGAGGTCCTGGGCCTCCTTCACCACCGCTCCCTCACCACCAAACGCCTGGAGGAAGAACGCCTCATCTTCTGCCTCAGAACACATCAACCCCAGGGCATCAATGTGGACTTCAACAGTTTCCTCATTTCCCCTTCCCCCACCTCACCCTAGTTCCAAACTTCCAGCTCAGCACTGTCCCCATGACTTGTCTGGACTTGTCCTACCTGCCTATCTCCTGTTCCACCTATCCACTCGACCCTCTCCTCCCTGACGTATCACCTTCATCCCCCTCCCCCACTCACCTATTGTACTCTATGCTACTTTCTCCCCACCCCCACCCTCCTCTAGCTTATCTCTCCACGCTTCAGGCTCTCTGCCCTTATTCCTGATGAAGGGTTTTTTGCCCGAAATGTCAATTTCACTGCTCCTTGGATGCTGCCTGAACTGCTGTGCTCTGCCAGCACCACTAATCCAGAATCAGTCTATCCGACCCTTCCTCATAAAACAATGTGTTCACTCCAGGTATCATGCAGTCAACCTCCTCTGAACCAATGAAAACAGGTCATTCTGCTATAACATGCATTTCATTAAGCAAATATTTATAACATGATTGATGAATTGGAAACATGTTTCTAAAGCAGAAAGTTTTAAGACATATGTTGGCAGTAACATGATTCCAGCGCTGACAGTTTAAGCGTTGTTTCTAAAGGACAATTTTTCTGTAATGTGGGATTGCACAAGACTGAACTGACTGTAGTTGCTTATAAATGTAGTCCAGAACTAGACACAGCACCAATGCCTTGTATAACTGAAACACAATATTCTTACTTTTCTATTCAACTCGTATTGCAATAAAGAAAAGCTTTCCATTAACCTTTTCAATTCATTACTGTATCTGAATAATAACTTCTTGTGAATCATACACTTGAAAACTTAAATCATTCCAAGAACCTTGGAAAGGTTGTTTGAATAGTACATTTAAATAATGCATTGCATTTTTAGTCTTCCTATCAAAGCGAATACCTTCACACTTGTGCTTTATTGACCAGATTTTTTTCCCTCTCACTCAAGCTATCTACATCCACCTGCAAATTCTTTGTCTTCTTCACAACATACTTTCCAATCTATCTTTTGTTTTATCTGCAAATTTACCTAATGTGCCTTAATTCCCCTCATCCAATTCATTGGTATAAATTATAAAAGGCTGGAGTCCTAAATCCTGTGAGAATTCACTCAGCTCAACCTGCAGATCTCTAAAAGACCCTTTTATGCCTACCTTCTGTTATCTACCAATCAGTCAACCTTTGATCTATGCTAATATGTTACACCCGACACCAGGAGCTCATTTTTTGCACAATATCTTTTTATGTGACAGCTTGTCGAATGCCTTCTGGAAATTAAAGTGCAGTATATCTACAGTCTCCCCTTCATTCACTTTTCCCAATTATCTTGATTTTGAGTAACTTGTTCAATGATCAATTGTGACATTTCTCTCATCATTGAACAAAGTGACCTATAGCTTCCTGTTTCCTACACCTTTCTCTACCTGAATGTGGGAGTTATATTTGCTATTTTCATACTGAAGTAATTCCTTTTAAGAATCTGATGAGTTTTAGAATGTAATACTACCTTATTAGCTACCTCTTTTAATGCCTTAGGATGAAGTCTACAAGACCAGGTACTCGTTAGTCCATCAGTTTGCCCAATCCTGCTTCTCTGATGATTGTAAGTTCACCTGGTTTTTCTTCCCCCACCTTCACTTCCTGATTTACAGCTATGTCAGAAATGTATTTTATACCCTTTTTGTAGAGAAACCAGAAGCAAATTATTTGTTCACATTATCTGCCATTTTCTTATTATTTATCATTCACTCTCTATTCTTAATCTATAGAAAAAGACACACTTTATTTCCTCTTCCTATTGCTACCCACTTTTATATTTCTAATAACTTCCACTTACACCTAAACTTCTTTTCTTTATTAATTTTTATGTCTTTCTGAGCCATTCATTATATTGTGTCCAATATCTAACTTTCCACTCAACTTTATATTTTTTATGTTTTTATTTTGTGATTAATGCTTTCATCAATTTCTTTAATTAAACACAGTTACTGATCCTCCCTTAGAATTTTCCTTTCTAGTAGAAATACATTTATGCTGAGTATTCTGAAATATCCCTTGAAATGACTGCCATTGCTTCCCTATTGATTTGCGTTCACTTCAGCAAACTCCAGTTTCATGCCCACAAATTTGCCATTGTTTAGTTTTAAAATACTAGACTTAGACTCACTCTCCTCCCACTGAAACTGGATTTGAAATTTAACCACTGGAATGTAAGAACTAAGAGCAGGCAATTCAGCCCCTTGAGGCAGCTTTAACGTTCAATATGATCATGGTTTAGCTCACCCCAGCCTCAGCTCTAGTTTTCTGCCTACCCTCCATTACCCTTCAGGTCTTTATTAATTAAAAATCTGTCTATGTCCTCCTTAAATTTACTCCATGTTCCAGCATCCACCACACTCTAGGGTAATGAATTCCACAGATTCATAATAATTTGAGAAAAGTATTTCCTCTTCGCCTCTCTTTTAATTCTGCTATCCTTTATCCTAAAACTGTGATCTCTCATTCTAGATTGCCACGCATGAGATAACATCCTTTCTATATCTACTTTATCAATGCCCTTTATTATCTTATATATCTCAAATATCTCTCCTCCTCTAAACTCCTGAAGCCCTAAACTGCTCAATCTTTGTTCATAAAACAAACCTCAAACCTCTGAAATTAATTGAGTGAGTCACCTTAGAACTGCCTCTTATTCAATTACATCCCTCCTTAAGGTCGGGGACAAAACTTGTGTACAATATGCCAGGTGTGATCTCACTAATGCCTTGTACAATTGTAGCACTTGCCCCTTCTTTAGCAATAATTGCCAAAATTCCATTTGCCTTCCTTATTATCTGCTGCACCCACACAGTAGTCGTCTGTGATCCATGCTTGAGGACACTCGGGCCCTTTGCTCCAAGGTAGCCCTATATTTCCCCATCCATTCGCTTTCAAAATGTTTGCCTACTTTCCTTTTAGCTGCAGTTGCTTGTGATGTCACAGTTACTTCACTCATGTCTACCTCCACAGATTTGAAGAGTAATCCAATTTCTTTAGGGAGCTGATCAATCTTTTCAACAGTACTTCACTTGAACATCTGTTGTTTTGAACCATCAAGTCAGACTCAAAATTTATTTCAGAGGCTTATTTCAAACTGTTGTTCTGAACTACGCATGTCCATTGTTTTTGAAGCAACAGATCTGAACATCTTATTTCATTCAAATCTATCAATTTTTTTTCTGTTCATAGAACCGATATCAGTTCAACAATAGTGTGAGGAATTTGTATCTCATGTTCCAGTTGCAAGTTTGATTCTAATTGAACATTGATTTTCTAACTTCAAATTCAATTTCTTTCCTATTTTCTCTATCTAAAGGTACGTCCTGTTGCTGTTCATCAGAGCCGCTGGGGATTTTCTACACTTCAAAGCTTACATCAAACATTTTGGGAAGTATTGATACTTCCTGACTTTTGACAGCTCTTCATTGGAGAACTTGTAGAAGGAGATTGTTTTTTTACTCAATCATTTTGCATTCTTCTAAAAGTACGCAGACTGCCTGTGTACTCTTAGTCTTCTCTTCATTAGGCAAAGTTACCATTTCTAGAGGGCATCATGAGAGAGCTAGACATGATGCTATTGTGAAGAGCGTGAAAGGATGCTCTGTTTAATTGCACATAGTCTGCCTGCATTTCCTTGTTTTGCACATGGGCAAAGTGCTGGAACACAGCAAACAAGATTTAGATCCAATGTTATGGATAAATTTAGTATAGTACACTGAACATTTGCTTTATTTCCTTACAACTTGACTATTAATGCCCTTTTATTTAATGACATAGTCATACATTCCACATTCCTTCATTAGGGATTTGGATTCCGTACTTTAATCCTTTGCTACAACCAAAACAATGATTTCTTTATAACAGTTAGAATTTTCCTCCAAATTGGCTAACATCTCCCAGCATCCACCAAACTTTCCTTTCACAGTTCATTAGTGATTTTTTTTTATTACAACCTCCCTCGGACAAATTAGTCATTGTCCTCCTTATATAATTGTAGTGGACACACTGGTATCCTGCTTTCACTTTAGGTAGTGGTTTGGCACAATGTATTAAAATTCAACTGAATGTTTTATTAAAAGCTGGTTTGGGAATTAAAGGCACTTGTTTGATGTTGAGGTTTTCCTACTACCTGATATGTAGGACACAAGTTGTATATTCTTTTGCCAAGCTGGTGTGGACATACTTTACGGTACATTCTTATGAAGTCTTGGCGAGGTAAAATGCTTCTTTATCACTGTGTTTTCTATATTCCTACATGTCTTGTTACAAAATACTGATATCTCCTCACCATATATGAGCTGCTCCACTATGTAATTAACAACTGTCAATTCCTCATCCTTACGTCTGTGAAGGTGACTCTACCTCCAGGTCAGAATTCCACTTTTAGTGTAAAAGCACTCAGGAACTCTTATAACATCAGCTTCAGTGTTGGTTGCTGTGCTAACATGCTTAACTGTTGATCTGCTTTCTAAGCCTCAATTAATGGAGACTTGTGAAAACACTTCCTTTAAATTATTCACACACCTTTAAATAAGGTTTTGGTTACTCTTAACATCTGCTTGTAGTATTATTTTGACCTCTGGTGATTGACGTAGTTTTAACCATTGCTCTGGTCACCACATGTAATGAAAAAATACTTAAGGAATCTGTTCTTGTACCTGTTCCACATCTTTAACTTCTCTTAGAATTTCTATAATTTTGTGCAAAGTTATCATATTTTCTCCAAGCAAATAATTCCCTAGGAGTATGTCATCCAGAGGTAATTTCTGAACTCCTACTACCACGAGACCAGACAATAAGTCACACTCCAAAGCACTTTTTAACAGTGGATGTATTTTCCATTTATCCTACTTGTTAACATCTTAGCTTCCATTTCACTCTCTGGGGGGAAACTATGCTTCTCCAGCCAAAATAAATGCTGAGAAAATCATGTAACCCTCATATAGGAGAAAGTGAGGTCTGCACATGCTGGAGATCGGTCAGGCAGCATCCAAGGAACAGGAGATTCGATGTTTTGGGCATAAGCCCTTCTTCAGATTCCTGAAGAAGGGCTTATGCCGGAAACGTCGAATTTCCTGTTCCTTGGATGCTGCCTGACCTGCTGCGCTTTTCCAGCAACATATTTTCAGTTCTAACCTTCATATAGTTATGGATGTAGCTACATCAATTGAAAAAAAAAGTTATCTTCCAATTTGACAAAAAGCTTCTGTATCTCTCATCTACATTGCTCATTTCTCCTGCACTCACTGCAGTGTTTACCTTAGATCTCATAGTTAAAGTTAAAGCCACAATTTGATCCTTGGTATTTTTCTTTTGAGTTCCCTTTTTTTTGACTCACTCTTACAAACTCCAATAAGTCCCATGGGCTTCCCTCACAACTTCTAACATTGTGAATGAAGATTTCCCAATGGAATGAGGCAGCAGAACACAAGACTGTCAGTGGTGAATTGATGTAAATCTTGTCTCAGTCAAGCATTTGATGAGTGCAAATATCTCAGAGTTTTACAACTGAAATAGTCTACAGGAGATGAAGAGTGGTGAGGCATGAGGAATTTAAATATAAGGTTGATGCAAACTTGTGGCATTACTGGGCCAGCAGTCAATATAGGTCAGCAAGCGAAGGGATGATAATGGGATTAATTGTGACTTAGTATATGGGTAGCACAGCATTTGGATGAGCTTAAGTTTACACAGGGTGAAAGATGGAAAACACTCCATTGCAGCACAGGAATTGTCAAGTCTGGAGGTAAAAAAGGCATGGAAGAGTTTTCAGCCTCTCATCAGCAACTCCTCAATGAGAATTAGGGAAAAGCAACAAACACTGGTTTTGACAGTGATGATCACATCCCATAAAAAAAAGTCTGAGCTGAGACAAGGAGGGAGATGCATGGTTACAGAGGTGGAAGTCAACAGTCGTTATGCTGAAATGATTATGAGTTTGAAGCCCAGCCCAAGATCAAATAGGAGCTAATTCTAGTTCAGCCTCAGTGTTGATACAGTCTGAAATCTATGTGCGTGGTTTTACTTTTACTCAGTTGAAATGGCAATTTCTTTTACTCAGTTCAACAATAGTATAGCAAGATATTAAACAAAATCAATAATCCTGTGAAAAGTCTGATCAGCAAACTTTTCAACAATACAAAACTTGAAATAACATTTCTGCACAAGTAGCAAAAAAGGAAATTTGTGAAATAGACTTTAAGTGTTTGTGTATGGTGATATTTTGCCATTTGATTGTCAACCAGGCTTAAGTGTTCACAAATTAATGAATGACAGACCATTTTTAGATCTGAGCCAGTGATGTGAATATCAAATATTAAATGGTTACTGTAAGTTTTCGTTATGTCACTTTCTGTAGTCCTTTATTTTTGCATGTATCTGTCTCTGTGTGAATGAACTCAATGTGTTTCCTTGGATAACGTATATTTCTGATATCAACTGCCAAGCCAATTCACTGGGGACGTAACGATTGTGGTTTCCCAATGACAAATTCAAGTATCTTCAAATAATTAAGTAGGATCTAATTAATTGTTATCTTTAGGTTAATAATGCTTAATGATTTGTTTTGTTTTATGTTTCTGGACATTTTTGTCTAATAGGCAGTTCTGAACTGAGGATTTTTCAAAATGTAGAGCCTGTGCTGATGTTGTTGGATTTTGGACAGATTTATCATTGTATTACAATGTTCCAAAGAAACTTCAATTTTACTCAACCCTGATAGAAATATTAAAGTGAATAACTTCATAAAATAGGTCTTGAAGTAGCATTATCGGTTATTTTGGGTAGATAAAATTTCATATACCACGGCTTTATTGCTAGTTCTGTACATCTACATACACTTATTTCAAAAATATAATTTTTTTCAATATGTTCTAAGATGTTTGATTTGGCTCAGTACCTTCCTTCTATTCTATGCCCATAACTTGTAATTTCTATGTCCTCAGGTTTGAAATCAAATTATAATTTACATGCCTCAAATTATGTTTAATGGTTGACATCAAGTACGATTTCCTGAATTTATGCTTTGGGCCACAGCAGGTTTGACTGGGAGTGATGATCCTGTGAAAAAACACAGAGTAGGCTCATCAGTAATAATGCAGTCCAGACATTACTTTCACTTATATGGAAAAAAAACCCATAATGTACTGATCTCCACAGTGCTTTGACTTACGAGCCTTGCATGGATATGAAGACTGCTGTAATTTAACTTCATATGTGAGGCATCTACAATATACTCAATTATAGAATGCCACATTATAGGAAGAAACCCCATGTGATTTCAGGATAATGGAGTGTGTTCTGATAATTGGAATTCCACTCCTCCAAAATGATTTCTAATCTTAAAGTAAAGCTTTCAAGAAATTGTAATTATTATGCTCTTTAAACTTAAATGACAGTTTTATTTGGAGTCCTGAAAGCAAGACTCAACAGGGAATTCAGGAGATTGTTATTTATCCAGTGGTTGTGATTATTGAGCCCAATAGTGTAAAAGAATTCAAGGGAATGATGGATAAGCATATGAGAGAGCAAGAACGAGTGAATATACACTGAGAGGAGACCTATGGTGTACAAACCCTGATATGGGCCTGTTGGAAAATGGATAAAACATCGAATGGAACTGAATTGAATTAGATTTATTGCTGAATGAGTGCAGTGATAAGTTTGTAGTGTCACCCCTTTGGCACCATCATAGGCACAGATATTTACATATGTATTCAACATGTTTATTTGGAAGTACTAGCTTTCAGAGCGCTGCTCCTTCATTAGATAGCTGTGGAACAGGATCATGAGACATAGAATTGGTCGCAAAAGATCTCAGTGTCATGCAATTGAAATGATATATTGCACAAACCTAGATTGCTGCTCCAAGCTACATGATGAAGGAGCAGCACTCTGAAAGCTAGTACTTCCAAATAAACCTGTTGATTTTTAACTTTGTCCACCCCAGTCCACATCATAAATATGTGTTACAGACTTGAAAGAATAATAAATAAAATTTCAGCATAATAATAACGGACATATATTTTTAGGAAGTACTTGGATTTTAGTCCTTTCATCATACTGAATCTCCAGACTGCCTAGGCCAAGGCTCTAGACCGCACTGAGCTTCAAACCCCGAGGATTCGCTTCCAGTCCACAAGGACCCTGCCTCCAGTCCGGGACCCACTTCCTCCATGCCACTCATTGATGAAGTATTGTTTAGATTTCTAGATTTTGTTTTGATTGACAGAGAGCATAATTTCCCCACATGTTATGGTTTGTTGCAGATGTGGACAGCTTAACTCTTTTGTCTAACTAGTCAAAATCTCGAGAGTTTGATCATGTAAAACTTTTATCGCTTTGCAGCAAACTATGCAGGCTGTATCAGTGTTGCTTTTAGTGCAAAAAATATTCCATAACTCTTCCCCTGTCTGTCTCAGACTGATTCTCCGTCTATGTGTTATCACTAAAGTGGGTGGTGCTAATTATACTGATCCAGATAGTAACCGCTTCAAACCCATATGCAGCACCACACTGGCTTTGCAGGTGAATGTACTACATTGTGGAGGACTGAGTCATCCAGAGAGATCCTGGATTCAGTCTTTAATCTCTGTGATTTAATAGATCCCTGTGCTGAACATCCACCACTTCCAGTAAAATCTCACTTAGGTGATGTATCATAAATCTGGTGCCACTACAGAACTGTAGGCTAGCATGAGTAGCTGATTTAAAGGAGAACAAAAAAGAAAATTAGAGTAGTATATATTAAACATGTTGAACGGGTGATGCTCCAGTATCCTCTGTTTACAATGTGTTCAGCTTCTCAATGTTTCTTGAAGAAAACCTTTGACACAAAAGTGAAAATCAGGCTATCGCAGAATTTAATTTGAATCACTTTCTTTTTGTCAAATTGTTTGTCGTCTTCATGTGCTCTTCAGTTATGAAGAGTGTACAATAAGAAGTTAGTATTGATTTCACGTAAGAAGGAATGTAGTAGTGCAGCCTTCAATGAAGGTTAATTATGTTGTGGAGGCATTTTATTAAAACCTAAATTTGGAATGTAGAACATAGAACATTACAGCACAGTACAGGGCCTTCGGCCCTCTATGGTGCACTGAACTGTGAAACCAATCTGAAGCCCATCTAACCTACACTATTCCAATATCATCCATACGTTATCCAATAGCCATTTAAATGGTCTTAAAGTTAGCAAGTCTACTACTGTTTCAGGCTGGGCATTCCAAGGCCCTATTAATCTCTGAATAAAGAAGCTACCTCTGACATCCATTCTATATCTATCACCCCTCAATTTAAAGCTATGTTCCCTCATGCTAGCCATCACCTCCGAGGGAACAGGCTCTCCCTGTCCACCATATCTAATTCTCCGATTATCTTATATGTTGTTATTAAGTCACCTCTCAACCTTTTTCTCTCTAATGAAAACAGCCTCAAGCCCCTCAGCCTTTCCTCATAAAACTTTCCCACCATACCAGGCAACATCCTGGTAAACCTCCTCTGCACCTTTTCCAATGATTCCACATCCTTCCTATAAAGCAGCGACCAGAACTGTATGCAATACTCCAAGTGCGGCCACACCAGACTTTTGTACAGCTGCAACATGATCTCATGACTCTGAAACGCAATCCATCTACCAATAAAAGCTAGCACACAATACACCTTCTGAACAGCCCCATCAACCTGGATGGCAACTTTCAGGGATCTTTGCACATGGACACCAAGATCTCTCTGCTCATCTACCAAGAAACTTAGCATTATTTCTGTTACTTCTGCCAAAGTGAATCACTTCACACTTTTCTGCATTAAACTCCATTTGCCACCTCTCAGTCCAGCTCTGCAGCTTATCTATATCTCTCTATAATCTGCAACATCCTTCCACACTGTCCACAACTTACCAACTTTAGTGTCATCCACAAATTTACTAACCCATCCTTCGACATCCTCATCTAGGTCATTTATAAAAATGACAAACAGCAGTGGCCCCAAAACAGATCCTTGTAGTACATCACTAGTAACTGAACTCCAGGATGAACATTTCCCAACAACCACCACTCTCTGACTTCTTACAACTAGCCAATCTTTTATCCAAATGGCTAAATCATCCTCAATCCCATGCCCCATATTTTCTGCAATACTCTACTGTGGGGAACATTATCAAGTGCTTTACTGAAATCCATATATACCACATCAACCGCTTTACCCCCATCCACCTGTTTGGTCACCCTCTCAAAGAACTCAATAACGTTTGTGAGGCATGACCTATCCTTCACAAAACCATGTTGACTATCCCTAATCAACTTATTATTTTCTAAATTATTATAAATTTTATCTCTCATAATCCTTTCCAACATTTTACCCACAACTACATAAGGCTCACTGGTCTATAATTACCAGGGTTGACTCTACCCCCCACTTCTTGAACGAGGGGACAACAATTGCTATCCTCCAGTCTTCTGGCACTATTCCTGTAGACAATGACGAGATAAAAATCAAAACCAAAGGCTCTGCAATCTCCTCTCTAGCTTTCCAGAGAATTCTAGCATAAATCCCTTCCAGATTAGTGTTGCTGGAAGAGCACAACAGTTCAGGCAGTATCCAAGGAGCAGTAAAATCGACGTTTCGGGCAAAATCCCTTCATCAGGAATACAGGCAGAGAGCCTGAAGGGTGGAGAGATAAGTGAGAAGAGGATGGGGGTGGGGAGAAAGTAGCATAGAGTACAATAGGTGACTGGGGGAGGGGATGAAGGTGATAGGTCGGGGGGGAGGGTGGAGTGGGTCGGTGGAAAAGAAGATAGGCAGGTCAAACAATCATGGGGACAGTGCTGAGCTGGAAGTTTGGAACTGGGGTGAGGTGGGAGAAGGGGAAATGAGGAAACTGTTGAAGTCCACATTGATGCCCTGGGATTGAAGTGTTCCGAGGCGGAAGATGAGACATTGTTCCTGAAGAATGCCTCATCTTCCGCCTCGGAACTCTTCAACCCCAGGGCATCAATGTGGACTTCAACAGTTTCCTCATTTCCCCTTCTCCCACCTCACCCCAGTTCCAAACTTCCAGCTCAGCACTGTCCCCATGATTGTCCTACTTGCTTATCTTCTTTTCCACCAACCCACTCCACCCTCCCCCCCGACCTATCACCTTCATCCCCTCCCCCACTCGCCTATTGTCCTCTATGCTACTTTCTCCCCACCCCCATCCTCCTCTCACTTATCCCTCCACCCTTCAGGCTCTCTGCCTGTATTCCTGATGAAGGGCTTTTGCCCAAAACGTTGATTTTACTGCTCCTCGGATGCTGCCTGAACTGTTGTGCTTTTCCAGCACCACTAATCCAGAATCTGGTTTCCAGCATCTGCAGTCATTGTTTTTACCTAAATCCCATCTGGCCCAGGAGACTTATCTATTTTCACACTCTCCAGAATTTCTAATACCTCCTCCTTATGAACCTCAGTCCCATTTAGTCTAATAGCCTGTACCTCAGTATTCTCCTCAACAACATTGTCGTTTCTCTGAGTGAATACTGATGAAAAGTATTAATTTAGCACCTCTCCTATCTCCTTGGACCCCACGCACAACTTCCCACTACTGTCCTTAACTGGCCCTAATCTTCCTCTAGTCATTTTTTTTTTATTCCTGACTTACCTATGGAATGTTTCAGGGTTTACCTTAATCTGACCTGCCAAAGACTTCTCTTGCCCCCTCTTGCTCTCTCTTTAGATCTTTCTTGGTTAATTTGTAACTTTCAAGTGCCCTGAGTCTTCAGGTCTCATCTTTACATAAACTTCCTTCTTCCTCTTCATAAGAGATTCAACTTCATCAGTAAATCATGTCTCCCTCGTTCAACCACTTCTTCCTGTCTGACAGATATATACTTATCAAGGACACGCAGTAGTTGTTCCTTGAACAAGCTCCACATTTCAATTATGTCCATCCCCTGTAGTTTCCTTCCCTACCTATGCATCCTTAATCTTGCCTAATCGTATCATAATTGCCTTTCCCTCAGCTATAACTCTTGCCCTGCAGTATATACCTATCACTTTCCATTGCTAAAGCAAACGTAACCGAATTGTGATCACTATCACCAAAGTGCTCACGTACTTCAAAATCTAATCCTTGGCCTGGTTCATTATCCAATAACAAAACCAATGTGGCATTGCCTCTTATTGGCCTATGTACATACTGTGTCAGGAAATCTTTCTGAATACATTGAACAAAAACTGACCCATCTAAAATACTGAAACTATAGTGTTTCCAGTCAATATTTAGAAAGTTAAAGTCCTCCATAACATTTACCCTGTTACTTTCACTCCTATTCAGAATCATTGTTGCAATCCTTACCTCAACATTTCTGAAACGTTTCAGAGGCCAATAGAAAACTCCCAACAGGGTGACCTCTCCTTTCCTGTTTCTAACCTCAGCCCATACTACCTCAGTAAATGCACCCTCATCAAACGTTCTTTCTGCCATTATAATACATCCTTGACTAACAATGCCACACTTCCCCCTCTTTTGCCACCTTCCCTGTTCTTACAGAAGCACCTAAACCCCGGAACCCATAACACCCATTCCTGTACCTGCTCTATCCATTTCTTCTAAATGGTCACAATATTGAAGTCCCAGGTACCAACCCATACTGCAAGTTCACCTATCCTATCCAGATGCTCCTGGCATTGAAGTAGACACACTTCAAATCACATTCCTGCCTGCTGGTACTTTCTTCCAACCTTGAAACCTTATTTATGATCTCACTGCTGTCAACCTCCCATACACTGGAGCTACAATTCAGGTTCCCATCCCTCTGCTGAATTAGTTTAAATCCTCCCAAAGAGCATTATAGTTTCATTATATATCAGTAAGTATTACTATGAATTAATATGAATTTGTAATTATCAAACATTTTGAAATGCAATACTAGATTAGAAATGCTCTCATATAAGGTGTGTAATAGACAAGAAATAAACATTTATATTTGTAATGTTCTGTGATATTGTACAGGTTTAGATTTGAAAATTGAATTTTATATTCATCGTCCTATTTTAATATCATGCTTATCATATTTTTTTCTGACCATTTAAATGTAAACTCAATCCTTTAGGAACAAAAGCAGCATTTTATTGCAGCTTATAAAATTATCATCAGACTAAGTTTGCAGATGACACCAAAATTAGAGGTGTAGTGGATACGAAGAAGATTACATCAGATTAGAACAGGATCTTGATCAGATGCGCCAATGGGCTGAGAGGTGGAAGATGGAGTTTAATTTAGATAAATGTGAGGTGCTGCATTTGGGAAAGCAAATCTTAGCATGACTTATACACTTAATGGTAAGATCCTAGGGAGTGTTGCTGAACAAAGAAACCTTAGAGTGTAAGCTCATAGCTCCTTGAAAGTGGAGTCGCAGGTAGATAGGATAGTGGAGGAGGTGTTTGGTATGCTTTCCTTTATTAGTCAGAGTATTGAGTACAGGAGTTGGGAGGTCATGTTGCGGCTGTAGAGGACATTGGTTAGGCCACTGTTGGAATATTGCATGCAGTTCTGGTCTCCTTTCTATCGGAAGAATGTTGTGAAACTTGAAAGGGTTCAGAAAAGGTTTACAAGGATGTTGCCAGGGTTGGAGAATTTGAGTTATAGGGAGAGGTTGAAAGGCTAGGACTGTTTTCCCTGGAGCGTCAGAGGCTGAGGGGTGACCTTATAGAGGTTTATAAAATCATGAGGGACATGGATAGAATAAATAGACAAAGCCTTTTTCCTGGGGTGGGGAAGTCCAGAACTAGAGGGCATAGGTTTAGGGTGAGAAAGGAACGATATAAAACAGACATAAGGGGCAAACTTTTCGTGCAGATCCTGGTTTGTCTATGGAATGAGCTGACAGAGGATATGGTGGAGGCTGGTACAATTGCACCATTTAAAAGGCACCTGGATGGGAATATGAGTAGGAATGGTTTGGAGGAATATGGGGCGGTGCTGGTAGGTGGGGCTAGATTGGGTTGGGATATCTGGTCTGCATGGACAAGTTGGACCGAAGGGTCTGTTTCCGTGCTGTACATCTCTTTGACTCTAAGGAAATATCAGAATCCTTGTAGAGGTATAATTTCATTCTATTCCTTTTTAAACAAGGCTGCGATGTTATTCTGCTTAATTTATTCAGCATAGGTAATTTATTTGTGTATAATTTGATTCAGAAGCCTGGAACAGTGCTATGACGGAATGGTAAGAGACTGAGTGAAAATCCCCAATGAGAACAGTCTCATCAAACCCATCTGTAAGAGACCACAAATGAGTGCTCCATAATGAATTTCCTGCCTTCCCAGGTTTGCCTCCTCTTTATGAGGAAAGGGTTAAGCTTTTTGGAACTGCTCAGCTTTGTAAGGAGGTACCCAACCTTGTAGCTTGCTGCGAGGTGGTGGGAGGGCAGTCACCAGCAATAAAGTGGGGAGCGCAGTGGTCAGCAGCAAGGGGGGAAGGTCAGTGACCAGTAGTGAGGGGATTGGGGGCAGTGGTCAGCGGTGAGATGGGAGGACAGAGCCAGCTGGGGAGTGAAGGTGGTGAGTAATGGTTGGTGGGGGATCAGTAGGAAGGTGGAGGTACAATGCCAGTAGTGAGGTGAAGGGGTTAGTCAGCAGTGAGGTGAAGCTGATGGGTGATGGAGGTATCAGCAGTCAGCAGCAAGGCCAGGTGAGAGCACTGGATAGAAGAAAGGGGAGGTGGGTGGCAGTGACAGCAGGGTACATAGGATGGAGGAGTGACAGTTCCCAGCAATGAGATGGTTGGAGGGTGGTGGGTACCAGAAGGTTCTGAATCATGTAATGTCATCACTGGCATCTATGCTACATGCTGGTGACAGCCATCTTGGCATTGTCAAGATAATTCTAAATATATAACATACCTCTACAAGACTGCCAAAGGTGTTTGTTCACCATCAGTTCAAAGGTCTTTCCCAGATTTTGGTACCTCTTGCTTTTCATTCTTTGGCTCCTTTAAGAATCAATCACTTGTAGTCAGTTGCACACTTTGGGATAACTCATTATGTAAATTCCTTTCTTTCAAGTGTTAATTCACACCAAACATTGTAAAATATGTTGTTCCTCCCTCCTGTGGTAATATAAGAAGCTGACAGAGCAAATGTACAGCTTCAGCTCCTTGCATCGCTTTGCATTGTTTACACATGCAGCCTCCTTAGTGATTCATTATTGAGTTCTGAGAGGGAGCACAGAACATGTGTGAAGATGGTAAGTGTAAATGGAATCAGAGAAACCACAATCTGGCCAGAGGGTCAGCACGAGAACTCCCGGAGCTGCTGAGCCCAGAAATTTCACCGCTCTGCAAATGCAATTAAAGAAGTTCAACATCAGCCATAGATGAAAAACACAGTTAAAAAAAAAATCAGTAATACTTTAAAATAAATATACTGGTCATTCTGAAATACACAAGGCAAATCAGGTCACTATGAATCCTTTGCAATTTTTGGTGGCTTTTCATTCTGTGGGGAGAAAGTGAGGTCTGCAGATGCTGGAGATCAGAGCTGAAAATGTGTTGCTGGAAAAGCGCAGCAGGTCAGGCAGCATCCAAGGAACACAGGAAATTTGACGTTTCGGGCATAAGCCCTTCATCAGGAATGAGGAAAGTGTGTCCAGCAGGCTAAGATAAAAGGTTGCTTTTCCAGCAACACATTTTCATTCTGTGGGCCAAGCAGTCTGTGTGTAGGATTCAAAGAATCACAGTATGAAGCAGTTAATTTAGCTCAATATATCTGTGTTAGATAAGAGTAAACTAGCCTAATCTTTTTTATAAAATCCCTCATAAGAGGTTAGTGAGCAAAGTTAACACATATGGGATAGAGGGTTAGGAATGGGCATGGATCAAGAATTAGTTGACAGGGAACAGACAGTGCGAATAAATGCGTCATTTTCTGGGTGACAGGCACTAACTAGTCAGTTGCTGTAAGATCAGCGCTTGGGGCCCAGCTATTCACCATATAAATGGATGAGCTAGATGAGGGAACAAATGCAATGTTTCCTAGTTTGCTGATGACAGAAAACTAGATGAGATTGTGAGTGGGAAGAGGATGCAAGGAGGCTTCAAAGTGACATATACAGGTTGAGTCAGTGGGCAAACAAGGCGAAAATGCAGTACATGGGAAGTTATACATTCATGTGTGAAGAAATGACAGGCAGAGTATTATTGAAGCTGAAAATGTGTTGCTGGAAAAGCGCAGCAGGTCAGGCAGCATCCAAGGAACAGTAGAATCGACGTTTCGGGCATAAGCCCTTCTTCAGGAATGAGGAAAGTGTGTCCAGCAGGCTAAGATAAAAGGTAGGGAGGAGGGTCTTGGGGGAGGGGCGTTGGAGATGCGATAGGTGGAAGGAGGTCAAGTGTGGATTTTGGGCAGGAGGTCGAAACAGGCGGTGCGGGGTTGTGGAACTATGAGGTTTGAGGCGGTGGATGGGATTATTATTATTATTATTATTATTATTGAAATTTTTATTGAAATAATGATATATTGGGAAATGTGGATACAAAAGGGATCTGAATGTTCTGGTACATGAAAGCAGACAGGTAGATGCAGCAACAATTAGACAGGCAAATGTTATATTGGTCTTCATTACAAGACAATTTTAGTTGAAAGGTGTAAAGAGACTTGGTAAGACCACCCATGGTGTGTTGGGTACTGATTTGCTCTCCCTACCTAACAATGGATAGAGGGAGGAAGCGGAGATTCTCCCAACTTAAAACTGAGATGGCAGGACTGCCTTATGAGGAGAGATTGGTTCAGCTGGGCCTCTATTCACTAGAGTTTAGAAAGACGAGAAGGGAACTGATTGAAATGTTTACAATTCCAACAGGGCTGGACAGACTGGATACAGAACATTTCCCCTGGTTAGGACATTTAGAACTAAGGGGCACAGATAATGGATAGAACACATGTCTGAGATGAGGAAGACTTTCTTCGGTCAGAGGGTAGTGAGCCTGTGGAATTCTCTACCACCGAAGGCTATGAAAGTGATCATTGAATATATTCAAGAAAGAGATCGTTTGTTTAGAATTTAAAGGCATCAAAAGGTGTATGGAGAAAGTAGAAAAAAGACATTGAGAGAGAACATCAGCTCGATCATACTGAATGGTGGAGAAGGCTTGAAGAAATGAATAGCCTACTCCTATTTGAGGTTTCTATATTTTTCTACCCAACCCAACTGCCTTGTTTTGGCCCAGAGCTGCATGTAGGTTTTGGAATTTTAATTGCTTTTTAAATCTGACAGTGGCCTCTGACCTTTTCAGCAGAATTCCAGATCCTTATCACCTTACAGGTGCAATATTTTCACCTCAAATTCCCTATAAACCTTCTACTAATTACTGAAAATCTATGACCACCCTCACCACCACCTCCCCACATTATGCTCAGTCCACCTAGTTGTTGACCTCTCTCCTAAGTGAAACCATTCCTTCCTGTTAAGACACAGGGTAAATACTCCTGCATAATTTAAAACCAGCAACACAAAAAAAATGTATCCCATGCAGTAATCTGTTAAAATTCATTAGGCCAAGAGCTAGCTAAAGTAAAGGGTAATAACTTTATTTACTAAAGCATAACAGAGAATAATTAACTAAAACTATTTATAACTCTTTCCTCAAACTTATCCCTTCTATAAAACTAGTCTGATAAAACTCCTGATTACGATTTACAAAACAAAACTTCTTATCTCAAAACCAGGCAGCTTTCGGTTCTTCTCTGTATTTTTGGTCTTCTTTTCTTCTTCTTGAGGATTCTGCTTCACAGGTTACGGATCAATAAAGGTACCTTTAAGAGAGCTATTTTTCAGGCAGTCTTTTTACTTGCTAGTGGCTTAGCAGTTCTCCTCTCAACTGCTCAATTTTCTCCTTTCTTATACCCCCAAAGCATCGAATTGTGTTATTGGCTTTTAAGATTGTCAATATACTATATTCAAACTGGATTGGAGTTTGGTATTTTTCAGGGTATAATTTAAACTGATTGGCCTAATTCGAATCTGTTTTGTCATTTCCAGGCAACCAGCTAATCAAGTTTTTTGACCAAATGTTACATTATATATTCTTTTTCAGAACACTTGGTTCTGTCAGGTACTTCTGTTGCTTTCAATTCTCTAAAAGGTACAGTACACCCACAACTTCGTAACACTTCTGATCCACCCTATCTAAACATTTATTATTTTATACACTTCAGTTAAATCTGTCTCAACCTCCTCTGTTTAAAAGAAAACAATCCATTTTTTCTCCAAGCTAAAATTCTCCATTATTGTCAACATTCCTATCAACCTCTTCTGTACTTCCTCTGGTTTATCATACTTCCATTAAAGTGCTGATCATAATTGTAAACAGTTGCCTATTGTGGTTAAGCTACCAAAATATCTATCATGGCTTCTTTTGCCATTTTATTTACCTGACCTGCTATCGTCAGTGCTCTGTAGCTATTTATTCCTCTACACCTCTTAATATCCTCCTGTTTTGAGTATATTCCTTTTGTAGTAGTTGTAATGTGCTCAGCCAGGTGGACCTCATAGAATACGAGTTCCCTGATTGGGGTTGTTAACCTGGTCCAATCAAGGAGCCCTGGCTGGCAGATATATACAAAGTTTCTGCTCACTCTGAGAGCTGGCTCTGAGGAAGCCGAACCAGTGTCAAGTCCTATGCAGACGTAAATAAAGGGTGACTTGATGACAGGATACTGTCCTCTGTGGAGTTATTTCACCTTTGACCTGTTTGCCATCACCAACTGCATTACACAACACTTCACTGGATTGAATTCTGTTTGCCATTTTACTGCACATGTGATGTGTCTATTGTTATATTAGCAGTATGTTAAAGCTTTTATCTTTAAAGTAAATTCCACAGCCAATTTGTAGTGGCATTCTATAACATTGCGTCACTATCCAAATGATCTACGAGACTGGCTGACAGCATAACCACTCAAGGGACCTCCGCAGCATATTCCCATGGCATGGAATCTCCTCCTTTCAACAACGGCTTCATAAACGAAGGTACAGGGTTGCTGATATTCACCTTGTTAACAAAGCAGATAACACAGGACTTCAAAAGTGTACAACTTTGCAGAAATCAGTTCCTGCACAAGATTCTGCTTGTTCTATGAGCTCCCACAGGGAAGGAATGAACTTAGAAGGAACAAACAGTTAGCATACATAGGACACATACCAGATAATTTCACAATAGGGAAGCACATCACTGAATCAATCCACACCGCTGTCTCGAAAAAATTAATATAAATGAATATAAATTGGGATTTGCCCTTTTGTAATGTGCCCATGTTCTTGGTATGAGGTTGATTAAAGTAATTCTGCTATTCACACTTCTGTCACATGATTGAAGCTCATGAAGACATTGCTTTATCTGACAAAGATATATATTGATGATCTTGTGACTCTTGCTGAGCGATTGGTTCCTTGTTTAGTGCAGACTTTTATCTCGTGCTCACATTGTAGATTTTTGCTGATTGCTATCTTGTCCTTGCACTGTGCCATGGCTACTTTATGACTAATAATTATATTAATGAGTCCGGTATTTGGGTTATTGCTTTACCTAAGCATTGAAACGATCAGTAATTTTATATGCACTTGCTGGAAAAGGAAGTGAATATGTTGAAACCCAGGAGATATTAGCTGAAGTGTGAATTTGAGTAGGCAGCCAGACATATAAATTCAAACAGTGTTCTTCAGCTGTATAGCATTGTTTAGGGCCTGGCTATTTTAGGGACTGTATCTGGGACACCTTGGCAGAATCTCCTATTTATTGCTCTCATGATATGAAATTGAGACTTTTAGAGATTAGGAAGTAGGGTTGTCTATTCTATTGCTCTTCCTTGAGTATAAAACACCTAACATTGTAATTTTACTTGTGAAACTGTGGACAGAACTCCACTCACTGAGCTTGGCCTTTAGATTAAGTGCTGCCCTTGCCAACTTTATGTAGTGGAGCTGTGGCAAGTACAGTAAAAAAATGACATTGGTTAATATAGTGTACATTAAGCTTTCGACCTTCCTGACCCATATTGCTCAGTAGTACATAGGGCAGGGTAGTTATCCATGATTAAACCATCAAAACAGCAATGAACAATTATCTCAGATTCTACGTGATATACACAGCATTCACATGGCTATATTGCTTTCATTTTTCAAGTTAACTGGAGCTATATTTTAAGGTTCAATATTTTACTTCTGAAGATTCCAATCCTTTTTATATTCAATTCAGTCTTTGAGTGCCTTAAAATATCTTCTCGTTTGCCAACAGTGAATTTCAAACTTGGATGGTATTGGAGTGATAAGGACTGTTCTTTGATGTGAGTGATTTATTTATCTAAATATGAGTATAATTATGCACCTTTTTAAGGTGCATTCTACAATCAGAAATCAGTATCAAAGTGATGCTCATTACAAATAAGTGATTGATATCTTTATTGATTCTTTTTCAATAACATTTAAAAGGAAGAGTTAAATATTTGTACAATTATCATCACAAAACATTTTAATCAGAGAAAAACTGACTAAGGATCTACTTCCTATTGAATTTTCCTTCAAATTTCCAATAGAAGGTAAGAACAAACAAAAAGCACTGACATTTTTGTTCAAAGTATTTTACATATATATTGCATTTTATACTGAGGCTGCAAATCAAATGCATGCATTTTTCATGCTTTAGTTCAGTGATACATAAATTGGTTGGTCAACTAAATGGTAGATCCTCTTTAAAATGTTTTCTCTGTATAATGGTTTCTTTTTTTATTTTAGAAAACAGATGCCAAATCATTATGAATCCAGGATGAGCCAAGAACTTACTTATTGACAATAACATTCATTCCATAAAATAGCAGCATGTTTTATGTCTGTACTGATAGATTGAAACGATACTTCAGAAGTGCTATAAAGGATCTGGAGTCTTTGATGTAACAGAGTTAATGGTATACGATCAGAGAATGGTGTCTTTGATGGAAATGGTCCGGCTACAATTGTTTGACCAAGGGAAGGTAATCTTGCAGAACTGGACAATGGAGGAGTCACATTTGATTAGGGGCATTGTTCTTAACCATATCAAAGGCTGAAGAGGCAAGGATAATGAAGATGGATAACATGCCACAATCATAGTCACAAAGAATGTCATTTGTGACTTTGATTGGGCCTGTTCCAATGTTGTTGTTTTGAAATAGGTCAAACTGGAGAGATACAAAAAGGAAGGAGTGAGAAAAACTTGTTAACTTAAAATTCAACTTCATCATTTTTTTTGATATTTAATTGACTCAGTGAAATTTTAGATCCTATTTCCCTGCCTCTTAGTTTAACTCTTCCCTACAATTTCTACTTCAATTTATGAACCTGTAATTGCAAAAGATCACAAGCTTCTGTAATTGAAATCAACTTGTTTAGTTTGAGAGGTAGCTAATCAAAAGACCTTGACATGAGCTGAAGTAAAATCTGTTGATTAGAAACTGATGGAAACCTGTTTTGTGTTATTGTGGAAGGATTGATAATGTATTATTATTTTGGAAGTTTGACTTTTAATGTAGAAGTGAATGTTTTTTTTGGCATTAATGCCGTGAATCCAATAGAAAAGTCTGGAATAACAAGCTAGCCTTATGTCAACCATTCATCAGTCATTTTTTAAAAAATCTTGTTCATTAATGTCCTTCAGGGAACAAATCTGCTATCATTACCTGGTTGGCCTTCATGTGAGTGCCATGTCTATGTCTTTAACTCTTATCTGTCCAATAACAAAAAACATTTTTTTAAGAGGGCAGAAAGTAATTTGGAGCAGTGAGTTCAACTTTCAAAGAAAGCATGTTGTTTAAGTTAAATGATTAGCTAAACTAGATACTTACTAAGCTGAACTTTTATGTGAAACAGAAATACAGACTACGAGTCATAGTCCATTTCAGTTGAGAGCAATAATTTCATACCTCAAAAAAAAGTATAGTTTGCAGCTGTCCAGACTTTTAGAGATAGACAGAATACGTAAAACTATTTTGCCTGTTTAAGTAGCATAACAGAAGGTTTTTCTCACATTTCACTTAGTAAATGCAAATGAAATATCTAGTTTCTGTACATCTCTGGGAGAGGCAATAGCAGAGGGAATCAAATCTGGTGAATGAATAGAAAGTCACTGAAAGCCTAACAGTTAATTTGTAAATTCAAGAGTTAAGATTGGGGGCACACCCATTTGGGGTTGAGTATATGTAAAAAAATGTTGCTGGGAAAAGTATGGAATTCTCCTTTTGGATGTTTATGTTGGAATCTCTCTAAGTTGTCTTTGTGCACTTTGTTTTGTCTTCTCACTTTGTTAAAAAGAACATTGGCAAGAGCATGTAAATATGTTCAGGGATTGGCCACAAAAATTAAACTTAGGCCTGTCAAGCAAAGTTTTACTCTCAGATCTGACTTGTTCAGTATTTCTAGCAACTTGGTTCAAACAGGATTGGTAACATGTCTAAAATCTCCCTTAAAACCTTGCAATTACAACAGCTTAATTTTAACTTATATTTCAAAATGTCTGCTGATTAATGTATTGAGAAATTTGCATAAATGTGTCTTTCAAAACTTCTGTGTCAAATCTATTTTAGTGTTCTTACTCCTAAGTGTTAATACAATCAATAAAGAGACGAATGTATGAATTATTTCTGATTCCTAATAATTCAAATTATGAATCGTAGTGAAAACGTAAGCTTTAATTTCTTTTGTGAGGAAACTTTATAAGATCATCCAATGATGCAAGAAGGTCTCAGAAGGGGCATTGCACTGATTTGGATATCAGATATGTTTGTATGACTTTTATAGAAAACTTTGGTGATTAAACCAAATCAGGTTGAGATAGAGGACAATGAAATGTCACTGTCACCTCTTGTGCTTCTTGGTGGATGCCTATTCATAACTGCAGTTTCTTACATGATGACATTCTGATCCTATTTGGGCCACAGGAGACTGAAAGCATGCCAAGGAGCAGAAAAATAAGTCAGCCTGCCCTGCTTTCACTTTCCTCTATATAGTTAAAAATCAATATTGGCAAACCTCAAAGTGTAGATTTCGTTCAGAAAGCTAAAGAGGAGATTGAAAGAAAAGAAAATACATTCTCATAAGGATTAACATATAAGCACAGGGTTCTAGATTTTTGGAGAGTAGAATTCAGCTCAAAGGAAAAGAATCTGAGATTGAGTTTAGGAACAATGTATAATGTTAAAGATGTATCAGAGAACAGACAACAGCAGCAATAGTCGCAGCTAGTCCCACTGATATGCTACAAGGTTCCCTATTTTCTCAGAAACTTATCCAATAAAGGCAAACTCACAGTGGTAAAGAACCACTTGAAGATTTATTGCAGTACTTGACTATTCAAGATACAAAACTTGCCTAATGATTTTATACATAGATTCTGAAATATAAGTATTTGTTGCAATCGAGTTGTCAAAGTGGATGCAGCATGATCATTGTCTATATGAACAACCAGGAAGATCACAGCCAGAGTTCAGGTAGAAATGTTTCATCAATATGATCATAGACTAATTTCAAGGTTTGACCTGTTATTCACATTTCAGCAGTCACAACCGCATCTTGCTTTATTGGCATTGGGCCTAATGTAGCACCAACTATTCCCATCATATAGAGAATATGGAGTTCTCTTTTGTTTTGTCCAATGATTCTCATTTATATTATCAAGAGAACTGGAATTATTTTTCTACTTGGTTCCAGAATTCCCTTTGTTATTGCTTTGAAACTATGTCATTTATCATTTTTTCCCCCTGGAATTAACCATAATTTCTAAATTTAAATATAATTTTGTTGTTAAATCAGGTATTTGGCAAAATGCAAAAAAAAAGTGTTACTGGTTGTCAGCGGTAAAACTAGTACCTGCTAGATTAATATATATTCCAATACGTACGGTCTCCAAAAGATCCAGAAACTATGCATCTAAGTCAACTTTCTGACAAGTTAATAGCATAAAAGGTTGTTTGCACTTGTCCATAATTTCAGACTCTAATTGTTGTTAAGATGATTTTCAAGAGATGTGTGATCATCTTCTAGAAAGAGCTGAAAGTCACTTTGCATAAAAAGATAAAGGTTTAGAAGCAACTTTGCTTTCATGTGAATTCAGATCAAAGTACAGTTAACAGTATAGTGATAAACAATATATTTACAGTGCATTTTAAGGTGCCATCGTGATATGATCTAAAGGTTTACTTGTGAGCTATTGAAACATTTCATTTACCTTGACTAACTTTACACAGTTCTGTTGTGAGATAAATTCCATGTTCAACGACTTCACAACTGAGTATCATCTATTTAGCAAATGCAAAATCTTAATCATTGAGTGAGTTAATGCACAGTTTATCAGCATAAGCAGCAGCGAGTTCTTCACATGTAATGGAGAAAAATAAAGAAGGCTTGTCTTTTTTATGAGATAGAGGCTATCAGACACACACAGAAAGTATTTACATTTATGTATTGCTTTATCACTTCATCGAAATGTCTCAAAGCACTTCATGCAATGAATTATCTTTGGCGTGTGATGGTTTTTACATAGATAAGTGGCATTAGACAAATATATTATATATATATAGGCTCTCTCATCACCAAAGCAACTGCCTCACTCTTTAGCTGTTTTTGTGCTGGTTTTATGCCCGACCAATGCTGTTAGCATAAAGGCTCTTGGTTTAGTGATGCTTCATTTGTCTGGTTGGAGGTAGGCACACTGACAGGGCAAGATTGAGAAACCTTTACTCTGCACCTAATTGCATCTTCAAGTATTTACAGTATTGATGAAAGCACAGAAAAGAAGGATAAAGCTTTTTTTACACAATGTGTTGGTAGTATTGTGCATATCGGCAAAGTGATAAGTAGAAATTACAATGGAAAATAAATCATCCAAACATGACCATTTTGAACCAATATTATGACAAAATTTCTTGTTCTTGGGCTAATAAAAAGAAAGTGTATTAAATATATGTTTGTTTTTCAACTGACAACATTAACAAAATGTGAGAAATGAATGATGACATGGCTGGCTGTGAATTCTGACAACTATCTCTATTTGTGAAGATGGCAATGGCTATTATTCATAGGTTGTCAAGTTGGAGGTATTTATAGCTTACTGGTTAAAGAATAGCCTCTACAATGTGAAGAATCTAACATTCAGTCCGAGCTAAATGGCCCTATTGAGAAAGATGCATCACAATTATTTCAAATATACACTCTGTTTTCATTAACGTTGAACTTTATCTTGTACTTTAAACCAATACTGCTGTCAGCACATTGAGATACTAGCCTGGAGTGTCTCTGGTGGTGGGTATCTGCACATATATTGACCTTGAAGCTGTTTGGTCCTTAACACTAATTCAGGCTCCTCAACTTCAACTCCTTCAACTCATCTCTTCCTCTTCTAAGTTCAGACAGGTACATGTTTACCTGGTCCAACGTTTCCTTATCAGAAATCTTATCTATTCAAGTAATAAGTGCTGTAAACCTCTGAACTGCTTTGAACCTATTTACACCCTTCCTCAAATAAGGCCCCAGATGCTGTCTCATCCATGCCCCTGTGAATTGAAGCAAACCTCTCTACTTGCATGAAAAGAACAACAGATACTGTAAATCAGAAATAAAAACAGAAATTGCTGGAAAAGATCAGCAGGTCTGGCAGCATCTGTGGAGAGAAATCAGAATTAATGTTTCGGGTTGAACGACCCTTCGTCAGCTGTCTCCCCCGCTTTTCCAGCAATGTCTGTTCTTTTTCCCTCTACTTCCATACTCAACTCCACTCACAATAAATCATAACATTTTATTAGCATTCCTCATAACTTGCAGTTACCTGCATTTCGCCCTTTTGTGATTCATGCACTAGGATATCAGATCCCTCTGAATATCAGAGCTCTGCAATCTCTCACCATTTAGTTAACATGTTTTCCTTTATTGTCCCCACCAAAATGGACAATTTCACATCTTCACAGTATACTCCATTTGCCCGACCTTTGCACACTCACTCAACCTGTCAATGTATTTTTGCATCCACTTTAAATTCACTTCACAACTTACTTTCATACCCATCTTTGTGTCAGCCGGAAATTTGGTAAACATACTTCTGTCCCGCGTCTAAGTTATTTCTGTAAATTGTAAACAGTTAACCTCCCAGCACCAATTCCTGAGGCACACAACTCGTTATATCCTGCCAACTTGAAAAGGAATTATTTATGCCTCCTCTCTGCTTCTTGTCAGCCAGCCAATTTTCTATCCCTGCCTATATTCCAACACCATGTGCTTTATTTTCAGCAATAACTTATGTGGCACTTTATCAAATGCCATCTGAAAATCTAAATTCAATACATCCAGCTGTTCCCCTTAATTCAAAGTACATGTTACTTCCACCAAGAGCTCCGATAAGCTAGATAAACATGACTTCTTTTTGACAGTATGGCATGGCTGTGTGTGATTCACTTGAAGTTATCTATGTCCTCTGCTTTAACTTCTTCAATAATAGCTTCATTCAGAGGGCTTCCCATGCTGTGGGTTTTGCCCCCTGTGGGATTACCAGCCAAACCTTCAGTGTTACAGACTCAGATGCGGTAACAGTTGCCCTGGACCTCCGACCAAGTGCACCTTTAAATGTCACCTTTAAGCATCTTTAAACATCACTGCTTTTTAAAATAGTGGGTGTAGTCAAACTGCCTAATCATGTAGACTTCATTTCAGACCTAACCAAAACCTAAACAAGGTGGGTGCTTGTTATTTTAAAACACTACGCATTAAGCAGCATTCCTCCTCTTCTACTCTCACACATGATCATTCTGCCCCCAAAAGGAGATAATATTTGGAAATCCATTTACTTGTACTGGAGCTCCATTTTCAATTAAATGAGATGAATTGAGCTAGTACATCTCAATTGCCAATTTTTCTAGATTTTTCCTGATGCCCACTCTCACTCTCACAGGCATCTTTTTGTCACTCATACGTTTTTATATTTCTGGCAAGCTTTCTCTCATACTTTAGTTTTCCTCTCTTTCTTAATTTTTAAGGCATTCTTTGCTGTTTATAAAATATAAATCATTTTTCTGACATACCTCCTACCTTTTCCCCAATTCTTTGCTTTTTCTTAAAGTTTAATACTATTTTAACCTTTCTAATTAGCCATTATTAATGGGTCCCATCAATTGGAATTTATGCCAGTATTTATTCTCCATCCTTATGTTACCCTTGAGAAGGTGGTGGTGAGCTGCCTTCTCAAGCCACTGCAATCCATGTACTGTAGTTAGACTCAAGTGGAGGAATTTCCAGGATGTTGACCCACCAACAGTGAAGGAACAGTGATGTAATTTCAGGTCAGAATGGTGTGTAGCTTGTAGGGGAACTCACAGCTGGAGGTGTTACCATGTGTATGCTGCACTGATCCTTCTAGATGGAAGTGAGCATGAGTTTGGAAAGTATTGTCTAAGGAGTTTTGGTGAATTTCTGCATTGTTTCTTGTAAATGGTACACATTGCTGCTACTGAGCATCGGGGCAAGGGATTGGATGGCAATGAATGTGGTGCCAATCAACGGGGCCCTATGTTTTGGATGGTCTCATCAGTTGTTGTTGGAGCTGCTGTCAACCTGGCAAGTTGGAGTATGCTATCACATTCCTAACTTGTGCTTTTTACATGTGGACAGGATTTGGGAGTTAGGAGGTGAGTTATTTGCTGTAGGATTCCTAGCCTCTGACCTGCTCTTGTAACCACAATATTTATGTGGCTAGTACAGTTCAGTTTCTGGTCAATGGAAATGCCATCTCCACTTCTGACTTTGTGATGGAGGGAATATCATTGATGAAGCAGTTCAAGATGGTTTGGCGTCAGTGTAATTCTTGCAGAAATGTTCTCAAGTCGAGATGTCTGACCTCTAATAACCACAACTATTTTCATTTATGTTAGGTATGACTTTGATGATTGGCGAGCTCCCCCCCCCCCCCACTCCCTACCGATTCTCATTGACTCCAGTTTCACTGGATCACACTCAGTCAAATGCATCCTTAATGTCGAGGGCAGTCACTCTCACCTCATCTCTGGAATTCAGCACTTTTGTCTATGTTTGAACCAAGGCTGTGATTAAGTCAGCAGCTGAGTGGCCTTGAGAGAACCCAATTAAACCTATATCGTCAGCACCAGAACATGCAGATCTTAGAAACTATTCTGAAAATATTCAATGATGTCCTTATCCCTGTACCTTTGCCCAAATGCCTTTTCCAGTATGCATGTAGATTATTACCGTACCTTTCTGACAAGCTTCCATTAGCTTTTCTCCCTTAATGCTCCACCTGACCAAATGGAGGCCTGTATACCACTCTCGCAAGTGACTTTATTGTTTTATTCTTCTTCATTTCTACTCAAACTGTTCCCACATCCTAGTTTCCTGAACTTTCATTATCCCTCTCTATTGTGCTAACTAACAGAGCCACTGTCCATCCTTTCCTAGCTTCCAATCTTTGCACAACATTCAATAACCATCAATATTTGGGTATCAATTCACATTATCCTGAAGCCATGAAAAAGCTACCAGATTGTACTTATTTATTTCTGTTTATGCTATCACTTTATCTATTCTGTTTCATGCATTCAGATACAGACTCTTTCATCTTATCCTTTCATTCACTTTGTAACCTCTAGTTTTCATTGATTTACTTGTGGATTTGTACTTTCAGTCCCTTCCTGTCACAGTCTGGTTATCATTCCCTGCATTAATTATTTTCCCTTTTGCCTTTTCTCTAATCATTCATTTATCACATCTTTCCAAATCTGATCCCTTGCCTCACCGTGTAGTTTAAAATCCCTTCTACTTCACGAGTTATGTGCTCACCAGCCCGAGCACAGACCCAGGTGGGCGTCCTCAATTCATTACAGTTTTTGATGGGATTCCGCAAACTATTAAATGGGCAAGGAGGGGTGAACTGGCCTCCTGCTTTATCCCCCCCACTCTCTTGATTGGTTCCAACTAGGTGAATTTAAAAATGATCCCTTTCCATATGAAAGCCATTTTTCCAGACCCAAATTAAATTACATTTTAAAGGAGTCAATTTAACATACTTAGTGGAATTAACAAACAAGTATGAGTTTATTAATTATTATACACAAGAAGAAATATTAACACAATGCACAAATGCAGATTAGAAATAAGAGATAAGTACAACATTTAAAAATTGAAGAAATAATCATAACTGAATTGTCAGTTAACAGTTGAATAGGTTATTTTCAAGATTCTTGGAATGGATGTTCTGATTTCTTATTTAAATGTTTTGCACCTGGAGTGAGAGAGTCTTCCTTTACCTGCAACACAGTGGTAACTGAGGGATAGATGTTCATCTGTGACCATCGCAGAATGCTAATGCTCAAACCCATGACAGTACTCATCAATTCCACTGGTCTACTCTAATAGAGTTGAAACTAGCTCATAAACCTCTTTTCTAATATTCCCAGAGGGAAACAAATGTGTCAGCAAGAAAAAGCTTTTGTGATCTCTGTTAAACCTCTTCCTGTTTGAAGTTTCCTTGACAATTTACATTTATGACATTCTATGGACTTTACATAAGACTTTGCCATACATTTACTGACTTTAAGTCTGCAGTCTTTCTGTACCAAGTCACCTTTTAAGACAGCATGTTTTGGATGTGAAAGTGAAAAAATATTGCAATAAATATTTCAGTTTTTGATTCATCATTAGATTACCTACAGTGTGGAAACAGGCCATTTGGCCCAACAAGTCCACACTGACCCTCTGAAGAGTTCCCCGCCCAGATCCATTCGCAATATTTACCTCTGATGACTGCACATCTTGAGATTGTGGGAGGAAACCCACACAGACACAGGGAGAATGTGCAACTCCACACAGATAGTCACCAAAGGTGGGAATTGAACCCAGGTCCCTGGTGCTGTGAGGTAACAGTGTTAACCACTGAGCCATCATGCAACCCAGGCAGCTGGAGACCATCCCAAGGCACAAATCTCCCATTCCAGCCTTTGACACCTATGTGGCTCAAATAATAATCTAGAGATTATGACCTTTAAGGCTACTGCTCCTTTATTTGGTACCTAACGTCTCATACTGACTATGTAAACCTCTTTCTTTCAAGCCTACCTTGTTGGTACCAACTGGAATTATAATGATTGGATCCCTACTTCCCGCTTTAAATTCATCTCCAGCCCTGAACAGATGCACCAAACTCTGGCAATGAGCAGGCAACACAATTGTCTGGACGCACTTTCTTTGCTGCAAAGAATATGCTGTCCACTACTATCAGCACCTTGGAATTTGCCCCATCTTAAATAGCTTCCTGCACCCCAGTCCTATGTCCAGTTGACTCATCCACCATGTGACCCCATTCTCAACCAAACATTCAAAAGCAATTTCTATCGACAGAGCTTTGTTCCTCAATAATGTGATGGACTGGAGGAAATTAAAGGTTGTTACAAAAACTTAATCCAGTCAGGACAGATGGAAGATTACAACAGCACAACCTGTGTATTTGATTGAGATGATCAACAGCAATAATATTATTTGGTCCACTTAAATTGAAATGATGAGGCATAATTGCAAAATCAACTGAAAGAGCTATCTCTTGTCACTGTCCTTATGTTCCTCAGGAAAGTGCATCCATAACCTAATTTAGTTTATATCTTTCTATATACTGTAATGCCATTGATGGCTTGATTATGATTGAGGCCTTCAGCAATCTCGTGAACGAAAAGCAATTACACAACTATTTTGATTGATTCATGTAGCTACTTTGTTGAATTCTTTTGACAATCCTTCTAGCAAATCCTTTTGTATTTTAACCTGAAATTAATTATGTTTGCTCCCAGAATTTTAAGCTTTTATGAAAAGTTTTCAACTGGAGGCTTTTGCATTCATTTTTTTCGATCTAGGGAATATTTGGATAATTTAAGCATACTCAGAATGTTTTAAGCCTTGGGCTTTATAGTAATCCAAAGAACTGTTTTACATGTTAACAAAGACACCTTGAGTAACCATTGCTTAGACACAACCCAGTTTAATTTCACTGGCAACACTGAAATGTCTGAAATTCTTAAATTGGCAAGTACCAGAGTGTCGAAAATCCCAGAATTTGGGAAGGATTCCTTCTGCATTAGAAATAGCATTGTAGTTGGGAGAGTTTTATTAGTGTCGTCACAAGCAGCTTAATAGGTGTGAACAGGGTCATGTAACAAAGGATCTGCAATTTATTGAACACAGTAACAACCCTGAGGTTCTCTTGTTGGATTACATGTGGACACTACGTGGAGTGATTTGAACAGTCATTTTTTTTCTCTCTCTTTCTCGCTCTGCTTCCTTCAGATTCTCCCTGCCCCCACAACTAGTAAAAGTGTGCAGATAAGTCATAGGATAATGCATTGTGTTGTCGAGTGGTCAGGAATGGGATGCAAAATTATTTTGCATACCCAGATGCACAGTGTTGCCAAGTTAGCAGCATTCACAGTTCCTGCTGCTCCATGATTCAAATAATTACAAGAGCTTTTTTTCACAAATGTGTGGCACCCTCAAGGAGACTATATTTAAAAGCTGTCAGATCTCCAATGTATGTTTGCCCCAAGCAGGACCCAGGTGGGTGGTTTGGTGGGGGGTGGGGTGTCTACATATGGTGCTCATCACTGGGGCCTGTGTCTTCAGGGGATTAGTATTCACCCCATCCCTCCCAATTACCTTGGGCGCAGACAGCATGACCCCTACTGTGGCTAATCAGAGCAAGTCATCCAGCTGCGTGAGAGAAACTGAATTAGTGCAGATTTACATCTGCAATCAAAATTCCCAGAAGGAAAGAAACTAATGTAACCAGAACGCAAGACCAGTTGAGAATCATTGATCCCAATTGCCAACAGTCAACTTGCTCTCAGTTGGAGACAGCTAGCGCTAGGAACAGGCCAATTGAAGATTACTGGTTGGAACTGACTGACGCTAATTGCTGAGCAAAATGTCTCACATGGAGCATGTGAGGAAGATTACAATGAGACATTATGCTGAAATCCCTTTGATTTTAATTTAATTGCTTTCTCAGTGTGATTTAAGCTTTAAATGATATTGATACCATTTCATGAAATGGCAAGTATATGGGATGGTCCCTCAATGAATTGGGCCTGCTCATAAGGCTTGAAGTCCTATATCATTTTGAAAATCTTGAGGAAATGGAAGCAGACATTTAACTAGGTTTCAGACTCTTAATGGCGAAGAAGAAAACACACTCAAAACATGACTAAGCACTTCAAACCATTACATTAATCATGGGTGGTACGGTGGCTCAGTGGTCAGCACTACTGTCTCACAGCACCAGGGTCCCAGGCTTCATTCCAGCCATGGGTTACTGTGTGGAATTTGCACGTTCTCCTTTTGTCTGCACGGGTTTCTGCCGGGGTGCTGCAGTTTTCTCCCACAGTCCAAAGATGAGCAGGTTTGGTGGATTGGCCTTGCTAAATTACCCATAGTTTCCAATGATGTGCAATTTAGGTGGATTAGACATGGAAAATATGGAGTTGCAGGGATTGGGTGGGCCTGGGTGGGATTGGTTGATGAACGAAGTGGCCCTTTCTGCTCTGTATGGATTCCAGTGATACATGAATCAACAATAATCATACAAATAAATATTTTCCACTAAAATCCACACATAACCCAATTCATTACAGGAAATCATGTTTCTTGTTGAGGTCTTGTGTTTCCTTTGGAGGTACAGTTTTTTTCATTACCTTTTTGTCACATTCTCTGCATTTAGACCCCAGATGCAGCAATGCCAAATGAAGCGTGTTGTTATGTAGAAAGATAAAAATAATTTAGCAAGACTCCACTGAATTTTTCCAACGAAGCAAAATCCTATTCCAGTAAAATTACAGACCAAAATCAATTGAACATCAGAAAATCAGCAATTCAGAAGTAAGTCTGTCTCCGAAATTAACTAAATAAAACCCAAAGAACAGCAGATGCTGAAAATCTTAAACAAAAAGAAACTCAGCAGGTCTGGCAGCATCTATGGAGAGAAGGCAGAGTTAATATTAAGCAACTGAGTATGAGTAAAATATGTTTATATCAAAACTTAATATACTTTTCTAATGTACAATAATGTAAAGACAGTCCCTAATAGCAGTTTCTGTCCAAACAACGAACTTACTGAGAAAGAATAGAAAAAAAAACTCCTCCCTGACCTCACCAAACTCCCCCTTCAACACCTTTTATTTCTTGCAGTAAGCCTTTCTTTAAATCAACTCTTCCCTGTCTTACCAAATTCCCACTTTGATTCCCAAATTTCAAATGTATGCATTCAGTCTCTATCTCTGTGTCACAGGTGAAGTCTCCTTCATGCTGAATATGTGCCCTTATTTACTGTATACTTAAAAAAAAACCCTTCATTATACAGAGCTGCGATGAGTTACTTCCTAGCTTCACTTGCTGCTACTGTAATCAGCACCCTATTCGGACAAGATGTTTCAGGTGATTAAGAGACAACCGCCACAACCAGGCAACTGTCTGTTTTAACCGACTTAAAAGCTATTAGTTCCAGATCAGGTTCTGAATTTTACTATATATTTAAACTTGAAAAAGCTTCAAAAGTTAAATTCCCCACCAAATTTCCAGATATACTTACTCAGTCTTTGACTCTGTCTCAGCCAGGCGCGATCGTGCTTGAACTGACCATACATCTTTCAAAAGGAGCACCTTTTCTTTTTAAAACACAGGCATGTACTATGACACATTTCTGGCTCAGCTGAAACTTGAACATGGCCATTTCTGATACAGAAATATGGACACTACCACTTCATTCTAAAGCCCCTGTAATGATAACAATATTGAATTCAATTTCTAACATCTGTCCTTTTGAGGTTTAAACCCAGAGTGTCACGAGAGCATCTCCTAGGTCTCTGGATTACTCATCCAGTGACAATGCTGCACTCCATCAGCATCCCCCTCCGCTCCCCCCCCCCCCTCCCCCCCAACAGTTCTTTGCTTCTATTGAGGAGTTCAAGTGTTCCTGTTTTTTCACATTTGTGATAGAAATAATTTAGCTGTGACTTCATTAGTCATGGAAGGCGTGCTTAGCATTAAGACTTTTTTTGTGTATGTCAGCTATACAGAAGTGTATGTCAGCTATTTTGAAAGATCTTTTATTGTTAGCTTCTGCCTGTTGACTTGTGCCAATTCAAATGCTTTCCTTCTGTGCTGTGGTTTTAAGTTGAATAGAGGGCTGATCATTAGGACATTGATGAATCCTTTCATTTCTGCTTCTATGTATATCCAGTTTTCACATATGTGAACAAACATGCAGAAGATATTGTTACATCAAGACTCCATCACCTCATAAATGAACAAATGAGAATGAAAAAATCAGCCTGAAAAATCTTTAAAAATTGACTAGAGCCTTTGAAAAATTATTTTGATGCATATTAATTTTCAAAGCAGTGGAGTTGTTTGCGTAATATGAGCAATCAAGTTAGAGAGAAGCATGGAGAACTGAATACAATTGTCTGGTAAAACCGTGGTTGTAAAGCATATCAATATGAAACTTACACTTTTGATGGTCTTTGTAAATAGAAGCATAAAGTACAAAAGTAAAGAAGTTTTACTGAACTTATTTGAAACATTTCATTTAAACATAGAAAAAAGAATAGGCCATTCAACCCTTTGAGCCTGCTGCCATTCAAAATATTTGGCCTGATCATCCAACTCCATACCCTGGTTCTACTTTTCTCCCATATCCTTTAATCCTCACCGTGGCTATCGCTTCCAGTTCAAGATGCCAAAAGGATGTGGAGGCTTGGACCTCATAAGCAACTTAGTAGAAGGGATGAAGGATTGCAGAGGAGCTGGAATTGTTCTTCTCAGCAAAAAGCAGTATCAGGAGATTTGATTGAGATATATAAATGTAGGTTATATAGAATAAATAGAAAATAAAATAAACAGAAACTGTTTCTAAATGGCTGAGAATCAAGAATCAATAATCGGATGGCCCAGATTTAATATCGTAAATTTATTGGCAAATAAACCAAAGGTGACATAAGGAAAAAAGTGAGTATACAAAGCGTGATTAGGATTTGCCCTTTCTAATATCTAAGGTGGATGCAGATTCAAATTAGTGTTGAAAAAGAAATTGAATAAATACTTTGGGGAGAAAAAAGGGGAATGAAGAGATAATGGGGTGGGAGGTACTAGAGTACATGAACTGGCACAAACTGCATTCCCACCTTCAGTGATGCACTATACTATTCTCTATTTCCAAAGAGCAGCTGTCAAGGGTTAAAAGGAAGAGCCGCACTAGAGGCCTGGAAATGGAGGACTACTAGAGAGCATGATTCCTCTCCTTGGGCCCTGTCCAAAGAACAACTTTTCAAAACTTCTTAACGTATTTGTGTATACAAAAGTGAACAAAAACAATTATGTTCTTTTTGTGTTAGGAGTAAAAATCTAAGCATTAATCTGATCAAATCATATGGTTAGATCACAGCATGTTACATACCAACAAAACAAACAGAAATGGAAATAAACCATTTTGGGTGCTATTGGTAGTTTGACCTGCAATGGCACAAAGCTCCCATGGCTTTTGTCTTGATCTCACAAGTAACTCTGAGTGAGTGAATTGAGCTGCCCTCTGGAAGGTGCTGTTTTATTTTCAACTTTAAGCCCATACTGCCACCTATATATTGAGCTCTCAGTTTTGAATATCTCTGAATTGTGGGCATCTGCCACTTGGTATACACTGTCCCTGAGACTGATTGTTCCTTGTCACTACATGAAGATCTTCAACTCCTTATGTACTATAACACTCCTTTATTCAGAAGTAGACTTGGCAGGTCATCAAATATAGCTCTCTACTGTTGTGTCTGAGATCTCTCTCTCTTCCAATGTTCATTCTAGACTGGTCTCTCGTCGCTTACTAATGCCAACATGTTACAGCATTATCTACATGACTCATGTAAACCACAGCTGCTGTACTGATATGGATGCTCAGCTAAGTTCACAAACATCATTTGCCTCCTACATGACAATATGCAAATAACAGAACTTTCACCATAGACCTGTCAAATAGACATCAAAATGCGCTGCAGTCACTGCATCTAAATTTTCACTTGTATTATTAACCTGTTATCTGTCATCCACACTGTTTTTAAGCTTCATTTTACTCTATCTCTTTCATCATCGAGCAAACTCTTGCTTTTTTTGTCCTACCTGTCCCTTTATAGGAAATTATGTCAATATGTGTGAGCTATCATCTGAGTCTGTTGTTTCATTACAGTTTTGTCCATCAATTTTTGACTCAGAGTTATCTGTATCAGATCCATTCACATCTCACAGATGTTGGCCCTCCTCCAATTCGGTACTGCTATTCTAGATGTTTCCATGATCTTTTCCTAAATAGCATTCAGATTATGATAGCATGATGACTTTCCCATAAATGTTCTCCATTTAACACTTGATCAATGAAATGTACCAAATTCTCTGAACGAGAGCCAGACTCGCATCAGAAACACACTGATCATGAAAACTACATTGAGAATACTTCAAAAGATCATCTACCTCTCTTATACAATTATAGAGTCATAGAATCATACAGATGTACAGCATGGAAACAGACCCTTCAGTCCAACCTGTCCATGCTGACCAGATATCCCAGGTATTACAATTAAACTCCCTTATAATCACTACTCTATTCACTATCCACCTGTCAGGAATTTCCTGGTGATTTTCTTCCAGTATATCTTTTCTCCATGAGTCGATGCACTATGGTACTAGAGGTACTCTACTGTTCCTGAACTTTAATCTGATAAATTCGCTGATGGATTCCTCCAGGCTATCCTCTCTTTCCAATACTTTAATCTTCTCCTTTAAGAATACTGCCACCCTGCCTCTGTTCTCTCCTTTCCTAAACTCTTCATATTCAGGAATATTTAGTACTTAGAACTGCCTCTTTTTCAGCTGGGACTCCATTATTGTCATGTTATAGTTCCATGCAGCTAAATCTGTTTGTAGGTCAGATTTATTAAACACTTTTTGCATGTTTCCATCTGTGATATGTGAATCTAATTTTGACTTTCTTGCCTTCTGACCAAATCTATTCCTGACTCTAGTGTTACTTCAACCAGTTGTGAAGAAGGGTTACAGGACTCAAAATGTTAAGTCTGTTGTTTTCTCCACAGATGCAGCCAAACATGTTGAGTTTCTTCGACAATTTCTGATTTTTTTGTGAGTGGTAGATCTCCAGCACCCACAATTCTTTGCTTTATTTCACAGTTAAACAAGGTCTCATCCTACAAAGAGAATGCTAAATATGGAAAACTAAGAGAACAAAATTTTAAAGGGTCCCCAATTTCCAATAATGCTGCAGTGCTCTAGGATCTGTTTGCAATCCCCAGAAGAGCCATCACTCTCAGCAGTACTGGTTGGAGAGGAAAATACGCTTCGAAGTCTCCTGCACTACTTGTCAGATCCTTGTTGACTGTTGGCAGTCACCCATTCCCTGCCTCTATAACCACTTAAGTTTCCAGATGACCTCCCCTGGAAATGTGTTATCCATATGGAGCTCAGCCTTGCAGATGGACTGCAATGATGCCAGCTAAAACTCCAACTAAAAAACCCAGATCAGAGAAGTGGGACTGTTGTAACTTTGTTTAGCTACTTTTATTTTTATTTTGTTCAAGTTTTGCTTTTGATGTTCACTTTAATCATTCAAAATCTGTCCATGCCTAGCGTCATCTAAGACAAACAATGATTCAGAAAATAATTTATTATATTCTTTCAATACATTTGCAAGCATCACACTGAAATGTTTACTGCCTGCTGCCCATTTACTGGGGGCAAAGCCAAGACTTGTGGAATGGAATGGATACAGCTTGAAGCAAGAGATCAAAGGGAAGGAGAGATCACAGAAGGAAGAGAACAAAGATTTTGCAAAATCCACAGACCTTCAAGTGATAGAAAAGTGTCACGATGGCGGGGGAGTTGGAATGGTGTAGGAAGAGTAAAGCCAATGGCTCAATGTTCCAAAAACAAGTTCAGGTGCTTCTAAAACAGTCAAATGCAAAGTGCAAGCAGGTTAAGGTGCGAGAAGACTTGGATCCACTCAATTCTGCCTTGCAGTGTTGCATTTTTTGACCAGGCATTTTTTTTCTTTTAAAAGTCATAAGGTGAAGTGTTGTAAAATTGAGCCATAAAACAAGTGGGTGCCATGTTCAATCTTTGGTGTATTTGACATCTCAGCTAACAATTGGCGTCATGAAGCTTAGAAAGTGAGAGATCCAGCATGTCTCCTCTTCCTGATCACTTTCCAGTGACCCAGTAACAATCCAAGCATGTGGACATCATTGGAGGAGAATGTTGTCCTATAAATAATGACATTAGTGAGTCATAAATCAGGAGGGCTGCCACGGTCTGAAGAATCGCATTCCCACCGGAGTGGGAAAAGGAGGCAAGAAGCAACTGCAATAAAATAATATTACAGGAACTATAATAATAGTCTCAGCTGACAGGAAGAGAACATTTCAATAAAACATAATACCCTCTTTATCACGAGTTAGATTACTCCAATATGTACTACAAAGAAATTATTTTCTGCATGTTACTTATTAGAACAAACTCATAAAACTAAACTGAAGCAGTTGTGTCAGGTACAGACCGTGCAAAGACACAGTGCACCGATAGATTTCATGACCCTTGATGTATTAAACCATAAATATTTAACAGCTTATTAATAGAGTGCTATGAATATTTATATTTGTTCCATTATTCTGACGTGAACAGTACTCTCTCTCTGTCCACTAATGCAAAAAGATGAGAATGAATGTAACAAATTAATGACTGGAATGTAGAATGTTTTATGTGAATGATTTACCAGCATTTAGTAGGTTGAAAGGACATGAAACCAGGTGTGCATATGAATGAACAATGTGACAACTCAAACAATTCATATAAGCTGCTTATACAAACCTTCAAGAGGAGATATGTGTATTGTGGGGCATGGGGTGAGGGCAAGGGGTGGGGTTCATAATTGAAGAAGGTGGGTCCTGCACTTCAAAAGTACTTTATTGGCATCAAAGTGTCTTGAGCTGTCTGCTGGTTCTGAGAAGCACTACATAAATGTAAGTTTTTATTTTTTTCTGCCTGAAAACTAGATCAATTTCTCTGTATGAATTACCTTTGCAAAGCAATGGAAGCTGGCTTTCTCCATCAGGACTTAGCTCAATTTTGGCAGAAAATAATCTTAAATCCATGAAATTGTTAAAACATTGATTAAAACATCTTCATTTTTTTAAAAAAATACATTAATGTTTTCAGGCAATGGTATTAAAGTATTCATTTTGAACTTTATATTTCCTTAATTTCACTGACAGTGTCAGGGAATTTGCTCCACTTACTGATTGAAATGTATGTTTTAATTGTTTTATCTTCAAGGTATGATGTCTAGGCATAGATATTCTAAGATGTAAAGGTGCCGGTGTTGGACTGGAGTGGACAAAGTTAACAATCACACAACATCAGGGGTTATAATCCATCAGGTTTATTTGGAAGTACCAACTTTCAGAGTGTTGCTCCTTCATCAGGTAGCTGTGGAGCAGGATCATAAGACACAGAATTTATAACTTTTGCTATTAATTCTTTTGCTATAAATTCTGTGTCTTATGATCCTGGTCCATAGCTACCTGATGAAGGAGCAATGCTCTAAAAGCTACCAATTAAACCTGTTGAACTATAACCTTGTGTTGTGCGATTTTTAACTTAGATATTTTAACTTGGATTTTTAATTTAAAGCTCTCCTGGACAGCCCTTTGTATACTTTATGAACTTGAATTCATCCAAAATTCTGTGACCTGTACCCTAACTCCCACCAAGTCCATTCGACCTGTTCAACCTGTGCTCACTGACCTACATTCACTTTAAATTTGGTGAAACCTCAGATTTAAAATTCTCTACTTTGTTTTCAACTCTCTCCATGGTCTTGTCCCTCAATGTCTCAGTACTCTTTTCCAACCCCACAACCTCCATGATCTCTGATTACTCTTCAGTTCTGGCTTTTTAAGAATCCGTAATTTTGTTTGTCCGGGCAATGGCCTTGGCCCTTTACTCTCCAATTTTTTCTTTTATCCTCTCAGCCAACATACTTCACGTGTCTTGGAGGTATAGGGTGGTGATGTTTTCTAGTAATCAAAGTTGCATCTACCTAAATAAAAGTAAAGTCCTGCTGAAGCTGGAAATCTGAAACAAAGAACAGATAATGCTGGAGAAACTCAGCAGGTCTGTCAGTATTTGTGGAGAGAGACAATGAAATAAAGGTTTGTACCTAATATAACTCTTCTTCCAAACTGAAAGTAGTTGGAAAATGGTGTTTTTTGATATTTTTGGCAGAGCCAAAAGAAGGGAACAGATGGCATGGAGTGCAAAGGACAAATGGATTGTGAATTGGTCCAACCCGTCCAAGTCGACCAGATATCCCAACCTAATCTAGTCCCATTTGCCAGCACTTGGCCTACTTGCGAGTCAAGACAGAAAATGGGGTTGAGAGCACAATCTGATCAGACATGACCGTTTTAAATAGTGGAGCAATCTCAAATGGCACAATCCTATTCCTAAGAGCTAGGTTCCTATGACTTTCTACATTTTTCATGTACAGCTCTGACTGTTGCCTGAACACAGTAAGTTTTAATGTGTTGCGTCTAAGGATCTGTTTGATAATCATTTGTTGTACTAACTAATCAGCAGGCCTTTAATGCATTAGATCTTTCATTCATTTACGTGTTTCTACTTTGAATAAATTATCTCTCTTGTCAACATATAAAGAGTTCATTTTAAAAGCTTTTCCAGAAGTTCCCCGTTTGGATAATGTTCCTTTCAGGCCAATGGAAGTATATAACTGGTTGCCTGAATTCAAATCCTGGAGAAAATAAAATAAATAAACTGAGAGAAAAATACCTGATGCTCATGAAATCAGACTGGAGCCCCTCTTAACATGGACAATATTAACTGCCTTTATGTGATGAGACTCATGCAAACATGGGTATTCTGTAAGTGCTGCTCTCTAGTGTTACGGCAAAGTGTAGTTATAAATAACAATAATTGCTTAAAATTTATTAAAGGCACCAACACCTTTGAGTTTTCATATCTTATAGAACTTAAAAAATTCAATAATGAAATACAGGATATTGAATCAATAAGCAAAATGTTAAGGAGTTTTACTGTACTTTGAATTTTCTCACTCATTCATGGCCTGCTAATCAATGTTTAAAAAAAAGTTCATGCTCAGTGACAGAGCAGTGAACCTGCACAGTTACTGTCTTTGCTGTTTGGATTCATGAACCGCTGGACATCAGAGTGTATCTGGAAAAATTAACAAATAGTGAAATTCACAACTAATCTTGGAGGAACCTGTTTGGGAGAGGTCACAGCACAGAAATACATAAATGGATATTTTAAACGTAGCCTTACAGTAGGTCTGCAGTTGTGAGTAAAGTGGGTTCGTTCTTGGTTATATGTTTTATTGAGATATGGCTTTTGATTAAACTTAAAAATAAGCCATAGTATTAATTTAACCTGGAGCAATGTTTTGTAGAGGAATAAGATGGTGCTATTTTCTGGGTCTGCAGATTGAAAGAAGCAAAAATGGCCTTTAATAGAGTGATGTGCTCTTCTTGTCAGATGTAGGAGTTTAGAGAGAGTTTATGGGTTATTGAGGATTATATCTGCAATAAATGCCGTTGGTTGCAAAACCTATCAGATCGAATGAATCAGTTGGAGAGACAATGAGAGGCAATGAGGAATTTCCAAGAGCAAGGAGATGTAGTGGATGGCAGTTATAGAAAGGGAGAAAAGTCGCAGACACAGTCACACAGATCGGTTAACTCCAGGGAAGGTAAGAGAGGTAGGCAGGTAGTGCAGGAGTCTTCTGTGGCTATCCGCATTTCAAACAAGTATGCTGTTTTGAAAAATGTGGGGAGTGATGGATTCCCAGGGGAACGTAGCACGAACAGCCAAGTATCTGTTATTGAGATTGGCACTAATACAATGAGGGGTACGCTGAGTTCCAAGAGATCGATTATGTCAGGGGACTCTCTAGTCTGAGGCACAGAGACATTTCTGTGACCAGCAGCGAAAAAACAGCTTCCTTGTTGCAAAGATCAAGGATGTTTCAGAGAGGGTGCAAAATGTTCTCAAGGGGGAGAGGGGCCAGCAGGAGGTCATTATACACATTGGAACCAACGACTTAGGAAGGGAAAAGGTTGAGATTCCAAAGGGAGATTACAGAGAGTTAGGCAGGAATTTAAAAAGGAGGTCTTGAGTGTAGTAATATCTGGATTACTCTCGGTGCTACGAGCAAGTGAGGGCAGGAATAGGAGGATAGAATGCACAGCTGAGGAGCTGGTGAATGGAAGAAGGATTCATATTTTTGGATCATTGGAATCTCTTTTGGGGTGGAAGTGACCTGAAAAAGGAGGACGGATTGCACTTAAATTGGAAGGGGACTAATATACTGGCAGGGAGATTTGCTAGAGCTGCTCGAGAGGATTTAAACTAAGTAAGGTGGTGGGGTGTGACCCAGGGAGATAGTGAGAAAGATATCAATCTAAGACTGGTATAGTTGGGAACAAAAGCTAGTCAAACAGTCAGGGCAACCAGGGACAAAGCAGAGAACAAGGCAGGACTGATCAATTAAATTGCATTTATTTCAATGCAAGGGACCTAACAGGGAAGGTAATGAACTCAGGGCACAGTTAGGAACATGGTACTGGGATATTATAGCAATTACAGAAACATGGCTCAGGGATGGACAGGACTGGCAGCTTAATGTCCCAGGATGCAAATGCTACAGGAAGGTTAGAAAGGGAGGCAAGAGAGAAAGGGGAGTGGCATTTTTGATAAAGGATAGCATTACAGCTATACTGAGGGAGGATATTGCCAGAAATACTTCCAGAGAAGTTATTTGGGTGGAACTGAGACATAAGAAAGGGATGATCACCTTATTGGCATTGTATTATAGACCCCCTAATAGTCAGAGGGAAATCGAGAAACAAACTTGTCAGGAGATCTCAGTTATCTGTAAGAATAATAGGGTGTTTATGGTAGGGGATTTTAACTTCCCAAACATAGACTGGAACTGCCATAGTGTTAAGATTAGATTACTTACAGTATGGAAACAGGCCCTTCGGCCCAACAAGTCCACACCGACCCGCCAAATCACAACCCACCCATACCCCTACATATACTCCTTAACTAACATGACGGACAATTTAGCATGGCCAATTCATCTGACCTGCACATCTTTGGATTGTGGGAGGAAACCGGAGCATCCGAAGGAAACCCACGCAGACACAGGGAGAACGTGCAAACTCCACACAGTCAGTCGCCTGAGGCGGGAATTGAACCCAGGTCTCTGGCGCTGTGAGGCAGCAGTGCTAACCACTGTGCCACCGTGCCGCCCATATAATTAAGGGAGAAATCAGCGGGGCAAAAAGGCGACATGGGATAGCTTTAACAAATAAAGTTAAGGAAAGTCCAGAGAGTCTGTTGTGGTTCTGTTCGCCGAGCTGGAAGTTTTTGCTGCAAACGTTTCGTTCCCTGGCTAGGGAACATCATCAGTGCTATTGGAGCCTCCTGTGAAGCGCTGCTTCAATGTTTCTTCTGGTATTTATAGTGGTTTGTTCTTGCCGCTTCCGGGTGTCAGTTTCAGCTGTAGTAGTTTGTATGTGGGGTCCAGGTCGATGTGTCTGTTGATGGATGTTCTTGCCGCTTCCGTGTGTCAGTTTCAGCTGTAGTGGTTTGTATATGGGGTCCAGGTCTATGTGTCTGTTAATGGAGTTTGTGGATGAATGCCATGCCTCTAGGAATTCCCTGGCTGTTCTCTGTCTGGCTTGTCCTATGATGGTAGTGTTTTCCCAGTCAAACCATAGACCTGGACCCCATATACAAACCACTACAGCTGAAACTGACACACGGAAGCGGCAAGAACATCCATCAACAGACACATCGACCTGGACCCCACATACAAACTACTACAGCTGAAACTGACACCCGGAAGCGGCAAGAACAAACCACTATAAATACCGGAAGAAACATCGAGGCAGCGCTTCACAGGAGGCTCCAATAGCACTGATGATGTTCCCTAGCCAGGGAACGAAACGTTTGCAGCAAAAACTTCCAGCTCGGCGAACAGAACCACAACAACGGACACCCGAGCTACAAATCTTCAACCAGACTTTAAACACATCCAGAGAGTCTTTTACAAATATATTAAGGACAAAAGGGTAACGAGGGAAAGAATAGGGCCCCTCAAAGAACAGCAAGGTGGCCTTTATGTGTAGCTGCAGGAGATGGGGGAGATACTAAATGAGTATTTTGCATCAGTATTTATTGTGGAAAAGGACATGGAAGATATAGAATGTAAGGAAATAGATGATGACATCTTGAAAAATGTCCAAATTACAGAGGAGGAAGTGCTGGATGCCTTGAAACGCATGAAAGTGGATAAATCTCCAGCATGTGATCAGGTGTACCCTAGGACTCTGTGGGAACCTGAGGAAGTGATTGCTGGGCCTTTTAGATTAGATTAGATTCCCTACAGTGTGGAAACAGGACCTTCAGCCCAGCAAGTCCAACCGACCCTCCGAAGAGTAACCCACCCAGACTCATTCCCCATATTCACCTCTGACTATGGGCAACTTAGCATGACCAATTCGCCTAACCTGCACATCTTTGGATTGTGGGAGGAAACTGGAGCGCCCGGAGGAAACCCATGCAGACACGGGAAGAATGTGCAAACTCCACACAGACAGTCATCCAAGGCAGGAATCAAACCTGGGTGCCTGGCACTGTGAGGCAGCAGTGCTAACCACTGTGCCACAGTGCCACCCCATGAGATATTAGTATCATCGATAGTCACAGGTGAGGTGCTGGAAGACTGGTGGTTGGTAACGTGGTGCCACTTTTTAAGAAAGGAGGTAAGGACAAGCCAGGGAACTGTAGACCAGTGAGCCTGGCGTCAACGGTGGGCAAGTTGTTTGAGGGAATCCTGAGGGACAGGATGTACATTTAGTTGGAAAGGCAAGGACTGATTAAAGATAGTCAGCATGGCTTTGTACGTGGGAAATCACATCTTACAAACTTGATGGAGTTTTTGAAGAAGTAATAAAAAAGATTGATGAAGGCAGAGTGGTTGATGTGATTTGTATGGGCTACAGTAAGGCATTCAATAAGGTTCCCCATGGGAAGCTGGTTAGCAAGGTTAGATGTCATGGAATACAGGGGGAACTAGCCATTTGGATACAGAACTGGCTAGAAGGTAGAAGACAAAGGGTAGTGGTGGAGGGTTGTTTTTCAGACTGGAGGCCTGTGACCAGTGGAGTGCCACAAGAATCAGTGCTGGGTCCACTACTTTTCACCATTTATATGAATGATTTGGATGTGAGCATAAGAGGTATAGTTAGTAAGTTGCTGATGACACCAAAATTTAAGGTGCAGTGGACAACGAAGAAGATTACCTCAGATGTGTTCAAGGAGGAGGTAGTGCCTGTAAGGAAGGAGTAAGGTTGTCAGTGACATGGGGGATTCTTATGAGGTTGGGGATGGGATGTTTGTGATGGGGAGAAATACCAATGTGGGGGGTAGAATGCCGTTGAGTAGGACAAAAGGAGAGACCTGCGAAAATGACAAGGTTGGAAGGGGACAGAGGAAGAAGTGCCTAATCCACAGGGTTTTTAAGTTTAAAGTACTTACTTCTCATTAGGTTTATAAGGACAAGATTCAGACTTACAAGATCAGGCAGTTAGTATCAGTCCCTCTCAAGCCCTAATTAACACTCTGTGGGCTGAATCTTACCAGAATACCTGCTAGTAATTAAAACTATGATTTAAAACAATCTTATATCTGTTGGTATTTGATCGGAGCACCATAGCAACAATAGCGATAAGGTTAGAGTTACGACTCCAATGTTTTGGCTGTCACACCCCCTAGGAATCACAGTTCGGTTTGGGAAGCCCTGATCTACACCATAACTCAACTTAATTTGTTTTGTTTTGTTGGTGATTTAGACTTGAGGCCTAAGGCCATTAAAAAAGTTTACTACCGCTCTCTAGCAAGTTGCTCATTGATAGAGCAAGATGCATACAAAACCTGATGAAGGGAAGTAACACACACTCATAAAATTGGAAGAAGTGTGAGTGAATATCAAATCCCACACATTCATTTAATAGAAATCTAAAAGTGATCAGGAGTGGAAATGTCTCAGGCACCGGATGATGAGAAAGTTGGGAAAACCATGTCAGATCGACAGTGAGGAACTTTTGGATTTTGTGAGCAAAATGTTCCAAATTTCAATCAAGTATTGAATGTCAAGATGAGGTTTTCACTAGTGAATGGTGAGAGGCCAAGCTGCATGTGAGAGTTTGTAATTCCAAAGTTTTGGCTACCATGTCCATGACAGGGTGCACTAATGGGCTTTAAAAATGGCTCCAGTGTCAGGAATCCCAAGATGTTCTGGCAGTGGCCAGTCATTCTGCCTGTGGTGAGTGGGAGAGGGAGAATATAAATAGAGGAATGCTATATTGGCACAGTTAATAGGTAATGAAGTGAGTTTGGGAAGATAGCATGAGAAAATTTGCTCAGACACATGAAGAAGAATATTATAAGAAAACTCACCAAAATTGACATTACTAATTTCTGGTAAGATTCAGCTCATGGAGTGTTAATTAGGTCCTTACAGGGATTGATACACATGCTGGTGTGATACCTGATTGAATTGCCCGTGTCTCTGAGTAGTTAATGCACTTGACATCATAGATACAGACATCAGTGAATTCATATCTAATTTATTACAATTCTTAGGAAGTCTCCAGCAATGTGAATAAAGATGATCCTGTACATGTAGTATGCTTAGATTTCTAAAAGGCATCAGTGGTTACTACACAGAATAAAAGTTTTTGGCAAGGGGATAAAGGATTGATTCACCAACAGGAAATAGCATGGAGATATGGTTGATTGTTGGGTTAGCAAGTTAATGTGCTGCAAGGTTCAGTCCTGGGGCCTCAATTACTTACAATCTTTATGAATGAATTGAATGAAGGGACAGGATGTATGGTTCATAAATTAAATAATGTGACAAAAATAGCTGAGAAAGCAAGTTGTGTGTAGGACACAATCTGCAAATGGATGAGCAGAAAATTAGCAGATTGGATGGAATGTGGGAAAATGTGAACTTTTCCACTTTAGCACTGACAATAGAAAAGTAATATATTAGTAAAGAGTAGAAAGATTGCAGAACTCTTCAGTACAAAGAGATTTGGTTGTTCTGGAACATGAATCCACAACGTGTTAGTATGCAGTTTGAATAATTGATGAAGAAAGCAAATGGGATGTTGTTGTTGATTGCAAGGGTAAGGAATGTGCAACTGGTTAAGTTTTGGTGCAGTCGCACAGGGTGTTGGTGAGACCACATCTGGAGTACAGCATAAAGCTTTGGTCTTTTGCCTTTGGAAAGAAATTAATTACATCTGAAACAGTTCAAAGAAGGTTCCTGTGATGAAGGAGTTCTCTTATGAGGAAAGATTGCTCAGGTTGGGCATATATCCTTTGGAATTTAGAGGATGGAGAGATGGTGCAATTGAAACAAATGAGATTCTGAGAGGATTTGACCGGGTGAGAGGATACAAATATCCGCCTCCGAGCTTACTTTCACAGTCAGGATTCCCACCCACCTTCCGAGGACCCCTTCGCCCACCTCCAACACACTGCATTCACCTGGACACCCCGTGCTGGCCTATTACCTGCCCTCAACCTCTTCATTTCCAACTGCCACCGGGACATTAACCGCCTCAATCTGTCTACCCTCCTACCCCACTCCAACCCCCCACCCTCACAACGCGCAGCCCTCCAATCCTTCTGCTCAAATCCCAACCTCACCATCAAGCCAGCAGATAAAGGGGACGCATTGGTAGTCTGGTGCACTGCCCCCTCGACCATGACCCCACTTCCTCCTGCCCCCTCGACCATGACCCCACCCTCCATCACCAAACCATCATCTCCCAGACCATACAGAACCTCATCACTTCAGGAGATCTCCCACCCACAGCTTCCAACCTCATAGTCTGGGAACCCACACTGCCCAGTTCTACCTCCTTCCCAAGATCCACAAGCCTGACCCCCCTGGCCGACTCATTGTCTCAGCATGCTCCTGCCCCACTGAACTCATCTCTACCTACCCTGACACTGTCCTATCCCCCCTAGTCCAGGAACTCCCCACATACGTTCGAGACACCACCCACACCCTCCACCTCCTCCAAGACTTCCATTTCCCCGGCTCCCAATGCCTCATCTTCACCATGGATATCCAATCCCTCTACACCTCTATCCGCCATGACCAGGGCCTCCAAGCCCTCCGTTTTTTCCTCTCCAGATGTCCCCAACAGTACCCTTCCACCGACACTCTCATTCGTTTGGCCGAACTGGTCCTCACCCTTAACAATTTCTCCTTTGAATCCTCCCACTTCCCCCAGACCAAACGGGTAGCCATGGGCACACGTATGGGCCCCAGCTATGCCTGTCGCTTTATTGGCTACGTAGAACTGTTGATCTTCCGTAATTACACCGGCGCCACTCCGCACCTCTTCCTCCGCTACATTGATGACTGCATTGGCGCCACCTCGTGCTCCCGCGAGGAGGTTAAGCAATTCATCAACTTCACCAACACATTCCACCCTGACTTTAAATTTACCTGGACCATCTCTGACACCTCCCTCCCCTTCCTGGACCTCTCCATCTCCATTAATGATGACCGACTTGACACTGACATTTTTTTACAAACCACCCACTCTCACAGCTACCTGGATTACACCTCTTCCCACCCTACCTCTTGCAAAAATGCCATCCCGTATTCCCAATTCCTCTGTCTCCGACGTATCTGCTCCCAGGAGGACCAGTTCCACCATAGAACACACCAGATGGCCTCCTTCTTTAGAGACCGCAGTTTCCCTTCCCACATGGTTAAAGATGCCCTCCAACGCATCTCGTCCACATCCCGCACCTCCGCCCTCAGACCTCACCCCTCCAACCGTAACAAGGACAGAACGCCCCTGGTGCTCACCTTCCACCGTACAAATCTTCGCATAAACCAAATCATCCACCGACATTTCTGCCACCTCCAAAAAGACCCCACCACCAGGGATATATTTCCCTCCCCACCCTTTTCTGCCTTCCGCAAAGACCATTCCCTCCGTGACTACCTGGTCAGGTCCACGCAACCCCCCCACAACCCACCCTCCCATCCTGGCACTTTCTCCTGCCACCGCAGGAACTGTAAAACCTACGTCCAAACCTCTTCCCTCACCTGTATCCAAGGCCCTAAAGGAGCCTTCCACATCCATCAGAGTTTTACCTGCACATCAACTAATATCATTTATTGTATCCGTTGCTCCCAATGCGGTCTCCTCTACATTGGGGAGATGGGAGATGGGGCAGAGCGCTTTAGGGAACATCTCCAGGACACCCGCACCTATCAACCACACCGCCCCGTGGCCCAACATTTCAACTTCCCCTCCCACTCTGCCGAGGACATGGAGGTCCTAGGCCTCCTTCACCGCCGCTCCCTCACCACCAGACGCCTGGAGGAAGAACATCTTATCTTCCGCCTCGGAACACTTCAACCCCAGGGCATCAATGTGGACTTCAACAGTTTCCTCATTCCCCTTCCCCCACCTCACCCTAGTTCCAAACTTCCAGCTCAGCACTGTCCCCATGACTTGTCCGGACTTGTCCTACCTGCCTATCTCCTTTTCCACCTATCCACTCCACCCTCTCCTCCCTGACCTATCACCTTCATCCCCTCCCCCATTCACCCATTGTACTCTATGCTACTTTCTCCCCACCCCCACCCTCCTCTAGCTTATCTCTCCATGCTTCAGGCTCACTGCCTTTATTCCTGATGAAGGGCTTTTGCCCGTAATGTCGATTTCGTTGCTCCTTGGATTCTGCCTGTTCTGCTGTGCTCTTCCAGCACCACTAATCCAGAATCTGGTTTCCAGCATCTGCAGTCATTGTTTTTACCAAGGAACAAGAATAGGCCACTCAGTCCTTCGAGCCTGCTCCATCATTGGTCATGGCAGACCTGATTTTAACCTCAACTCTAAATTCCTGCACATCACCAACAATCTTTCATTCCCCTTTCCCTATTTGAGAGAAGCTGAAAAAAGGATACACTGCTTCAAAGTTTTTTTTTTAAATCCTGAAGATCAATGTAAGATTATGTCAATGATTCAAAATTCACTTGAGGTATATTGAAAACACTTGATTGGTCAGGAAAGCCATCACTAGATGGTGGCTTCATAGTATGGTAAGCATTTGGATTGATTTTTTTTTGCTTGGGAAGGTGAGGGTGCTTGAAAGCTCTTGAAGAAACTTTAAATATAAATAATAAACCATTTTTAATTTTTTGTTATGGGCCTGTGTAGCCCAAAATATTTCAGATTGAGGCTGAAGGAGATGTTTTGTATGAACAAACGTATTGCTATATTTTGCCATGTAGCAAAAATAAAAATTTGCATTTCAGAAAAGAATCTGAAATCTATATATTTGGATTTGTCAATCCTTTATGGTGACAATCCAAACTGGATACATTTTGTAAAAGCTCGGTTTGAAATTCATTCTATCAATGGAAAATGTTATTCTAGGTATAGGTCTCTGTAAGATTAGTCTTTGTAATGGGTAAGGGAATTTCACATACTTAAGTGTTTTTGCATAAATTTAGAGATGTTTCAACAACACATTAAAATGGTTTTGAGATAGAATTAAAATGGTCTGAATTTGAACTTTATTGTTGTTACCTTTTGTATGTTTGTAGCCCAGTTAATATTGTTGGATTAGATCCAGGCTGGAAAGCTGTGCCTTTATGTCAATAATTATTACATCTATACCATCAGCTATCTTTTGAGGTAACTGATGGCCTGTCACAGATATGAGAGATGTCTCCCTGTTCCTTACACATATGTCATCAGTAAATCAGAAAGAAAAATAGAAAATGTTGGCAGCACAAAGCATGTCAATCAACATCTGGGTGTAAAAGGCAAGTTTTCATTCAGAATCAGGTGCTGATGTACTTGTTTTGCATTCCAAGTATTTTTCTTATTAGTTATCAGGGTTTTGTTTTCATGTTTTTTATTCAGGTGACGAACAAGTTTACAGAATGCATGGAGGTATGTCAAAAGAGCTACCATTAAAACTAAGCTTTCCTTTCAAAATGGTGTCAGTTAACATGTATGGTACACATGGGAATTGAGAAAATGGAGCAAAAAGAGAAGGACTTGTGCCTTTCAAGGTATTAGAACATCCCAATGCTAAACAAAAAAGATTTTTCAAGCATAGTCACCATTGCTATGTAATGTGGTAGTGAGTTTGCATAGAACAAAGTCCCACAAGTAACACTGTGATAATAACCAATCTGCTTTTTAATATTGTGTTAGTTGAGGGATAACTATTAACCAGGGTACATTGGATAACTCCTGTGCACCTTGCCCTTGTTGGGCTTCTGACAAAGTTCATGTGGCCAATCCTATTGACTCCCATAACTCTCCCAACATAGACTTATGGTGACTGGCAAAATATCCCGAAGATCACTGTTGAGATCAAGTCAACATGACTGTGTGCATGCAACATGTGGGTGGTTTCTGCATAATTATTTCATTACATAGCTAGAACCAACCAGGAACTCAGAATTTCCACTGATCTCAAGAACCAATTAGTCTTCACTTTTATTTATTTGGTGTGACCCCTCTGCAGCCGTCTTCCTCTCCCTAGTGTTCTGTCCTTGCTTTTCGTAGTGGGAGGAAAGAAAAGCTGTGTAAACAAGTGCAATGATGCATCTTCTGATGCATAGAAGTTTTTTAAGGATGCTCAATGGAGAGACATGGCATTGCATAAGGATAAGAGTGAGCAGGAGTAGCAGGTGAATAGTAAACGATGTGAGGAACTTCATAGAAAAAGGAAGGAAAGATGAACTTGCAGGCTAAGTGGACATGAGTTGTGTTGTGTTGGACTCAACTCATTAAAGCTGGATGAGGCGGTTGTGTAATCCACATAAAAGAAAGTAAGAAAATGTAACATCGTTCCCACCACTTATCCTGACTCAGTTAAATCACTGAGAACATTCTGCACTGATTCCAGGTATGGAGCACCACACTAAGCTCCTTTGCTGCTTTTAAACATGTCCTCTCAGCCTCAGCTGCAGGCTTATTTCTTCTGCCCAAGGGAATGTTGTGTCTCTTTGATTTTTCAGAGAAGCTCACATCTCATCCAGGGAAGTGTCACTGAAAAGAGGCACAACCTTTGAGTAAAACATTACCAAAGATACAATGCCAGCTTTCCGTTACTGATGGATCCCAGATTTCACCTCCCAGTGCATCATCAATTTAACTCTCACCTCTCATTCTACAATATGTCATCAGTCTATGCATTTAAGTTTGACTTTCACCCTGACATTGCTCCAGCCTGTCTTGCACTGAGCATGTCAATTCTTTAACCAAAAATAGCAGTCATCATTTTTAGCATTGAAGAAAAATGGCAACAGAGTTGTTTTTCAATCATTATCAATGCATGTATTTTAATAGGTTAGTATCTTTAAATAATGTAGGTAATGGTGTATGTGCTGTAGTTATTGGCTGGGGCCAAGTGCTGCCAACAATCCTTTCTTAATATTTTGAATTAACCTATTTAGATACCTCGTGAGATATTTCCAGTGCAGGTAGGAGTTGAAGCTAGAACTTCTGGCTCTGAAGTGGGACATTTCAGCCATGTCACTCGGGCCCAGGTGCTCCCTTCCACTATTTCTTTTAAAAACAAAACCTTAATCAGGTTAGACTGTCCTTACAATGAGACCAACGGCCTATTTTATTAGAAGTGGTAGAAGATGATCTACTGGTGCGTCTTAATGAGAAGTGATCTTAGTTTCAACAAGATGTAGTTCATTCTTTATAAATTTCTATCAATTCTTTCAATCATCTTCAAACTCTAGTTAGCTCATCCTTGAACATTTTAATAGGTAGAATCTGGTCAAACCTCAGCTGCTGTTTATTGGATTTATTTTAATCGCCATATCCAGAGATGTTATTGAACACCTCTGGAGCAAGTGGAACCTTCTGGCCTAGAGATAGAGGCACGACTACTGCACAAGAACCCTAACATATAGACTTGGATGTTATGTCTAACTAGCCAAACAGGATACACTGATAACACAGCTAACTCTAATGGGATCTAGAGCAAAACTGTCTTATCCCTTCTAGACTATAATATGTTATACGTCTGGGTGAGACTTAATGCAGTTTCCACCATTAACCGTTTCAGAATCATTACCCCATCCAACACACTGGTAATGAGTTAACTTCTCAACAAATAGTAGTGTAAAAATATGCAACCATCATCTTTTCTTTACAACACAAATAAATGAAATTTGTTTAGATTATCAGGAATTTCTCAATATGAAAGTGGCAGAGAGTGGGAGAATGGGGGTATAGAAACAATATCATACCTAAACAAATAAAAGGAAACTGTTAATAATTCTATTAAAACTTAAAAATGCGAGCTTCAAAAGTTGCTGAAATTTTGCATTTGAAGCCTCAGTGAATCACTTCATCTCCCTTTTATGAGCATCTGCTGCTGTCAACTGGGACATGCATCATGATGCGATTGTATGTCTGCAAGAGATGGGGTGGAACAAAAACAAAAAACATAATGAATTCATTCCCTTTTTCTCCCGCAATTAGCAAAATACCTTTGCAAAGAGGAACCCTCTGTTTCTAATTAATCAGTTCGTGAGTGCTGATTAAAGAACAGAACCCGTATAATTATATTTACCAAGGAGTATGACTGTGGTCAGATGTGACAGAGTCAGCTACTCTCCAGTGATGCAATTAATATTTCACACCTGCCAAGCAAAGTGGTGACAGGGACGAGAGCTTTGAGTAATTCACAGGAGAGTGTGAACCATGCACAACAGACAGACCATTCCTTATTAACATTTTCCACACCGACCTTCAGTTTGATGCTTCTTTGAATTGATATTGTTCATTAAAAGTTCTGTGAGGGAGTTGCACGTTGTGAGGCCAGAAGGTGATTTAGTGGCAAATGAACTGCTCTCATAACTGAATTTAAATTCTTTGTTTACTAGTATAAATGGTTATGTTCAACAGACCTATCTCCTGCAATGAAAACAAAAGTGTTCAAGTCTGGCAGCATTTGGAGGGAGAAGCAGAGAGAATATTTCAAGGCCTGTATTGCACACTGTTAGTCTCTCCTCAGATGTTGCCAGACACACAGTGTCTCCAATATTGTTCTTACTGCAAGAAGTCATCCACAATACTCTGCTTTTATATTTCCTATAGCACTGGTTTCAATCTCTCTCCAATTCTCTCTCTTTTTCTGAAATTGCTAACCTGTAGCAAAGAACAGTTTTAAGAGTTGCCAACTAATTTTTGCTTCATGCATCCTTTTAATACAAAAGCAATGGCTGAGGTTGTCAGCAAGAATTTGACCATGATGAACATTGGAGCTGACTCTGATCCAGTCCACAGCTAATGCGTGCAGGAGCATAGTTTCAAGGAGCAATTCAATAAAAACACAGGATTGACAAGATGGAAGATCAACGAGGTAAAAACAATGACCAATCCAGAAGATGGAAGATCTATCTCCTGCTCATTTGAACAATCTTAAATCAGAAGCTGGTATACTCAGACAAAACCAGCAAATCTGCATAAATTAGGAGGAGACTTTGAGAGAGGCTGTAAGAACATACATGGGAGATGCAATGCTTCATGGTATTGTTGCTGCATTGTTAACCAGAGACGTGGGTAACGACCTGGGGATCCATGTTCAAATCTACCAAGGCTGATGGTGGAATTTGAATTCAAAAAAATTTTGAAATTAAGAGTGACCATGGACATTGTCAGTTGTTGATTGTTGTAAAATCTGGTTTGCTAATGTCCTTTAGGGAGGGGAAACTGCCATCCTTACCTGGTCTGGCCTATATGTGACTCCATACATATAGCAATGTTTTTGATCCTTAACTGACCTCTGAGCAATTAGGGATGGCAATAGATGCAGGGTCCAGATTAGAGTGGCGCTGGAAAAGCACAGCAGGTCAGGCAGCATCTGGGGCGGCACGGTGGCACAGTGGTTAGCACTGCTGCCTCACAGCGCCTGTAGACCCGGGTTCAATTCCCGACTCAGGCGACTGACTGTGTGGAGTTTGCACGTTCTCCCCGTGTCTGCGTGGGTTTCCTCCGGGTGCTCCGGTTTCCTCCCACAGTCACAAAGATGTGCAGGTCAGGTGAATTGGCCAAGCTAAATTGCCCGTAGTGTTGGGTAAGGGGTAAATGTAGGGGTATGGGTGGGTTGCGCTTCGGCGGGTCGGTGTGGACTTGTTGGGCCGAAGGGCCTGTTTCCACACTGTAAGTCTAATCTAAAGAGTAGGGAAATCGACGTTTCGGGCAAAAGCCCTTCATCGGGACTGAAGGCAGAGAGTCTCCAGGGTGGAAAGATAAATGGGAGGAGGGTGGGGCTGGGGAGAAGGTACCAAAGAGTACAATAGGTGGATGGGAGTGGGGATGAAGGTGATAGGTCAGAGAGGAGGGTGGGGGAAGGTAGCAAAGAGTACAATGGGTGAATGGGGGTGGGGATGAAGGTGATAGGTCAGAGAGGAGGGTGGAGTGGATAGGTGGGAAGGAAGATAGGCAGGTAGGACAGGTCATGGGGACGGTGCAGAGCTGGAAGGCTGGAGCTGGGGTAAGGTGGGGGGAGGGGAAATGAGGAAACTGGTGAAGTCCAGATTGATGCCATGGGGTTGAAGTGTTCTGAGACAGAAGATGAGACGTTCTTCCTCCAGGAGTCGGGTGGTGAGGGAAGTGTTGGAGGAGGCCCAGGACCTGCATGTTCTTGGCAAAGTGGGAAGGGGAGTTGAAGTGTTTGGCCACGGGGCAGTGGGGATGATTGTTGCGGGTGTCCCGGAGATATTCCCTGAAGCACTCTGCAAGGAGGCATCCAGTTTCCCCAATGTAGAGGAGACTGCGTCAGGAGCAAGGAATACAATAAATGACATTGGTGGATGTGCAGGTAAAACTTTGATGGATGTGAAAGGCTCCTTTGGGACCTTGGATGGAGGTGAGGGGGGAGGTGTGGGCGCAGGTTTTGCAATTCCTGCAGTGGCAGGGGACAGTGCCAGGACAGGAGGATGGGTTGTTGGGGGGCGTGGACCTGACCAGGTAGTCACAGAGTGAACGGTCTTAGCGGAAAGCGGAAAAGGGTGGGGAGGGAAATATATTCCTGGTAGTGGGGTCCATTTGGTGATGGCGGAAATGTCGGCGGATGATGCGGTTAATGTGAAGGTTGGTAGGGTGGAAGGTGAGGACCGGGGGGGTTCTGTCCTTGCTACAGTTGGAGGGGTGGGGTTGAGAGCAGAGGTGTGGAATATGGATGAAATGCATTGGAGGGCATCTTCAACCACGTGGGAAGGGAAATTACAATCTCTAAAGAAGGAGGCCACCTGGTGTGTTCTATGGTCCTCCTGGGATCAGATACGGTGGAGGCAGAGGAATTGGGAATACGGGATAGCATTTTTGCAGGAGATAGGGTGGGAAGAGGTGTAATCCAGGTAGCTGTGGGCGTCGGTGTGTTTGCAAAAACTGTCAGTGTCAAGTCGGTCATTATTGATGGAGATGGAGAGGTCTAGGAATTGGAGGGAGGTGTCAGAGATGGTCCAGGTGAATTTAAGGTCAGGGTGGAATGTGTTGGTGAAGTTGATGAACTGCTCAACCTCCTCATGGGAGCACGAGGTGGCGTCTGGTCAGTGATGTCCTCATCCTGTGAATGAATAAAAAAAACCTTCCATTTATATAATGTCACTCATGTCAAGAATCATTCCAACATCATTGTGCAGAAAAGGAATGGATGAAAAGACTGCAAATGAAGTATACGAAAGGCAAGACATTAGTAGTTTAGGGAGAATATTCCAAGTGGCTAACTTTGGTAACAAAGGGTTTTTTTGAGGACACTATATGAGGAGCCAGGAGAGCGTGGATGGTTGGATATGGTGTTAAGGATCTGGAATATTGGTAAAGCTACATCTTGAGTACTCTGTGCAATTCTGGAATCCACACTGTAGGAGGGGTGTGATTCCACTGGAAAGTGGATAGGACATTTACCAGGATGTTGCCGTGGTTGGAGAATTTCAATTATGAGCAGATATTGGAGGGGAGTTGTTTACCTTGGTAGATAGGCAGGAGCTTTTCATCTTGATAGAATGATCAATGTCCAGTGGACATCGATTTAAGACAAGGGCAGAAAGTTTAGAGTAAATATGAAGCAAAAAGTCATCACCCAGTGGCAAGTGGAAATCAGGAATTTTCTTCCTTTTAGGGTGGTACAGATAGAAACCCTCATAACATTTAAGAAGTATTTGGATATGCAATTGCAATGTCAAGCTAACAAAATAATGGGCCAAGTTTTGGACAAAGGGATTAAAATGGTTAGGTGGTTGCTTTTGACTGGCGTGGACATGATGGGCCGAATAGCCTTTTCCTGTGTTGGAGACCTTTATGATTCTAGGGTGACTTGCTGATGAGAGCTATGCTGCCTCTGCTGCATAATCAGCACCTGGCTTAGAGAATTCAGGAGATTATGGGTCTGTGCATTGGGACAGAGGTCCGATCACTTTAGAGTCTGTAATCATTGCTGGAGAAGTCAGAGGGAGAGATATTTGGGAACCTGGGTTCTGCTAGGGAGGTCAGAGAAGAGTGGCTCTGTGAGCAGTTTTTGAGAAAACATGGACTGAGGTAGGATGCAAGGTAGGTGGGGGGGGGGGGGGGGATGGTGGTGCAGGGATCCATTTACTTTTGTGGGAAAGTTGAGAGGTGGCAATCTCATTACCTTCCCTACTCTGTCCACCCTGCACCCCCACCTTAATTAAACCTGAGAAATGAAGGTTTAATTTTGGTCTTCCTACCCAGAAGCGAATTGGAGGTCCTTACATAGCCTTTGAATGGCGATTAAATCCCACCATAGTTGGGATTAAGTAGCGGCAGGGCATGTGCTATGTAGGCACCTCCAAGAACACTCTGGCATGTATGGCTGCAGCCTGGTGAGGTGCACGTCTAGCAGAGAGACCACCCGAAGCGTATCTTGGGTGAAAATATCCATCCGCACTAAAAGATACCACCCCTGTCCTCACCACATGTAGGCCTCCTGACTGGGCCCACTGAGTTTACCTTTACTTACCCTCACTATAGGTGACAATACTGGATCTCCTGAAGTATAAGCAACAGCTGCTTCTCTCAGTGTCAAGACTGTAGAACCCACGAGGCTCTGGCTAATAGCTCTGAAGTTGATGCATAACACTGTTCTGAACAGCTAAGTGCGTAATTGACATAAAATAGGCCAAGAGATTGAATGGTCAACACAATGTTGCCGCTGGCTCCCCACCTGGTGCATGGGTCCACCATATTAAACTCTGAGCAGGTTTATTTTTGGTAGAAAGTACTGCCTCTTAAGGTGGTGTCCCAGACTGGTAGTCTGGGTCACTATCTACATCATGGGATCTCAACTTCCATGTGAAAATAACATACTAGCTGAACAGGCAGAGTAGTTGGTCACTCAACAATATGCACATTTCCAAACTGAAACAGCATTAATGAAGTGTTAATGGATTCCATTTTGAGAGTGTGAACTCCTTGGTCACCATGATTTGATAGAGCTAAAATCAGCAACATTGAATTGGTTTTGAATGGTTGTTTCCAGTGGTCCCAGAAGAAACTTACAAAATCAAACTTATATGCAACAAATTCATAGAACTATATATAAATAATTTGTTTATGATACAATTATGCTCGTGTAGAAAAAATATATGTTCCCCATGTTAGATTGTTAAAAGCACTTAATCTGCAAATGTGGTATGGAAGCTATAAAATCCCAAATTATGAGTAATTATAGATTACTTTGACTTCCTATTTGCATGAGCATTTATCAGGAAGGTAAATCTGGTTTTAAAAGTATTCTTGGTTCCAATCTCATTGATCCTGTTATATTTAAAAGCAGTAAAAATTCAGAGAATATCGTATCATAGGAATAAGAATGCCAATTCGACTCTTGAGCCAGTTTCATCATTTAGATTGTAGCTTACCAATAATCTGAATACATATATCTAACTTTGCCCCATATCAACAACGTACATTTAGTTTATTTTTTGTTCTTTTTTATTATTGTAAGTTTTCCCAAGAACTCCGCAAGCATGTCATAAAACAGAATTAGATACCGAGCTACGTATGGTCTGATGGTCAAAAGCAGGTAGGTTTGAAGATCTTAAAGAAAGACAGACAAATAAAGGGTCAGAGACAATTGGGAGAGAATTTCAGAGTTAGGGTCTACGCAGCTCAAGGCACTACCATCAATCATGGAGTGATTAAAATCAGGAATACTCAAGAGACCACAATTAGATGAACAAAGAACTCTGAGGGTATGGTCCATTGAAGAGTTGTGCTCATAAAAATTTCAGTTTCAATTCATAATTGATTTAGAATGTATTACTGTTTGAGGAAGAGTTTTCCAAAAAGTACCACTGTATGTGCGAAATATTTCCTAATTTCATTCCTGAAAGATCTGATACCAATTATTTGATTATGGCTTGAAGTCTTAGACTCATCAATTAACAAAGTAGTTTCTATCAATTCACCCTCTCAGCTCCCCTTAAATTAATCAAATAAGGTGGAGAAATTTTCAACCTCAGGAGTGTTGGGGACAAAGACGAGTAGAAAGATGCCATGTAGCAAGCTAAGACGTAAGTGTTTCATCCAGACTGTTAGTCAGTGAGAAACTACAATGATGGTTCTACAGTAATGGAACTGCTAGAAATCAAACTTACCTTGAAAGAAAAGTGAAATCTTAGAGTCACTTAAACTCATGATAGACGAGAACATCGAGAGCAATACAGTGATTTATTTTAGTCAGTAATCATTTGAAATACTTGTCCTCACTGAAAGGTTAATCTTGATGGAGTTGTGAAAGGATTTTAGATTGAGAACAACTTGGTATAAATAGCAATTCACCTCTTCACTATCCAACCATCTAAAGTGTGAGATACTAGCTAAGTATGAAAGAATTAAAATGCTCCATCAAATTGGTTGTCTTGTTCAGTATGAGGCTGACAGACTCCAGTTCAAGTAGAATTGCATATGAAATAGAATTATTGAATCCCCATTGGGCCCATTGGGTTGGCATTGACCCTCTAAAGAGTATCCCACCCAGACCCACCCCACTATCCTATTCTTATAACCATGCATTTCCCCTGGCCAATCCAACTAGCCTGCACATTGTTGGACACTATGGCATTTTGGCATGGCTAATCCACCTAATCTGCACATCTTTGGACTGTGGGAGGAAATCAGAGATGCCGGTGGAAACCCATGCCGACACAGGGTGAATGTGTAAACTCCGCAAAGACAGTCGCCGGACAGTAAAATCGAACCTGGGTTCCTGGTGCTGTGAGGCAACAGTGATAACTACTGAGTCAATGTGCTACCCCTTGTCTGGCTGCTGTTCAACTGAAAAATACATTTATTTCTTAAGTTCAAGTATAAACTGATTAACAAAGCTGAAAGTGTAATGTTTTGGAGAGCAATTATTGCAGCGTTTCTCAAGTTGGAAAAACAAGTAGATAAAATTGGACATTTGACTATTTCTATTTGTGTCAGGTCCTCCTGATGTATTTTTATTGAATATGTGTATTTTGCTTCTTTCTACTTTTGGGCAAGTTTTTTACATGGACATCTCTCTGAAGTCAAACTTACATAAGGATCCATAATTGCATAACAGGTTGTTTTTCTATATGTTAACATTAGTTATAAGGGATGTTGTGGGCAGTCATTGGATAGTTACTTGTGCACATTACATCATCAGGCCCAGCAACAACATTTTAGTTCAAGTCTTCTTTGACATTGTCAGTTTTGTTTTAGTTGCAATAACATGAAAGTGCCTCTTTAATGGTTCGTTTGTTTCTTTGCAAGTCAAGTCTTCAAAAGGGTATAAACTGGTGCTGGCAAGACCACATTTGAAGTACTGCCAGCAGATTTGGTTCCTTATCCAAGGAAGGATGTTATTTCCTTGGAGGCCGTTCAGAGGAGGTTCAGAAGGCTGATCCCTTGGATGGAGGGATTGTCTTCTGAAAAAAGATTAAACAGGTTGGGGCTGTACTCACTGGAGATTAGAAGAATGAGAGGTGATCTCATTGAAGCATATAGTTTCCTTAAGTGGCTTGACAGAATAAATGCTGAGAGGATGTTTCCCTCAAAAAGAGTCTAGGACAACAGGGCATTATCTTAGAATAAAGGGATACTAATTTAAAACTGAGATGAGGAGGACTGCCTTCATTCAGAGGATTGTGAGTCCTTAAGAACTCATTGCCATAGAAAGCTGATGGGCAGAGTCTTTGTGTATATTTAAGTCTGAGATAGATGGATTCTTGATCAGCAGGGAAAACTGTGGAAAATGAACATGAGAAATATCAGATCAGTCAAGATGGATTGAAAGGCAGGCTTGAGGATGACCAACTCCTGTTCTCTTTTCTTATGGTCTTATGAGACGTTTAATCACACTGGTTGTAAAATTAGGAGCTATACAACTACAATGTTTCACTTTGCAGATAATTCTGAATCTGTGTAAATATTGACTTTTAGTCTCCTTTCTCCCCAACTGGCTGTCAGAGGTTTAACAATGGTCAGTAATGAATACTAACTGTAATGGGTATAATCAAGTTAATTAATAAGTGAAAATAAGTTATACACAAGGTCTCTGGTGATAACATAATGTAATTACAATTCCATCAGTACATAAACCAGTTTTAAGTTAATCAAAAGCTCCAACATAAAGGAAATTGCATTGGTCTCGTATTCTCTGTGTGAAGTTTTGTAAAATGAATCTAAGAGTCACTGTCCTTCATGCCTACTTCACAAAACATGACTGGACAGAGAAAGGCTGTTTGGTCTTTTGTGCCAGTTATGCACTTTAGTTCCATACCATGCTCTTTTTCCTGTTAACCTTGCAAATTTGCTCTTTTCAAGAACTTATCCTTTTGAGAACTCCTATGGAATTTAATTCCACTATCTTTTGATGTACCATGTTCCAGGTTGGCGCTGTGCATGTAAACTTTCAGCGTGTTTTCCCTCTGGTTGTTTTATGAATGACTTTAAGTTTATGTCATCTAGTTACTGACCCACTGGACAGACAAATTTCTCCCCATTTGTCAATGTCAGCTATGGCTTAGTTGGTGATAATGTCATCTCTGGTTTGCAAGATTGAATATTCAAGTCCATTTGCAGTTCCGAACAAAGATCAAAGCTTACACTCCAGTGGTGTGCATTTGTTGTTGATACATTCTGCATGGGATATTAAAAGGAAGCCTTTTCTGTAATCTCAAGTAAATGAAACAAACTGCCATGGCACTATTTTGAAGAACATTAAGAGAATTATTCTTTGTGTTCTGGTTAAATTTATCCCCAACCAACATCACAACAACTTGGTTATCTTGTTGTCATTTTCATATTACTGCTTAGGAATTTACAGTGTAAGATTAATGCTACATTTCCTGTCTGGAACAATAACTGCACTTCAGAAGTACTTCACTGACTGAGTAGCATTTTCTGATCTAGAGTTGTCATAAAAATGTAAATATTTTCAGGCTCTATCAAAACTCTGTCATTCTGAACATACCTCATAACTGAATACTACTCTTAACCTTCACAGCTCTAAAGAGAACAACTCAATGTCCCCCAATAACTCCACATAGCATTTTTATCCTGGTATCAGGGTTGATGCTGTAACATGGACCAGCAATCCTTATCTCTATCAATTGATTTAATACCCAGCACCATGAAACTGAGTAAAGTTATGTCTATTTGTGGCAAAGGGGAACAAAATCAAGACAGCCCACAGGATGGAATAAACTTCTTAGAATCCCTACAGTATGGAAGCAGGCCCTTCAGCCCAACAAGTCCACATCAACCCTCCCAAGAGTATCCCACCCAAACCAATTCCCCAATACTCTACATTTACCCCTGACTAATACACCTAACCTACACATCCCTGAACACTATGGGCAATTTAGCCCGGCCAATTCACCTAACCTGCACATCTTTGGACTGTGGGAGGAAAGTAGAGCACCCGAAGAAAATCCACACAGATAGAGGGAGAATGTGCAAACTCCACACAGACAGTCACCCGAGGCTGGAATCGAACCCGGGTGCCTGGCAATGTGAGACAGCAGTGCTAACCACTGAACCATTTTGCTGCTGCATAGTAACAGCAGCTCTCTCTCAACAATTTCTTTCAAGCTCAGATTCTATTTCTTTCACAAGTTGAAATACATCACAGAGATAAAAAAGAGATACTTAAAGTTCAATAATATCCAGTCTGGAAAATGCTAGACACAGTTCAAAAGATACTGTTTTCAGAAGAACAACTAATTTATATTGTCTGCAACACAGCACAACTTCAAGAACACTAAATGACAGTTGGAATGCATAATTATTTTCACTCATGGACTTTAACTTATACAATCTCCACTTCCTCTACCCTACAACTTGCCCTATTTTGCAGGCTATTGTGTGTACCTATGTGACGGGATGCAGGACAGTTTTTACCTTTTTAGTAATTATTATGCTTTACTTAATTGTGTTTATAATAAAACTAATCCATTATTTGTGCTATCCCAAGAATTTGACCTGCTTATTACTTCGTATAGTTTTACATATGGGTAAAAATCTATTAAATTAGAAAAAAAACATTCATTTTCTATTTTAACCAACCTTGGGAGTAGAGAGAGGAACTTATTCACCCAACTAAAGCTGGCATTATACCATCCTTTGTAGTCAACCCCATTATTTACAAAGTCAATTGTTGTTAATCACTTTAACAACCTGCCCCAACAACTTCTAAAATTTATGAATATCAATCATCAGGTCTCTTTGTTCTTGCAACCCTCTCCCTAAAACCTGCATCACTTAGATTATACTGCCACTCATGTTGTTCTTCCTAAGTGCATTGTTTTAACCTTATCGGTGTTAAGTTCTTTCTGCCAGGAATTTGTTCATTACCCAGTTTAACTATCTTCTCTTGAAGTCTGTAGCTACCCTCCTCACTTTAAATTATTTTGCTAAGTTTTGTATCATCGTCAAACGTTTGAAACTATGAGTCTTTGTATCCACTTCCAGCTCATTTATATTTAAAATAAAAAAAAGTGGCACAAAAGGCAAGCAAAAATCCTCACCTCATCTTACTTTAATGTTGCAGTCAAAATGGCTGCATGTCATCTAACTCCTGCTATTAATGGTCTCCCAAACTGTCTGGGAATGTCTCGACAAACTCAGCATCAAGTCTTTTATGAATAGACAGTTCTTGGCAGCAACAAACGTGAAAAGTTGACATCAAGTTCCAGAATGTATTATTGTACCTTTTCAAGATCAAACATCAGTCAGAAAATAATAGTAATGCTGGGCTTCAGGAGGGGAGGTGGTCGTTTGATCTAGGTCTCAGATGCCTATCTGTCAACCGGAGATAAAATCCAGTGAAGTTCATTTAACATAAATCTTAATGGCCTCCAGCTATTTATGCCCATAGCTTTAAAGCATACTGAGTGGTTGCAATAGACCAACTTGTTAATGCAGCAGTATATTTGGCAAGCAAGTATTGATACATGAGTTGCCTGACATTATGCTGCTGGGAAAGAGCATTGCAACTATCAGCACCTGTCAGAAATTTGGGCCTGTGTTGTTTGTGGTATAATGGTAGTGTCCTTACCCCTAGACCAGGAGGCCTGGGTTCAAGTCACACCTGCTCCTGAGGTGTATAATAACATCATTGAACAGAATAGTTTATGATTTTCTATTTAAGTTTAAAAAAAATTAAATATGGGGTCACTCAAGTTTCCTATGTGCACTCACAGTGGCTTCAGATTTTAGGCTGGCAACATAGAACCAATTATAGATATTGAACTCATTTTAACAGTGTAAACATATGACTATAACGCCAAAATTAGGTCTTGACTTAACAGGAAGACCAAAGTATTCATTGTCTCATACCATTTGTGCTTAAAAATGTGTTGCTGGAAAAGCACAGCAGATCAGGCAGCATCAAAGGAGCAGGAGAATTGATGTTTCGGGCATAAGCCCTTCTTCAGGAATGAGGAGGGTGTACCAGGTTAAGATAAAAAGGAGGGAGGTGGGACTTAGGGGAGGGGCGTTGGGAATATGATAGGTGGAAGGAGATTAAGGTGAGGGTGATAGGCCGGAGTGGGGGTGGGGGCGGAGAGGTCGGGAAGAAGATTGCAGGTCAAGAAGGCAGTGCTGAGTCTGAGGGTGGGACTGAGAAAAGGTGGGATAGGGGAAATGAGAAAGCTGGAGAAATCTGCATTCATCCCTTGTGATTGGAGGGTTCCTAGGCGGAAGATGAGGCGCTCTTCCTCCAGGTGTCGTGTTGCTATGGTCTGGCGATGGAGGAGGCCAAGAACCTGCATGTCCTTGGCAGAGTGGGAGGGGGAGTTAAAGTGTTCAGCCATGGGGCAGTTGGGTTGGTTAGTGCGGGTATCCCAGAGGTGTTCTCTGAAACGTTCCGCAAGTAGGCAGCCTGTCTCCCCAATGTATAGGAGGCCACATCGGGTGCAGCAGATGCAGTAAATGATGTGTGTGGAGGTGCAGGTGAATTTCTGACAGATATGGAAGGATCCCTTGGGGACTTGGAGGGAAGTGAGGGGGGAGGTGTGGGCACAGGTTTTGCATTTCTTGCGGTTGCAGAGGAAGGTGCCGGGAGTGGAGGTTAGGTTGGTGGGGGGTGTGGACCTGACGAGGGACTCGCGGAGGGAATGGTCTTTCAGGAACGCTGATCGGGGTGGGGAGGGAAATATATCCTTGGTGGTGGGGTCTGTTTGGAGGTGGCGGAAATGACGAAGGATGATACGATGTATCTGGAGGTTGGTGGGGTGGTAGGTGAGGACCAGTGGGGTTCTGTTCTGGTGGTGATTGGAGGAGCGGGGTTCTAGGGTGGAGGAGTGGGAAGTGGAGGAGATGTAGTGGAGAGCATCGTCAACTAAGTCTGAGGGAAAATTGCAGTCTTTGAATAAGGAGGCCATCTGGGCTGTTCGGTATTGGAATTGGTCCTCCTGGGAGCAGATGTGGCGAAGCCGAAGGAATTGGGAATATGGGATGGTGTTTTTACAGGGGGCAGGGTGGGAGGAGATGTAATCTAGGTAGCTGTGGGAGTCAGTTGGTTTATAGTAAATGTCCGTGTTGAGTCGGTCGTCCGAGATAAAAATGGAAAGGTCTAGAAAGGAGAGGGAGGAGTCTGAGACAGTCCAGGTAAATTTGAGGTCGGGGTGGAAGGTGTTAGTAAAGTGGATGAACGGTTCAACCTCCTCGTGGGAGCACGAGGTAGCGCCGATACAGTCATCGATGTAGCGGAGGAAAAGGTGGGGAGTGGTGCCAGTGTAGCTGCGGAAGATGGACTGTTCCACATATCCAACGAAGATGCAGGCATAGCTGGGGCCCTTCCATATCTGTCAGAAATTCACCTGCACCTCCACACACATCATTTACTGCATCCGCTGCACCCGATGTGGCCTCCTATATATTGGGGAGACAGGCTGCCTACTTGCGGAACATTTCAGAGGACACCTCTGGAACACCCGCGCTAACCAACCCAACTACCCTGTGGCTGAACACTTTAACTCCCCCTCCCACTCCACCAAGGACATGCAGGTCCTTGGCCTCCTCCATCGCCAGACCTTGGCAACACGATACCTGGAGGAAGAGGGCATCATCTTCCGCCTAGGAACCCTCCAACCACAAGGGATGATTGCAGATTTCTCCAGCTTTCTCATTTCCCCTCCCCCCACCTTTTCTCAGTCTCAACCTTCAGACTCAGCACCGCTCTCTTGACCTGCAATCTTCTTCCCGACCTATCCGCCCCCCCACCCCCATTCCGGCCTATCATTCTCACCTTAACCTCCTTCCACCTATCATATTCCCAACGCCCCTCCCCAAGTCCCTCCTCCCTTCCTTTTATTTTAGCCTGTTTGGCACACCCTCCTCATTCCTGAAGAAGGGCTTATGCCCAAAACATCGATTCTCCTGCTCCTATGATGCTGCCTGACCTGCTGTGCTTTTCTAGCAACACATTTTTAAGCACTGATCTCCAGCATCTGCAGTCCTCACTTTCTCCTCATACCATTTGTGTTCAGCATTACAAGAGAATTTAATGTATACATGATATTAAACCAGATATGGATAGAATTCAGCAAATGTAACAGGCCAAATGGACACGTCATCCTCAAATTTAAAAACAATATTTTGTAAAGTGAACACACCTGAATGGGTACGTGAATAGGAATGGTTTAGAGGGATATGGGCCAAGTACTGGCAAATAAGACTAGATTAACTTACGATATCTGGTTGGCATGGACGAGTTGGACCAAAAGGTCTGCTTCCATGATGTACATCTCTATGACACTGTGACCTCTCCAACATATCAAAACAAATCAAAACTTACAGTCAGGATTTGTGTTCTGTTAAATTATAATTCCAACAAAAAAATGTAAATACTTTGGATGTAGGTTTGGTCACTGAGTTGAAAGGTTCATTTCCAAATGTTTCATTACCTTACTAGATAACATCTTCAGTGGACCTCATGTGAAGTACTGCTGAAAATTCCTGCTTTCTATTTATATGTTTGGGTTTCTTTGGGTTGGTGATGTCATTTCCTGTGGTGATGTTATTTCCTGTGGTGAAGTCACTTCCAGTTTCTTTTCTCAGGGGGTGGTAAATGGGGTCTAACTCGATGTGTTTGTTGACAGAGTTCCGGTTGGAATGCCATGCCTCTACGAATTCTCATGCGTGTCTGAATTACAAATCTTCTCAAAACTTGCTAAAATGTAAATACTACCGCCTTCAGGCAACTGTCTGTGTGGAGTTTTCACATTCTGCTCATGTCTGTATGGGTTTCCTCTGGATGCTCTGGTTTCCTCCCACACTCCAAAGATGTGCAGGTCAAATGGATTGACAATTCTAAATTGACCATAGTGTCCAGGGAAGTGGGCTAAGTGGATTAGTCATGGGAAATGTAGGGTGATAGAGATGTGATGGAGAGGGGTGGATTTGGGTGGGATATTCTTCAGAGTAGCAGTACAGACTCAATGGTTGAATGGCCTGCTTCCACATTGTAGGAATTCTCTGATTCCACTCACCAAGATCATTTCTGCACCTTTAGTCTTTGTTGAGTAATACAGTATAACCACAGTGTAAAGCAAGTGGAAGTGTATCTGTTGATGATCTTCTTAAAAAGCAAACTTTGAGTTAAATGTCACTTTACAAGGATCTATTTCGTCCCAACGAGGGATTGATATTTGCAGGTGCGTTGACCGAGTTGCATTGTCAGCTACTCTCACACATCCCGATAGAAATTAGTGATACCCACTTGAATATGCTCCTCATTTTTCTATTCTTCAGAGGTCAAGGCAATCAAATGATTATAAACTACAGTTAAAACTGAAGCATGAAAAAACGTCCTCACAGAATTAACTGCTGAATTGATAGTAGCTACAGCAATCTGGCCAGGGGTTTGATCTGTTGAAGCTGTGAAAGACATGTTTGTATTCCAGTAGTCAAGTTGGAGGTCATTTACTAAGAAAATATCATGTAATTGATCAGGTAAATTATCACAATTACTCAGCTTCCTGTGGTAGCTTATCCACTTTATAGAGTTCCTGTTCTGAGCCCTAGGCTTCTGTAATGAGGCGCTCTATCAGCTGGATGGCTGTCCAAATGCACAAGAAATTGAGCAAGCTATTGCACTTTCCCCAGCTCTGTAGCTGAATGATTAAGGAGTGCTGTATATCTAAATTGGATATACTACTGAACGAAAATAGTTTAAAACTCAGAAAGTTTTACACTTGCCAAGGGCAGTGTCAGGGCAAAATAAAAGCCCTGTCAGAAGCGGAAGAAAAATCCTGGAGCTGAACTTGACCCCAGTGCTGAAGCAAACCTACAAAGCATCTGGTTAGTTGCCAGCTTAATCGCTGATGGGTTTTGATGTGCACGATAGGATAAGGTGAAAAGTTTTAATTCAGAATAATAATTTGTCAAGGTTCAATTTGAAAAGTAACACCATCACTAAAGAAATAAGGACCATAAAAAGGACACTTGAATTTGCAACATTAATTTATTTGCAACTCAAAACCTATCCAAAGAGGGAAGCTTAGGTCTTTAGATTCTGCAATAGGCAATAATCTGTTTAACACAATTTACATTTGCTGTATGAGACATTTTATCATTGACTTTTCTGAGTGATTGCAAACTCATTAGATGATTTAAATATGTCTGATCGATGCTCTAATAATTAGTAATCACAGACTATTGCAACATATTTCAGTGCAAAACACAACACTCCACACAAACTTCCTCCTTCTCTCTTCATCTAACTCTACCAACATACCCTTTTCTTTTTACCCTCATGTGCTTATCTCGCCTCCTCTTAGATGCACCAATGCTATTTTCCTCAATATCTCATGTGATGGTTATTACGAGCTCATAGGGCAACAATTTAGCTTTTATTGAGTCTTTATTTAACTGACATTACGATTCAGCGAATGCTCATGGTAGACGTCACATTTCTATGGTAAGTAAAAAATGAGGTCTGCAGATGCTGGAGATCAGAGCTGAAAATGTGTTGCTGGTTAAAGCACAGCAGGTTAGGCAGCATCTCAGGAATAGGTAAGTCAGGAGGTATATTAGAAAGGTAGTGTCATTCTTCCTCAAACATCCTTCTTTCAGATAAAAACAGAAAAAAATTGCATGCATTAGTTTTTACACTCAGAATTACACAAATTACCCATTAAATATATAACTGTATTCAGTTGTACATATGGCAGTACATATTCTCAGCAATCTCTACACATACATTACATAAATAGTCTTTAAATTATGCCATTCAATAGGATCATGGCTGATCTGTGATTCCTCAGCTATGCTCTGCACTCCTTCATTTAATACCTTCAAAATAAAGTGGTAATTGACCTGCCACATCATTCCTGAAGGTTTTAAATCTCATGGTAGTTGCCACTTTCTCCAGGAGCCCTTTAGATATTGATGCTCACTTTTTGCTAGTGTTCTCTTACAGGGAAATGTAGCAGGCAATTAGTAAATTAATGTCAATGAAATAAATGAGGGGAAAATTTGTCTCTGTCAGCCCTGTTGCTTGAGGGACAGTGTTGGACAGACAGCAAGCAAACTCCCTAATCTTCTTCAGTATTGCCATGGGCACAATAGGGAGTGAAGAAAGCCTCCATTTAACTTCCAAATGACAGCATCTTCACCAATTTAGCATTTCCACAAATACAGCTCACATTTGTCAGCCTAGATTATGTTCTCAAATATTTCAAATGGAAGTTGTAAACCATAGCTGAATGTAAAAAGCAAGGTGCTGTCACTGAGCTATTTGTTAAAAAAGACTTCCCTTACAAATGCAATCCAATCATCTTTGAACCATATCATAAAAATTTAATAGATAGCTGCATTTCTAGAACACCTCACATTAGCAGACACTTACAAGTTATCAACTACCTATTAAGTCCTTCCAAAAGGCATTGACATTTCATACAGAATATCCTTGATTGTTGCGTGGACTCCATTGTAGAAGTACAGTGAACAGCTTTTACATGTGTCCCTCTTATAGCGCCATCTTAGGTACAAGTACCTAGGTACAAAATGTGGATACTAAAGATGAATGAAACGTAGTTGCATTACTTTACAGTGATTAAAATCTAAGTTAGAAACAAGACATTCGTTAAAGAATTGACTTTCCAGCCAGATAAAAACATTTCAAATAAACATTACATTGTAGCAGCTCAACGCAGGGCTGCTGCACATGGTCGGACTGCCTGGGCCAGACCCCAGACCAATAGCTGTCCCCACTCCGATTCAAGCCTCCAGTCCACTCCATACTGGCACTCAGTTGCTCCAAAGTAAGTTCCAGGACTGCCTCCCCCAGGTCAGTCTCTGCCCAGGACTCAGAGACTCGGTCCCCCCACATTACTCCGTGACTCGTTCCCCTCACTCTACTCCTGAACCCACTCCTCTCACGCTGTTCCTGGACACGATCCCCTCACGCTGGTCCAGGACTCGAACCCCTCACACTGCTTTGGGGCTTACTGCCCACACACTGCTCTGTGGCTCACTGCCCACACACTGCTCTGTGGTTCACTGCCCACACACTGCTCTGGCATTCACTGCCCACACACTGCTCTGGGGATCACTGCTAGCGCACTGCTCTGAGACTCACTGTCCACACACTGCTCTTGGACTCACTATCCATGCACAGCTCTGTGGCTCACTGGCCACGCACAGCTCTGGGACTCACTGCCCATGCACTGCTCTGGGATTCACTGCCTACACTCTGCTCTAGGACACACTGCTCACGCACTGCACTGGTGCTCACTGCCCACACACTGGTCTGGAACTCACTGACCACAGACTGCTCCGGAGCCCACTGCCCACACACTGCTCTGGGACTCAGTGCCCACACACTGCTCTGGGACTCACTGCCCACACACTGTTCTGGGACTCACTGCCCACACACTGTTCTGGGACTTACTGCCCACACACTGGTCTGGGACTCACTGCCCACACACTGGTCTGGGGCTCACTGCACACGCACTGCTCTGGGACCCACCGCCCACTCACTGCTTCGGAGCTCACTGCCCATGCACAGATCTGGGACTGACTGGTCTGTGGCTCACTATACACACACAGCTCTGGTGCTCAATGCCCACGCACTGCTCTGGGACTCACTGCCCATTCACTGCTCCGGGGCTCACTGCCCACGCACAGCCCTGGGGCTCACTGCCCATGCACTGGTCTGGGGCCCACTGCCCTCACACTGCTGTGGTACTCACTGGCCACACATTGTTCCGGGGCTCACTGCCCATACACTGCTCTGTGGCTCACTGCCCACACACTGCTCTGGGGCCCATGCCCTCACACTGCTCTGGGACTCGCTGACCATGCACTGCTCTGGGACTCAATGCCCACACACTGATCTGGCACTCACTGCCCACACACTGCTCTGGGGCTCACTGTTCGCGCACTTCACTGGTGCTCACTGCCCACACACTGCTCTAGCACTCACTGCCCACACACTGCTCTGGGACTCACTGCAAACACACTGCTCTGGCACTCACTGCCCACACACTGCTCTGGGGCTCACTGGACACACATTGCTCTGGCGCTCACTGCCCACACACTGGTCTGGGGCACACTGCTCACGCACTGCACTGGTGCTCACTGCCCACACACTGCTCTGGGACTTACTGCCCACACACTGCTCTGGGGCTCACTGCCCAGACACTGCTCTGGGACTCACTGACCACACACTGCTCAGGGAATCACTGCCCACGCACTGATCTAGGACTTACTGCACACACACTGCTCTGGGATTGACTGCAAACACACAGGTCTGTGGCTCACTGCCCACACACTGTTTTTGGATTCACTGCCCACACACTGAACTAGGACGTACTGCACACATTCTGCTCTGGGATTCACTGCCCACGCGCAGCTCTGGGACTCACTGCCCACACACTGGTCTGTGGCCCACTGCACACGGATTGGTCTGGGACTCACTGCCAACACACTGGTCTGGGCTCACTGCCCACACACTGCACTGGAAATCACTGCCCTCGCACTGCTCTGGGACTCACTGGCCACACATTGCTCTGGGGCTCACTGCCCACACACTGCTCTGGGGCTCACTGCCCACACACTGGGCTGGGGTGCACTGCCCACACACTGCTCTGGGGCCCACTGCCAACACACTGCTCTGGGACTCACTGCAAACACACTGCTCTGGCACTCACTGCCCACGCACTGCTCTGGGACTCACTGGACACACATTGCTCTGGGGCTCACTACCCACACACTGGCCTGGGGTCCACTGCCCACACACTGCTCTGGGACTCACTGCGCACACACTGCTCTGGGGCCCACTGCTCTGGGACTCACTGCAAACACACTGCTCTGGTCTCACTGCCCACACACTGCTCTGGGACTCACTGGACACACATTGCTCCGGGGCTCACTGGCCACACACTGGTCTGGGGCACACTGCTCATGCACTGCACTGGTGCTCACTGCCCACACACTGCTCTGGGGCTCACTGCCCAGACACTGCTCTGGGACTCACTGACCACACAATGCTCTGGGACTCACTGCCCACACACAGGTCTGTGGCTCACTGCCCACACACTGTTTTTGGACTCACTGCCCACACACTGAACTAGGACGTACTGCACACATTCTGCTCTGGGATTCACTGCCAACGTGCAGCTCTGGGACTCACTGCCCACACACTGGTCTGTTGCCCAATGCACACGGATTGGTCTGGGACTCACTGCCAACACACTGGTCTGGGCTCACTGCCCACACACTGCACTGGAAATCACTGCCCACACACTGCTCTGGGGCTCACAGCCCACAAATTGCTCTGGGGCTCACTGCCCACACACTGCTCTCGGACTCACTGCTCACACACTGCTCTGGGACTTGCTGCCCACACACTGCTCTGGGGCTCACTGCCCACACACTGCTCTGGGACTCACTGACCACACGCTGCTCTGGGAATCACTGCCCACGCACTGATCTAGGACTTACTGCACACACACTGCTCTGGGATTCACTGCAAACACACTGCCCTGGCACTCACTGCCCACGCACTGCTCTGGGACTTACTGGCCACACATTGCTCCAGGGCTCAGTGCCCACATACTGCTTTGGGGCTCACTGCCCACGCACTGGTCTGGGGTCCACTGCCCATACACTGTTCTGGTACTCACTGCCCACACACAGGTCTGTGGCTCACTGCCCACACACTGTTCTCGGACTCACTGTCCACACACTGAACTAGGACGTACTGCACACACTCTGCTCTGGGATTCACTGCCCACACGCAGCTCTGGGACTCACTGCCCACACAATGGTCTATGGCCCACTGCACACAGATTGGTCTAGGACTCACTGCCAACACACTGGTCTGGGGCTCACTGCCCACACACTGCACTGGAAATCACTGCCCACACACTACTCTGAGAGTCAGTGCCCATACACTCCTCAGGGGCTCACTGCCCACACACTGCTCTGGGGCTCACTGCCCACTCATTGCTCTGGGCTCACTGCCCACGCACTGCTCTGGGACTAACTGCCCACACACTGCTCTGGGGCTCACTGCCCACACACTGCTCTGGGGCTCACAGCCCACACATTGCTCTGGGGCTCACTGCCCACACAATGGTCTGTGGCTCACTGCCCACGCACATCTCTGGGGCTCACTGCCCATGCACTGGTCGGTGGCCTACTGCCCACACACTGCTCTGGGACTCTGCCCACGCACTGATCCGGAGCTCACTGCCCACGCACAGCTCTGGGACTCACTGCCCACACAATGGTCTGTGGCTCACTGCCCACGCACATCTCTGGGGCTCACTGTCCATGCACTGGTCAGTGGCCCACTGCCCACACACTGCTCTGGGGCTCACTGCACACACACTGTTCTGGGGCTCACTGCCCACGCTCTACTTCAGGGCTCACTGCACACACAATGGTCTGGGACTCACTGCACACACAATGTCCAGGGGCTCACTGCCCACACACTGTTCTCGGTTTCACTGCCCACACACTGATCTAGGACTTACTGCACACACTCTGCTCTGGGATTCACTGTCCACGCACTGCTCTGGGACTAACTGCCCACACATTGCTCTGGGGCTCACTGCCCACACAATGGTCTGTGGCTCACTACCCACACACAGCTCTGGGACTCACTGCCCACACAATGGTCTGTGGCCCACTGCACACTCACTGCTCTGGGGCTCACTGCCCACAAATTGCTCTGGGGCTCACTGCCCACACACTGTTCTTGGACTCACTGCCCACACACTGATCTAGGGCTTACTGCACACACTCTGTTCTGGGATTCACTGCCCACGCACTGCTCTGGGACTAACTGCCCACACACTGCTCCCGGGCTCACTGACCACACATTGCTCTGGGGCTGACTGCCCATGCACTGCTCTGGGACTCTGACCACGCACTGCTCCGCACACTGCCCACGCACAGATCTGGGACTCACTGCCCACACACTGGTCTGGGGCTCACTGCCCACACACTGCACTGGGAATCACTGCCCACACACTGCACTGGGAATCACTGCCCACACACTGCACTGGGGCTCACTGCCCACACATTGCTCTGGGGCTGACTGCCCAGACACTGCTCCGGAGCACACTGCCCACGCACAGATCTGGGACTCACTGCTCACTCACTGGTCTGGGGCTCACTGCCCACACACCACACTGGGTATCACTGCCCACACACTGCACTGGGGCTCACTGCACACGTACTGCTCTGGGACTCACTGCCCACGCACTTCTCTGGGGCTCACTGCCCACACACTGCTCTCGGACTCACTGCCCACACAATGGTCTGTGGCTCACTGCCCACACAATGCTCTGTGGCTCACTGCACATGCACAGCTCTGGGGCTCACGGCCAACACACAGCTCCGGGGCTCACTGCCCATACACTGCTCTAGGACTCATTGCCCACTCACTGCTCTGGGGCTCACTGCCCACACACTTTCCAGGGGCTCACTGATCTCACACTGCTCTGGGGCTCACTGCCCACACACTTCTCTGGGGGTCACTGCCAACGCACTGCTCTGGGGCTCACTGCCCACGCACTTCTCTGTGGCTCACTGCCCACACACTGCTCTAGGGCTCGCTGCCCACATACTACTCTGGGTCTCACTGCCCATGCACTGCTCTGTGGCTCACTGCCCAAGCACTGCTCTGTGGTTCACTGCCCACACACTGCACTGGTACTCACTGCCCAAGCACTGCTCTGGGGCTCACTGCACACAAACTGCTCTGGGACTCACTGCCCATGCACTGCTTCAGGGCTCACTGCCAACACAATGGTCTGGGACTCACTGCACACACAATGTACAGGGGCTCTCTGCCCACACACTGTTCTCAGTCTCACTGCCCACACACTTTCCAGGGGCTCACTGCCCACACACTGCTTTGCAGCTCACTGCCCACACAATGTCCAGGGACTCACTGCCCACACACTGCTCTGGGGCTCACTGCCCATGCACTGCTCTGTGGTTCACTGCCCACACACTGGTCTGGGGATCACTGCCCACCCACAACTCTGGCAGTCACTGCCCACTCACCGCTCCGTGGCTCATTGCCCTCACACTGCTCCGGGGCTCACTGCCCACACACTGCTCTGGGACTCACTGCCCACACACTGTTCTGGGGCTCACTGCCCACACACTGCTCTGTGGCTCACTGCCCACACACTGCTCTAGGGCTCGCTGCCCACATACTGCTCTGGGTCTCACTGCCCACACATTGCTCTGGGGCTCACTGCCCACACACTGTCCAGGGGCTCACTGCCCACACACTTTCCAGGGGCTCACTACCCACATTCTGTTCTTGGGCTTACTGCCCATACACTGCTCTGGGACTCACTGCCCACATACTGCTCTGGGGCTCACTGCCCACACACTGCTCTGGGTCTCACTGCCCACACACTGCTCTGGGTCTCACTGCCTACACACTGCTCTGGGGCTCATTGCCCACGCACTGCTCTGTGGTTCACTGCCCACACACTGGTCTGGGGATCACTGCCCATGCACTGCTCTGGGACTCACTGCCCACACACAGCTCTGGCAGTCACTGCCCACACACCGCTCCGTGGCTCATTGCCCTCGCACTGCTCTGGGATTCACTGCCCACACACTGTCCAGGGGCTCACTGCCCACACACTTTCCAGGCGCACACTGCCTACACACTGCTCTGTGGCTCACTGCCCACACACTGCTCTGGGGCTCACTGCCCACACACTGCTCTGAGGCTCACTGCCCACACACTGTCCAGGTACTCACTACCCACACACTGCCCCGTGCTCACTGCCCATGCTTGCTGCTGCTCCAGGATTTGCTGGATATATAAAGAGAGTAAATGAAAAAGAAAAAAAGGAGAGAATGGTAGATTAAGAAAGAAGAACAAGCGGAGCAGAGGAACTCTGGAGAAACTTCATGGTAACCTCATTTTTAGAAAATGATGTTCTCCCACAGCATGACTAAATGAAAGCAAAGTGTTATGTCGGACAAAGCAACACATTCAGCAGCAAGATGACACAAAGCATTCCCTTCACTTGATAGTCTCCCATATGCAATCCATAATGGCTGGCACACAGAACCAATGAATCAAACTAAAGAGGAACTTGGCTTGCAGACCCTCTAGGATTTGCCCTTGGACCTCACTGGTATAAGTAAGGTGAGTTTCTAATGTCCTAATTCCCAATAAGTCAAAAATTTCAGCCTATACTCTGCATTATCTCTCACTGCAGGAAACAAGTCTTCTCAAAAGGCCATCATGACAGGATGAGGTAGAGCCCTAAGCTTAACAATTTTCTCTTGATTCATTGATTAACGTCCCTCATCATAAAGACGAGAAGTGTCTTAATTGATATTCATCAATGATTACACAATGTTCAGTTCCTCCAAGTCTTCTCATATAATGAACCAATCCATGTTCAGGTACTTTTAGAAAACCTTTTAAAATTGGGCTGATAAGTGACATGTAACATTTACATCACACAACTGTCACCCAACTTAACTGAACCAGTTGCATATATTCAATGCCTATTAGGGCAGTACAGGATCTGGGAGTTGTGTATTGAGTGATTCTCATCCTGATTTCCCAAAGCCTTGCCACAGTTTTTGAATGACAGGACCTTCCAATGAAGTCCATCAGGACCAGGGGACTTGTCAACCTACAGTTTCAAAAATTCATTTCACTTCCAAGATGCCTGTAATCCCTCCCTTCCATTTTCTGATTTAACAGCTATTTCTGAGATGACACTTATATCCTCTATTGTCAAGACTGCTGCAAAATACCTGCTCAATTCATCTGCCATCTCATTATTTTTTATTTATTATTTCACTAGACTCACCAATACCCACTTTGTTCACCCTTTTCCTTCTAATATACACATTTAGAAATTCTTAAATGTTTTTATATTTCTGTTACTTTTCTTTCTCTTGTGCTCTAATGTTTCCCTCATCTGTTTTATTAGTAAAGTTTTGCTTTTTTAAATATCCCTTTCAATCTTAAAACCTATCACCCTTCATTTGCTTTATCTTGAAGGATTCATGGGGTCTGGTAAACTTTCCTCTGCAGTGCTTGTTTGAGAATATATTTCCAATGTCATTAATAAAATTTGTACCATTATTCTATCACATTTGGCTGCAATGTTTGTACCCACTAGCATCAAAAATCATGAGCCAATCCTGAAACAAATTCATTGGCATTCAGATAATGCAGTTAATGTTGAAGGCCATCAATTAAACACATCTGTGATCTTCACTGATATAGCTACAAAACAAAAACAAGTACAGAGCACCTGTTACCTTCATTCATTAGGATGTCAATAAAATTGACCTTGGCTATCAATAAAATTGACAGTGAGCCTGCTCATAATCCTAAAGGTGACTTTGCATGCTTTGTGCTGTGACTCATGTTGTTGAAGAAGTAAAGGGGGGAGTAAAAGCTTTCCAAGCAAAATACTTTTCTCGTCGATGAAGAGAAATGTTTCACGTTAGTCCAATGCCACACATCCATTCAGACTTTCTGCACTGTGTCAGAAGTCACTGGAACCTGCGAAGCTGTCATCAGTGATTAGCAGAGTCATCTACTACCTTTAATGCAGTCCTGCTTGAGCACACAGCAGTATTCCCCAAGGAATTAATTTCTTCAGTGGTTCGACATCTAGGCAGGAAAAGGAAGCTGATCTCCATTCTGTTAAACTGGCTATTGGCTTACTCAACTCATTGCTGACACCAAATGAGAGCAAATGAGTGACTCCATCCGATGTGAAATGTCAGGTGTCTGCAGGTAGGCTGTCTGAACCTGAAGCTAAATAATTTCTCTTTGCAGCTTTTTTTTTTAAAAAAAGCATTGTTAAAATTGACCTTTGGGAAGAAAAGGAGATGCCTTGTTTGAAAGCACTTTGCTCCACAAAGTTTCTCTGCCTTAAATATACCCATTCATACACATAAATTAGAGGCATTGACATTAAATTACCACAAACATAAATGTTATTTAGAATTTCCAAACAATTTGGATCACAGCTTCTTTGAATTTTGTAAGAATGCCTTTAATACAATCTATTTGGAAAACCTTTCATTTATAATGTAATTGTTACATAAACATTTATAATCACAAAAGCAAAACACTGCTGGAAATATGAAATACATGAAGAAACTGCCAAAAAATAATCTACATGTCAGGAACCATCTATAGACAAGGAAATAAGACTAACTTGCATCAAATTACCTTTGGTCAGACATCAAGGAGCCCATTGGGGTGCAGGCAGGTGTTTTGAGTCTGGGTCAGGGTGGGTGTTTGGTCTGGTCAGGATGGGGGTTAGTCTGGGTGTTGGGTCTGGGTCAGGGTGGATTTTGAGGAGAAAGTGAGGACTGCAGATGCTGGAGTACCAGAGTTGAAAAATGGGGTGCTGGAAAAACACAGCAGGATTCCTGAAGAAAGGCTTATGCCCGAAACGTCAATTCTCCTGCTCCTCGGATGCTGCCTGGCCTGCTGTGTTTTTCCAGGGTGGATTTTGAGTCTGAGTCTGGGCCAGAGTGAGTGTTGGGTCTCGATCAGGATGGGTTTTGAGTCTTGGTCAAGATGGCTTTTGAGTCTTGGTCAGGGTGGGTATTGAGTTTCGATCAGAGTGGGTGTTGGGTCTGGATCAGGGTGGTTTTGAGTTTTGTTCAGGGTGGATTTTGAATCTGGTCAGGGTGGGTGTTGGGTCTGGCTCAGGGTAGGTTTTGAGTCTGGGTCAGGGTGAGTGTTGGGAATGGGTCAGGTTGGGTGTTTGGTCTGCGTTAGGATGGGGTTGAGTCTGGATCAAGGGGGGTGTTGGGTCTGGGTCAGGCTGAATGTTGAGTCTGGATCAGGATGGGTTTTAGGTCTGGGGATGGGGTTGAGTCTGGAACAAGGTGGGTGTTGAGTCTGGGTCAGGGTGAGTGTTGAGTCTGGATCAGGGTGGGTTTTGGGTCTGGGTTAGGATGGGGTTGAGTCAGGAACAAAGTGGGTGTTGGGTCTGGGTCAGGGTGAGTGTTGACTCTGGATCAGGATGAGTGTTGGGTCTGGGTCAGGGTGATTGTTGGGTCTGGGTCAGGATGGGTTTTGAGTTGGGTCAGGGTGAGTTTTGAGTCTGGGTCAGAGTGGGTGCTGGATCTAGCCAGGATGGGTGTTGAGCCTCGATCAGGGTGGGCGTTGGGTCTGGGACAGGGTGGGTGTTGGGTCTGGATCAGGATGAATTTTGAGTTTTGGTCAGGATGGGTGTTGAGTCTGGGTCAGGGTGGATATTGGGTCTGGCATCCTTAGTGGGAAGCATGTCCAGCAAAATGTGAAGGGGATGGAGGCAATTGAATGCAGAGTGGATGGAAAAGAGAAGTATTTCCAGTGACAGGGAAGGGGGGGCAACATTTTACAGGGCTTCTGGTGCAGAGGAATTGGAATCTTCAGTTTCTCAGGCAGTTCCCTCAGAAGATTCTACTGAAATAACAATTATCAGGTATTAGGAAAGTCCAAGCCAATATTTTGTCAGTATATATAATCACAGCTTTAGGGTACAATAACCAAGTAAGGAGGGGTGAATTTAAACCTTTAGTTGGCTGCAACAATTGATAAACATGATTTTTTAACATGACTCTATAGCTTTATCTAATAAAAGTGGAGTTACCCAATGCCTACTCTAAGGAGCCAATTACTTGGTTTTCTTAGTGAAAGAAAGGGCCATTTTATTATCGCTAACCCGAAGTAAAGTATAAAGAGAAAACAGTAAGCACAGATACACATGCAAATTTAAATTGAGGTAGTGTCCAACGCGAGAGACAATGAAAATTATAAGTATAAAGTGCTTGGGGTGCACTTTTGACTTTCAGTTTTGACCTTAGATTATGGTTGTTTAACTGATGCCTTGAATTGTCAGCAGTTCTGTATATTTCACTTGTTTTGTGACTTCTAGGTGTTGGTTGTTTTTTTTATCAGTTCTACCACTTGACATTTTTTCGACCTTGAGAAGCCAAGAGAGCACTTTCTCCAGCTGGTCCCAATACTGCAGTCAAAAATCCATTTCCCTGCCTTACCAAGAACAGTTCACTGAAATATAGACTGATTTGTGCGTTTTGATGTCTGAGTTTAATATTTCCATTCTTGAAAATGGCAGGTGATGTCTTTCATATTCAAAACTTATAATATCAGCATCTCAAATTTAAAAACAAAATCTTCTGAAAATCCTTCTACCCTTTAGAGCACTAAATTCTAGCATCTTGTATACAATACTGCATTGTGAATGGTGAATGTCACTCATTAGAAAGATTATAGGTTCTATAGGGATATAGTTCCCTCCCACTAATCCTCCTTTGTCTTGGACTGGTCTAGTGACTAAAAGGAGCACATACACCACTGTGGGATATTTACAGAAAGTATTAGTACATCCAATTGGCACAACACTATAATATTTTGGATGATTGATGTATTTCTGAATCAAACCAATAATGAATTGGGTTTATTTATGTAAACACAACTGTAAAGGGGTTAACAGTCATGCTAGACAGAAGTGGGTACTGCAAATGCTGGAGATTAGAGTGGTGCTGGAAAGGCACAGCAGGTCAGGCAGCATCTGAGGAGCAGGAGGTAAACCGAGGCAAGAGCGAGGCCATGCTCTTCGGGAACTGGGCCGACCAATCCTCGATCCCCTTCACCGTCAGGACCGACCACCTGAAGGTGCTGGGTATTTGGTTCGGGGCGGCTGGGGCGTGTGCCAAGTCTTGGGAGGAGCGTATCAGTAAAGTGAGGCAGAAACTGGGCAGATGGAGGCTACGGTCGCTCTCCATCACGGGAAAAAACCTAGTCATCAGGTGTGAGGCACTGTCATTGCTGTTGTACGTGGCACAGGTCTGGCCTATTCCCAGAACCTGCGCCGCTGCAGTCGCCCGGGCCATCTTCCAGTTCATATGGAGTTCAAAGATGGACCGGGTCCGAAGGGACTCACTATACAAAGATCTGGGCAACGGGGGAAAAAATACACCCAATGCCACCCTCACCCTGATGGCCACCTTTGTGTGTGGCTGCATCAAGCTGTGTGTGTATCCCCGGTACGCAAACACCAAGTGTCACTACGTACTGAGGTTCTACCTGTCCCCGGTGTTGCGAAGGATGGGCCTGGCCTCGCTGCCGCGGAACGCTCCGAGTAGTTGGACCGTTCCGTACCACCTGTCCTTCGTGGAGAAATTTCTGAAGAAAAACACCTTTGACCACAAGTCCATCAGGAAGTGGTCAGCACGTAGCGTCCTCGAGACCCTTCGGGAAAAGGAGAGGGCGGATCCTGTTGAGTGGTTCCCTGAGCAGACTGTCAAAGCAATTTGGCAGAATGCCTCATCGCCAGAACTTTCCAACAAGCACCAAGACATGGCTTGGCTGGTGGTGAGAAGGGCTCTACCTGTGAGATCGTTTATGCACGCCCGGACTCTCAGCCGCACCGCACGCTGCCCTCGAAGCGGCTGCGGGGGGGACGAGACTGTCACACACCTCCTTCTGGAATGTGCCTATGCAGAGGAAGTCTGGAGAGGAATGCAGTGGTATTTGTCGAGGTTCGTCCCGAGCAGCGCCGTGACGCGGGACTCCGTGCTCTACGGCCTGTTCCCCGGGACGCACACCGAGACGAACATCAACTGCGCCTGGAGGATCATCAACTCGGTGAAGGACGCTCTCTGGGTGGTCCGAAACCTGTTGATCTTCCAGCTGAAGGAGTTGACCCCGACTGAGTGCTGCAGACTGGCACATTCCAAGGTCCAGGACTACGTGTTGAGGGACGCGCTGAAGCTTGGGGCAGCTGCCGCCAAGGCGCGGTGGGGAAAGACCACCGTTTAACATCTGCCTGTCTAAAGAAGATCAGGGGGCCCTGCAGTCATTTGGGCTCTGCTGACGCCTTAGCTCAATATGTGAGTGAGAGATGCACAGATCTGTATGTAATAATGATAATTCGGAGCTGTGTATGTAAATGTGGAAATATGAATGGCATTACCTAATGTACAGTGTATCAAATTATTCTATGCATATTTTATGAATAAAGTATATTTTTGAAATAAAAAAAAATCTGAGGAGCAGGAAGGGCTTTTGCCAGAAACATTGATTTTCCTGCTCCTCGGATGCTGCCTGACCTGCTGTGCCTTTCCAGCACCACTCTAATCTTAATGTTCATGCTACTGACTTCAGCATTCTGTTGATCTCACATAGTCTAGAGTGAAGATAAAGTGTTGTATTCTAACTTCAATAGAGAACCAATGTGTCTCTACCAGCTCCCTAAAATTATGTATGCTCAAATACATTTGTTTTTATTGCTATCAAGAACAGGTGTAAATCAAAATAGGTGATAGTGGTTTCTTTTTTACCAATTAGAGATAAGCAGGTTTCAGTGTCTTTCGGTAAAATGCCAATTATAGTTCATATACTTTCATTTGTTCCATATTGGCTTCATAAAGCATGACTAAACTGTGTGCTCAGTTGTTTGCAGTAGCTTTTTTAAATCAGTATATTGTCTTCTTTTGAAAACCATTTCTATCCAGATATTCAAATCAGACAATGCAATTTGAAAATTCATAGTCCATATTCTACTATATCATGAGAATTAATTGCGATATCAAAAACCTAGATTGACAGCCTTGCGTGATTTGGCGAAAAAAAATCAACAAAAGTTGGTTTCTGGCCCTTATGAAAAGACACCAGTTTGGTTGGGATTGTTTTCCTTAAAGCAGAGATGCTGAGGGGAGATCTCATTGAAGTGCACAAAGTTATAAGGGGCACAGATTTAAACATTTCCCCTTAGTAGAGGAGTCAATACCCAGGGGGCATAGTTTTAAAGTAAAGAGCAGGACGTTTAGAAGGGATTTGAGGAAATGTTTTATTCACCCAGAGGATGATGGTAATCTGGAATTCACTCCCTAAAATGGAGGCAGGATGCCTCAAGACCTTTAAGAATAATTTGGATGAGCACTTGAAATGCAATGGTATGCAAGGTTACAGGCCAAGTGCTGGAAAATATGGCTAAACCGAATGGATTCTTTATGACTGGCATGGACATGACGGGTTGAAGGACCTTTATCCATGCTTTTAGATTCCAAGATTCTATCTAGGAGAAAGTGAAGACTGCAAATGCTCCATGACTCTATCGGCATACTCAGAGTTAACTGCCAACACCAATCACAGCACCGCAAGCAGCATATCCAAGTGGAATCATGCCAGCTGTGAAACTGTATACCACAAAAATATTAGTACATCCAATTGGGACAACATTTTAGATAACTGATGTATTTCTGAATCAAACCAATAATGAATTGGGTTTACTTATGCAAACACAACTGTAAAGGGGTTCACGTTCATGCGACTGACTTCAGCGTTCTTTGATCTTACATAGTCAAGAGTGAAGAAAAGGTGTTGTATTCTACCTTCAATAGAGAACCAATGTCTCTGTACCAGCTCCCTAAAATCTTTGTAATTATGTAAGATCAAATGCATTTCTTTTTATTGCTATTATGCAATAAACCTTGTTGTTATCCTAGAAACAGTGCCTTTTCTGTAAACACCCCAGAGAGTCCTTTTAGTCACTATACTAGTCAAAGACAAAGGAGGATTAGTGGGAGGGAACTATATCCCTATAGAACCTATAATCTTTCTAATGAGTGACATCCACCATTGACAATGCAGCATTGTATACAAGATGCTAGAATTTTGTGCTGTAAAGGGTAGAAGGATGTTCAGAAGATTTTGTTTTTAAATTTGAGATGCTGATGTTATTCTTTCTTTCCCAATTTGGCCAAAAATGAATGGCTCCAGTACTGCTGACACCTGCAGATGTGCTTTGTTACTGATCATTTCATGTGGAGGAGTACTCAAAGTAGACAGACTACAGCATGTGGCAGAAACAGCGAGCTTTCATTTATCAGGTGCGAATTGGTTTTTAAAATTTTTTTGTCGTGAAAAAACTTCCCGGAACTGTAAAAGCAGTGTTGGTACACTTCAGAAATACACTGGAGGTTTCTCTACCTAACCAGTGACTGAGAAAGTGTTCTTTTCCCTGTCTGCCTGCAATCATTGCCCGAATTCGTCCTCTTTCCCCAAGTGCTCATTTCCAGTATAAAAAGGAACAGAAATCGTAGCCCCCACTGTCAAACCAGCTGACTGAGCACAATCCAGGAACTGAATCTGGAAATGTAATGCTTAAATATAATAAATTTTAATATAATAATAAAGAACAAAAATAACTATTCTGTTTGAAAACAGCAAAGCTTAGAAATTTACACATATGCATTTTCCATCTGCCAAAATGGCTCACTAATTCCCCAATATAATGTATAGTCATTACCAGCCATATTGTAATAGATAGAAACGGTGTATGGGGCCAAGGTCTGAAACAGTTGTCAGCACATTATATGAATATAGGAACACATTAATGTCTCTTCTGCAATATTAGTTTTCCCTGAGGCACCAGGCACCAGCTGCATTCAGCAAAACTTATCCATTACAGGTGGTCCATAAAGTAACTGCCTGCTAGGCCACAAACAGCAACATAACTTTTTAAAGATATGTTTGCTAGAATATGAAGGCAAGGAAAGCAGGAATACTTGTCCTGAGCTGATAGATAAAGTGAATAGGTCATTGCTTGTTTTTTTTTCCCCTTGATTGCAACTGTTTTTTGTCCAGCACTGGTCACAGAGATGCTCATCAGCCTTGACCAGCAGACATTTTGGACAGAATATCAACAACTATATGAATGTGGTCTGCAAAATGGAACTCAGGGAGGGAATCTGCAATTAGATGCAACTGGTTTAAATAAACATCAGTAACGCAGTTTCAATCAATAAGTGGGCATCAGCTCGGCTGCTTAATCCTTAGCTGAAAATGTGTTGCTGGAAAAGCGCAGCAGGTCAGGCAGCATCCAAGGAACAGGAAATTCATCAGGAAGGCTAATGCCCGAAACGTCAAATTTCCTGTTCCTTGGATGCTGCCTGACCTGCTGCGCTTTTCCAGCAACACATTTTCAGCTCTGATCTCCAGCATCTGCAGACCTCACTTTCTCCTCCTGCTTAATCCTTAGTCCCATTTACAGTCAAATTGGATTACTTGAAAATGTTAGAGGGGCTGGGGCATTTGCATAGAATTGGAAGAGGCAAGTAATTATGGTGAAACAAACATTGGGCATGTAGCAGGGATGTTTCCTCTCCATTGCAGAATATTGACACCTCTTGAGGTGTAGTTGTAGTGTTCTTCTCCCTGGAACGGGAGGCCCAAGTTCAAGTCCGATCTGCTCCAGAGGTGTGTAATAACATTTCTGAATAGGTTGGCTAGAAAAATAGGTTGAGTTAGAAAAAAGTCAATGGGTGCAAAGCTCTCTCACATGGAGTGTTTACCTGATAGTGTAGGTCAAGCCTATTCCTCAGTTCTATACTATGATGATGACCATAGCCATCTTCCACTTTATCTGGAAGTAAAAATGAGCCATGAATTTCTAAACATGAATAATTGGGAAAATAAGTATTTCTTCCTGATGGCTACCTTGCTGTCTAGCTGCACTAACCTGTATACAGACCCTTAGAAGCAAGTGTCATCACATGATGAGGTTCTACCTGTCACTGGTGTTACTAAGGATGGGTCTGACCACCTTACCTTGGAATGTTTGTAGTGGGACTGCGCAGCACTGCCTGTATCTTGTGGTGAGGTTTATGCAGAAAACTCCCTTTGACCACAAGCTCATCAAGTGGTAGTGAAAATGTAACGTCTTCTAGACCCCGTGGAAGGAGGAGAAGGGAGATACTATCATGAACAGGTGATCTCATGAACAAGCTGTCATTTGGCACAATGCTTCATCATCAGAACTTTCAAACAAGCCCCAAGACATAGTTTGGCTGATGGTGAGAAATGCCCATTCTGTCGGATCCATCCAACATGCCTGATGATCTGATAAAGGTGATCAAAATCAGGGGGATTTTGGATAGACTAGATGAGGAGAAACTGTTTCCAGTGACAGAAGGCAACTCTGACTTAAGGTGTTAGCAATTTAAGAAACAGTGATGTGAGAGAAAGCTTCTTTAAGGCAGGGAGTGGTTAGAATCTGTTTGACAGTATGGTACAGCCAGATTCAATTAAAACCTTAAAAAGAGATTTGGAATATGAAATGAACAGAAAACTCTGCAGGACTATGGGAAACGGGCAGTAGAGTGAGATTTGGTAATTCTCATTATATAATGACTAATTTTTTAAATTAAATTATACAAGTTTGTTTATTTTCAAAACTGCTTGCTCAGGCAATCACCCATTAATATATCTGTTCTCTTCACACACACAGTTTGAAATCCTTAATCCCTTTCTTTTGTAGTTGTTATGACAGAGCTTAGATTTTGCTGATCCAGAGGAGGATTACTGACAACAGCATGATCAGCAGGGACTACACAGGTGGAAACACTGACTGGCAGACACTCCGTTGATGGAAATAGCAGCAGCTTAACTAATGAGGGTTAAAAGATAGAATGCACTGACAGTAACAAGGTGAAAACAATGGTGTAACTTGATGGGCATTCAGATCAGTCCAGAAAATTAAGTTTTAGCCCAATACCTTAAAATATTTTCTCAGCACATGTCATGCATTGGGTTAATAACAAAAATTACAGTCAGAGTTTGCTTTATTTTATTCTTGTTCTCCACAGCAGGCATGTTGGTACTTCTGATTATCTGCTCCTTTCAGCCAGTATGTAGGAAATTAAGTCCCGATTAAAGCGACTCATGCTGCTTAAAAATTGAACAAATCAGATGAAATCTCATAGGGGTCTGATTGAAGTGGACTATGGCCACAAATGGAACAGAATCATATGACAAGTCCAACGAGACCTATCTCAACATTGGGAAGAACTCACTGCATGTTTTAACTATGTTTTGAGTGTCTCACTGGGCAGCAGCGAGTTACCTATTAAAGGGATTATTGTTTGTTAAAGAACTCATTAACTGCAAATCTTCCCTCAGTAATAGGCAGTTTCCTATTGAGATTCTCGTTGTGGAGGTTAGACTGGGCTCCTGCCATCTTTGGCTCTCCACCTGGTCCAAAGGACCCCTGATGTTAGACACCAGGAACCAACATCGCAGGGTGCCCTCCATGGCACTGGCTACACAATCCCCTATTCACAAGCATCATACCAGACATTTGGAGCAATGTGGTAAGATGGTAATGGAGTAGGGATTGTCAGCTCATCTGCTCCATTTGCTATTCTTTTCATTTTGTTTCTTTTTTTCTCTCTTTCCTTGTCTTTTTCTTCCTCTTTTAATTATCTCTTGTTAAGGAGCTCTTTTGTGGCGATGGCATTGGCAGTTACCAGAGCGAACTCGTGATGATGGCGTCAATGTTTGGGTTCCTGGTGGCACCTGCATCGAGTGCAAATCCTCAGGAAGGCAGCAGCGAGTTTTGGTGCAGTATGAAACCCTGCAACATCGGCAGCAGCTGCATTGGCGAGGTGAACTCATGGTGGTGGCGGAGTTGAGATTGGGCTGATGCAGTACCAGGTGGCATAGGGGTATCTGTATTCACAAGGTCCAGCCAGGACTCAGTGTAGCAAGGGCATCAGTGGAGGCGAGATTATGCCCAAAGGTGGCAATTTCCATTCCAGCGGCAAAGGGGATTCGTGCCTGGCCACCAGGCTCATGGCTCATGGTGGAGCACTTAATAAGCATGTGTTGTAGAATTGAACACTTTTTCTTTTTTATTATTCTTCTGCCTTCATATTCTTTGTTTTGGTTTATTTTTCTGTGTTTTTAGATGGCACTGGAGAGTGGGAACATTATACAACATTTTTCACTGTATTTTGTAACAAAATACACGTGACAATAAACAAATCAAATCACATCAAATCATTACATTGGCATTGGACTTGTGCCACCCCTTGAGACCCCTCATGACACATTTCCAATCCACTTACAGGGGGCCTCTACACTTCAGTGCTGCACCTCAGGCTGTACTGATAACTCTAATTGTAATACTGCTGCAAGGACACTTTGTTCTCGAGGGCTCAGCTCAAGGACTGGGCAAAGCTTTTCGCTTGTCCTGTTAGCATTCACTCACTTTGAACCTATCTGATGCTGACAGCATCCCTGGCTTGTCTTGCCCTGCCTTTTTTGCACCTTGGCCCTCAGCCAGAGCTGCCAGGCACACAGTAAAGCTGTCTTGCCATTGCAGACACAGAGCCAGGAAGCTTGTCAGCAATCCTCAATCATGTCAAGGGCAATAGCCTTTGATCAGGGGATCCTGGCACAGAAAGTTAAGGACAGCCTCTATACCAGTTCAGAGAGTTGTATATGGTTAAATAGCCACTTGTGTTGGTCTGAGTCAAGATGCTCACCACGTAAGGGGTGAGGAGCTGAATGTCAGGCAGTCCACCACCCATCTTGATTCTTTCTCCCCTATTGTTAGGCTGATTTGCTTTTTATTACGGTATTAAGGGAGATGAAAAGCTAAAAGTTGTGGTGCATGTGAATGAGTAGACAGCGCAGAGGGCATTGCAGGCTTAGAGTTGTCAGGGTTAGGGTGGAAGAGAGTGAATGTGGGAAGATGGAGTAAGCAATAGTGAGAATGGGAGAGCATGAGCCTTAGTGGGAGGTGGGTGCACTGTGTGACATTGGGTGAGTGTGAGGCATCAGAAAGAAGATGGCTCTTACGCTGGTGGAGTAGGGAAAGTCATTGACCCATTTCCTGCATTACAGTGCAATCCTCCAAATGGCTGAGACTGCAATGAGCTGGGTGAAAACCTTGGACTAGACTGGCATTATCTGGTGTTGTGGCCTCCTCTGCAGGTTGTGAGGAAACAGGGAGCGCTGAGTCTGCTCCAACCAATCCAGCTGTGCTTCTAGGATTCTTGTCTTTTATGATCAGGGAAAAAGTCAGGAATCCTTCAAAGGCAGCTTCAGACTATCAGTGCTTGCCCAGTTGCACAATGACCTCTTAAAGGTAGTGCTGGTGCGAGGAAAGCGGATCCATTTCAGGAATATCCTGCCAGTGGCAACTTGAACCAGATATTGCAAGTGGTAGAATGGGGCTCGAATTGGGCAAGAGTGGAGCCATAGGTTATCAGGATAGATGGGAATATGGGAATTGAAAAAAATATTGAATGACTGAGCAAACTCTGGAATGGGGAAGTGGGAATGGTGTGGGAGAAGGACAGAAGGCAAATTTATATGAATTTTTTTGCATTGAGCAGGAATCCTCCAGTACAAGGGAGATTAAGACCAAATTAAAGCCACCGATGCCATTTAATAATTGAAGACATAGACTTTGCAAGAACTTTATACTTCTCAAATTCCAGGAATTTAAAAAAATCCTAATTTTTTTTCTGCTCCTGGCTAGCAAAGCCCACGAGAAGAAACAAAAATGTGTTTTTCAACTGAATAAAAGCTTAGCACAATTATGACTGTGGTCATTCGTTCATTCATTCCCACGGCAATGTCCTGGCCAATAAGCGTCAATGTGTCTAGTTTCAACTTAAACAAAGGTTGTTACTTAACTGTTCCCTGATGTGTTGCTCATACCAAACTGAGTCAACAAGCCAAATACTCAGCAGCTCTTCTCATACCGTATAAATTGTTGTTCCCTTTGAGATCTAGCATTTCTATAACTGTCCTGATAAAGGCAGTTTAGCAGCATGACTGTTTCTTTAGCAATACCCAGGTATTGTATGATCAGCTGACTAAAACCAAATCTTCGGATTATCGCAGAAAGAGCCCACTTTGGTCTTTGCAAGAGAGTGTTGGTATCCAGTGAACTGACAGTCAGTTTCTTCCATTCTTAGCCCATATTCTGTTCTCTTTTGTCTATCTCTGGATTTAATTTTTTTCCTAATTTTTCTTTGTATGATCCTGATTCTGGCTGTTCCTCATCTCTTGCTATCTAGGTATTTCACACTATATCTTGTTCCACAATTCATTTCCAGCAATGTTTCTTACCTTGAAACCAATATTGGTCCTGATACCACATAAGGCATTGTGGTCTCCCAATCCTGAGGCTGCTGACATTTGTTCAGTGCACAAGGTTCCTCCTCTAATGCCTCATCTCCATAGCAGTTGATCACACTAAAAGTTGCTTCTCTGTTCCTCAGGCTCAAAACTACTCAGTAAGTTGCTGCTTCACTTCTCCAAATACATCAACAGCTGCTTAATGCACAGTTAACAACTTAGCAAGTTTAAACGGATAAATCAGAGCAGCTCAGCCTGAGGTGTCTTTCAAGCTGGGCTGCCCATGGCAAAAAGATGCATAGGTGCCTTGAACCAGCCTCAATGACTTATTAACCTTTTATTCATTGACCTACAGAATTGACCCTTCAAAGTTATAGGGACTGTGCACTTCTCAGACTGAGAACTGAGCATCAAATTTTTCATCAGTGCTCAGAGAAACAAAAGAATTTTGTGAACAAATGGTTATTTTGCTGCAGGGGTGAGCAGGCTAGTTTTGATTCAAATATTTCACACAGCTCATTGTGAAAAAAATGAAGTCCTTCAATTCTAGACTCGGATCCAAATCAGAGTGTAACTTGGCTCAGCTATTAGACTTGTGTCTAGCGAGATTGGGAGATGCTGGCAGATTAAATATACATTGTCAGCATTTCCTTTTAAAAAAAAACTTGGACTTGCTGCAGGCAAACTAATCCATGGTGACTGAACTTGCAAGTTCAAAGTCAAGATCAGTGCTGACCAAATTACAAATCAGATAACTAGAATTTGTGCAGCTTTGATTAATTTGCTAAATTTGACCCAACTCAAACACTTCGGGGTAGCTTTTTTATTTATAAAGCCTCACCACATGTACTTGGAAGGACACGTTGTCCCTTGTGACTCAATCATGCTATTTTTGCTTTCCCATTCCATGTTTTCCTCTGTCAAAGTGGGAGGCAGGCAAATGCTTGACATCTGGGCTGTAGTCACAGCAACAAAATAAATATGGAAAAAAAAATTCTAATTTGTTTCAATTAGTTTAGAAAAGCATTGATTGGTCATCTCTCGGGAAATCCAATGATGGAATGCAGCGGATGCAAGACGTATCCGTGCCTACTTTGTTGAATATATTGTTAACGCAAGCTCTTCATGTTTGTCGGTGGGAAAGTTCCTGTCACAGGGTGACATTTGTCTCTAAATGCAGTGATGCAATTCTGTTCATGTTTTTAATACTTCAATTTTGCTACTACTAATGTTCTACTAATATTGTTTTAGTTCCTAACTGGCTGCCACAAGTAATGCTCACAAATGAATTAAATTTCTAATAATGGCTGCAGTTATTCAAAGGGCTGCAGCATTCAGTTACAGCTATTTTGTAATCAACATGTTCAGTGATTTTATTACACACCTCTGGAGAAGTTGGGATGTGAACCTGCGCCTCCTGGCTCAGAGATAGGAACACTACCAAGAGCTTTTTAAACAGGATGACCATCTGCTTTAGGAATTCTAACCGATATTCAATTCCCTTGACTTCAATGCAAAGGGAGATAAGGTTGAGTGCTTAATTGAAAGTGGTTATAGATATTTTCAAACCAACTTGTTCAGAGATTTTATTCCGCACCTCTGAGACTTAGCTCAGAATTAAGGGCACTATCATGCACAACAAGGCCATCTGCAGCACTCATTTACAGATTTGCAGAGCTGAACTTCTAATATGGGATCAGGAACATGATACCCAGATTATTTCCAGGACCTGGCCCCAGACCATTTCAGTCACTCCAACCAATTTTCATATCCATTGGCCATAACTGGGCCAGAGATGAGTACAGTGGTGCTGATAATTTCCTGGACCTGGGGACTATACCTGAACAGCGATTTTCATAAGTAATGGACAGTTATTACTGGGCTTAGTATTGTCTTCATAGAAGTTTGGAATCCCTACAGTCTGGAAGCAGGCTAGTCAGCCTATTGAGTTCACTTCCACTCTCCGAAGAGCATCCCATCCAGATTCATCCACCCTACCCTACTCCTATAACCCTGCATTTCCAATGGTTAATACACATAGCCTGTATACCCCTACACACTATGGGCAATTCAGCATGGCCAGTCTATCTAAACTGCACATCTTTGGAGTACAGCAGATAGGAGAGCAGAGGGCCAGGAGCCTCACATGTCCAAACATCCATCTCACCATAAGATTAGTCTATTCTGCTAAAGCAGAGACAACTTAGTGCCACAATGTGAACACCTCAGTGGGCTATCCTTTTATTTTCCAGATTTGAGGCAGCAATCACAGTTCACACCAACTCCCTTATATGCAGTCTCAATGTGCCCCAGAGCGTTTGCTCTTCCCATTCTTGCCTTTGAAAATTTTGATCCTGGTCCTTCTTTAACAAGATCTTCAATGAGTTTAATAACAATTTATTTGGTGCGTTGTTCGCTAAGCACCCTCTGCCCTCTCATTTAAAATTGCAAAGTGTGAAGTAGAATTTGGAAGATGCATCTTTCAAAGGCTGAATTTGATTGAAAGGCAAACCAATATTGTTAGTTGATTAGCAATATTATGGATAGAAAAGGCTCTTGTTGTGTTATACTTTGTGAAATTCTGAAGGACCTCATTGCCATTAGTTTACCGTTAATGTAGCGTCACTTTTGCTATAGAATTGAGCACGGCTGTTGTGTTGTAGATTGTAGTTGCATAAACAGAAATAAGATGAATGATCAGTTAATCTATTGTGGCATCAATTTTTTCAGTACCTAAACAGGCAGTGTAGTGTTTAATGGTTCAGTTGTTCTATGTTCAATTATATTAGCTTGGGAACTGATCCATGCTTATTATGCTTGATTGGTTATGTCTGGGTGATGGCTTAGAGCTAAAAGAAACAGAGAGGGGAGATTCAAGATGGCAGTGACCCAGGAACGTCTGAGTCTGTAGAGCTCTGCCTAAGACTTGGGCAAAGTGGGTCACCCACCTTCATTTCACTCTTTACGTCATTTAAGATAGTTTTTGCCCAGCGTGGTTAGTCATTTTATATCAAAGTTAGATAGTTTGGTTTTGTTTCTAAAATGACTAAGTGCAAAAACTCCCGCAGCTCGCAACAGGCAGGGACCCCTCCCCCACCCCCTTCCGCAGCAGCAGGGACATCCAAGACCACCTCGGGGGGATTATCTGCAGAGGTGAGCCTGCTCTCCAGGATCGACAAACTTCAAGAGAAGATCGACGCTTTTATTGAAGAATCCTGGTCCAGGTGGGAGTCAATCTCAGTCATGCTGCAAAAGCATGACCAAGAGATCGAAAAACTCAAATAACACGTCAGAGGGGCAGAGCAACGGGCCACGGCCTCAGAGATGGCTGCCAAATCATCCGTAGGTCAGGTCCGGGCTCTCGAGCATCGAATCCAGACCGTGGAGGAGTGCATCGACGACCTCGATAATTGGGGGCATTGGAAAAATATTCGGTTGCTGAGCCTTCCCGAATGGGAAGAGGAGGTCCAGCTTGTGGATTTCTCGGAGCGATGACTCCCACAATTATTGAAGTTGGAATTGGGACCAGGCCGGGTGCAGGTGGAATGGACCCACTGGGTTGCTGTACGCAGGCCTGGATCGGACCGGCACCCCCGCCCAGTTCTAATGCAACTCCAATGCTGCAAAGAAAAACAAATGCTCCTGGAAGCCTCCAGAGTCCTGGGGAAGGATCTCCAGGCCATGATGTACAAGGGCTCCAGAACAATGGTATTCCAGAACTTCTTTCCAGTCGTGGTCCGCAAGAGGAGGGCATTCGATGAGGCAAAGAAGCATCTGAGAAACCTAAATATCCAATACTCCATGCATTATCCGGCAACACTGCACTTCAGCCATGGAGGATCTGTTTACAACTTTGCGTCGCCAGAAAATGCAAAAGAATTCTTGGACTCTCTTAAATAGACTACGGGACTTGAACCATATGGATAATGACTTTATTTTGCCACCCCTTTGTTTACCCCCTTTTTTTCCTTTTTTTCATCCTTCTTCTACATCCATCTTCTTTCATCTTTCCCAGGGGATGGGGGTGGGGGCAAGGCGCAGCTTGTTCCTTATTCTTCTTTTGGTTTCCTTTTTATAGTTTGCGTGGCATACTCAATTTGTGGGTGAGAGGGGTTTGTTTTATCTTGCACTTTTCTTAAGAGCGAGATTGTCCTCTTTTCTCATTTTACTTAGTTGCCTAATACTCGTCGGTATTGTAATTTTGTAATTTCATACATTCCTATTTTGTACCGTGTTTGCTAAACACACCCAGGTGTTGGTGTTGGGGGCGGAGGAGGGGGTGTGGTGGGTTACTCACTCTGGTTTTATAAAATACTTGAATTTGTAACTCCATTCTATAATGCCACGGCCGAGGGCAGGGCCCTAGCTAGGAGAGGTTATAGTGGGGTTATTGATAGGTAGTTATGCCCCCTGGGAGCAAGGGGGTAAGTCTCTTTCAAATATGTTTTGCGTTGCTTTTTTTACTTAGGAAAGCTTTTAATTGTGTTGGCTTAAATGTTGTAAAGAATTTTTGTATTTGTGAATTTTCTACGGTTTTCATTCCTCCTGGGGGGTCTCCTGCCTGGATGATCATGGCTAGCCATTCGCTTAGGTGGTGCACCTGGAATGTTAAGAGGCGTAATTCACCAATCAAATGGAAAAAGATATTATCAAATATCAAAAAAGGAAGGGTCAGCATAGCTCTCTTACAGGAGACACATCTACTTGACAAAGAACATTTAAAGCTACAACAGGATGGATTTGATCAGGCTTTTTTCTCATCTTTCAGCTCAAAAAATTGGGGAGTAGCCATTCTTATTCAGAAGAATCTTCCTTTACAAATGTTAAGCCAGATAAAAGATGAGTCTGGATGGTATAAATTGATCAAAGCCCTAATACATGGAGAGGAATATGGAATTTTGATTCTTTATTGCCCCCCCCGGTGCATCCCTTTAAATTTGTAACAGAAGCGTTCTCTAAGTTGATGGCTTTTGGAGTCTGCCATACAATTATAGGAGGAGATTTTAACTGTATTATGGGCCCAGAGACAGATAGGATACCAAAGAGCATTACAGGTATATCTCTGAGATCTAGGCAACTGGCAGACCTGAATAAGAAACTAGGGCTGGTAGATGTATGGACGTGCCTTCACCCCCAGGGTAGAGACTTTACTTTCTATTCTAATCCACACAAGTGCCATACCAGAATTGATTTTTTTTTGCCCCCTCGACCCTTTTGAATTCCATACTGTCTTGTAAAAATAGATAATATAGCTATTTCAGATCATGCTGCAGTTTACATGGAAGTCAAGATTAGGGATGATGGGATAGGCCCCTGACATTGGCGTATGGATCCCTTCTTATTGAAGGATAGCAAATTTATAAACTGTTTTTCGCAGGAATTCAAAACCTTCTGGGAAATTAATTCAGGTATAGCCAGTAACCCATCAATGATGTGAGAGACCACTAAGGCATATGCGTGAGGTTTGGTCATCTCATATTCTGTGACCCGGAAAAGACAAAAGGGAGAGCAACAGCACCTGCTCAAGGCTCGCTTGAAGGCAGCTGAGACAGTGTATCTGACAGGCCTTCCATTACTAAGTTACAAAGGATCACAGCCCTTAGGGCAGCCTTGAATACCGCACTTACCCAAACAGCAAAGCAGAGATTATTTGAATATGGCGACAAAGCTGGCAGATAACTAGCATATCTTGCTAGGAAAAAAAAAGGCTCCTCAAGTCATTACGTCCATTAGAGAAAGTGCTGGTACCCTGTCTTGTGATCATAAAAAGATCAACACAGCTTTAGAAAGTTTTATTTTGAACTGTATAAATCGCAGGACTGTGAGGATAGAACTGAGAAGATGGAATCCATCTTTAAAGATTTGTCCCTTCCGGGCTTAACCTTGGAGCAGGTGTCAATCTTGAATGCCCCCCTGACAACCCAGGAAGTACTTGATGTGGTTAGGCAGCTTCAGAGTGGCAAAGCACCTGGACCAGACAGATTTCAGGTTGAGTTCTATAAAGCCCTGAATATATAATTATACACATAGTCAGGGCTGCCTCCTGCCTTTGTTGAGAGAAGCAAACATCTCTCTTATTCTTAAAAAGGGAAAGGCCCCAGAAGATTGCTCATCATATAGATCCATATCTTTACTAAATGTGGATTTCAAAATTCTTTCTAAAATGTTAGCATTCAGATTGGAGAGGGTCTTACCATACATCAAAAAAGAGGACCAGATGTGGTTTATAAAGGGCTGCTGGTCAACTAATAAAATTAGAAGAGTCTTAAATATGATACAAGCCTGTCAACAGGGAACAATACTGGGTTTAGATGTCTCCTTAGATACAGAGAAGGCATTTGATCGGGTAGAATGGCCATATCTTTTTATACACTGGATGGTTCGGTGTCGGAAATGGGTTACTAAATGGGTTTCAGTATTATATAATGATCCCAAAAGCAGCAGTGATCACCAATGGCCTAAGTTCGATAGCTTTAGTGTTGGCAGGGGTTGTCATCAGGGATGTCCTCTTTCACTGTTATTATTCACACTAGTGATTACACCACTAGTGGAAGCTATACGAACTGACCCTAACATAACGGCTCTGACCCAAACATAAGTTAACTCTATATGTGGATGATGTCCTCCTCTTCTTAAGTGATCCTTTGATATCAGTGCCCCATCTAATCCAAGGGATCAATTTATTTGGGATGTGCTCAGGCTATAAAATCAATTTTGTGAAATCTGAGGCCATGCTGTTGGGAGGTCTTGCCAGTGTATCTAATTTACCGGATGAATCTTGCTTTCCTTTTCGGTGGTCACCAAAAGGTTTTCTGTCCTTAGGTATTTTTATCCCCCCAGTATTTGGTCAGCTGTATAAAGCTAATTTTGTGCACCTATTAGAGAAAACAAGACAGGACCTTCAACACTTGGGAGATCTCTCAATATCTTGGTTAGGCAGAGTAGCCTTAGTTAAGATGAATATTCTACCTCAAGTTCTATATCCTATGAGAATGTTCCCCCGATGCTGCCGAGACAGGCGTTATCTAAGCTCTATGGCTGGCTCAGCTCCTTTTTTGAAATCATAAATGGCCCCTTAACAAATTAGAAAAGCTGCAGCTCCCGCAAGCAAGGGGAGGACTAGATTTTTCAGATTTTAGGAGGTATCAATTGAGCTCCTTATTATCTTATGTAGCTGATTGGGTCTCTTGTGACCCACAGTCAATCTGGTTAGATATTGAGACCTCCCAAGCAAAATGTCTCCTCATCAATCTTTTATTTATGGACAAGATGAGAGCTATTATGGACGACTGTAAAAACCCTGTTGTATTAAATACAATTAAAGTCTGGAGGATAATGCGAAAAGTAGGTAACCTGCAAAAATCCTTCCCTTATACTCCTTTAGTGGGAGCACCAGGATTTCAGCCAGGGGTGACAGATGCTACATTTAAAACTTGGAAGTCCAGAGATATCTCCTGCTTTGGAGACCAGTTTGATGGGTAGGTTATGATGTCCTTTGAGCAGTTGCACAAGAAGTTTGGACTGCCTAACAGGGACCTTTTTGGGTATTTCCAAATATGAGACAATATACAAAAGAAGACCACACTGATGATTAATCCCTACAAATCGGATAAGGAAAGGAGAGTGCGATCGCCGCTGGGATCCCCCTCCGTTAGTAATCTTTATAATAAAGTATCCAAGGACATGAAACGATTATTTAAAACCTGGAATGAGGGTTGGAAGTCTCATTAGAAATGTAGGAGGACATCTGGAAAAATGTCAGAAAGTTCTCTATCTGTAACAGAACTCAGGCTATTCAATTAAAGATACTTCACAGGGCTCATATATCACCTGAACGACTCACAAAATTCAAGGCAGGAGCATCCCCAATGTGTCCTAAATGAAGAATAGAAACTGGCACTTTCACGTATTGTCTATGGACATGCCATAAGATCCAGAGGTATTGGGACAGAGTAGCGAATGCCTTGGCAGAGATCTTGGGTACGGAGATTAGATTGGATCCAGTGTCCCTGCTTTTGGGCTGTTCAGATTTTCCCTCCCTGGATGTGAACGAGAGGAAATTATTTACCATTCTTTCGTTTTGTGCAAGGAAAAATATTTTAGTGAATTTGGTAGCTGAAGGCCCTCTAGGACTTTCGAATTGGCACAGGTTAGTCATGGAATATATTCCTCTTGACATCCTCACAAATATGGTACACCAAAAAATGGAATTATTCTATAAAACATAGCAGCCCTTTTTGAACTACATCAACACAGATATTTCGGCCATATTGTCCAGGGCTTTTGTCTAGCTGTGGTAATGGTTCTGGCTGGTTCGGGGACTCCCGGAGGAGGAATCCCGTATAAATACAGATTTTATTATGACTTGAGGTAAATCTATTTTGAGCATGTATCTAGTTATTTAATTATTTTGTTGTTTATTGCTAGTAATGTATGATATTCTACTTTATTGGTTGTTTGTAGGATAGATTAGTAGTTAGTTGGGTTTTTCTTTCTCTTTTATAGGTTATTATTTTTTTCTTATTTATTTAATTTTATATTGATGTTTATACTTGCTTGTATTACTTTTGTAGCTTAGTAAAAAATCTTTAAAAATTTATTTTTTCAATAGATTAAAAAAAGAAACAGAGAGGTTGTTAGAACAAGTTACCGGGTTGGGTATGGTGCAGACATTTTGTGATTGCAGAGATATTTTAAAGCGCTATAAATAAAACTATTTGCATATTTAAAAGGCACTGGCATTGCTCTGGGGGTAAATCAGATATGTAGAGCAAACAGTAAACCAGTGAAGCACAAAGGAAGGTGGATAGATAGACAGACAGAAAGACAATCTATGGCAGATTGCACACATACATTCATTCTATGCCACAAGTGTGCTAGATGCTATGTTAGAGTTGCCTATTCCGTTAATAGCCAAATGCACACCTGAAGCATTCAAATGGCTAAAATAAAGTCCAACAGTAGTTATAGGCCCCATCTTCTGTATTTAACCTACGCCAACATACCCAATTAATCAGGTGGCATAGAACGACAGGTTTAAAGTTCCTCCTCTGATCCATTCAGGCCATTTGCTGTTTGTTTCAGTTGGGCTTCTGGCTAATATCTGAGCCATTTTATGGCTGTTTTCCTCACCCTACTATGGAATCTGACTTCTGGGACAATTTTGTCTCTGCAGCTGAAATGCTGGAGGCAGTGGGCACAGTTAATTCTTCTACTGGGGAATCACTTGGAAGAATCACATGTTAGAAGTTGCATTTATTATACCATGACTAAGGTGAGATTCCATGGGAAAAGCATAATTGAAAAGAAAGATAGACACAACATTGTGGAAATAAATTGGACGCACTCTATTTTAGAAGAGAATAAAGAGGGAAAGCCACTGCTGGTCTATGATATTAACTGACAGACAGTATTTTAGATGGTGTTTGGTCTGATGCTCTGAGTGTTATACAAAACAAGGATTCTTTAAAGTTGCTGTACAGCTTCTTTCCCACCATTATGAATGTAATGTATATGGTTAATTTTCACTGTTATGATATTCTTGTGTTCTGATATTGATTGTATCATTATCATCGCTGAAGATTATCTAAGTCTGTTACACATCATATTCATTGTTTTATTTTATCTTCAAATACACTTGGCATTGTCTTAAGATGGCAGCCCATCTCTGTTGCCTGGAAACCAGGTGTTGATGCCATGTTGCTAGTAATGGAGTCAAAACCAAGTTGTGTTAATCTAAGATGTTGCATTTTGTACATACCATGGCTGCTACTTTCCATTATTAATGAGCCCATTTCTTTTAAAAATTGGTCAATCCATGCATTCATTAGATAGAATATGTTACCTAATCCTGCAGTTGTTCTCTATGGTCATCTGGAAATCGCAAGAAGTATAAAGTTTAATGTATTGCTGGACTAGATTTCCAAGACCAAGTCTATGGTGCAGTTGGCTACAACTGTGGGCCCCTGCTGTACATATCAGAGGATGCCACCCTCGTAATCATTTTTGGACAATTGTACCTTTGATTAACTTCAAAGGAAGGGTCTCTGGACGCAATTTCTCTCCACAGATGCTGTCTTATCTGCTGAGCTTTCCCAGAAACTTCTATTTTTGTACCTTTGATTACTTTGGGTGGCATTATAGTAAGTATACACTATTCATTTGGGCTCATTTCATTTCCCTGACTTTCTTTACTGGTTTTCTTAGTCCTCTTAATTGAAATCCTATTACAAAGGGAGTACTCACAGAAATCCCAAAAGATTCCAATGTTAAACTAATGTGTAGGCTTTAATGGAATCCTTCTTGACAAGTGATAAGTTTGCTGCCACTTAACCCTTATTTTAAATGGGTTAACTTGTTGCTAGATAAAATAAAACAACTCCAGGTTATGATCTTTCTTAATTGCATGAATTTGCACTGATAATGTATCTCGCGCATTCTGTGTGAGTATGTGTCAGCACTAAACAATCAGGTTGGGGAAATAATGTGGGTCACAAAGCAAGATCAATGCTATGTCATAGCAATGCTAGAAGTAAGAGTTTGTGATAGGTAAGAAATTCTCCATCCTATTATAACTGTGTAAGAATTAAGCATTGCATTGGGAATTTGTTAACTGATCCTATCAAAGCTCACTTATAATCTATTAATATTAAAATCACTATTAATGCTCATTGTAAGGAGTACGTTTACACAAATCAGGATCCGTGGCTGTGAACCCATGCTCACAATCTGGTTAGAATTTACCAACGGTGTGTTTTAACCATACAACGGAATGTGGTCTTGAATTGTCTCATTTTGACAAATAGATTAGTCTTAAAATTTAACGCTGAAGGACAGAGTGTTGCATGCTTTGAAGCTGAGTCTGAACATTCAGTCTGAATTAACCTCAATGGACTTTTATTTATAGATTTAATGGCAATCTATCCATCATTACACAACATTAATGGTTCTGTGTTTGATGGAGTGCAACGACTCATTTGATTGTTCCCCCTGGGGAGTTAGTGTCCAACTTATACACCCATGAGAAACTCATTTTCCTAGGTTTGCTTTGAGGAGCTTCCATTTCAACATTTGGAACCTAATGAAATGCATGTGATTCGTTAATTTCTCATCAATCAAATCCAAGCACAGACCTGTTGCCACTGAAATGTGTCTGTCAAAAACGTGAAACTTTGGCTGAGTTAAGGGGGAAGGCTACTGACATTTTGCTCTTTGCTGTCAGTGGCTGAGCTTTGGCAGGTACAGGGACCAGATCAAAATACACTCTTTATTCTAGCTCTCAGTGCCTGGAAGAGATCCTGTGAACTAATAGAAAATGGGAATCTCACCACTTCTCCAGCAATGGCAAGGAAATTGTCACTTTGATTTCAGAGAGTGCTTCCCCCCACGTAATATTTAAATTGACATCTTATATGAATGTACTGACGAGATTTAGAGCAGTGTTATCACCTGGCTTTACAGGGGTGTTTTATAAATCTGTGTTCAGTTCCTCCAGAAAGGACTAATGATAGCTAACTCCTTAAATTCTGATAAAATTGCCAGTGGAAATGGGAGAGCAGGCAAAGTATGGTAAATTTAAGGAGACTTGTGTAGTTGAACTACATGAGCAAGTGATAGGTTAGGGCGAGTGAACGAAAATCAATCTCTTTCTGGATTGTGGAGATAAAATGCAATTACAGTCTTCTCTGTAATAAAGTTATGGAAGACAAAACAATGATCTGGACTTCCTTTAGCAGTTGTGGCTTCCATTTATGATTGCAGTCTGGGTTTTCTTTTGAGATGATTAGTGCCAATAATAAAGTAATACATTTTAATATTTTATTTTTAAAAACAAAATTCATGCAGTTTTATTAATTTTACCTCTCACACCGTTTGCTCAGGGTGGTGAGACAGCCTTGGAGACAGCTATCTCCATGGTTACCACCAATGCTGTTCTGCGTTCTATGCTTCTAAAGAGAGGAATAGATACTGTGAGCTTCTCCTCTTCTTTCCACCACCCCTACTCTCTCCACAGACTTGGATTTGTAGCTGCATAGTGCTCCATCTAAGCTGACAGCTAGGATAGGCAAGAGTAGATATCAGTCAGGTGTAGGTTTCAAATTTATGACTCTAAAGCTGTTCTATATTTCCTCTACTGTTTTAACTCTGGTAATTCAGTCAGACAAATATGCTGAACATGAAATGCTGACAGCAAACTAGAAAAATCTCAGATTTAATCTGTGAGAAACAAAGTTTGGGGCCAGGTAAAAGAACACACATATATGAAAATCAAAGTGAAGCTAGGAAAAGGTTTGAATGGAGTTGTTGTGGAGAAAATCTCTTTATTTGTGGAGGGATTGAAAGCCAAAGATATAGATTTAAAGTGTCAATAATCACTGACACCATGAGGAAAATCTTTCTCAAGTAGCATGTGGTCATCTGAAATGGACTGCCTGAGTGTGTCATCGAGGCAAATCTAATTGAGGGATTCAAGAGGGAATTGGATTGTTATCAGAAAAAGGAGACTGTGCATGGAAACCAGGTGGAGGCATCAGATGAATTGCTCCATTACAGAGCCAACATAGACTGAATGGGCTAAAGGCCTCCATCTGTGCTGGAACCATCCTAGAATTGTGGCTTCCATCGTAATGCTTCTGCCTTGAACCTGATCCATGCATCGACTCGCAACAAACAAGGCTCCTTTGGAGGAAGTATTGAAGGACTATACAAAGTCATGTAACAACATGTATCAGGAGAGGGGAAACAATTTTACATTCTTCATTTAGACAGTGGAAGTAAAGTGTGTGTTTATCTTTGTTTTTTTGTATCCGTGATGTATATTCATTCTTCAGAGAAAATCTGTTTCCGAACTTGTGTGAATGTATTTCTGAGTCTGCAACCAGCTTGTGGTAACATGTCTGGCAATCTTCCCTTTCTGGCTCATTACAGGAAACTGCTTAGATTCTCTTCTGTGTTTCCTGCTCATACACAGCAGAGGTGATGGAGCAGAGTGGGGTTGGATGAAGGCTTTTTTGGCAATAGGGATCTGTCTACAAGAGATCTCAGGTATAAATCTCTAGTGTCCATGCCAACACAATGCCTCGCTGTGCCTCCACAGCAGTTATTCTTAGCTTACATGTGATCGAAAATGAGCCATGCAAAGTATACCACAACCGAGACAAACCATTCCAGCTAATTGTACATATGCTACACTTGGGACCAGTCTCAAAACAGATACTACAGCTTGTAACTTTGTAACAATTCTAGATAAATATAGCAAAGAACAATGTTTTTATCCCCTTATCAATGTTGTTATGTTTGACAAGAACATTTTTTTTCAATTGCAGAAACTATTTCCTTATATAAGGGCTGAAAGGGCTGTGAAAACATAAAATTGTAATTTTTTTGACTGAATGGGATTTTTAATGCATCGCTATAAAGTTTTTGCAGGTTAAAAAATTGACAAGACCTTTTTTTTTAATTTGGAGTGACCTTTTCAGCCTGTATTCTCCAAGTTGTGTGTTTTGGTCAAACACTTATGATTAGGAATTATGCAGAAAGTGATTCTTAGTGATAGGTGACAGGAAATGAATATATTTTGAAAAGTGAAGAGAATTCAATGCCTGTCAGATACAGATCTTTCAACACTAAGAGATTGCATCATATTCAAATGTTGGCTTATTGAATTTATTAATAGTTTAGTTTCTGTATAATTTATTTTTAATGGTTGTAAAATAATATCTTCTCAGCAAATACAATACTTTTTTTTCTGTACTATTTGATGGCAGGATTGCTGAATAAAGCTTAAAGCAAGAGGCCAAGTTAAAACGTGTTCTTTATTTCTTTCAGAACTATCTTTCTACCAATTGAGAATACTTTTAGAATGTGGGTCTTGTACATCCCCTAAACTGACCTTTCTTTGTGCTGCATTGACCTATGTCCTAGTTGGTTTGATAATGACTTGACTGAGATTTGCTCATGTTGTATTTGCTGCCAAATCACAAAGGACCTGACATTTTTCTGGTCAATAAATGTAATGAAAAAGTGGATGTAAATAAATAGTGGTGCAATGTTGAGATGAAGAGCCAGGGGAAGGACCTTTCCAGTTTATTGCCTCTTTGAACATTACTAAAGCCTGCAAATAAGAATTATTAAGGCAAAGCCCTAGCTAAGAGACCAGTTTAACTCATTAATTACCAATCATGAATAAAAAGATCCTATGCAAAGTTACTTGGCTATGGGGTTTTATCAAAAGAAAATCCAGCTCAGATCGCATATTAATGATCTTAAGAATAGGACAGTGTTGAAGTATTATCAAGGCAGTGACAGAAGCAAGTAGTGCAGAGGAGGATACTGCCTGAGAGCTTACTATACTAGGCATTTAAGACTAATATTAGGCATTATGTAACTTGGGAATGGCGAATTATGTATGGAGGAAGACATGTTGTGTATTTAGATTGACGAACTAGAAATTTGTTTTCCTATACTGTCTAAATATGTTGCTCATTGTGGGCTTTGGGGAAAGAGCAGGGCCTTAGGACAAATTGGGGATCTTCTTCAAGAAGCTAGCACAGAGTCAGTGGCTGTATGATTCTATGGTACAATTATACTGTGTCACTAAAACATATTGGTAGAGGAGAGAGCAGCCCAGGAGCAGAGAAGATAGAGAAGGTGCACCTCACCCTAAAAATCAGTCCACTGTGCAGCCAGGCACCTGGGCATGATGGACGACTGCAGTTAGTATATTTATTCTGTGCCATTGTTTCATGAGAGTCATAAATTTTTCTTTGCAGTGTGTGCATGCGTCCTGTTAATAACCCATCTGTTCGTTAAATGTATTACTTCTGTTTCAGAAGTTTAAAAAAAATCATTACTTCGTGCCGTGATTGATATGTGTTCATTTGTTCACCTGTTACAATTCACACTTCAATGCCATGTGTTCCTGCAACTTTGTCAGCATTTTATTAATAACTTTCTACTGCAAGCTGTTTTTTTTTTACTTTGAATGAAACATCAGCTGCAAAATGAATGGACTGTTCTCATTGCACAATTAATTTATGAATACTGGTTGTTAGAATTAAGATTCTGCAAGATCTGGGAGAGAAAATTGCCAATGTGTGAAGCTTGTTGCAAGATTATGACAAGATTCAACAGTAAGTTACAGTTTATTTTGCAGTCAGACATACCATTCATTTATTTCACCACTACTTTCACAATTTGAGGAGAGTTGGATTGAGGAGGGTTCCCTGGTGAAGATGGATGGAACCTGTAGGCAAATAGTGCAAAAGGTAAGAACTGACCAATTAAACCATTTTGCAAAGATTCTGCTGATCCCCATTGAAGTTACAAGATAATTGAAAAACCTTAATGCTTTTTTTCGCTCACTTTCCTTTAATCTCTGTGGACTATGCAATATTCCTTAGTTTAGTATAGAATGAATAATCTAGTTGCATATCACCTGCCCCTTTGGTCAATGCCATTTGAGAAGCAACTAGTGATGGCAGCTTTTATAAAGGTGCAGAATGTCCCTTCCTTGATTTTACTTTTGTTGACAGGTAACTGTCTGTTGACCTGTGACTCCTCCTAGTGGTACAAGTAAGATGAGCAACTTTAGGTTGCATAGGTATGTCTTGGAGTTGCACACAGATTAGAATACACTTGTGAACTGGAACTTCACTAGATTAGTTTTCTGGCCTTCAAAAAAATCACAATTAACTTCAAGTTGTCCAATTTAGTGGAAGTAACTTTATATTAAATGGAAAATGCAAGCAAACATCTGCAGATGCTGGAGATCTAACATAAAAGCAGAAAGTGCTGGAAAAGTTTAGGACTTTCTGTTTTTATATTAAATGGAAAATATTGGCAAAAGACTGTAATCATTGCAATAAATCTTCAGTCTTTTGCAGCAAACAAGTTCAGTCAAGAGCAAAGCACAATGTCAAAATTAATTTGCAGATTTTAGTTCAACTTCTCAACTTCCTCTCCTAGTTTCCCACAATTTTCACAATCCTGAAGATTGAAATACAAACAGAAAGAACTGGAAACATGTAACAGGTCCAGCAGGATCTGCGGAGAGAATTTTTAGTTTTTTAGGTCAATAACCTTTTTTCAGAACTGGGAAAAGGTAGAAATATAATAGATTTAAATAGATGAAATATGGGAGTGGGGAGAAAAACTGTAAGGATAGGTCTGGGATGATGGGAGACTTTAAATGACAGCAGTGTTAACATGAGTAGGCAAAGGGGAGATGTAAAAGGGCAGGTCTGAATAATATAATGATGAACAGCTGCCTTCATAAAGCAAAACCAAGCAGAAAACTAGACTCAGACCAGAATATGGAAAGTAAAGGTAATATAAAAGGGAGTAGAAATTACAGTCTGAAATTGTTGAACTCAATGTTGAGTCCAGACATCTGTAAAGTGCCTAATTGAAAAATGAGGCACTGTTCCCTGAGAAACACTGGAATTACTGGAAAAACTCAACAGGTCTGGCAGCATCCGTGAAGATGACATTCCTGATGAAGGGCTGATGCCCGAAAAGTTGATACTCCTGCCCCTCAATGCTGCCTAACCTCTGTGCTTTTCTAGCGCCACACTCTTTGACCCAGCATCTGTGGAGAGAAATCAGCGTTAATGTTTTGTGTTCAATGACCCTTGTTGTTCCCTGAGATTCAATGGAGAGCAGAAACCAGACGGCATCATGAGAACAACGGTGGAGAATTGAAATCACAGGCCACCATATGCTTGGAATCTGAACCACAGGTGAGCAGTGAATTCAGTCTGCAAGAAACTTGTAATGTGTGGTTTCACCTGGAAGGAGTGTTTAGGACCTGGATGGTGAGATAGGAGGTAAAAGGTCAGGTGTTCCATCTTCTGTGCTGGGAAGCCATGTTTTGATAATGGCCTCACATTAGACATGACAGATAGGGAGTTTGATTGGATGGATAATGAGGACAAGGAATAACTTATCATGGCTTTGGGAGGACAGGGAAAGGGTGAGAGCAGAAGTGTGGGAAACGGGATGGTCAGGATTGAGGGGCCTATTGACTGTAATTGGAGGGAAGTTTTAGTCGAGGAAGAAGGAAGATATTTAGAAAGTGCCTTTGTGGGAACTTGTGTTGTTCTTTTTAAACACTGTAACAAGTTCTGCTGTCAACCGCCAAAGAGACTGGAAAGAGCAGATCGTTCTGAGGAGTGTATAAAAAAGATTGAATTTAAGAGGTGGAACTTAAATTTTCAGCACTAGCCAGGCACATAGTGAAAGAGGATGGAAATACATTAAGTCAGGTTTTCTTTTCTCCAGGGCCTTTTCCCCACATTGGAATATCTCTGCAGCTTTCCCAGGTGGTGCAAATGAAGTCTGTAGTTGGATTGGGTAAGGGTTAATGTCAGGGCTTTGTTGTATCCAGGGCTGTCAGTCATTTCAAGGTGCCAACTTTTGTTTTATAATTCCTCTATGAAGTATCTTTAGATTTCTTACTTTGATAAAGGGAGGAAAATTCCAAATTGTTGTAGACAGAGTTAGCACTAGAATGCATGGGGGTCAACCAGATAACCTGTCTGCAGTGGGTAAGTGGATGCAATGGGCAGCACAGTGGCTCAGTGCTTAGTACTGCTGCCTCACAGCGCCAAGGACCTGGGTTTGATTCCCGCCTCGGGTGACGTTCTGTGTGAAGTTTGTACATTCTCCCCGGGTTTGCGTGGGTTCCCTCCCATAATCCAAAGCTGTGCAGGGAAGGTGAATTAGCCATGATAAATTGCCCATAGTGTTAGATGGCTTAGTTCGGAATAAATATAGAGTAGGGGACTAGGTCTGGGTGGGTTACTGTTCAGAGGGTCAGTGTGGACATGTTGGGCTGAAGGGCCTTTTCCCATACTCTCGGGAATCTAATCAAATCAGCAAAAAGGCTTGCTACTGGCAAGAAACCCCCCACCACAGCCAGAACACACTAATGGGAGAGTGCGTATCTATGTGTGCTGTTCTGTTTGGCTGGATGTGTGTTTGCATGCGTGTCTGCACGTGTGTGTCTGCATGTATGTGTTTGTGTGTGGTATGTCTGTCTGTGTGTGCCTGTGCATGCGTGTGTGTTGTGTGTCTATATGTTGTGCGTCTGTATGTTGTGTGCGTGATGTATCTATGTGTGGTGTGTCTGTTTGTCTATATGTTTGCGTGTGTACCTGTCCGCATGTGGTGTGTCCGTGTCTGTGTAATTCTGTGTCAGTTGTATGTGTGTGTGTCTGAGTGTGGGGTGATGGGGAGGTGGAGTGTTGATCTTCAGGAGGAATTCCCACCCTCTGGAGCTGTCAGCCAGTCTGACTGACTGGTATCACCTGTCAGTGCTACAAATTCAGCCCTGGCTTCAAAAAAGACAACATGAATCATGGCCTAAGAAATGTTTGGAGTATTGGGTGAGGAAAGTTTGGAATGCTTAGAGAGGGAGGTGTGAGGAATCCCTTGTGGGAGTACTGTTGGGCAAAGTGCATGCCCTCATGATGGTACACCCTCTTCCTCCCTGCCATTTCGTAGATTTACACCCACAGATATCAATTGCATTTTGGCACAAGAAGTGTATTATGAGGATCAATTGAACTTTTAAGAAACTTAATTGACCCTCAACTATTTGTTCACCATATGGTAGGAAGGTTGCCAATTCAGACCCCATCCACTCTTTATATTCAGGGTGTCTGTTTAGATTTAGATGGGAAGGGTTACCCTATATTTCATGCCCACTGCCAAAAATATGCCCAGCAAGGCACATAATATCCATAGAGTCATAGAGATGTACAGCATGGAAACAAACCCTTCAGTCCAACCCATCCATGCCGACCAGATATCCCAACCCAATCTAGTCCCACCTGCCAGCACCTGGCCCATATCCCTCCAAACCCTTCCTATTTGTATTCCCATCCAAATGTCTCTTAAATGTTGCAATTGTACCAGCCTCCACCACTTTCTCTGGCAGCTCATTCCATACACGTACCACCCTCTGCGTTAAAAAGTTGCCCCTTAGGTCTCTTTTATATCTTTTCCCTCTCACCCTAAACCTATGCCCTCGCCAGTGTGGGGAAGATGTCACTACACTGTACACGAGCACAAACTGCCATTGACTCTGCCACCATCTTTCTCACACAGAAATTCTAGGAGTCTTTCGCAATTGAATGTCAGGGATGGAGCCTTGCTGCAGTATGGCAGCTGTGGCATTTGGTTTTAGCCGTCTTTCTGCATCCTTCAACTGAAAACTGTAACTAGTAGGAAGCCATTCATAGCACAAGGAGGATAACAAGAACTCTGGGACCTCAGTGAATAGTGGCACCAACTAATGCTTAATCAAGGATTGAGAAATAAATGGGGATGATGCGAATTGAAGTTGTACCTTTACTCTGGGTCTAATTACTGAACGATGGGAGCTATTGTCAGAGCATGTGGAACAGTAGGGCTCCAAGTAAGATACCTTCACTTACCATCTTCTTCATATAATTATGTCCGATAAAGCCAGCGGGGAGAATAAACTCATTGTACGGATACAGAAAAGCAAACAAAGTAAGGAAAGAAAGATTGAATTAAAAGATATCGAAAGAAGAGGCAAGAAAATTTAAAGTGTGAAATTCTTAAAATCTCATAAGAATAATTTACCAGCCAAATTAATGAGGCCCCACAGTTTAAATTGTTCACTATTGGGCAGGAAAGATTGATGGTTGTTGTCTTATGTTATTAAAATACACTTTATTGCTCTTTGCAATGAGTTCAGTTGAAAATTAATGTGAAAATTCAGCAACTTTTCAGAAAAGCAGGGCAAGTAAACGTGGGATGCCACTTACGGGCAGTAAATCCTGGAACAGTATAAATTGACCAGCAAGTTCTAGAGATTCCCAACTCATGGTTTATCCCATCCCTACCGGTCCAGTCTGATGGCTAGCACATTATTAATGATTTGTATCATAAACATGCTGTTAATTCTCTGGCAAGGAAATACTTAGTTGCCATAATAACAATGTAACCAGAGACAGTTACAGTGTGGTGAACTCAGCCTGGACAATCACAAAGACCAACGTCCCACCTATAGAATTCATCGACCTGGCCCGCTGTCAAGGAAAGGCTGCCAACATTCTCAAAGATCCATCCCACCTTGGCAATGTTTTTCTACAACCTTTACCATCAGGGAAAAGGTACAAAAGCCTGAAAACACATACCAGCTGGTTTCGAAACAGTTTCTACCCCACTGTTGTTAGAATACTGAATGGACTCACAAACTTTTAACATTCGCCCATACCTGTGTTTTTATTTTTGCTGCTGTTTACCTATTATTTACTTACCAATGCTACTTAACTCTGTGATCTCTCTGTATTACTCGCAACACAAAACTTTTCACTGTGCCTCGGTACACGTGACAATAAATTCAATTCAATATATTGGAAACTGCTAAAATGCATCAGTTTTCAACATAGCAATGGTAAAAGCAGTAAATTAAGATGAAATACTTTACTTTCTTCATCACATTAACATTGTACCCATTCCAATGTAATTCCACTTCCATCTTATTTAGCGTCTTCTTTAAGAATAGGAAGATCTCCAGAATAGATTCCTGACACCTTCAGTCTAAGTAATGTCTCTTCCCATCATTCATTGTTGAGGAGAAAAAGGGAGAGAATTTCTGCGGGATAAGGAGGTGACAAATACTCTGTTTAATGGAACAGACAACCAAACAAGTAAATACTGTTAGTGAGAGAAGGAATGAGTTGAGGTTAATGAAATATGGAGTGATTTGAAGAGACAGTTTCTGCAGATCACTGGTATTTTTAAAGACAATAGTTATTTCACTTATTACATTCCAGAATACTCAATGTTAGAAATATTTCTTGTAAACACCATGAATAGCAAAGGCAGTTCTATTTGGAAACCAGTAAAAATGAAGAATTTCAGCATTAAAACTGCAGCTGGCTGGGGTTAGTGCTCCTGATGTAATAATGATGGGGCTATACAGGAAAGCAGGCTATAAATCATTTATATGCACTGGGTCCATGTTCAGTGTACAAATAAATCGAGAGAAAAAATCTCCACTGCTAAGATTAGGAACAAATATTGAGTCCTCTAAATATTTTAAAAATTGTAAATCATTTGTTATGATGGATCTCAATTGGTACATTCCATTTTCCTTCTGTCTTGTGTCTCTTCAGGCATTAACTACTTAAATTCCACAGTTAGCATTGAAGTATTGAGTGATGGATTTATAAGATTTTAGGGTAAGGCTCTGTACCTAATGTGTAGTGAAACTATAATTGCATTTATAAAGAGAGATTTTGTTTCATATGACACATAAGGCTTCATATGGCAAATGTATTTTACCATGGTTGATGTGTTCCCACCAGTTGTACACTGACCCTAGACTTCTGAAATGAATTAAATGTTAAGAAAGTGCCACTCAGTTATGCCCCACTGAGGACTAACTTGGAAATACCTATCCCAGAGCTTTAAGTAATGAGCTGCAAAGCAGCAGATTCAATTAAACATAATCCTAATGGTCAATGATAAAGTCATAGAGACATAGGGTCATACAGCATGGAAACAGATCCATTGTTTCAACTCATCCACACTAACTAGATGTCCCAATATGACATAGATCCATTTGCCAGAATTTAGTATGGATCCCTCTAAATCCATCCTATCCATTCACCCACAAAGGAGGACGATTGTGATTGTTGGAGGTCAGTCATCTCAGTTCCAGGACAGCTCTGCAGCAGTTTCTCAGGGTAGTGTCCAAGGCCCAATCAGTTGCTTCATGAATGGCCGTCCCTTCATCATCAGGTCAGAGAGTAAGGATGTTCATCAATGATTGCACAATGTACAGCACCATATGCGACTCCTCAGATACTGCAGTATTTCATATCAAAATGTGACAGGATCTGGACAAAATCCAACCTTGATTCATAAATGGCAAGTAGCATTCATGCCACACAAATGTCAAGCAATGACCATCTCCAGTAAGACCTATCTAATCACTACCCCTTGACATTCAGTGGTGTTACTATCACTGTATCTCCAACTATCAGCATCCTGGGAGTTACTGCTGACCATGAACACAACTGGGCTCACAATATAAATACAGTGGCCACAAGAACTTGTCAGAAGCTGGGAATGCTGCAGTAAGTGACTAGCCTCCTGAATCATCAAAGCCTGACCATCATCTACAAGGCACAAGTCAGGAGTGTGATGGAATACTCCCCACTTGACTGCATGGGTGAAGCTCCAACAACACTCAAGAAACTTGACACTATCCAGGACAAAGCGACCCACTTGATTGGCAGTGCATCTACAAATATCTACTTTCTCCACCAATGATACTTGGAAGCAGCAGTGTGTACTATCTACAAGATGCACTGCAGAAATTCACCAAAGATCCTCAGACAGCACTTTGCAAACCCACAAACATTTCCATCTAGAAGAACACAAGCAGCCAATATATGGGAATATCACCACCTGCAAGTTGCTCTCCAAGTTACTTATCATCCTGACTTGGAAATATATTGCCATTCCTTCACTACTGCTGGGTCAGAATCCTGGAATTCCCTCCCTAATGGCATTGTGGGTCAACGCACAGCAGTGGACTACAGTTATTCAATAAGGCAGCTCACCACCACCTTTTCAATGGCAACTAGGAATGGGCAATAAATGGCGACCAATCAGCGATATCCACATCCCATGAGTGATTGAATAAAAATAAAGCTAAAGACATCTGTAGTCTATTTCTGAAATACAGAGGCTTAGTGGATCAGGACTTCTCTAACTGATGTAGCCACATAATGTGATAGGTTATTTCATTCCCCTCATTCCTTTCAGCCAGATTAATAATTGGTTATTGGAAGCTGCAGGAAAGGGTTTCATTAATCACACTAATACCATCAGGACTATTATGCCAATTGGTGGCCATGTTGAGTTGGTGGCCAGTACAAAGGGACGTAATAATTTAGATGTAGGTCCTTGTGCTGCTATTGAATATATCAACATTACTAGTACCTATTGCTAGTTCCCCTGATCCTTGCACAGGTCTCAAGAAATTACTGTCCCAGTCTATACGTACTGTAATTGCTCTGCTCCTGAGTGCAGGCACAATCTGAAGACCCACTGCATTAACGTTGTTAATATCACACAACATCAGGTTATAGTCCAACAGGTTTATTTGGAAGTACTAGCTTTTGGAGCACTGCTCAGGAGTCCCTCCACATCATGCAATGACCTTGCTCGGCCAGTTCAAAGCCAAAAAAATCTTTCATTTCTGCACAGTGACTGGTAACTTCACAAACTCCTGTCTATTTTTATTTCAAAAATATGCTTTATTCATAAAAAATAATCTCTTTTTATGTGTACATCAACACAAAGACAGTTCAGTTCTGCATAGTTATATATCAAGCAAACAAACAAAATGTTGAATTTTGACTCTGTCCCAAAAAAAAAACCCCAAAGACCTCTTTTGCACTATACTAATATTTACATATTCATGAGACACTAGTGGGGATCTGATAACTGAATGGATCCCATTTAACTTCAGCAGAAAGACCTCAGACAGTGGGTTTTCCCCAATGTGCCTTGGCAGGAGATGGCCAAGCTTTAGTGCATTCCTCAGCACGTTGTCCTGTCACTCTAGATAACACTTAGATGAAAAACAGTATTAGAATTGAAGATACATTCTACACCCATTTTATTAAACACAAGAGTCATGGTAAGATACAATCAGCACATAGAATGTTTGTACTGTAAAGGTTTTGAGCTGATATTATTCCAAATTTATGAATTAGGTTAAAAAAAGGGAAGGTGACAGTGGGAGATGGTTGGTAGTTGTGAGAGTATGCAAATAAGACTGTTAATGTAATTAGTACATCTGAAAGATAAGTGAATCTGTGAAAAGTGGTGAGTACATTTCTCTCAAAGCTAACAAATAATTTTTTCTGGAGTTCTATCTGTTGTTCTTGACGGGTGATCTTTGTGAATGTCCCACGACTCCAAGTTGATAGTTTGATGTAAAATGAAATGATAATTTTCAATGTGAAGAGTTGGTCCAGACGTTTTCACTGGACAGTGGTGTGGGATGTACACAGATTAATCTGGACACTTCAAACCTTTTTTTCAAGATGGCTAGAATTGAAAAGCAGCATAATTTTTGCCAGACCATGCTTGAAGAATTATGAATGGATTATAAAGAGAAGGTGTAGAAAATGTTTTGCCAGAATGATAGCTGGAAGGTTGTACCTATCAGGAAAGATTGAAAAGGCTGGGACTCTTTTTTTTCTCTCTTGGAAAGTGAAGACTAATGGTGACCTGATGGATTATGAAGAAAGTTAGTAGGCTAACTGCAAACACAAAAGATGCTTCTACTTGTTGGCAAAACCTAGAGACCATAAGTATAAGATAATTGATAAATCCAAATTCTGATAAATTATTTAGCCAGACAATGATAAACATGTGAAATTGACTTCTACATAGAGTTACTGATTGGAATGACATCAATAGATTTAAGGACTTATAGATAAGCAGATAAGGGAGAAGGAATACAAGGCTATGCTGGTGGATGAGGGGTGAGAAGAGGCGAGGAGGGGAGGACACCATTTGTGAATGGTGACTGTGACATGGTAGGTGTGAGGGGGAAATAGGATGAGGGTGATTGAGAGTTCCTGCTTAGGTTGATATGTAAGATGTCTGGAGAGAGTGGGTTGATTTGAACTTCAAGCATGCTGTTCTAGGAGTCAGAACAGAGCTCAGCCCCTGAAAATGTTTTCTTACTGATCTGTCGTGCTCTCCTGGATCTTTTTAGTGTATTGTCTCCAGGGTAAAAGGATCATACATCATTTGCTGGATTTATCATCCTGTGGAAGGCAGGTTGTCCTGTTCTTGCCATTATTGGGCATGCTCAGTTCATTGCAGCCTCTCAATCCAGATATAAGTGAGAGACACAGGGAAGGCAACCACTGCAGTTTCCCCTTCAATCTGTGGTTGCTTCAGCCTCAAACAGCCAATTGTTGGACACACATTGGTAACCCTTGTAATAGTCCCTTAAATTAGAAATCCTTCCTGTGGTTGAATGGCATACATTCCTTGCCACCCCTCTGTCATCCTCTTAGGCTGGTGGAATGGTTGGTGGGAGAATGTTGATGTCATTGCTCTGGGTAAGTGCATCAGCAAAGACCACCCAGTAGGTTCGCAACCTTGAACTTGTCCAGCAGGCTTTACATGAAGAAGATTCTGCCCATGATATCAGTGCTCTGCTGGAATAGTGGATCACAAAGGCATGTAAAGAGCCTTTGCTACAGAGTACAACTTTAGTCTTCTGCGAATCATGAACTTGCTTTTCTCTGTCAAATATAGATGGCAAAGAAAAATGAAGAGACCAGAGCAATTGCCTAGGAAGTGAGTTCTACTTGTTCAGCACAGTGCTGATGAGATGAAAGGAAGACTTGTGTTTATATAAGCATCTTTCATAGTCTCAGGAAAACCCAAAGTAGTCTACAACCAATTACGTACTTTTGAACTGTTTTAAGGATGGTTGCAGATAAGATGAATTATTTAGAGATTATTATATAAACAGGTGCTAAAATGCAATCTCTAACCCCTGATCTTCAGAATCCCTGACGCTCTATAAAAATTACAACACTTGGTTTTGGTTGCTTTTAAAGAATCTTAAGTAAGTGATGTTTCTGCACTGTAGGTTAAACATTCAAGTAAATTTGATTGTCCAAATGTCCCAACAGTTTGAATTGATGCCCTGAGATGAAAGATAATTTACAATTTGCAGACAGAGTCGACTCAGACCGAACATGTTCTGGAGTTCAGCCACTTACAGCATGTGGCTAACTTCATCACACATTCTCTGACAAATAGAGTGTCATCAGCTCCTGCTCCTGCAGTGATTGCATACCTATATGCTCCTGCCTGTAAACTTTAAAGTGGATTGTGGGTCACTGGCTGCAGAGTACTTCTGCTTGACCTCCACAAAAATCCTTCTGTTGGATTTTCATTGATTCTCCCCAAAAAGCGAGTCTTATAAGGACGTTTCACATCAGAAATCTCTTATATCACCATGGCAACAGAAACTAAGAAAAGGCACCACTAGAGCAAGAGCTACAGGTTCTTCAAAGACCCTGAAAATAACAACAAAAGCCAGAAGTGAAACATTTCAACAATTTAGCAGCTCTGCTAATAGGTTTAAAGAATACTGTATGAAATCAGAATAAAGGTTTCAAAGTGTATTTTTCCTGTAGTTCTATTTAATTTTTCTATTCTATGTATGCATGTTTTCTTAACCCCCCTCTTCTTCCTCTTCCACACATATCCTCAGCATCAAGCACTGACATGAGGCAGACTCTTCAAAATCCTGACCAACATGTGCAATGGCAGGTCAGTTGGGAAAATTTGGAAAATCAGAAAAATCAGGTTCTCAATGTTGAGAAAAAGAGTTATAAATCACACAACATCAGGTTATAATCCAACAAGTTTATTTGGAGGTAGAAGCTTTTGGAGCGCTGCCCCTATGTCAGGTAGCTCTGAAAGCCTGTACCTCCAAATAAACCTGTTGGACTAGAATCTGGTGTTGGGTGATTTTTAATTTTGTTCACCCCAGTCCAATACTGGCACCTCCACATCGAGTAAAAATAAGTCAGATTTTCCATTGAAGATAGTAACAGTGAGACAAGAATCTCACTAATGATCAGTGAGGGGGCAGTCTGCATGTCTTATCATCTCATTCTTACCTAATCTCACCTCAACTATGCGCATTTTAGGATTTTACCAGGTTGTGGAGAGAAACTGGATCGTGATAATTTCCAACATGAAATTCAGAGCAGGTATCTGGTGCCTGTGGCTTGCAGCTTGATCCTTCAGGCCTCCCTCTTGGCCAACATCTCAGTGCACCTTACTTGGGCAGTGACCACCTTTGTCCAAGGAGATTGGCATTGGGCACACCCAAGGCACATCCCTGATACATTTATTATTTGCAGTTCAGCACTTTGGAGCTCACTGACACATTAACTTGCAGAGCTGCTGCCAGGCCACTTTGTACATAGGGACCGGCACCAATTTCATATATCAGAGCAAGTAGCATCGTAGAGCTCTTAGTATGCTCCCTTAGTGTTCTGTCACATCATGTCTACTTGGATTCTCATAGCATTGCTTGTTTTGCCTTGTTGCACATTGTTTCATTATTCAGATCTTATAGGCTCACAGTATGTCCATCCTGCCTTGCCTTTTATTGAAGACACAAATCCAGGCTGATTGTTATGGTTTCCTGCAGTGCTCAGCCAAGTGAGTGCATTTGTTGTTCAGTTATGCTAATGTCACTTGCACAGCAGCTTCCTTGGCAAATACACAAATGTGCTTTGACCAAATTCAAAGTAGTCCTTCATGAAGTCAAGGAGGATTGTTGTCAGTTAAGGGCAGCATCCAATCTCAGTCCAGGCACATGGCCACACTCAATGGTTGTCTGAGTTGGGGGTCAGTATCACTCAGTCCAGGGAGTGGGCCAAGGGCAGTCCTAAAGGGCCAGTGCAACCAGTCCAGAAATTAGTGCTCAGTTAAGGAGCTCCACAGACATGAGACAGGGGTCTATTAACTCACCAATTGGGGCTGTTATTTCAGTCAAGGGATGAGCCACAGTCACTACTGGGGTCTGCCCACTTAAGTTCAGAGAAGGTCATCAGTGTGTCACTGCTATGATAGGCAAATTGGAAAGTGAATGTAGGAATTGGAGGCAGCATGCTGGACTGCAGAGGGGGCAATAATTGTGAAGAGTGCAATTCAATATATAGACAACAGATCATTGGAAGGAATATGTTACTGTGGGAGTAGGATCATTGAAGGTCTGCACAATGCTGGCTTTGACGGGGGAATAGTGCGAAACAATGTTTGGCGTAGCTATCCCTGACTATGCTCAGGGATAACGTGGGGTGATAATAACTTAAATGAAAGTGTTGGGTGGGAGCATGTGGAATTTCAGAACTGATAGGGTCAGCAGAGATTGCAATGAGGAAAGCAATATTAAGTTTGAGGCTTCATCTAGATTAAGAGGCTGAGCCTGTGGCTCACTCTGTGAGACCTGTGAGCTGCACCAAAGCATGAAGCTGATTATCTTTCACCTTGTACATATTTGACAACATCATCTTCTAAGCGATGCTACCTTTCTTGAGGATATGGGGAGACAGTAATATTTCAATATTCCAAATGGATTTACCATCTCCTGTGATATTTACAAAACTTGACCCTGTTGGAGTCCTCCATGTCCCATTGTCTTGGCAATTATGGTAAATTGTTATTTACAATGTGAATGTTGAGTGCTCACATTACTTAGGACCTGTTTGTTTTCGATATTCCTCCATTGGAACCATGACCAATGGATCCAGCTACCTCAGGAGTTAATATCACTGTGACATTGCACAATGAAGATTCAGAGAAATTGAGGACAAATAATTGTGGCAGCAAGCCCAGACCAGCAGCAACCTACAGCAGCTGCCGAAGAACCTCCTTACCAAATGACCCCTATAGAGTCTCCTCAAGATGTGCAGGAGAGCCAGAGTCTTTTGTCTTTAATGCCATTTCCTCCAGGTAAGTGAGGCACAGACTGAGGATGTCCCAGGAATCTGTCAGAGAAGAAGGTCACCTGCTGGAGCAAGACTTGGAAGCTTAAGGGCTGGCTGGCCATCAAGGTAATGGCTACGCTAAATACTTGTGCAACTGATTGTTTCCACAGATCCACTAGAGGCCTATTTGGCTTCACTTGCTCCTCAACCCATATAATTTGTGCAAGGTCACACTGCTTCCTCTTATTTTTCTATCATGAGTTGAGTGCTGCATCCTGGGCAGTAGGCCTTACCATTATTTCCTGGTTCCCCCAGGTAGAGGGTGCTACAGACTATATATACATCATATTGAGATATTTGGAGATATCTATATTTTAACATTGTCCAATTGTAGCTCCTTGTCTTCACTCCTAGCCCCTACTCCCATGAATAGCATGCTCAATATTTCTACGTCTACCAGGAGGGATCGTAACTATATGATGGTCACTAACAAAACCAATTTTTAAAAATTCTTTTATCAAAGAGTGATACATGGAACTTGCTACAAAAGGGAATAATTGAGGCAAATAACACACATATCGTTGTAGAGAAATTGTATGTTTATATGAAGGAGACATGGATAGATGGATATGTTTATAGGGTGAGATAGAAAAGATTGAAAGGGTCTTGAATGAATTACGTTATATCCAAAGATGCTTTTGAAATTTAGCTTACAAGATAAAGGTAAAATGCTGAGAGGGAGATTAACCTTTGACTATTGTGCAAAATGAGAGAGTGTAAATGTGGCAATAAGGCAGGAGATAAAATAGGTGTCAGATTAACTATCACCCATTTTCATACTGGATGAGATTTATCCTGCAATCGCCAAAGACATTGCAATTTTTAGAAACTTTAATAGATAGTGCATAAGATAAAGGCACAAACAAGGTCAATATCAAAAACAAGAAGATATGCAAGACCAGGAAAGGTTAGAAAAGATATGAAATTATTACTTGTACTTTGATCAAATAGGCCAAGCCAGATTTAAAAAAAAACTTTCAAATGTAATTTTCCTTTTAATATCAACAAGCATTATTGTTAGATCACAGAGGCTTTTCTCCTGGGCCTCGTGTTGAAATCTTCAAATAACTTTCAATTCTCTCCTGTTTGCATTTCTTTCAAACCTACTTTAAGCCCTCAGAACTTAATGTGATACATTCAGAGACAATTGTAACAAACAGAAAGAGCTGAAAAAAATCCCTTGTGAACGCTGAATGAAAAAGCAGTTCAGTAAATCTCCAGATATACTTGGTATGAGAGACACCTATCGACTAAAAGGAAAAATGCATTTTCTTCAAAATAACAGTGTTCCAGCCTTATTCTACATTCTAACGTTGGTGAATTGAAGATACTTTTGAATTTAAGATTAAAATTTATCAGATTCATGTGATCAGGGCTTTACCTTTTGATAATAACAGCTACTTATCAGTCACATCAGACAGTAAAAAATAAAATAAAGCCAAAATCTTCTAACGTCTTTAGTTGCTTGAATAGATTGAGTTCTGAAGAGATTTGTGATTTAAATCGATTTGTAAGACAATGATTAAGATAATTTTATATCTTGCATTCAACAATGTGCCTCCTTGAACATCTAAAGTGATTTGCCTGTTAAAAGAAGAAAACAATTTTGCTCTTTATTTAGTCATTTGTAATGCACTGGAAATGACATCCATGTTTGAAAGATTCATTTCCAACAATACAAGCATGAAATATTCATTTGTGTGATTTCCTTAAGCTTTTTCTAATTAGATCTTTGTAGGTTACAACAGCACAAATTCGAATTCAGAATGATCTGGAGTATATCTACCGAAAGTCGTGGGACAAGCCAGCAGGGCAGACGAAAGGGGGAAAATATCATGCAATACAATGAGAAAAGACACAGGGAAAGCATTATTGAATTGCAATCCAAAAGTGCTCCATTGGACTAAAGGTATTCAGTATATTCTTGGGAAAGTTTAACTTTCTGTGAAAGTGAATTGTTCCTCTGGCACTTTATTCCATTTTAGGTTTAATTTATTAAGTGGACATGCACACACTATAATGGGCCCTGGTTTTTTCTTTGATTTTGAAGTGGACTGTAGTCTTGTGTAACTGAATTATCAGGTACCTCCCTTACTGACAGGCATGTCAATACAGCTTTTTTCCTTTTTTTAGCACCACAGACTTATACAATTATGCTGCACATAAAGGCACCATTCAATCTCTCTCATCAGCATCAGTTCATTAACTGGAGAAATCCGAAATTGTTCCCATTGTCTTGTTCTTTCCCCAAAGCACTGGATCTTTCTCATCCTCACCTGCTTTCAGTATTTGGGAAAATTCCAACAGTAACAACAAAGTTCTTTTATGTCATGTGCTTAATGTGGTAATGAATCAAAATTTGACACTGCGTCACATAAGGAAGCAATGTCAAAAAACTTGATCAAAATGATAGGTTTTCAGGAATACCTTAAAAGAGATGGAGAGGAGAAGAGAGAGTTTAGGACCAAAAGCTGAAACAATAGCCCCCTATGGTGGACTATATATGAGATGCAACGTTGTCCACTCCCAGTGAAAAAAAATGTTTCAACAAATAAGCCCATTAAGACATTTCCTCATTATCTTAACTATAATTTAAATTAGCATAATTCCACATGTCAAATTCTTCATGCATTTAAAAATCCCTGTTAGGTTTCTTAGCCACTCAGAGTGAATAATCATAATTTTTCCAGTCTCTCATTGTAACTATAGTTTTCCAGTCCTGGCATAATTTATACTGAGATAATCAAAGAGTATCTCTTGTAAAATAAGGGAAAATGGGTATGTTTCACCTTCCGCCCATTAGTGTCAAATCATCACATGATATGCAACAAGGATTAAGGGTGAAAGCCTGAGAATTGCAGAATAATTGGATATAATGAGGAATGGAAGCAAACAAAAGATGGTTTGGAATTCACTCGTGCACAGGCAACAGAGTGATATGTCTGTGTTTTTGTTTGATAGTTGGCTTTCAGTTCCTTCTGGAATTTAATAAGAGGTTCGAAGCAGGAGCTCAGACTGATGAATTCACAAGTTCAGCTGTAGGAAAGGAGCCACAGGCAGTGCATTGTTGCAGCAATATCACAAAAAAACACAGAATATGAAAGGCACACTTGAACAACTCGTCATTAAAATGCGGTAAGAATAACTCAAAAATTGAAAGCTATGTAAGTGAATATTGAGTTTTTATGTGAAGGTAAGAGCATAGTGCATTTAAAGTGCTACTTTCAATCTCAATTTTGACTAAAATTACACATAAAATCAGTATCCTGGTTCAGGTAAGAAGAAGAGAAGATTTTCAAGCCTCACTTGGTGAAATTGGCAAAGGCACTGGTAATTTCAGGGAGGCATGGAAGGGGTACAGTAGAGTTGTCTGTCTTCACTAAGGAAGCAGCCAATTTTCCCGACACAACAGCTCTTCCATTCACTTCCGTCATATTCAATCCCTCCATTTGTCTCATTGCTGCCCAAGTTAATGGTATTTTCCAGATGAATTTGTGGTATTTGACACCTCGGTCAATGCATATTACTGAGTCAGATTTGTTTAAGCTTATTTCCACAAATCCTCCTTGTATTTGTTTAACCTTGGGCCTATCTTGTGATTTGTGATGGAGGAAGTGCCCCGTTAGAATATTCAGAGAACAAATGAGTTTATTGCATGATAGAAATAAGTATAACTACATCTGGTCAGGCTTTGAAAGCTGAATTAGAATCCCTCAAAACACAAATTGTAACAACTGTAGAATGAGTGGATCCAATGTAACATGAGTACCAATCGCTTCAAAATCACACATGGATGTGCACATGAGACAGGTAGAAGAGCTATTGGTTGGCTCAGTAATACACTTAGGCAAACCTGAATTTGTGAAATCAGAGTAACTCACAAATGACACATTGTAGGACAGAGGCAAGTGTTGCCAAGGACAGGAAAAGCGAAACCTGTAATCAAATGTTTTTTTCCTAAAACCAAGTGAGAAATCTTGACAGTTTTAGGAAAGCCTGTGTTTTATTGGACCTTTATGTGCAATTTCAGCATGATAGTTGTAGTTTTAACAAAGTTGTTAAAGAAACAAGCAAAATGGTGTGGTTAGTAGAACACAGGCAGCCGAAGGCAATCCTAATAAATGAGGCATTGTTGGCCACCCCTGATTTTTGGAATGGTGATTGATGCTAGTGACTTGGGCTAGGTGCAGGATGCTGCAGGGTGATGAGCGGGAACACAGAAGCTAGTGAGGCACATCTCCAATGAAACTAAACCAGTATCAGTAGAAGTATTCCACCATAGAAATAGAGGCTTTTAAACAGACTGAAGTTTATGGCAGAGACAGTACTAAGGAAACATTAACTTACATTGAAATCATAATCTACTGGCCTTAAAATTCAAAATGCATAACTATTCAGATGGAGCATTTCAACCAATTAATGTAAAGATTATTCACATTGCTTAAAATGGAATAATGGAATTGCAACTGTATCCCATGCATAAAATGTTGGAATAATTTAAAGGTTTACAGTGTGTAAAGCTTTTATAATGGAAGAAGAAGGACAAATGGATATAAGTTCTGTGTGTCGTTGTTTGTGTGTCATACATTTTATGATGAAACCCATTTTTGAAATGGTGTTCCATCTGTAATGGGCAGAGGCATGTAAAAACATATATTACTATTTTTCTATACTTTTGATTATGGACTGAAATTGGAAAAGGACTGCTCTAAAATCCAGGGGTTAGATTAGATTCCCTACAGTGTGGAAACAGGTCTTTCGGTCCAACAAGTCCATACGGACCCTTTGAAGAGCAACCTCCCCAGACCCATTCCCCTACATTCACCCCTGGCGAATGTACCTAACACTACAGGCAATTTAGCATGGCCAATTCACTTGACCTGCACATCTTTGGACTGTGGGAGGAAACCAGGTCACCCAGAGGAAACCCATGCAGACACGGGGAGAATGTGCAAACTCCACACAGACAGTTGCCCAAGGCAGGAAATGAACCTGGGTCCCTGATGCTGTGAGGCAGCAGTGCTAACCACTGAGCCATCGTGCCACCCCACCAAACAAACAGGTCTTACCATTTTTTGGCTAAGTGTCAGTAGTTTTGTGTTTTGAGGAGTGAATCTTACTGTCTGGCTGATACTAGATTTTATCATACTCATCTAAGAATCCATTGTGCAATGATTAGTCATCCAGATAATCTTTTTAAAAACAAAACAAAAAGATCTTGGATTTTGAACAAGTGCAAACACAAAACAAACAGCAAAAGTCTGTTTTTATTATTCTTGTAATTTATTTCCTCTCCTTTATTCATACGTGTAGATCAAATGCAACAAAGATACAAGAAAATTGCAGTAACTGAGTGGCTGTAGGACAGATCTTTTTACCAGATATGAACATTGTAGAACCATGAACAGTCTATTCAGTGTTTGCAGGAGTAATATTAGAGCTGTATCAGAAGTAACACTACTTAAAAAGAGTAAGCTAAACAATTAGCTTAACTGCCAGAAGCTAACAAAAATGTAGCCATGAGTTTGTAAAGCAATAGAAATGAATGGTGCAACTCATGTAAGATGTATGTTTACTTACAACAAAAGTCAGCCAGTCTTCTGTCAAAACTCCTTTGTTTTAACCACAAAGTCTGGGAAAAAGATAAATGTTTTCAAATGCCATTTGCTGGTTTGACATTCTAACTATTTGGCCTTTTTTTCTCTTTTCTAAATTGTTTCTAGAATATGAATGATTCTGGCAAAACAGCTCACAGGATCACAGTAAACATGCAGTCTCAATTGTTCAACTTCTTTCATTAGATTTTTAATACCTAGAATATTTCCTGAACCGAAATAGCTTTAAAAAAGGAATAGTGCTATATTAAAAGGGCATCAGTGATCATCTGACCAAATTGAGTGAGGCATATGAAATTATCAATAAACAAGACTCAGTCTTAATTGAAATTAACTGCAAATGAGCAAAGCCACTGGTGAACCATTCCGACTTGCACATCAGGAATTGTCACCATCTAACAGCTGGGAGAATGGAACACTGAGTATAAGTGAAGTGAGATTACTTACGTTAATGCATGTGAAGTCAGTGTCTAACCACTTGAGCAAGATTCTCATCTTGCCATTCAACACTTGTCGAGTGAATAAGAATTTTTGTTTTCAACGTTAGGATAGATTAATCAATTTTTCCAGATTTCTTTCCAATGCCCACATTTTTTCAGTGGCTGGAATGACTCTGTCCAATGGATTTGCAGCAGCAGTCATTAATGGGCTCTCTCCCTCTTTGTTTTTCTATCAGCCTCCCAGGTACCCAGTGAAAACCAAATTAGAAAAACATCCATTCATTGAGAACTCAAAGAGGGATAAACAGTATATCGGCCTTCATTGGAGGAGTATTTGAGTTCAGAAATAAGGATAGGTAGGCCAATAGCTAGAGAACTGTGTGTAGTTTTGGTTGCCCTACTGAAGAAAAGATAGACTTCCTGTGGAGGGAATGCAGGAGACATTCACTAGGCTTATACTGAGGCTCCACAATCTCACACTAGATGCAGTTACCATGAAAGACTCTCCTTCTAGACCTCTCCTCTAGCCTGAGCATGATGACCCTCAGGTTAAGTCACCAGTTATCGCCCTCTCTAATGAGAAAGCAGCTCTATGGTTCTCTGGGACTGTGGTGACTTTACCATTAGGGGATGGCAGGATTGTCATATGAGGAGAGATCGATTCAGCTAGGCCTATATTCAGTCAAGTTTAGGACAATGAGAGGGAATCTGATTGAAGCATAAATATTAAGACACCGGGTAAACCCCTCTGCTAAGTTAAAACAGCAACACAGAAAAGATTCATCATGTGCTGCAATCTGTTAAAATTCGAGAGGCTAAGAACTATCCCAGAGGTAAATATTTAAAGTAAGAATTAACAACTTTATTCTTTAAGCCCAACAGAGAATATTAAAACTAACAACTATTTACAACTCCTTTCTCTAAAACCTAACTTTTATCTCCCACTCTAAATACTAGTCCAAAAAAGAAATCCCAATTAAGATTTAGAAAAAAAAGTCATGTTTCAAAACCAGTCAGCTTTGCCGAGTTTCCTCTGTAGATTCTCTCCAGGTCAGTTTCGATGTTGTGTGGCACAGACTCCCCACAGGCAGGTATTTCTCATAGAGTTCTTGAGTTAGCACCATACAGAGTCATAGAAATGTACAGCATGGAAACAAACCCTTCGGTCCAACCCATCCATGCCGATCAGATATCCCAACCCAATCTAGTCCCACCTGCCAGTGCCCGGCCCATATCCCTCCAAACCTTTCCTATTCATATACCCATCCAAATGCCTCTTAAATGCTGCAATTGTACCAGCCTCCACCACATCCTCTGGCAGCTCATTCCATACACGCACCACCCTCTACGTGAAAAGGTTGCCCCTTAGGTGTCTTTTATGTTTCCCCTCTCACCCTAAATCTATGCCCTCTAGTTCTGGACTCCCCCACTCCAGGGAAATTACTTTGTCTATTTATCCTATCCATGCCCCTCATAATTTTGTAAAGCTCTATAAGGTCACCCCTCAACCTCTGATGCTCCAGGGAAAACAGCCCCAGCCTGTTCAGCCTCTCCCTGTTGCTCAGATCCCACAACCCTGGCAACATCCTTGTATACCTTTTCTGAACCCTTTCAAGTTTCACAACATCTTACCAATAGAAAGGAGACCAGAATTGCACATAATATTCCAACAGTGGCCTAACCAATGTCCTGTACAGCCGCAACATGATCTCCCAACTCCTGTACTCAATACTCTGACCAATAAAGGAAAACATACCAAACACCTCCTTCACTATTCTATCTACCTGAGACTTCACTTTCAAGGAGCTATGCACCTGCACTCCAAGGTCTCTTTGCTCAGCAGCACTCCCTAGGACCTTATCATTAAGTGTATAAGTCCTGCTAAGATTTGCTTTCCCAAAATGCAGCATCTTACATTTATCTGAATTAAACTCATCTGCCACTTCTCAGCCCATTGGGCCATCTGGTCCAGATCCTGTTGTAATCTGAGGTAATCCTCTTCGCTATCCTCTACACCTCCAATTTGGTGTCATCTGCAAACTTACTAACTGTACCTCTTATGCTCGCATCCAAATCATTTATGTAAATGACAAAAAGTAGAGGGCCCAACACCGATCCTTGTGGCACTCCACTGGTCACAGACCTCCAGTCTGAAAAACAACCTTCCACCACCACCCTCCATCTTCTACCTTTGAGCCAATTCTGTATCCAAATGGCTAGTTCTGCCTGTATTCCATGAGATCTAACCTTGCTAATCAGTCTCCCATGGGGAACCTTGTCAAGCCTTACTGAAGATATGTTGGTCTTTTGGCAGTTCTCTCTCAACTGTTCAAAAATTTCTGGTTGTATACCCCAAAACATTGGATTGTTTCATTGATTTTAACATTATAAAAATACTAAAATCAAATTTAATTGGAATTTGGTATCTTGGGGCATAATTTAAACTGATAGGCCGAATTTAAACTTTTGTTGTCTCAGGAAATTCTATTTGTGTCAACTCTGTGTTACATTGTTACCTTGTTCAGAACAGTTTGTGCTGTGTCAAGCAGTTTTGCTAGTCTTTCAACTCTCTTAAAGGTACAATACCTTGACACTTACAGAACACCTCCTCCCTTAAGAAAAAATGGACCATCGTAATGAAAAGATGGCTTCTTTATCTTTCTCTATTTCTTAACCACAATATCATGACATACATATGACTGTAACCTAAATTCATATTAACTTCTTCCCACATAAATATAACATTGAATATATATTAATCTTATCTTTACTTTATCAGTTAAATCTGCAAAAATGCATCTGCGATTATTCTTATGACTCTCAACATGTATAATATGTAAATTAAAAGTCTGTAACATAAGACTCCAATGAAATAGTCTCACATTCTTGTCTTGAAAGCATTCCAAGAATGTAAACGGATTGTGATCCGTGTACACAACCGTTTCTGACACATTGCTCGTGGCATACACATAAAATGTTGTAAGACCAGTCCCAAACTCAATAGTTCTTTTTCAACCATGGGATATTTCCTCTGGTGAGTATTGAGTTTCTTCAAAAAGTAACCAAATGGGAGTTCAATCCCATCATCGTCTTCCAATGACACTAGCATCAATGATGATCTTAAAAGGTTTTGAAAAGTTAAAACTGGTGTGGTAGTTAATATTGCTTTCAAATGGTTGAATGCCTCAAGGCATTGTTCTATCCACCATGACACTGCTGAAGTTTGGAACAAACTTCAGTTAGAATCCGTTGAATCGAAATATCTCTTTCTTCGAGGTTGGTCGTGGAAATTCCTTGATGGCCTTTGTCTTTGCATTCCATGGGATCAACCTTCCATGACCAATGTTATGTCTCAAGAATGTCACCTCTGCTTTAGTGAATTCAGTTTTGTTTAAGTTTATCACCAGTTTTGCTTCTTGTAGTTGTTCAAAGAGCTCTGCCAACTGTACCATGTGATCTCTCCAGGACTTACTAAAGATCACTACATCTTCCAAATAGACTGCACAGTTTGTTAACCCAATAATTCTGTTTGGAATGCTGTGGGTGCGTTCTTCATTCCAAAGGGCATCACTTTAAACTGATATAGCTCATTTGTGGTTATAACTGCAGAAATGTCTTTCACCGTCTCTGACAAAGATACCTGCCAGTAACCATGCAGTAAATCCAACTTGGCGATGTAACTGGCTTGTCTGAATTTCTCAATACAGTTCTCCAATCTAGGAATTGGATATGAGTCTAATTTTGTAATGGCGTTGATTTTCTGATAATCCATGCAGCATAGTTGAGTCCCGTCCGGTTTGGAAACTAACACGATCGGCAAACTCCAGTCGCTCTGGCTTGGTTTGATGATGTCTTCATCGAGCATGGCCTCCACCTCCGTCTAGGTCTGTCTGGCTTTGAAGGGATTAAGCCGATAGGGGTGTTGTTTTATTGGAGCAATATTCCCTACGCCTACGTCATGTACAATAGCGTTAGTCCTCCCCATCTGATACTTACATATGTCCTCACACTGCAGTACCAAACCTTACACCTGCATTCTATGCTCCCTGAGACAGATAGTTTAGTAACCTACCCCTCTCCTCAAGGGTTTCTTCACTTTTAATCTATTTTAAGGCACATCAAGATGCACACCATCCGGATTTTATTCCTCACTCTGTGGAGCAGTAACTAACACCTGTCTCTCCAGTTCGTTCTCTCTAGTATAATAAGGTTTCAACATGTTCACATGGTGTACTGTACACCTTTTCTTTCCTATTTAGCATCTTTACTAGATAGATCAACTGACTCAATTATTTCTCAATTTGATAGGGACCATTAAACCTGGCTTTGAAGGGATCTTCTATCACTGGTAACAGTACTAACATGTCATCCCCTCAGGAAAACATTCGAGCTCAGAGCTTTTATCTGCTACCTGCTTCATTCTACACTGTGTCCTCTTTAGGTACTGTTTAGCTAACTCACCTATTCAATTTAATCTCTCCCTCACCTCCAATATATAATCGAAGTGTGAGATTTCCATCTTTGGTCCTACCAATTTTTCTTTAATTAATTTCAAGGGGCCTCTCACTTCATGCCTGAATATTAACTCAAAGATTCGTTTGGGGCATCTCCATTGGCAAACAATACGAATGGGATACCTTTATCCCAATTATTTGGGTAATCCCAACAGTATGCTCTCAATATGGTAACATGATCCTCAAGGTCTGATGCCACCTTTCTAAAGTTCCCTGGGATTCAGGATGATACACATTGGATTTAAAATGCTGTATACCTAAGCTATCCATAACCTCCTTAAACAGCCTAGCAATAAAATTTGACCCTTGGTCCGACTGAGTCTCTCTGGGTAGTCCATACTGTGTGAAGAAAGCTATTAACTCCTCTACCACCCTTTTTGCCTTGATACTCCGTTTTGGAATTGCCTCCTGAAATCTGGTAGACACATCCATTGTGGTTAACAAGTACTGGTTCCCACTTTTAATTCTCACAAGGGGACCTACACAATCAATTATAACCCGCGTGAAAGGTTCTTCAAAAGCGGGACTTGGCAACAAAGGTGCTGGTTTTATTACTACCCATGGCTTACTTACTGTTTGGCATGTATGACACATATGTCAAAGGTTAACCACATCCTTGTGCATTCCAGGCCAATAAAAATGTTTTTATACCTTAGTCTGACTCTTTCATACCTCGAGGTGACCTCCTCCAGGTAGTTCATGTTCTACCTGTAACACCTCCTGTCTGTATGCTACTGGCAACACAATCTGGTGCACTTTGTCCCATTTCACCTCTGCACTAACCTGTTTTGGTCTCCATTTCTGTCTTAGGATTCTATCTTTCAGACAATAGCCCTCAGGAATATTTTCTGCCTCCTTTTCGATGTATGCATCCACATATATACCTTTTATTATCTTGTCTTTCTGTTGCAAGTCTCTTCGTCTTTCAGGACTAAACACTTCTGTCCGATCCTCTACCTGCTCAGGTTTTTCCTGCACCATTATGTCAAACAGGGTATCTGCTAATTGAACCTCAACTCCTTCATCTTTGTCTTTAGTTTTTGCTTTGTGCTGTGACTTACGATAATGGGATCTAGTTACTTAAGCAGTTTGGGAAAATACCAGGACATTTCTGTTTTAATTTCTCAGTTTCTTTGTCTTCCTTGGGCTTCTCCACAACAAGGGGTGTCACTCCCACCTTGGATCCTGCCAAATCATTCCCAAGAACAAACTGAATTCCTGGAACTGACTCTCTGTCAATCACTCCCACTATAACTTCACCAGTCTTGAGTTGGCACTCCAACCTGATCTTAATTAGTGGAACACTAAATTTGTCTCCATGTATCCCACAAATTACTACACTCTCAGGTAACGGATCAGAAAGAGTGCACTTTTGCTCATATCTTAATATCAACAAGTTGTTAGATCCTGTTTCTCTCAAAATTATAACTTCTTATCCTTCTCCCCCTGTTCTTTCTGAGTAAGCTTACAGATGTGAATTCTTTGTACAGATCAGGTACTAACTCCATATCCAGCCCCTGCCTAGGCTGGGTGCACTCTCCTGCAGCCCCTTGGCTCTTCTTGTAGTTTCCTGTACTACCTCCACTAATGCCACTGGCTTAGCTTCTTTTACCACATCTTTTCCCACAGTGTCTTTCATTAATGACCAATACTGTACCTTTACATGCCCCACTTTACCACAGTGGAAACACCCGATGCCTTTCACCTCCTTTCTACCCTCTTGAGCTTCTTTTATAACCTGTGGTAAACTCTTATCAGTGCTCTCTACACTTTGTTTCATCATGTAGGATTTCCCCTTCTGCCAACTTCTATCCCTCACAGGACACAATTCTGGCTGGAAGCTTGTCTTATGCACCAAAATGCATTCACCTGCTAATCTGCTGCCCTTCTCACTTCCTGAACTTCCTGTTCCTCCTTATCATCTCTGGAAATGAGTTTCTAAATTCTTCCAGCCAGATAATCTCTCTTAGAATCTCATAGATCCTGTCTATCTTTGAAGCATGCACCAATCTATCAAAATGGCTATGTTTAATTCTTTCAAACTCAATAAGTCTGACTTAGTTCCTTTATGTTTCTGAACTGCTGTCTATATGTTTCTGGTACCAGTTCATAAGCATTTAAAATAGCCTGTTTGACCTCCTCATAATCTCTTGACCCCTCATCTGACAGTGCGGCAAATACCTCACTAGCTCTGCCTACCAGTTTAGTCTGAACTAGCATTACCCATAAATCCTCGGACCACTCCAGCTGCCTTTTTTTTTCAAATTTTCAAATGAAATAAAGAAGGCTTCATCATCTTTCTCATCAAAACGTGGCAGAGTTTTGACATATTTGTATATATCACTACCTTCACTTTTAATCTCTATCCTGTTAACCTGACTTTGCTGACTAATTCACAGCTTCTCAAGTTCAAATTCTCTCTCTCTTCTCTCACTTTCTCTCTCACATTCTTCTCTCTCTTTTTGCTCAGCTAAGAACCTTTTCTCTCTCCTTCCTCCCTCTCTTCGTTTATCTTCTAACTCCATTTTCCGCAATTATAATTCAAGCTTTTCTACCTCTACTGCACTTGTCTGTTTCTCTGACACACGTAAGTGTTTGAGTAACTCCCTTACAATTTCAGTTTCACTTTTGTCCTTGGTTAAACCCAAATCTAACTTATTTGCTAATTCCAAAAGACTGGTCTTTTGCTTTCCTTCTAAAGTTCCTTGGCAACTTTGAACATCATCTTCATATCCTTGGACTTCTTCAGCAATTTTAAGAACTATTTCCCTCACTTCTAATGTAATGAACCACACGACACTGAAATTAAACAAATTGTCTCACCTATGTTTTAATTAAAGATCTCGGACACGAACCTGCAAGTGTTTAAATCTACTGGGCTTTTTCATACCCAAATCTTTTCAAATCTGTCCAAATCTCAGACTGGATCTGTCTAAACCAGTTCAAATCCCAGATGAGCCCCTAAACTGTTATGACACGGGATAAACCCCCTGCTAATTTAAACCAACCACACAAAAAAGATTCACCTTGTGCTGTTATCTGTTAAAATTCGATAGGCAAAGAACTATCCCAGAGTTAAACATTTAAAGTAAAAATTAATAACTGCATTCTCTAAGTCCAACAGAGATTATTAAAACTCACAACTATTTACTACTCCTTCTCTTGAATCCATCTTTTGCCTCCCACTCTAAAATACTATTCCAATAAAAATATCCCAATTAAGATTTCCAAAAAAAAAATTTCACCTTTCAAAACCACTCAGCTTTGCTGAGTTTCCTGTGTAGATGTTCCTCTGCAAATTCTCTCCAGGTCGGTTTTGATGTTCTGTGGCGCAGAATCCCAACAGACAAGTACATCTCAGAGAGCTCTTGATTGAGTAGCTTACATTGTTGGTCTTTTGGCAGTTCTCTCTCAACTGTCCAAAAATGTCTGGTTTTATACTCTGAAACATCAGGTCATTTCATGGTTTTAAAATTATCAAAATACTAACTTCAAACTTGATTGGAGTTTTGTATCTTGGGGCATAATTTAAACTGATTGGTCGAATTTGAATTTGTATTTTTGTCTCATGGCAACCCAGCTACTGTTTTTGTGTCAATCGTGTGTTACATTGTTAACTTGTTCAGAACACTTTGTGCTGCATCAGGCAGTTTTGCGAGCTTTTCAACTCTCTTAAAGGTACAGTACCCTGACACCTTTATAACGTATAACAGAGCTGAACAACTTCAGTAAGGTGTTCAACAAGACTCTGCATGGTAGACTGGTTAGCAACATTAGATTACATGGAACACAGGAAGAGCTAGTCATTTGGACTCAGAACTGGCTCAAAGGTAGGAGACAAAGAGTAGTGGTAGAGGGTTGCTTTTCAGACTGGAGAATTGTGGCCAGTGGGGTTCCACAAGGATTGATGCTGGGCCCACTTCTTTCTGTCATTTATGTAAATTATTTGAATGTGAACATAGAAGGTACAGTTAGTAAGTTTGCAAATGACACCAAAATTGGAGGTGTAGTGGACAGCCAAGAAGATTACCTCAGAATACAACATGACCTTGATCAGATGGTGAAAATGTGTTTCTGGAAAAGTGCAGTAGGTCAGGCAGCATCCAAGGAACAGGAAATTCGACGTTTCGGGCATAAGCCCTTCCTGATGAAGGGCCTATGCCCGAAACGTCAAATTTCCTGTTCCTTGGATGCTGCCTGACCTGCTGCGCTTTTCCAGCTACACATTTTCAGCTCTGATACTCCAGCATCTGCAGACCTCACTTTCTCCTCCTTGATCAGATGGGCCAATGGACCGATGAGTAGCAGATGAAGTTTAATTTAGATAAATGTGAGGTGCTGCATTTTGGAAAGGAAAATCATGGTAGGACCTACATACTAATGGTAACACCTGGGGAGTGTTGTGGAACAAAGAGAGTGCAGGTTCAGAGATTCTTGAATGTATAGTGAAAGTTAGACAGGATAGTGAAGAAGGCTTTTGGTATGCTTTTCTTTATTGGTCAGTACATTCACTATAGGAGTTGGGACGTCATGTTGTGGCTGTACAGGGTACTGCTGAGGCCACTTTTGGAATACTGCATCCAAATCATGTTTCCCTGCCATCAGAAGGATGTTGTGAAGCTTGAAATATTTAAGAAAAGGTTTACAAGGGTGTTGCCAGGGTTGGAGGGCTTGAACTATGGGGAGAAGATGAATAGGCTGGGGTTAGTTTCCCTAGGGCATCAGAGGTGGAGGAGTCACCTTATAGGAGTTTATAAAATCAAGAGGGGCATAAATAGGGTGAATAGCCAAGGTCTGTTCCCCAGGGTAGCATGGCCCATCAGCCATGATTGAATGGCGGAGTGGACTCGATGGGCCGAATGGTCTTACTTCCACTCCTATGTCTTATGGTCTTATGGTTTTATAGTTCAAAACTAGAGGGCATAGGTTTAAGGTGAGAGGGAAAAGATTTAAAAGGGTTAAGGGATCTGTATGGAATGAGTTGCCAGAGGAAGTGTTGGAGGCTGGTACAATTACAACATTTAAAAGGCATCTGGAAGAGTATAGGAATAGGAAGGGTTTAGAGGGAAATGGATCAACTGCTGGCAAATGGGACTAGATTAATCCAGGAAATCTGGTTGGCATGAATGAGTTGGACCAAAACATCTGTTTCCAAGCTGTACATCTCTCTGACTCTATGATTGTATAAATTAGATGCCTGGTGGATGCATTCCCTGGCTGGGCAGTCTAGAACTGGGGACACAGTCTCAGGAAATGGGATAAACCATTTAGGACTGAGATGAGGAAAGATTTCTTCACTCAAACGGTAGTGAACCTGTGCGATTCTCTACTACAGCATGCTTGTGGAGGGCAAAACACTGAATGTTTTCAAGAAAGAGGTAATCTTTAAATCTTAAAGGCATCTAGTAGTCCAGGAGAAAATGGGAGAATAATATTAAGAGGATGAGCCAGGATTATGTTGAATAGTAGAGCAGGTTTGAGGGGCTGAATAAAGTATTACTGCTCCTACTTTCTATGTTTCTACACCTACAAATCTCCCTACTGCAGAGCGTACAAGTCATCAATTAAATACCATTATCTCATCCTTAACGTAAAACCACAAGAATGTTAAATACTGCTTATTCTTGATCTTCCCTTTATACTTTCCCCTTTTTAACATTTAAATCTGTGTTTCTGAGTATGTTTGATGTTATGATTTGTTATTTTTTGCAGGTTAGTAAAGAGTAAAATTTCTTTTACATTCACTCAAGAAAACATTGTAACTGTCTCCTTTGCTTTTGAACTTGCGAACTGTGGTTTAATAGAAGTGTGTCAAAACTGGGCGCTAGAAAAATTCATAATCTTTGTTATGACTAATCAAAAGTGATTGCAAAAGGGAAGCTGACCTGGTCATAACAATTTTTAGTCACCTTTTCCATGAAAGTGATTTAGTGAGGGCTTTCTTCACAGTTGCAGACCTTGAGACATGAGATTTCTTTACTAGTGTTTGGCAAATTCCAAGGTTGGAATTTCAGTTTTATTAAGAAGGTACCATTTATGAGGATGGTTATACTTTGAATATCCACCAGGGGGTGCTGGTGTACCAATAAATGTTATTGACGTTCCAGCCAACTATTTTTTCATATTTTAGCTATTAGACATGATTGGAATTCAGTCTTTGACACTACGGTAATTGATGGTTTTGCCCTAATCTCAAAAGATGACAAATCCTTCAATAAAATCTGTATCCCATTATACGGTGCACCTCCAGCCTCCCACATGCAAGAACTTGTGAAATTCAGAGGAAGTTTGGTCTAATCAAATCTCTTTGAGAATCAAATATAAAATACTGTTGCAATCATGGAAAATGAATGTGCATCCAATAGGCACCTCCATAGATCAGAGTTCAAATGCCTCTAAGTAAAGTATCTAAATCCATACTAAATCCAGATGATTAATAATAGTAATAGTAATTTATTGTTGCATGTATTTATGAAAATACAGTAAAATATAGAAGTCACCAAAAGGTGGCGCTATTTTAATTACATAAATTATAAACATCAATAAATCATACAATGTTAGGCCAAGGTTTATTTTTTGTCCTATCCATGGCTTCTTGATTTCCTACATGGCTACAGGACACTGCCACACCTCACAGCTGCCAAACCATTCCCTGAAGCCACAGCACCGAGGAGGAATCACACTGAAGCAGTCCCCGCTGCTGCGGACTGGGCCCAGAACCTTGCCTCTGCCAAAGCCACCTCATCGCCGCCGATACTCCAGCCACCAACAACAGCCAGGAGACTGTCCCCACGCTCGAAGACTGGGACCCATTCCAATTTCCGAGAACCAATTGACCATCCAAATTAACTCGCAAGGACTGTGGGGGGGTCAATCATTCCTTCACCATTGCAGATGCTGCTAAAACATCAGAGGAAAGGAACAGACCCCAAACCATCAATGCTGGAACAGATGGCTCAAGCCTCCACCACCATGGCCACAAGGAATGGACCAGATCCGCCAGTGGCTTACTCTCATGAGGATAACTCACATGAAATATCAAATTAAGCAGAAAATGACATTTTATAATGTATGAGAAGATAGCCTTTGTTGGTAAGCAAAAGGACATTGAATGATAAAGATATTGCTATGGAAAATGCACTGGTTAGATGATAACTGACAATCAACTGCCAGTTTTGTTTAAGTTTTGAACTAGAAAGTTGACTTTAATTGATCAAGCAATGTCCTGTGAAATGAACCAGAGAATAGCTGTCACCCATTTTGTTGATTTGAAACAGTCACAGTGTGCACACATTCTTCCTGCCAGCAAAGAACAGGACCTAGTCATAGAGTCACAGAGTCATACGACACGCAAAGAGACCCTTTGGTCAACTTATCCGAATACTGCACACAGTTTTGGTTGCCCTTCTATCGAAAGGATATTGTGAAACTTCAGCGGGTGCAAAAAATATTTACAAAGGTGTTGTGAGGATTGGAGGGTTTGAACTATAGGGAAAGGCTGATTAAGCTGGGGCTCTTTTTTCCTGGAGCGTCAGAGGCTGAGGAGCGACCTTACAGAGATTTATAAAATCATGTGGGGCATGGATAGGGTGAAGAACCAAGGTCTTTTTCCTAGGGTGGGTGAGTCCAAAACGAGAGGACATAGGTTTAAGTTGAGAGCAGGAAGACCCGAGGAGGATCTTTTTCATGCAGAGGATGGTGCGTGTATTGAATGAGCTGCCAGAGGAAGTGGAAACTGGTACAATTACAACATTTAGAAGTCATGATTTGGAGGCTCCACTGTTGAGACTAGGGTGTACAAAGTTAGAAATCACACAACATCAGGGTATAGTCTAACAGGTTTATTTGGAAGCACTAGCTTTCGGACCGCTGCTCCTTCATCAGGTGACTGCGGAGAGCAAGATTGTAAGATGCAGAATTTATAGCAAAAGCTTCCAGGGTGATGTAACTAAAATTATATATTGCAAAAGACCTGAATTGTTTATGAAGTCTCTCATCTTTTAGAATGACCATGTTGGTATCAGTTCTTTCATATGTAAATCGCAAAAAACAGATTTACAGAATCTTACATGGATTCATGCAGTTTTTGAGCAAAGTAAAATGTAATTCTGCTTTTTTCTTGCTTTATTTTTCTCAAAAACTGCATGAATCCATGTAAGATTCTGTAAATCTGTTTTTTAGATTAGAATCAGTCTGACCATTCTGGCACAGACAGCCTCACAGAGAGTTAACACCTTCAATACCTTATCTGGGCCAATATGACACCAATTGTTAAAGTGCACTTGCGAATGTAACTTTTAAAAAATGTTTTGCAATTTACAACCGAATTGCATCCAGAAAATAACACCTGGCATTTACCTTTAAAATAGGACAGGTTAGGATCCAGGGGCTATTTCCTTGACCTGTTTTGAGGAATCCATGGTCCACGGATGAAAATCTTTGAGGAACGTTGCCTCTGGGCAACCAAGGGCATATTTCAAAATCCCAAGCTCATTTCAGGTGTGATCAACTTCAGCTGACATTGCGACCTTTGCCAATTTCAGAAGTGGCATTAGTCCAACTCAAAATGTGCTTGCACTTCCTGCCAGCTAGATTGGTGATTCAGGGGACCATGTATTCATGACAGTCATAGGTTATCAAGTTGATCCCAAAGTGTTCCCTATGTGGAAACTGGCTGTACAGTCCTCTGATCAGAAGTAAAAGATTTTCTTCTAAGGTGCAAATTATTCAAAATGAAGATTGACGGTTATTTTAATTCTGTGTCAGCTGAACAATGAAATTGGTAGTTTTAGTGTCGCAGATTAGTATTTTAATTAAAAATATCAGGTGCAATTAGAGATATCAAGGAGAAGTTGTTATTTTTATGTTTAATATTAGAATGTTTGTTTTGAGCCTGGCTGATTTAATGACATGGTGATTCATGGTAAATTAAGTCAGGATACACTTGCTGCAGCTAAATACGGTCAGTGAACAATACAGAATCAAGAATCATAAATTTAAATCAACATATGATTTATGGTGCTTTAAATAGGTGCACATCAGTCAGAAAGCTGTCAAGTCAATGAGATATTCACATATCTTGCACCATTTTCATCTAATTTTCGTCAGGGCATGAAGTTTCCATATATTAACAGTTTAGTTCTGTCCTTAGCAAGCTCTGTTCTTGTTGGCCTGCACAGAACTGGAGTGTATTACGCCTGCCGGCCCAGGGCATCAGGAATATGTTCTATAGTCCCAGATGAAATGAATAAGTCATCAAACACAAGTGTTAGTTTCCGTGGAAAGAAGACAGATTAAATAATGGTTCCTTATATGGACAACATATTTTAGACAATCTCCAGCATGATTAAATCAACTAATCACTGAATTAGTGGAAACAGAAGTGGTGCTGTTAGTGATAGGACGGTCAGTACACTCATTTTTCTTTCATTGTTTTGTCAATCTTTTGCACTGAGTAATAGGTTGAAGTGAGTAACCTACATTCTGTTACAATGTTATTTAATGAGGATCAGCAAGGATAAACTCTGAGTGACATGAGCATTAAACACACATCTGATGTCAGTAGTTATTGGCATTATGCCAGCTTATTACTAACTTGGAAGCCATCTCTTTTTTCCTATTGTCCTGGCGGCTCGATGATTGCTCATTCAAAAACAACAGGATCTTTACTAAAGAAAAGATGACATCAAGCTGCAGACAGAAATATGAAGTCAAATAACCAAGAGCTTGATCAAAGAGGTGGATTTTAATGAGCGCCTTGAAAGATAGAAGGATGGAAGGGTTTAGGGCGAATTCTAGAACTAGGGGCTTTAGTAGATAATGATATGGTCACCAACAGTAGAGTGATTAAATAGGGAATGCTCCAGAAACCAGACCTGGAGGAGTGCAGATATCTTGGACGGTCATGGGCTGGAGGAGATTCAGAGATAAGGAGGAGCAATTGGTGATCAAGGACGATAATTTTAACATTAAGAATGCTGAATTGAGGTCTAATCAAGGTCAGTAAGCACCAAGGTGATTGGTGACCTGAGTTTGGGTCAGGAGAGAACTGAATTTTGAATGAGTTTTCAATTTTTTGGAAGGTGGAAGTGAAGCAGCTGGACAAATTAGATACAATGAAGAGGTTGAGACATCCTGCCTGGTTTTATCAGCATACATATAAAAGGTAGTGTTGTACTTCCAGATGGTGTAGGAGTGTACAACACACAGGAGGGAACTAAGATTGGGACACCAGAGGTAATGATGTCGGAATAGGAAAAGTGGTTATTGCACAAGATGCTGTCATTCATCATTAGATGGATGAAAATAGAACCAGGTGAGTGCAGCCCCATCCAACTGGATGTCAATGGAGAGGCATTGACGTGGATGCTATGGTCACCCGCATCAAAGGCTGCACACAGGTCAAGAAAGACGAGGAGGGAAAGTTTACCTTTGTTAATATCACATATCATTTGTGCTGAAGAGATGTTTGGCTAATTTTAAAGTGGCAGATACCTGATTGGAGAGATTTAAACATGAAGTTCTGGAAAGATTAAGAAGTAAATTTGGAATGTGATAAAATGCTTGAGAATCTTAGAGAGAAAGGAAATGGTGAATTTTGCTGGGATGGAGGAGTCCAAGAAGTTTTGTTTAAAAATGGAATAATGATGGCAGGAAAAGGAAGGAGACCTAATTGCCAAGATGTTAAAATGTCCAGTTCTGATACTATAGAACCTTTATTTCTGTGATCAATCTTCTCGATCATGTGCCAGTTATAGTGCATCTTTTTTGTGGGAAAATTATTCATTCAAACCTAGGCAAATGAATAAAATCAGAAGATATAAATAAAACTGACTTAAAAGGAAATGTGAAAGAAATATGAGGAAGCTTGTAGTACGAGCAAAACTTTAAATTAATGGGTACGTTTTTATCCAACACACCAGCTGAAAACTTGACTGCATTCACAAATGATGCTGAAAATGTGTTGTTGGAAAAGCGCAGCAGGTCAGGCAGCATCCAAGGAGCAGGATAATCGATGTTTCGGGCATGAGCCCTTCCTTCAGAATGTAAAAGTGTGTGTGTGTGTGAGAAAGTGTGTGTGTATATGCAGTGGGGTCACCAGTAGTGCGACATGAACCCAAGATCCTGGTTGAGGCCATCCCCATGGGTATCAAACTTGGCTATCAGCCTCTGCTTGGCCACTTTGCATTGTTGTCTATCCCAATGTCCACCTTGGAGGATGGTCCTATTCCAAAATCCACCTTGGAGGACTCACACCCACACACATACCCTCTCACAGGCTTATACTCCATCACACCCACACACACACTTTACCAAGCTTTTACACATGCTAACACACACTCTTTCATGAGCACTCACACTCATATGCACACACACACACACATGCTCACTCTCTCTCTGTTTCTCATGCTTGCACACTCACACATAAGTCTATGGGATGAATTTGTATTTGCAGATACATTCTATTTTGCTCAAAAAATGCACAATCTGTCAACAGTCAATGCAGGCAGTGAATACATGTAATATTTTGTAAATTCCATTTTGGAAACAGAACCAGTCAGACTCAAGATTGAGCCACAGATAGATTCTGACCTCACACCTTTAATGCATTGTCTGAGCTGAGATGTCACCTTTTGTCATAAAACCTTAAGTTATCTTGAGAAGGTGACTTAAAAAAAGTTCTGGGATTTACATATTAGTGAACCAAAACTTGCATTCTAAAAGATGAATGACTTAGCAATCCAGATTTGTTCAATATAATCACCGTATGACATTGTAATAATTTGCTATAAATTCTGTGTCTTACGATTTTATACATCACAACCACCTGATGAAGGAACGGTGCTCCAAAAGCTAGTGCTTCCAAATAAACCTGTTGGACTATAACCTGGTGTTGTGTGATTTTTAACTTTATCCACCCAATCCAACACCAGCTCTCCACATCATGCTGGATATTGCGTCTGGTCTGAGAAATGGAGACCAGAACATTTCTGGGTATTGAAATCATTCCACTGGGAAGCAGTCACCCTTTATTCACCAGGGTGGCTGATTAATTGCATCAAACAGATAGTCGATTCAATTAGAAATGGTGAACAGGATCTCAAAAGCTTCTGACAGTGTTTGGACTTAGGATGGTGAAGAGAGAGGAGTTAAAGGGACATGTGTATTATCTGAAAAGTTACTACGGAAATGGGATGGAGTGTTGGGGGTGGTTGAGGAGTTGATGAGAGTGTGATGGAAGGACTGGTCCCTTCGGGATACTGAATGAGGAGGGGAAGATATGTTCAAGGGTGATATTATGCTTGAGCTGACAAGAATACCAATCGAATATGGAGGTTCTTTGGAAGGAAGGGATGTTTCATATGTGCAGCTAAACCGAGTCTGCGCTCATTATGTCATTGGTTTGCTGTCACTATTCTCTTTAAGTGTCAGAATTTACAGGGTCAACTTAAATGTGGCAGAAGAGTTTCGTGTATTGAATAAGAAGTAGTTTATTGCAGCTTAGTAACAAGTTCAATATTAGGTTGATATAGTAATCATTGTTACAGAGATTTTGAGGAGGATATGAATGGTAGTTCTCAGTTTTTCATGATGCTAAAATATTCTACCACAAGTGCACATGACTTCATCATAGTGAACCATACTCATGGCAATTGTTTCAAAGCAATATACAATATCTCTTCCCAAGACTGTTTCTCATTGTTAATGTTATACATTTATCTGTATAATCACATTTACGCCACCTAATTTATTCCCAAGTAATAGAGTTTTCCCCATTCCCTCAGAACACATTCTCCATAGACTTGCAAGCCTGATAGTTTACTAGTTGGAACATCATTTTCTTTCATTCTGTGCCTGAAAATCTGAGATCTGAAGATCTCTTTAAACAGACCCTTTCTCCTGCTTAAACAGATAATTACTCCTTTGCAATATTTTAAGTTGTTGGATATTGGTCATCCCTTTTCAATGGTGGCTTCCATGGCATTGTATACACCTCATCTTCAACCAGATTTTGATTTTTCAATCTACTATGGATCTGTGCTGAACTGTGTAGAGTCTTTACTTCAAAATGTTGATTGCTTTGTTCTCATTCAATCTGAGAGATTGCAATATTGTGAAACCAACATATTCAGCATGCTATTTGAGTATTGCTTCTTGCTTGACATGATCTTTGATGTGGTTACTAAGAATTTTTCTTGGGAAGATAAGAGGGTCAATTATTCTGCTTCAACTTCTAACAGCATCTAACAGTAGATATTAATCTGTCCTAACTAGTTGTTCACCAAGCTCTGGTCCACTCTGAAATTCATCTGTTATGGATTCTTCAAGTGGCTCAAGTGGGGTGTATTGCTTGCTGATGTCCACTACTGGCATCTGATGGTGTTTGCATCCTTGATAAATATGTAGAACTCGATAATGTTTGATTGAGATAGATTACTGCTCTAAATTTCCCTTTGTATTTGTTCAGTTTTAGGCCTATCTTGTGATTAGTGGTGGAGGATATGCTACCTTAGAGTATTTCGATGCCAAAAGGTTTATTGCATTATAGCAATGAGCACAACTACATATGGTCCAGCATAGTTACTAAGACATTAGGGAATTAATATGGATATATTAAACCAAAGATTATGTGAAGGATCAGTAGAATGGATGGAGCTACTGTGACATGAACATTAACCCCTTCAGAACCATTACTTTTATACTATTTCTCCTCAAGCTATTTTTCTCAGAATTAACTCGTTATACAATCATTTCCATACCTTGTTAAGGTACGAGACGAAACCACCAATTTTATGTTAGGATCCTGGATAAGACAACTAAATCATGATATAATCTGGCCAGAAAAGGTTTTAAAGTAGACAAAATAGTTGAGATCTGAAAATGTGTTGCTGGTTAAAACGCAGCAGGTCAGGCAACATCCAAGAACAGGAAATTCGACGTTTCGGGCTAAAGCCCTTCATCAGGAATGAGGAAACATTTCTTCATTCCTGAAGAAGGGCTTTAGCCCGAAACGCCGAATTTCCTGTTCCTCGGATGTTGCCTGACCTGCTGTGCTTTAACCAGCAACACATTTTCAGCTCTGATCTCCAGCATCTGCAGACCTCACATTTTACTCAAAAATAGTTGAGATCCAAAGGCCTTACTAAATATACCAAAGAATTAATCCACAAGATTCCATGATTTTGAACATGCAACAAAAACTTTACTATACAAGTTAGAACAGTAATAGAATTTACAATAAGTGCACAGCATATTTCTAACATTTAGCACTAATACGTGGTAAAATGTGTCGTATACAGCGATTGAATAGTTCACATCAAATAGTCAATGTAATCAATACAGATTGCATGGATTTTTCAGTACCTCCCTTCTCCCCTGAGATGTTATTCAAACAATGAGTTACCCAGTCTCACTAGACATCAAAGGGAATTATAATTCTTCACCTTTGCTGATCCAACCCTAATGTTTCCTCTCAAAAGCCAATCCATTGTGGACAATCTCAATGATTGCTTCCATTGTTGTCACTCATTTTCCGGTCCTGAATCCACACTCCCTTTGACTCCAAAAACTGCACTTGAGCATTTATTCACAGGCACTAACAGCTAGCTTCACCAATAAAGATCTGGAATTAAGAGTCTAATGATGACTATGAAACCCTTATCAATTGTCGGGAAAATCCATTTGGTTCACTTATGTTCTTCCGGGAAGAAAACTGCTGTTCCTACTCTGGACTGGCCCACATGTGACTCCAGACACAAATAAATGTGGTTGATACTTAACCACCCTTTAGACAATTAAGGATGGGTAACCATCTGGGAAAGGATTTATTGAATTTAAATTTCACTATCTGCCACGGCAGGATTTGAACCCAGGTCCCCAGAACATTCCAACCTTTTCTGTATTAATAGTGTAGTGATAATAGCACAAGGCCATCACCTCCAATGTGGGAGTCATTTAGCTCATAGTAAAAATGAATTGATAAGCTATCCCCAGAAATTATAGTTTCCTCAGCAATCAGTCTTGCTAAGGTTTGCTTTCTCAAAATGCAGCATCTATCTAAATTAAACTCCATCTGCCACTTCTTAGCCCATTGGCCCATCTGGTCAAGATCCCATTGTAATCTGAGGTAACCCTCTTCGCAATCCAAGACATCTCCAATTTTGGTGTCATCTGCAAACTTACTAACTGTACCTCTTATGCTCACATCCAAATCATTTATGTAAATGTTGAAAAGTAGTGAAACCAGCACCGATCCTTGTGGCACTCCACTGGTCATGGGCCTCCATTCTGAAAAAACAACCCTCCACCACCACCCTCTGTCTTCTACCTTCAAGACAATTCTTTATCCAAATGGCTAGTTCTCCCTGTATTCCATGCGATCTAACCTTGCTAACCAATCTCCCATGGGGAACCTTGTTGAATGCCTTACTGAAGTCCATATAGATCACATATACCACTCTGCCCACATCAATCCTCTTTGTTACTTCTTCAAAAAACTCAATCAAATTTGTGAGACATAATTTCCTCCCACAAAGCCATGTTGACTATCCCTAATCAGTCCTTGCCTTTCCAAATACATGTATATCCTGTCCCTCAGGATTCCCTCCAACACCTTGCCCACCACCGATGTCAGGCTCACCAGTCTATAGTTCCCTAGCTTGTTCTTACCACCTTTCTTAAATCGTGGCACCACATTAGCCAACCTCTAGCCTTCCAGCACCTTACCTGTGACTATTGATAACACAAATATCTCAGCAAGGGGCCCAACAATCACTACCCTAGCTTCCCACAGAGTTCCAGGGTATACCTGAATGGGTCCTGGGGAGTTATCCACTTTTATGCATTTCAAGACATCCAGCACTTCCTCCTCTGTAATCTAGACATTTTTCAAGATGTCACCATCTATTTCCCGATATTCTAATTCTGCCTTGTCCTTTTCCACAGTAAATACTGATGCAAAATACTTGTTTATTATCTCCCCCATCTCCTGCGGCTCCATAAAAAGGCCACCTTGCTGATTTTTGAGGTGCTTTATTCTCTTCCTAGATACCCTTTTGTCCTTAATGTATTTGTAAAAACCCTTTGGATTCTCCTTAACTCGATTTGCCAAAGCTATCTCATGTCCCCTTTTCGCCTTCTTGATTTCCCTCTTAAGTACAGTCCTAGTGCCTTTATACTCTTCTAAGGATTCACTTGATCTATCCTGTCTATACCTGATATATGCTTCCTTCTTTTTCTTAACCAAACCCTCAATTTCTTTCGTCATCCAGCATTCCTTATACCTACCAGCCTTTCCTTTCACCCTGACAGAAATATACTTTCTCTGGACTCTCGTTATCTCATTTCTGAAGGCTTCCCATTTTCCAGCCATCCCTTTACCTGTGAACACTTGCCCGCTATCAGCTTTTGAAAGTTCTTGTCTAATACCGTCAAAATTGGCCTTTGTCCAATTTAGAACTTCAACTTTTAGATCTGGTCTATCCTTTTCCACCACTATTTTAAAACTCAGTCACCTGCCCTGCCTTATTTCCCAAGAGTAGGTCAAGTTTTGCACCTTCTCTAGTAGATACATCCACATATTGAATAAGAAAATTTTCTTGTGCAGACTTAACAAATTCCTCTCCATCTAAACTATGGCAGTCCCAGTCTATGTTTGGAAAGTTAAAATTGCCTCCCACAATCACCCTATTATTCTTCCAGACAACTGAGATCTCCTTGCAAATTTGTTTCTCAATTTCCCTCGGACTATTAAGGGGTCTATAATACAATCACAATAAGGTAATAATCCCTTTCTTATTTCTCAGTTCCACTCAAATACTTTCCCTGGATGTATTTCTGGGAATAACCTCCCTCATTACAGCTTTAATGCTATCCCTTATCAAAAACGTTACTCCCCCTCCTCTTTTGCCTCCCTTTCTGTACCATTTGTATCCTGGAACATTAAGCTGCTGGTCCTGTCCATCCCTGAGTCACGTTTCAGTAATTGCTATGATATCCCAGTCCCATGTTCCTAACCATGCCCTGAGTTCATCTGCCTTTCCTGTTAGGCCTCTTGCATTGAAATAAAAAATGCAGTTTAATTTATCAGTCCTGCCTTGTTCTCTGCTAAATCCCTGCCTGCCCTGACTGTTTAACTTGCTTCGCTTCTCAACTATACCAGTCTCAGATTGATCTCTTTCCTCACTATACCCCTGGGTCCTGCCTCCCCTCCCCTCACCCCCACCTCACCCCAACCCACCACCACTCCCCCCCCCCCCCCCCCCCCCCCCCCCCCCCCCACTTCTCCTGAGCAGTTCTAGCAAATTTCCCTGCCTGTATATTAGTCCCCTTCCAATTTAGGTGCAGTCTGTCCTTCTTGTACAGGTCACTTCTACCCCAAAAGAGATTCCAATGATACAAACATGTGAATCCTTCTCCCATACATCAGCTCCTCAGCCATGCATTCATCTGTTCTATCCTCCTATTCCTGCCCTCACTAGCTCATAGCACCAGGAGTAAGCCAGATGTTATTACTTTCAAGGACTTCCTTTTTAAATTCCTACCTAGCTCTCTATAATCTCCCTTCAGAATCTTCATCTTTTCCATTCTTATGTCAGTGGTTCCAATGTGTGATATGACCTCCTGCTGGGCCCTCCCCCTCTTGAGAACATTCTGCACCCTCTCTGAGACATCCTTGATCCTGGCATCAGGGAATAGACAATAGACAATAGACAATAGGTGCAGGAGTAGGCCATTCAGCCCTTCGAACCTGCACCGCCATTCAATATGGTCATGGCTGATCATTCCTAATTAGTATCCTGTTCCTGCCTTATCTCCATAACTCTTGATTCCACTATCTTTGAGAGCTCTATCCAACTCTTTCTTAAATGAATCCAGAGACTAGGCCTCCACTCCCCTCTGGGGCAGAGCATTCCACACACCCACCACTCTCTGGGTGAAGAAGTTTCTCCTCATCTCTGTCCTAAATGGTCTACCCCGTATTTTTAAGCTGTGTCCTCTGGTTCGGCACTCACCCATCAGCGGAAACATGTTTCCTGCTGCCAGAGTGTCCAATCCTTTCATAATCCTATATGTCTCAATCAGATCCCCTCTCAGTCTTCTAAACTCAAGGGTATACAAGCCCAGTCGCTTCAGTCTTTCAGTGTAAGGTAATCCCTCCATTCCAGGAATTGACCTTGTGAACCTACGCTGCACTCCCTCAATAGCCAGAATGTCTTTCCTCAAATTTGGAGACCAGAACTGCACACAGTACTCCAGGTGTGGTCTCACCAGGGCCCTGTACAGCTGCAGAAGCACCTCTTTGCTTCTATACTCAATCCCTCTTGTTATGAAGGCCAGCATGCTATTCGCCTTCTTCACTACCTGCTGCACCTGCATGCTTGCCTTCGTTGACTGAAGCAACATACCATTCCGATTTTTCACTGCTTACCTCGGACTAGAGAGTCCCCCAACACAATCGGTCTCTTGGAACCTGACATTGCATTAGAGCCTGTCTCAATACCAGAAACTTAACTGTTCATGCTACATTCTCCTGAGAATCCATCGCCCACTACATTTTCCAAACAACATACTTGTTTGAAATGGGGATATCCACAGAAGACTTCTGCACTACCTGCCTACCTCTCTTACCTTTCCAAGAGTTAACCCATCTATGTGACTGTATCTGAGGCTTTTCTCCCCGCCTATAACTGCCATCCATCACACCCCATTGCTCTTGTAAATTCTTCATTGCCTCTAACTGTCCCTCCATCTGATCCATTCGATCTGATAGGATTTGCAACCAACAGATTATTACAGATATAATCCTCAGTAACACATGAACTCTCCATAAACTCCCACATCTGACAAGAAAAGTGTACCACTCTACTAAGGACCATTTTTGCTTCTTCCAATCTGCAGACCCAGAAAATATCACCGTCTTATTCCTCTACAAAATACTGCTCCAGGCTAACTTAATACTTGTGGCTTATATTTTTAAGTGTAATCAAAAATATATCTGAATAAAACATATAATCACTCTGTTCACTATTGTAGATTTACAGCAAGGCCCCAAGGCCACACCTAAAACTATTCACTTATCTGTCTCTATGCTGTGATCTCTCCCAAACAGGTTCCTCCAAGATCAGTTGTGAATTTCACTGTTTGTTAATTTTCCCACTCTGATGTCCAGCGATACATGAATTCAAACAGTAAAGACAATAACTGCACAGGTTCACTATTGTGTCAGTTAGCAGTGTGGTTTGCTTGCTCGCTCTCTCTCTCTCTCTCTCTCTCCTGCACTGACCTCACGATGTGCTGCCTTTGTCTGTTCCTCTCCCTTTTAAAAGTGCCATTGTTTTGACTTTGTTTCCTCAAGTTCCAAAACAATGCAATAGCATATAAAACAGTAATCGCTGCTCCTGCAATTCGAGGAAATCACCTCCAACACCTAAAATACCTCCGCAGCATGTTCCTGCCAGAGATTTTTCCCATCCTCCATTTTGGATTACCCAGAATCCTTCTAAAACATAACCACTTTGGCCTGAAATCTCATCTGTTTACATATCAACAAAAGGCCTCTCAAAATCCTTTTCATCTCTGTACCAACAAGACTGAGCTGAAAATGTGTTGCTGGTTAAAGCACAGCAGGTTAGGCAGCATCTCAGGAATAGGGAATTCGACGTTTCGAGCATAAGCCCTTCATCCTGGTGAAGGGCTTATGCTCGAAACGTCGAATTCCCTATTCCTGAGATGCTGCCTAACCTGCTGTGCTTTAACCAGCAACACATTTTCAGCTGTGATCTCCAGCATCTGCAGACCTCATTTTTTACACCAACAAGACTGATCAGAGCCTGGCTTGGTTCATTACCCCTCTGAAAAAAATCAAGGATGAAGTATCTTTGAGTCAAGGAACAGCTTTTAGGAAAAAAAAACTAGCTTTGTGACACAAGCTTATTGGTATATTCATTGTAATATGAAGTAATAAGTTTTTTTAAAAAATGGGAGGACGTTTATGATTCCTGCAGCTGAATACAATGTAGCCAGATTTTATAAAGAAAGATGAACTCCCACCCCCCAAAAAAATATATTAAGATTATAGTCTAGACCCTAATGTTTTCTTATTTTAAAAGTAGGTGTAAGGAATTACATTGCAGATCCATTCAATTGGTCAAACTACTCACCTTTAAGCAAATTACATCGTTCCTGAACCTGCATTATTTTTACACCACAGTAAAAATACAAACAAAATAAAATAAGAAAAGAATTGACTTAAGTGTGACAATTGAAATGCTTCACTACTGCTAATTAACTGTTCTAATATAGTAACATCCCATAGACACATCCTTGGCAAAGCCAAACTCAGCAGAAAGCCAAGTTAATTACTATTGTGGTATTCCTTCAGTACTATATAGAACAAATTAACAACGCTGAGAGGTTTAAACAGTCAGCATAATTTGGAAATTGGTTCCATTTGTAAATTACTATCATTTCCATTTTAAACCTGAATAAATAAATTAAAGTCACCATCCTCTCAGAGGGATGCCCTGATGAGAGAGAGAGAGAGAGAGAGAGAGAAAGAAAGAGAGAGAGAGAACTGGTGGTGACATAGCCTTAGAGTCTACCACACCTCAACTGATGGATAAGCTTGAGAATACTGGACCTTTATGTTTGTATGGGAATTCAACCCATCCTATAAGTGCCACCCTGTAAGTGCATTAGAAACCAGCTGCCCAGATATCTGAGCTAACCGATCCCCTAAATCTGAGTATTCAGGTCTCATAAACCCAGAAAGTTTCAATCACCTTTTCTTTGAGATAAAGTCGACTGTTTTGCTTTGAACCCTGGAACCTGTGTGAACATTTTGGAGACAAATGGAAATAATTCTTATCATCTTTGAAAGAAAGAAATGGTTATTTTTAAATACCTAGGACTGAAAAAAGAATTGAGATTTCCCATGAATCATTTAGATTAACAAACTAAAATCACACAATGTTTTAAAATTTAAGAAAATTAATTGTTATGTAAAAAATATTTGATAATGGTTAGGCTTTCAATCCTTTCCGACTTTGAGTTATCAAGTTCAGTTCAAAGACTTTCACTTAAAGTACTTCATTGATGTATTTTATTACTATTAAGAGCGACGCCAATTTAAAAGAGATGAATTACCCAATTAACCAGTGGATATAAATGGATGGACAAGTTTTTACTTCTTTAACTTTTACTGTAACAAATAAACTAAAATCAACATTAATGAATCAATCATTAACTGGCAACTAATACAATCTAAAGACAATATGCTTTCACACGAAACAACTAAAACAATTGAGATACATCCTGCAACATTTTTAACAGTGCATTGCACTTTTGGCAAATGCGTCACATTACGGGAACAGTTCCCAGTGTTTCTCAGCTCTTCAACAGACTCACTCCTTCCAGCCCTGGAATTTACAGTGCTCTTTGAAAATCATTCCACTCTGCTTGGTTATTCTCGGTCCAATTTTCATCAGCAAGGTCCACCTCACTGACTCCCTGTTTCTTACATTTTCAAGAGCTTCATCTGTTCTATCTTTTCCATTCAAACAGATAGTAAACTCTCACCTGTGAGGTTGGAAACACAAAAGCAGTCCTCCCTTGTTTGAGTACAGCTGTACTTTCATTGGTCTCTGCTTGTAAAGCGCAGCTGCCCATCTTCTGCAAAAACAGTGTGTAAATGTGTTTTGTTTTCAACATAACCGTATTACAAACCTCTGCTTTTCTGAAATTTCTGTTAGTTCATTCAGTTATGGCCTGATTTAATAATTTCACTTTGTGGTTTTGAGCTTTAAATTTTCTAATCATGTGATGCTCCATTTGTTCACTCAGATACAAAAGACCTTCTTAACATTTGGTATAAGTCATATAACTAAAAAAAATTTTACTGGATCTCAGTTTTTAAAATAAAACAGACTAAAATAAAACGAAGAACTGTGGATGCTGAAGATCTGAAACAACAATTGAAATTGCTGGAGAAGCTCATCAGGTCTGGCAGCATCCGAGAGACAAATAATTTAGTACATGAATTCTAAAAAAGACCCAGGAACATTAAGCATAATATCTTTTAATGTACATCAAAAGCTGATTATATTTGAAAGGTAAAGCCATAACTATGGTAGATTTGTATCTTTTATATCCAATCTATTGCCCAGTGGCTTTGACATCCATCACTATGAAGTGCCTGGAGAGGATAGTAATGGCACCTATTAACTCCAGCCTCCCAGATTGCCTTGATCTACAATTCACCCACAATCATAATAGGTCAATGGCAGACAATATCTCCCTGACCCTACATTTATCCCTGGAATATCTGGATAACAAGGACACTTACATCAGATTTCTATTTGTTGACTGTAGCTTTGCCTCCAACACCATAATTCCAGAAAAACTCATCTCCAAACTCTGAGACCTAGGAGTACGCTCCCCACTCTGCAACTGGATCCTCAACTTCCTGACCTTCAGACTGCAATCAGTAAGGATAGGAAACAACATCTCCTCCACAATAATCCTCAACACCAGCATCCCGCAAAGCTGTGTATTCAGCACTGTACCATATTTCTTAGACAGAGGAACCTCGATTATCCAAATGAGATGGGTGGACAGTATTTCGTTCTAATTGATTATTGGATTAATTGATTCAATGCTTCTCCTCTGGGGCTGGGAGTTTCTGAAGTTTCCTTTCTTGTTGCTCTGCCTGCCTTGCTCCCTTTCTCTGGCTCAGGGTGTGTTTCTGAGCAGACACACACTTGAGTGAAAGGGACCTGCAGCATTGCTGAAGCCTCTCCCCGCTGCTGCTTCACTTCAATGGGATTGACAGAGTGAACATTTGCAAGTTCCGCTCCCCATTCAGGAGACTACGCAGCAGAACACTTCACAACACCATCCCCACTCTGTACAACCTGTCCCGCGCAACCCACCCCGCGCAATCTTCACCCACCCCCACCGCCGCAATAGAGATGGCAGCTGGACTGGACATCAACAGCAGCACTGCCACTGTGTTTGGTGGGGGGGGGGGGAGGAGGAATGGTGAGTCTCAAAATAGCACATACACACATGCAGCCACGCACACAACTTTTTGACAAGTTCCAACTATGCCCTGTACGGGACAATGTTGGAGAGATTATCTAGGGAGGGGGGGTTGAGGTTACCCCACCACGTGCAGAACTCCAGGGAAAGTGTGAGGAGAGAGAGAGGGCAGGAGATCAGTCATTTGGAGACGGTGCCTGGGCTCCCATCGATGTCCAGAAGTGTTCTCGGCAGCATTTCAGTAAGCTGAGTTCATTTTTAATCATTGTAAACGAAAGATGCTATCAAAGTTGGCAACACCTCTTTGATGTCATGTTTCTATCGAGACCTTGAGATCTTTAGATATTTGAAATCTGAAATTTGAATGATTGATATTTGGATAATCGAGGTTCATCTGTACATTCGTGTCTGTGTGGCCAAATTCAGTTCTAACTCCTTATTATCAGCTTATTAGAATTGGTGTAAAGACAGCAATTTCTCCCACAATGTCATCAAATAAAGGAGCTGATTATTGACTACAGGAAGCAGAGTGGAGGACCCACCCCTGTCTATATCTATGGTGCTGAGGTGGAGGTGGTTGAGAGCTTCAAGTTCCTAGGAGTTAATATTGCCAACAATCTATACTGGGCATCCTTGTAGATGCCACAGTCAAGAAAGTACACCAACACCTCTGCTTCCTCAGAAGGCTAAGGATATTCAGCATTTCCATCATGACTCTTACCAATATTTGTGGATGCATCACAATGGTATGGTAATAGCTCTACCCAGACTGCAAGAACTTACAGAGAGCATTGTGAACATAGCCTTCCTTCTATTGACTCCATCTACACTTCCTGATGCCTCACAAAAGTAGCCAATATAACCAAATAGCCCTCCCTGCCTGATTGTAGTATCTTCCACCCTCTTCCGTGGACAGGCGATACAAAAGTTTGAAAACAAGTACTAAAAGATTAAAGAACAGCGTCTTCCCCATTGTTAGCAGACTTACAAATGAACCTCTCTTATATTAGAATTGATCTTTCTCTGCACTTTCTCTATAGCTGTGACACAAATATTCTGCATTCTATTCTATTATCCTGATAGGCCGAGGTAAGGTATGATTTGTCTGGTTAGCATGCAAAAACAATACTGTATCACAGCACATATGACAATAATAAATCAAATTCAAACAGCCTGGTACTGAACTACATCAGTGTAGTTATAATTTGTCATCATATTCTTCAGGTTAAAATGATCAAAGGGTATGGGATGAGAGTAGGAACAGTGTTCTGAGGTGAATGATCAGTCATGTCGTACTGAGTCGCTGTGCAGGCTAAAAGTGCCAAATGGACAACTGCTGCTCTTATTTTCTCTGTTTCAATGTGTAGTTTTCATATCATTGTCACCTAATCATAGCTTCTTTTATTTATTGATTGCAAAATCCATTTCTTTTATATCACTAGTCTTTCACTTTTATTTTTGAAAAAGCAAGGAACCAATATTGGTGATTCAAGAATTCAAAGTGATTCAATTTTCTTAATTCAAGTTAAAGAAAGAACAATAACAGCAGTAAACTGGAATAGGAAAAGAACAGTCAAAGTAGGTGTTTTGCCAGGGATGCAAACAATCAGAGTAAGACCATTTAGATTCATGTTTTTGATTACTGACTGTTTGTAGGAATTTGCATATTTGTTAATGGCTAAATACGATTGTGGTGTTCATTTGAATCTTAAAGAATAGCACTTGTACCAGGCATGTTTTGGAAGCAGACCATGTTATTCACTAGAGCAACAGCTGCAAAAGCTGAAGGGTGGTGTTATCATTTCAGGGAGTTGTAATTGTATTTCAATCCACTGGAGTACCCCGTTCCGAGAGCTCATGCATAATGCTGCCATATTGTCTGTCATGCCGATTTCCACCGCAGATGTTGAATCCAGTAGGGGTTTAAGTTCATGCCCTTGTGTCTCCTTTTAACTCAAAGAATGCCATATCATGTTCAACCACAAGGAACTTATTTGCTGTTTAGTTTTGAAATTTTTTAACAGACCACCAGGCAGATTGCGCCTGATATTTTATGTTCATTCAAGACGGGAGTCACATAAATCACAGGCTTATCTGAAGTGTAATTAGATAAGATGTTGCTTTGCAATCATTTTCGTGCAGCTTAGCCCCATTATAACAGCAGTCTAGATCAAAAATATGCTTAAGGCATTTGCTGGAAAAGTAATGGAACAGGTTGGAATTTTTTCAATTTAATTTTAAGGTGTACATTTACCTGGTTCCATTCCCAACACAGAACTTACTTTGCCCTACATTGATAATCTACCTGGGCCAATTTAAAACATGATACAAAAGTTGGTAAAGCCTATGAAGAGCATACATTTTTTGGAATCAGAAATTACGTAGGAGCTTGACAATTGAGGTGCTCACAGCAAGGAACATGAGGAGACAATGAGATCGACTATCAGAGATTTGGCGATTGACCAGTCAATGGTGACCTCCACGTTGGAGACCATGTTCCTATAACTGTTTGTTTTAATTTTACTAACCAACCTTCTTTTGGGACCCTTATCAAAAGCCTTCTGAAAATTCAAATATTCTGTATCCGTCAATTATGTTAGTAACATCCTCCAAAAAGTCCAACAAATTTTTCAAACATGATCTACCATTCGCAAATCCATGCTGACTATGCCCAATCAGACTTTTTTCAAACATGTGTCTGAGGCCTGAACCAAGCAATTTCCTATCACTGTTGTCTTTTGATTCTTCTTTCCTCCCCTCTCCTATACAACCTAACCCCCAGTGGTGCTGTGGATTTGTCTCTGGCTTGTAGTCCTCTTAGGAACCATTGCCTTTGCTAGTTTCCAAATGGAATACAGATTGGCAAGCATATAGACTCATGAATATTCAGGTAGTGGTAAGTACCTCTCACTATGGTCAGTGGGAGAATCGAGCCAACATCAGATGGGTATTGTGAGGGTGGTAGTTACTGAGACAAGTTTGAGTCTACAATGTGAGAAAACCTACGAGATCTTGCAGACAGAACTCACTGTGAAAATCAATGCAAATGGCACTTTGCCAAAGCATGGTCAGATTCTTAATTGATATTAAAAAGATTCTGACAAAAGGTCACTCGACTTGAAACATTAACTCGGCTTCTCTGTCCTCTAATATCTCCAAACCTGCTCAATTTCTCCAACAATTTCAGTTTTTGTTTTTGATAATAAGAAACTGCTACATTGAAATCATGGAACAACGTATTTTCACTGTCATCCTATTCTTGCTCTTGGTTGATTGTGATTAGTGGTAAGTTAGTGGCAGTAGTGCAATGAATTGAACAAAGCGTGGGGCTCATGTTGCATTTGTTGGGAAATTATATTTGAAGATGTATTCACTGGCCTTTACCGCTTGTGTGAGATCATTGATTTTTTATGTTCTTGGAGTTCTTCCGTGATTGAATTCTGTAAATATCTCTTTCCACAACCTTTGAATAAGTGCCCAAATGGCTTTTGAATAGAATGGCTTTTGAGCAGCTATGTGAATAGAAGACATCTGTCCTTCATTCTACATTTTCAACCGAGACCTTCAACATCCAAAAACCTGAGAGATTGCTCTCTTCCATTGTCAGTCATTGTACATTCTTGCACAGAACTCTATGGTCACTTATCTCAGCATCTCCAAAAGCCATAATTCACTTCACCTTGAAGAGTTGCAGGTTAGCCTTAAGTTTGACAGACCAGCTTTGCATAGTTTTGGAACTGGGTTTCCTGCAATCAATGAACACTATGGGTAGCAATGGCTGCATTCAGAATTCCTGGTGATGCACAGACAAGATAAGGATGGTACCCTGTCTGCATTTAATTAACTGGTGCACATTCACCTGGTGCTATGATTGCTCTGCCCATTTCTGGTCATTATCTGGATGGTTTGGGCCTGTGTTGGAAATAGAGTTCAAACAAGCCATCTTAGTGATCAATCAGATATGGGTTTAAAGCACACTTTAACATAAAACAGGATACCAAGGTTGTGAATTAACTGAGGAAGTATCAATAACAAAGGGGTGTATTGTAGCAAGAATATGCTTCACTGCATTTGTTGAGTATCCTAAAGAAAAGAGATCTGTTTTGAAACTTAACAAATGGCCAAAGTACTCTGACACTAATTCTAAATTCTAAAACTAAGACCCGGTATTGGAATGTTTACACTTATGCTAAATATGGTCAATGGATCCTGTACAATGAGGTAATAAATCTCCCCTGTTAAATCAGTTATTATACTGCAGAGATTAAATGCGTACAACGAAAATGAACACAAAATCAATAGTCCTTTTAACATTATAACACAAGAATGAATGCGCCTCATTGAACAGAAAGTTGGAAATTACCAGTAACTCAATAGGATTTTTTATTTTGTTCTTTATAGAGCATTTATGACAATTTCGATCTCAAAGACAATTAGGAATGGGCAATAAGTTCTGCTCTGACCAGTGATGCTCACATCCTGTGAGAAAAAAGAGAAAATTCTATCCATGTTAAATTTGTGCATTCTTGATTAATTTAGATTCTAGAATTACAACATTTTCTTCAATTAATCCTGTTATACACAATCTATTCAAACCCTGTGTTGAAGAGATGTGCAATTTGTTAAGGTGCCATGAACACTTCTGTCGTGATTGTAACAAGGTCAGCCAGGAGATCTCTCAGAATATGAATTCCCTGACTGGAGCTGTTAACCTGGTTCAATCAGAGAGCCCTGCATGACATAAAAGAACAGGAGTGTCAGAGCTTCTGTTCAGTCTGAGAGGTGGCTCTGAGGAAGCCAGACCAGTGTCAAGGAATCTCCATATGTAAATAAAGCGTGACTTGGTGATGGTATACCTACTATGGAGTTATTTCAATGGTGATGACAGAAAAACATGCTTCTAAAGAAATTCACTCGCAATAGTTGCCTTTGAGTCAGGGTAAGCATTTCTGCCATCATATCCATAATTTGGGAACCTTGTCTCATTTGATCCTGCCATCAATGACCGGGCCCAATACTTGGAAAGAATGCATTATTTTTTCCAGGCAAATAACATTGGAGTAGATGAAAAGCAACAAGTACTTCTCCTGACAGCTTGTGCACCTGCGGTTTTTTTGGTTATTAGGAGCCTGACTTTCCCTGAGGTACCAGATACTAAGACCTTTCAAGAGTTAATAGACTTAGTTAGCGATGACATCAAGCAGCCTCTAATTATGAGATACTGTTAGTGTTACTTAGCAAATTGAGAACCGGGGAATCTGTATCAGGATCTTTGACTAAATTAAGATTACCGATAGAGGTATGTGACTTTAGTTTAACCCTTAATGTGATGCTGAGAGATTGTTTGGGATGTAGGATTAATGATGTAACCATGCAATAGCATCCACTAGCTGAAGCCCAAATGAACTTCAAACAGGCTTTATAGTTGGAAAATGTGACAAGTGGAGTATAAGAGTTGCAGGATATTCAGATGGAAGTGGACACCTTCAGCAGTCTGACTGAGTGTGGCGACCACCACTCGAGTGAAAGCAATTGCATAACCTCACCCAAGACATATCTGAATGGAGGGACTCTAATTCAGCCCATAAAAAAAACCCCAAACAAAGCCAAGCCTCAGCCGAACTAACCAATGTAGCTGCTGCCAGAATGCAGACTCAAAACAATAAAAGAATCCTACAGCAAAAGAATAAGAGAATTTCTCAACCAGTATCCAAGAAAGTGCACACCCTGCAAAGTCCACCTACATTTGGTTTGGAACAGTTAGATTGCTTAGCAACATCCAAATCAGAACCAATCAAAATAAATGTTTGCTTAAATGGTCACGGATAATGGGCCATCACTTACCAGCAGGGAATTCAAGTATTTTGTAAAAGTTGAATGGTATTCAATATTTAAGGACAGTTCCATACCATCCATCATCCAATGGTCTGGCAGAAAGAGCAGTCCAGGCTTTGAAAACAGGCGTAAAGAAGCAGCCTACAGCTTCACCAGACAGTAAAATGTCCCAGTTCAAATTCGTTTATTGAAATACCCCTCATGCAATATAGGGATAGCTCCAGCAGAGTTGCTAATGGGGAGAAGACTCCACATGAGGTTAAATATGATCTTCCCAGACCAGGGGAGGAGGGTAAAAAGGCATCAGGAACGCCAATGCCGGGCAGTGAGAGAAAGTCACATTACTTCAGGGGATGAAGTTTGGTGTAGGAACACAGGTATGGCTCTACATGGGTAAAAGGCATGCATGGTCGATGTGAGGTCCGGTCCAGTGACATACAAAGTTTGGGTCGGTGCAACTGAATTGAACAAGCACATGGGCCACGTGAAAGCTGCAAACTCACACACAGTATGGGAGCAAAACATACCCAGCTCCTCAATCATCTTTCAGACTGTTCCAGAGCCTGTGCAGTCTCCCTCACCATCAAGCTATGAAGATACCTTGAAATAAGAGATGAACATGGCATAGTTATCCCCTTGATGCCTTTGCTGCCTGACAAAGAGATTGGACTTCTTCTGAGAAGCTCCAGGCGGCAGGGTTGAGCTAATGTGCAGTATACGCCGTCCATATCCAAAGCTGAGATGGAGGAGTCTGACCCAATGCTAAAATGTCCCAGGTGAAGCTATATAATAAAACTGCCATATGTCCTCAGACTTGGAGGGAGATGGAGTGGAGTGATTGTAATGAGTTCAGGCAAGTGGACCTCATAGAATATGAGTTCTCTGATTGAGCTGTTAATCTGATCCAATTAGAGATCCCCAGCTGGCAGGTTAGAACAAAAGTACCAGGGATTCTGTTCACTTTGAGAGCTGGCTCTCCACATGTAAATAAAACTTGACTTGGTGATGGGATACTGCCTTCTGTTGAGTTATTTCAACTACCATTCTATCATTAAATACCAACATAAGAGATGTCTTTGGAATATTGCTCATTACAATTTATGCCCTGACTCATGCTAGTGAGTGAATTGACTGATGCCTGTACTGTTTAACTATCTTGAGGTGGTGATGTTTATCAACTCATGATCTCCCTGTGTGAGTTAAACAATGCCTGAGGTACATCATCACATGAAGCTTAGGTGTTTATAAGAGAACCTGCCTGATTTTACATTCATTAAAATGATTGCCACATGGGTAGAAATGAAAAATTTCCTACAATGAATATTGGAAATGTGTTTAACATTCACTATTTTGTTGTATCACCTTCAAGCATATGCTGAATTTGGAAAAGTTTCCACAACTGGATATCATTACTGATTGGAGTATTTATCGAATATTCAGTAATCAAGATTCCCTCTTAAAAGTGGTCTTGAATAAAATCTTTTTACTGAGCAAAGATGCAGAAGAAAGAAATATCCACCTCTGATGACCTACTTTATAATTTACAGATGTTGGCATCACTTTTCCTTTGTTTTGATTAATGTAGCAACCCCTAGCAACTCCTCCCAGGGATAAATTCCGCCTTAAAATCTGCATCTTTCCCAACAAGTGAATATTGATCTTAGAGGAGTAGCATTCTGCTTGAAAACATGGGTGAGTCATTGGGTGTGTCTGAAATAATTAAACACTGTCTAAGCATTTGGAACTACAATCTTCAAACAGCCAGATTGTGCAAGATTTATTAACTCACCTCACAAAAGTGTCAAGTGACATCATTTCCCTCTAACATCTGGTGTAAGTGAGCAGTTTTGAAAAACATTTCTCCCTGTACAGCCAATAATATGTTTGTATAAGTGCCACATTCACAGTGGTTGAGATGGAATGAAATGGCTGGGACATTTTAGAAACTCTTGCTGGCTCCAACATATGATTGGAATTTAAAAACAAAAGACAGACATACAAACAGGCCAGAAGGCTTATTGAGTCCACTCGCTTTCATTAAGTAAGATAATAACACAATAATGTCTGCATCAGCTCAACTTTCCTCTATATCCCCTGATTCCCTGAACGCCCAGCATTTTATAGAACATTTCATTTTTTTTGAAAATTCTCCTTATTTGCTACATTGGAAGTGACAAATATCTTTCATTCTTTGTTATTGTTCAGAAATCGGTGCTCTGTTTCTTGGATGTAGAAAGGCTTTTTTCACAATTTAGTTTGTGTAGAAGGTCGTTTTCAGGTCAGGTCTGTTTCAGTCAGTTGTAATATAAAAGCACCCACTTGTTCAAACAGTATGTCATTGCATCAACTTCAGAAGAGCCCTTTCTTGACTGCCATGTTAATCTTTCCACCTCTCAAGCCAGAAATCTTTGCAGTTTGGTAAGTACAATGTATTTGATGGGAACACATTCAACTGCGTCCTGCTACTAAATTCCCCAGAGAGCCAGAACACAATGCTGTCTTGGTTAGAGAATAAATTAAGTATATTAGTTATCGTCATATTAGCTTATAACAACTACAAGCAATGAAATACTTTTAAAGATATTAGTTATTACATGAAAAAACAGGACCTAAGAATTCCAATTTGCTAAATATCTTGTACCTACCAGAGAAGATACAAAACTTGATCTACTCTTGGGAAATAAGACATGACAGAGGTGCAACTAGGGCAGCACTTTGGGGTGAGTGACAATAATTTTATTAGTTTTAAAATAGTGATGGAAAAGGATAGATGGGACCTAAAAGTTGAAGTTTTAAATTGGGGGAAGACCAATTTTGATGGCATTAGGCAAGAACATTCAAACGTTGAATGGGGCAGATGTTCGCAGCTATAGGGATGGCTGAAAAATGGGAAGCCTTCAAAAATGAGATAACATGGGTCCAGAGGCAGTATATTCTTGTAAGGGTGAAAGGCAAAGCTAGCAGGTGTAGGGAATGCTGGATGACTAGAGAACTTGTGACTTTGAAAAAGAAAGAAGCATATGTCAATATAGACAACAGAGATCGAGTGAGTCCTTAGAAGAGTATAAAAGCAGTAGGAATATACTTAAGAGGGAAATCAGGAGGGCAAAAAGGGGACATGAGATAGCTTTGGCAAATAGGATTAAGGAGGATCCAGAGGGTTTTTTCAAATACATTAAGGACCAAAGGGTAACTAGGGGGAGAAAACGGCCCCTCAAAGATCAGCAAAGCAGCCTTTGTGTGGAGCCACAGGAGCTGAGGGAGATACTAAACGAATATTTTGCATCAATATTTACTGTGGAGGAGGACATGGAAGATACAGAATGTAGGGAAATAGATGGTGACATCTTGAAAAATGTCCATATTACAGAGGAGGAAGTGCTGGATGTCTTGAAATGCATAAAAATGGATAAATCCCCAGGTCTACCCTGGAACTCTGTGGGAAGCTAGGGAAGTGATTGCTGAGATATTTGAATCATCAATAGTCACAGGTGGGGTGCCGGAAGACTGGAGGTTGGCTAATGTGGTGCCACTGTTTAAGAAAGGTGGTAAGCTCAAGCCAGGGAACTATAGACCAGTGAACCTGACATCAGTATTGGGCAAGTTGTTGGAGGGCATCCTGAGGGACAGGATTTACATGTATTTGAAAGGGAAGGACTGATTAGGAGTAGTTAACATGGCTTTGTGCATGGGAAATCATATCTCACAAACTTGATTGAGTTTTTTAAAGAAATAACAAAGAAGACTGATGAGGGCAGAGTGGTGGACATGATCTATACCGACTTCAGTAAGGTATTTGACATGGTTCCTCATGGTAGAATGATTAGAAAGGTTAGGTCTTTTGGAATACAGGGAGAACTATCCTGGATACAGAATTGGCTTGAAAGTAGAAGGCAGAGGGTGATGATGGGTTGCTTTTCAGACTGGAGGCCTGTAACCAGTGGTGTGCCACAAGGATCCGTGCTGCGTCCACTGTTTTTTGTCATTTCTATAAATGACTTGGATATAAACATAGGAGGTATAATTAGTAAATTTGCAGACGACACCAAAATTGGAAGTGTAGCGGATAGCGATAAATGTTACCTCAGAGTACATTGGGATCTTGATCAGATGGGCCAATGAGCTGAAGAGTGGCAAATGGAGTTTAATTTAGATAAATGTGAGGTGCTGCATTTTGAAAAGGCAAATCAGGGCAAGACCTAGACTTTTGATGATAGGGCCTTGGGAAGTATTGCTGGACAAAGAGACCTTGGAGTGCAGGTTCATTGTTCCTTGAAAGTGGAGTTGCAGAGAGATGGGATAGTGAAGAAGGCATTTGGTATGCTTGCCTTTATTGGTCAGAACATCGAGTAGAAGAGTTGGGAGTCATGTTGTGGCTGTACAGGACATTGGTTGGGTAACTTTTGGAATATTGTGGGCAATTCTGGTCTCCTTTCTATCAGAAGGATGTTGTGAAACTTGAAAGGGCTCAGAAAAGATTTACAAGAATATTGCCAGAGTTGGAGGATTTGAGCTATAGGGTTAGGCTGAATAGGCTGGGGCTGTTTTCCCTGGAAACTCAGAGGCTATGGTGCAATCTTTTAGAGGTTTATAAAATCATGAGGGGCATGAATAGGAAAATAAACAAGGTATTTTCCCTGGGATGGAGTTCAGAACTAGAGGGCATAGCTATAGGTTGAGAGGGGAAACATTTAAAAGGGACCTAAGGGGCAACTTTTTCACACAGAGGATGGTGTGTGTATGGAATGAGCTGTGGTGGAGGGTGGTACAATTATAACATTTAAAAGCTATTTGAGTGGGTAATATAAATAGGAAGGGTTCAGAGGGATATGAACCAAGTGTTGGCAAATGGGACTCGATTAGGTTGGAATATCTAGTCAGCACGGACAAGTTGGACTGAAGGGTCTATTTCAATGCTGTACATCTCTATGACTCTAATGTTGAGCCATTGTCCACAGTGGACATGATGCCAAGGATGCTTCAACTGGGGGAAGATTGTGCTTCAGCCAATGCAGCTCTTCCATTGGACACAAGACCAAAAAAAAATTCCTCTTTGTCACCTCAGAAAAAGAGAACAGCTTTACGTTCATCTGCCTGCCAGCTAGGGTAGATCAAGGCTGCTGGATTTGGCAGATGAAGATCATTAGAAAAGACAAATTGCCTGGTTAATAGGCAGTTTAACATTATTGGCTTCGCTTACTCTGGATGATGAACCAGATTCATTGTGCATTCCTATGAAAAAGCTTAACTCTCTCAATTAAGACTGGACACAAACATGAGCCTTTGAATGTGAAGGATATTTTGCTACCATATGACGCCTGTATTAATCAGCAGGCTTCTACCTACACAAAAAAGTTGTATGAAGGGCAGATATCAAATGATTCTAGGAAAAGAAGAATAGTTCTTCCAATATCCTGCCCAATATTTACCCCTCCAACAACATAACATTTTTTTTAGTCAAGTGTTTGCCACATCCTGAGGATATGAAAGGTTACTTAGAAATGCAAGTTCTCCTTTTGTGATAATCGCTTCAGTGTGCTGGCTAATGTTGGGAGTCTCTTTGGACTGTGCAAACGCTGCAACTCTCTGACTCTATAGCATGTTAATTCAATCCTTGTTGCTATGCTGCAGGGTTCAATCCATATGGCATTATTCTGCTTCAGTCTGAGATCATGTCCCCAGAAGGAACCTCTTTATGTGAATGAGAAACAGCTGCTTTAGACATGATGCAATGTTGTTCATATTTAGGAGAACTAAACATTCACCAAGTAAATTTTCATATCATGCATTTGTGCTGTTCTACTGTAAATATGTTTCATCTCCTTGCCAATCAGTTAGGGGAAGAATGAAAACCATTTTATTTTTTTCTTACCTCACCAGTCTTTTCTCTCCTATTTCTGTGACTTCACTTTGCATTCCACCTACATTGCTCTCTCTCTCTCTCTCTGTCTCTCTCTCTCTCTGTCTCTGTCTCTGTCTCTCTCTCTCTCTCTCTCTCTCTCTGTTTTGCACTATCTTCACCCCCCCACCGACCATTAGCAGCTGAATTTGATATGGTGTCTACTTGTTATTTCTGAATTTGGGACAACACATTCAGAACAAATTTGGAAGTAAACCAGCTGCAGAATTGCCATTTGTAATAGTTATTGTGAAAATTATTGTAATGCGTGAGTGCAGTGGCCTGGTTCTAATGACATTCGACTAAGAACCTATGGAAAACGAAGTAACAAATTCAGTAAAATGCCATTGTAGCTAGAAACAGAACCTAAAAAATCATCCAGAAAACTTATTTGAAAAGTGTTTTAGGCTCATTGCTTTGCAAATCAGCACCCTGATACCTATTTCAGTCCCTTTTCCATTATTGGGAGTGGTCTTTTGAGAGACTGTTGTATGGTGGATCCTCACCATTAGACATCATGTTATATGATCTAGTCGCCTCTCTTGTCACCATAAAATAGATTTTGTCCACCAGCCCCCTGTTAGATTGGGATCAACAAGGCTTGCTTTGTCGAGTGTCATGGAAGCAAACCACTAGTTTAACTAACTAGTGACTGACCAACCAGTAATCTAGGAGGCTTATGCTTAAACAAGATGTAGTTTGCTACATCTTGTTTAAGGGTCAAGGGTCACTCGAACCAAACATTAACTCTGATTTCTCTCCACAGGTGCTGCCAGACTTGCTGAGCTTTTTCCCCCAATCTCTATTGTTGTTTGTAGTTTACAATAGCAAACAGGTGCAAGTTACATTGGTATAATAATGAGGGTTCTTGTAACACATTGCTAGTGTCCCTACCTCTGTACCAGATAGTCCAGATTCAAGTCCCAGCTGTTCCAGAGATATGTCAGAACATGCCTGAACATGATGATTAAAAAATACCTCCAATGGTTTGATTGGATTGGTTACTAACACTATGAGAAGACATAAAGATATGTCTCCTTTGAGATCTAGAGTTGTTCTTCTTAACTCTTTATGATGTTATCATATTGGATAAGTTCAATGCACTCCTTGGAATTAATCTTTTCAGAACAAAACACTTTATCTAACACATGTCCCCAGCTGTTTTGTTTCAATGTCAACAATTATACATTTATGTCTCCAATTAGATAATCAGTTCTATCCCATTTCTCCTCAGTATCTGACTTCACAAATTCAGGTAAACTAGAAGCTTCATAATACTTCTAGATCTTATTCTGTTTGGACTTTGAAGATTGCAAGCAATTTGGGTAAAGGACATTTAACGTTGATTCCTTTCTTGACTTTGTGATGTCTGTAAGCTAGTCTCCTATGGTGATTGACCCTTCTTAGGATTCTCTGTTGTGCTTTCTGATTTTTGTTCCCAACATTGTGTGAATGGATTTCCCCAATATCAGATCTTTGTATTGTAATAAATCTTACAAAGACTTATTAGCAATTCCAACAGGAATTCTGGGATAGATGTTACATTCTTTTGGCTAAGTTTGACGTTGTGTCAGGTTGTTATGAAGAGATTGTTCTGCAAGGCCTAATGAGTTCTCTCACCATATTTTACCAAACCAGCCACATGAATTGCCTACGATGCCCCCCTGCTGTGTCTCATGTATGATTTCTGCTCCATCTTATCACATCCTGTTCCCACAAAAATTTTACGCAGTGGATATCTGACAAAAGACTGACATCCCTTGCACATGCACCCTCTTTAAAATGCTGCAGTTTACCCAAATGAGCATTGGCATTCCAAAGCTGCCCTGCTTGGTTATGAACAGCATTCAAACATGGCAAAGAAGGAGACAGATGGCATCACTTTTCTCCAACAAGGACGTGGAGGTCCCAGTCAACGGAGTAATTGAGAGGCTCTGTGGAGGACCAGCAGAGAAGGCTGTGGGACCAGATTCTGATTTAACATCACAGGCTAGGTCAGTGTTGTCTCCAAGGCATGAAGGAATGGCCAGCAGTGCTGCAGGTTCAATGACTTCTCTGTTCGGCCAAGGTAAATTCAACACTTTCCTATTTGCATCCTCATGCTCATTCTATTTCTGTTTCTTGCATACACTTCCCACTAAGGCTCATGTCCCACCCAGTCTCACTAATACCTGCACTATCTTCCATCAGCTGCTCTCCCCCTTCAACTTCTCACACCACTAGCCTGCCAAATCTCTGTATTGCCTCTTCAGTCCTTTTTCCCCACATACGCCAATGCTAAGAAATGTGCCACCCACTGATATGTCACTCATTTCCCCCAGCCCCTTTTTCTCATCATAGGACAAGACAGCCCATAATAGGACTGAGAAAGCCCAAACCAGTGCTCACCACTTCCCCTCTGACTGTGATTATCTTTCCCAGACATTTGCCAACTGCATCGTACTGTGTGGGTGCCATTTATTTCCTTATGAAGCTATGATTTTTTTTCTCGCAGTCATAATGACTGAATAATGTTTTGCTAATGTCCCCTTACAATACTCTTTGTTTTCTGTGTCCTTTCATGAGATTATCTAGTTAAACCATTTGTTATATCTCAGTGGGTCATTGATGTTTACACTATTTGTCCTTCAATCCTCCTGACAGGTGGGATGGTGGGTTCTCTCCACTATCTCCACCCATTTGTCTCAAGGACATTAGTTAGTTGGACTTATAATTTTCGTAATACTACATGTACAATTGCTTAAAAAGCCTTTGATATTGTTGGGATCAGACTTTCCCTTCTACTCTTTATGAAATAACAAGTTTCTCTTTCCCACGAAGATTCTGTGAGCCATTTCATTATCTTATCTGGTTGTCATGAGTGCAAAGATTCTGACTGTGGAAACTGCTGCCTCAAATGACAATTCTCTTCAACCATGTGCAACTCCAACAGCTTGCTGTTTGTTCAATTTAATTTCCTTTGTATGTTTCCTATAATGTTGGCTCACCTATGAATGACCTCTATAGACTCCCTTCTAGGTTCCATTATTTGTTTTCCGTTAAAATTGTCAATGTTATGATTGCTTGAACAGAAGTTCCTTTACTGCCAGTTAATTTACTGCCTCCTCTTTGTTTAGGTCACATTGGTTCGCCTGCATGCAATTTTTGAAGAAAATTCTGCGTAGAAACACACTCATGAATAAAGTCCAAATTCCATCTAGATCACATGCTACCACGTTACATAATACAATGATAATGAAGATTTTTGCTGATCATAGCAATCAGTCTCTGTCTTTTAGTCTACACAAATGTAAATACAAGGATAAGAAAAACAGAGTTGCTGAGTTTTAGGAACCATAGGCCTAACACTGTATCTTTCTCGCTCTCTCTCTCTCAACACTTCAACATATAACACGTCAGGTATCAAATTAGTCATATCATAAAATCACAGAAATATAGAAATGCTAGAGCACAGAAAAAGGTCATTTAGCTCATTGTGACTGCACTGGCTCTAAAAATGAATAGCGCACTTAGTGCTATTCTTCTACATTTTCCATGAAAAGCTGCACATTACTCCTTTTCAAATAGCCATAGAACATAGAACAATACAGCACTCTAATATCCTTTCGAATGCCTCAATCAAACCTGCGTGCAACACATACTCAGCAAGTGCAATCTAAACCTTAACCACTCACTGTGTGAGAAAGCTATACTTTTCACAACACTAATTACTTTAAACCTGTGGGGTTTGTTTTTGATCCTTTCATGAGTAAAAATATTTTCCTCCTATTTACTGTGCAATATTTAAATCAGATCTCCCAAACTTCTCTTCTCCAAGGAGAACAGTCATTGCTTTTCCAATCAATCTTCAAAACTAAAATTCCTCATCTCTGGAACTATTGTCAGAAATCAATTCTGTACTCTGTACAGTGCCTTCATGTTCATCTGCAGGTGCAGCACCCAGAGCTGAATACAATACTCAAGCTGAGGCCGAGTTCGTGTCTTATCCAAATTCCACATAACTTCCTTTCAGTCCCAACTTGACAACTTTAAGGACACACTGTGTTTCAAATATCAATATTTTATTCCGAAATACTATTCTCTGAAAGAAGTTGCCTCAGTTATTTCGTGTGTGCATGAGGACATTCTATTTTGTACATTCCAAGAAAGATTATAGTTTCTATGATATAATTTTAGACTTTATTCGATCCTAGAGTGTTTTATTTATCTTAATTTTACCAGTCCCCAGAAGCAGAGAAGTGGAGACACAGCTAAAGAAAGGTCTAACATCCAACTGTGACAAAACTAAAACACTTTTACTCTGTGTGGGATGACTCCCAGTCCTTTCTACCTACTTTGGGGCAAAAAGGGTTTTAAAAAACAGTTTAACTTATAAACGTAGACCAATATTTTTGTGATCTTGATCTGATTCTCTTCATACGTCACTATCAACAAGATCTATGTCTGCCTCAGTTGTAGTGTTTCTTTCATAATTTCTACATGAACTTTAATTATATATTGTAATGTCCTTTCCGTACTACTCTGATGTTTTATTTATAAAATAGACAGAATAGGCACACCGATACCTTGTGGTAAGCCACATACATGCAGTGATCTGGAAAATATCGTGAGGAAAGGTCCAGAACATGATTAGGATAGGAAAAGTATTCAAACTGTGGACAATGTTGTGTTATGTCTCACAGCTAGTATGGAACATACTTCTAAGGAATGTATGTCATAATGTCATTACCAAATCACAGTGAGTGGCCTGATGGTATAAAGGTCTCTGTCTCCATATATCTAGGTTCTTTTACATTATGACACACTGGGGAATGTGTGTTACAATGTATATCTGATTTGTTTAGCTTTAGTCCAGACATGGAAGTACCTGTGATGTAATATAAATAGTTACCAGGAACAGTAATAAAAGTCAATTGAATCCTTCACTATCACTTCATCAGGTACAAACACCCTGCTAACATTTAAAAACTTATCAATATGCATTTGGGAAATCATGAGAGTGGAACAATTTGTGATGACATTTATGAAGAAATGACTTCCAGATGTGTCATATCATGATGGAAGTGTGATGCTAAGCAGCACCTATGTACATAAGACCTAATTTGCAGGCACTCAGAGCCTTATTGAAGATTGCGCAGTCCTAGATCCTAAAACATTTTGAAGACCAACGGCAGCAAGTGAATGTGGGTACATATTTGCAAATTAAAGAGCCATGAGGCATACTTAACGTCTTCCAACTATTAGCTCAAGCACAATAAAGATATATGTTTTGCTGATACAAGAAAAAAAATTAAGATACAGCAATTAAGTCTTCTTATAGGTTTAAACCTAAATTTGACAGCTCAAGAGTACCGTCAGTTGAACTACTATGGCATATAACTACTCGAACCCTCCTATTCAATAAAAGAAATGTTTTTTTCTAACTTAAAGTAGCTTATGGAACTCTAATGGAGATGTCAGTTAGTTCTGTCATTTTCTTTCTCAAATTTGGCATCAAACCTTGTGTGATCAGACTTTGTCTCCATGTCTTAAAGGTGCAAACTCCCTCACGTGCTGAAATTTGCTACTACCAGCCTGTAATTCAGAAAGGCACAACCACAAAGTTATCAACAATTACTAAAGAAGTCCAGTAGAGAAAAGCAAAGTAAAATATAAACTAAGGATTGAAACATGAAAGGAAACTGTACTTCAAAAAAGGTAAGCCACAGATCTTCAACTAGAAATGGAAGGAAACCATTTGGCAAAAGAATGGGCAGCAATTGACTCCTTCACAGAATTATTGCTATTTAAGCAACATGCGCAGCTTTATTTTGCAGAATAATTGATAAAGGAAACAGAGATGAGATCTCTGAAAGTCTTACTTGCTACGAGCACATGGGGGTTTATAGAAAAATACACCTGCTCTTATTGAATATAATAAAAAAATCCAGAGAAGATTTGAAGAGTACTTGAATACTAGCTCAAGGAATTAATCAACTTTCAAATAAATAGACTCCACACAGGTCATACATAAATAAACCTAATGAAGCTATTGACAAACTTGTTGCCAGATGCTGCAGCAAAAGGCATGAGTGTCATTTCTTTGAAGAAGAACTCGAGGAGAAGAGAGTCAAATTTTATTCACCTCTACTCACATTTAAGCGTTCACAAAAAGACTTATGGGCCAGAAAAAGAACCACACTATTGGCATTGTGCTGGAAGATGGGCACTAGCATGGAGTTATAGTGGCAGAGTCAAAGAGTGTGGTGCTGGAAAAACACAGCTGGTCAGGCAGCATCCCAGGAGCAGGAGAGTCGATGTTTCGAGCACAAGCTCTTCAGACCAACATTAATTACCCGCTTTAAATGCAGACAAATCTGTTACTATGATCAACAAAGTGTAGCAAACATCACCATCTATGATTTGTTGCACTTACCCAAAGTTGTCCAATGTGTCTTCACATCTGCAAAGCACATGGCAGAAAGTCTAGTTTCAAAATCTAAGCTAGACCCAAAACAACCAGATAACTAACAAGGTGGTATAACACCACAACACTGGCAGCATGGAAAGTTGCATCGATGTGCACAGACGCAAATATATCAATAAAGTAAATAGCTAATAAAATGACTAGAAAACTTTACAAGATTACCAAGATTTTCATTTTGACAACTTCATACATCAGTTTAACAGGATAAGGCAATCAGAAGCTCTTATGACCATTAACATCGTATGTCACCAAATGACAGACTGACACATTCTAAAAGCCAATACCAACATGTTGCCACTACACATCGTAAGGATAGGAATCCAGCAAATGGTGCTCCATGGTATAACTTACAAAAGACCATTTCACAGCGTATAACGGATCATGTCTTCTCTTCAGTGGCACAGTAACACTGTAGTGGCTACTTACAAGTTCAACTTGGATTCCCAAAATCTTGGACTGACAGAAAGAAGATGGGGGTTATAGTAGGGGAAAGAAAAATAAAATATATCTTGAATATGAAAGAATTAATGTCACATGAACATGTTTTGGCAAGCACAGGAAATGGGCAAACTCAGAACAAAAGGCTTGGCAAGCAGCCAAGAACAGGGAGCGAGCAGACTCTGACCAAAAGAAAAGGATAATTGTATCAAACTTGTACAAATTTGGATGTAGCCTCTTGTGTAATTGATAGATCATGTGAACACTGTAATCTATTCTACCTTTGTGCTATAAAATACACTGTGACCGTTGCTTTGGGAGAAGAGAGACTTCACTCTGCCTTGTGACTCCCCTGTGCATGCTTGAATAAAGATACCTTGTGCATCTGGACTGGGTTATTCCTCCCACTGCATAAGAAACAAATAGAAAATAAGTAAATATTTTCAGTGAGCTTTTCTGGGATAAGGTACAGAAAAAATGGTGTTGCATCTGAAGCAGAAGTAGGTGAGGAAGACAAACTATGATTAGATTTGGATTTTTCTCTGAATGAGATGCTAGCAGTAGACAAGCTTTCTGACTTGAAGAAATTAAGGGGTTTATCGTCTCTTTGAGTAGAATACTTGCTTTGAAGTGAGATATTAAGATGAAATGAGGGACAATCGTATCGAAAAAAACAAGGCAAGCTATACAGGTGTCCCCCCATACCCGTGGGGATATGTTAAGACCTTCCACAGATGCCTGAAATAGAAAATAGGTGCAGGAGTAGGCCATTCAGCCCTTCGAGCCTGCACCACCATTCAATATGGTCATGGCTGATCATTCCTAATTAGTATCCTCTTCCTGTCTTATCTCCATAACTCTTGATTCCACTATCTTTGAGAGCTCTAACCAACTCTTTCTTAAATGAATCCAGAGACTGGGCCTCCACTGCCCTCTGGGGCAGAGCATTCCACACAGCCACCACTCTCTGGGTGAAGAAGTTTCTCCTCATCTCTGTCCTAAATGGTCTACCCCGTATTTTTAAGCTGTGTCCTCTGGAAACTGAAACTGCAGATAGTATCAACCCCTACCATTTAAATGGGAAATTTATCTCCCCAGCAGGCCCCTGGAATTATTTCTGGAAAGTTCTATGTAATATTTTCAGGCGGCAGTAAACAGTGGATAACTGAAACCGCAGAAATGGAATCCTTCAATACAGGGGTTCTACTGTATTGAGATGAACATTGAAATCTCCATGAATATTGAACCCTTCAGTACTACAGTTAGAAAGAAATTAGAAACCTCAAGGTTAGCTTGTGAGACAATGAAGAGCAAATACTTTTAAAATTAATGTTAGGCGGCTCAGTGGTAAAGCCTACTTTTTCACACAACTCACAAAAGGGAAAGACAAAATTCCCCCAAAAAGGCTGTTATCAACTGAAGTTTTCAAAGTGAGATTAATAGATTTTTTAAGGGTTACAGAACCAAGTAGGCAGCGTCAAGCGACTGATATGAATGATTTAATTGAAAGGTGAAACAAGTTCAAGGATTGCATGGACAACATTTTTTAAAATATTTCAATACCACCAATCTCTACCTTTCATGCTTAAATGTTGCAGAAATCTTGTTTTTTTAAATTCATACACGTGATGTTGGTGACACTAACTAAGTCAGCATTTATTGTCCCTCCATAATTGCTCAGAATGGGTGGAATCACATGTAGGTCAGATTGTTAAGGACTGTACATTTTGTTCACTGAAGGACCTCAGTGAACCAGACGGGTTTTTTTTATCACAATCAACCGCAAGCACATAGTCATCATTAGGCAAATTTTATTGAATTAAAATTTCAGAATTTGTTCTGATGGAATTTAAATCTCTGTCAAAGTATTAGCCTGGGCCTCTGCATTACCAGCCCAGTAACAATACCACTAGGCCACTGCCTGTCCTTGTATCTCATGCGCTAAAAGACAAAACATAAAATCCTTCATTTATTCATTGGATAACCATAGCCATTGACTTCAGCCCCTTGTCATTTTACCACAAAATCCTGAACTAATTTTTGAACAATATTGTCTTCATCATTAAATTCATCTTTTTCCATCTAATATCTTCATCTATCTTGTTGACACAACTTCTCGATCAGCTGAAATGGTATTCCTGCTTTTTCCACCTTCAGACCTAATCATTCCAATGTTCTTTTGGAGGATCTCCTTCCAGTAGCATAAACTAGATTCACTTAAAACTAATACTTACATGAATGTAAGTTTGCTCACTGAGCTGGAAGGTTTGTTTTCAAACATTTTGTCACCCTGCTAGGTAACATCACCACTGAGCCTCCGGTGAAGCACTGGTTGTATGTGTTTAGGTTTCGTTTGGTTGGTGATGTCATTTCTTATGGTGATGTCTTTTCCTGTTCTTTTTCTCAGGAGGTGGTAAATGGAATTCAAGTCAATGTGTTTGTTGATAGATTTCCGGTTGGAATACCATGCTTCTGGGAATTCTCATGCATATCTTTGGTTGGCTTGTCCTAGGATGGATGTGTCGTCCCAGTTAAAGTGGTGTCCTTCCTCACCTGGATGTAAAGATACTAGTATTGCACGATTGGGACAACACATCCATCCTTGGACAAGCCAACCAAAGATATGCATGAAAATTCCCAGAAGCATGGCGTTCCAACCGGAACTCTATCAACAAACCACATTGACTTGGATCTCACTTAGCACTGCCTGAGAAAAAGAACAGGACATGATATCACCACAGGAAATGGCGTCACCACAGGAAATGATGTCACCTACCAAAGGAAACCTAAACATATAAATAAAAAACGGGTCATACTACCAGTGTTTCGCTGGAGGCTTGGTGATGATATTACCTAGTATGGTGATGAAAAGTATGAAAATGAACCTTCCAGCTCAGTGAGCAAACTTACATCCAGAAACTCAACCTGAGCTACAAATCTTCTTAAGACTTGCTAATACTTATACATATTGATAAAAATTAGTTCTAGTCATCAGGCAAATTGTTTTTCTCTGTAATGTGTTCAACAAACACAACATGCAATGTCTGGTTTTACTTATTTCCTTATTATAAAATATGAGTATTCTTTTCAAGTGAAACACTTTGGCAGTTACATCCAGATAAATGGGCACAGTAGTTTGAAGTAAATGGGAACATAATGTTTTCGTATTGCACTCAGTGAATTTGAAGCATTTACTTAGTCAATTGTACAATTTGGAATGGAAAAGTTTACAAGGATTGTAACTCACAGATCAGTTTGCAAAATTCAAATGTGAAAATCATCACCATTGTTACTGGAGCTGTGACTGACAAAGGGAATTGGTCACACCCTGGAAATAAAACTTGTGCTGAATTTTAAACAGGCAGATAATTCATTCTTCTAATTTACTGGCAAAGTATTAAACTCGAAAATTTCTCAATAATCCTGTAAGCTACACATTGGTTAAACTAAGGAACTTGTTTAAAATTTGATCTGAAGTGAAAAATTTATTTTATCTTCATTCCCATCTTGTTCATTAGATGTAAGATTCAAAAATCAGTCTTTTCAATTGTTTCATAAAGGTTGTTTATGAAAGATGCTCCAACCTTCCACATAGAACCACCTTTTCAAATCCCAGCTCAAAATGACTAATTTCCTATGGTTTTGCTCATCATAACGTGTCCCATCTGTCTGAAACGTAACTCCCTTATGATCTTATTTAGGCTTATTTTCAAAAGCAGCTTGCAGCTGGAAACGTACGAGATCTGACTTTCAAAACAAAAAGACAGTTGTGTACAAGTTAAACGCTGCTTTGGCTGGCGCGAAACAACCAGCTAGGCTCAGATCAGCTCATATTTCTTGGAGAGTATGAAAAGAGGCCCTTCGGTCCAAGTAGTCCACGCCAGCCATGTTCCCAAATGAAACTAGTTCCACCAGCCTGTGTTTGGCCCATATCCAACCAAACCTTTCCTATTCATGAACTTATTGAAATGTCTTTTAAACATTGTAACTATACCTGCATCCGTCACTTCCCCTGGAAGTTCATTCCACACACAAATCACTCCCCGTGTAACAAGATTGTACCCAATGTCTTTTCTAAATCTTTATCCCCTCACCTTAAAAATATGCCCCGTTTTGATCTCCCCCATCCTTGGGAAAAAGACTCTTGTCATTCAACTTATCTCTACCCCTCAGGATTTGATAAAAAATCTATGAGTTCACCCCTCAACCTCCTATGCTCCAATGAAAAATGTCTCAGCCTCTTCAGCCTATTTTTATAACTCAAATCCTCCGTCCCAGCTACTTCCTGGTAAATATTTTTTGAACCCTCTCCAGTTTAGTAATATTCTTCCTGTTACAGGTAGATCTGAATGGCACATTGTAGTCCAGAAGAGGCCTCACCAACATAATTTACAACCCCAACATGACTTGCCAATTCCTATCCAGAGTCAAAATGTGTGGTGGTGGAAAAGCACAGCCAGTCAGGCAGCATCTGAGGAACATGAGAGTTGGCATTTTGAGCACGAGCTCTTCATCAGGAATCCTTCCCAATTCCTATACTCAAAAGTCTGTGCAATGAAGTAAAGTATGTTAAATACCTTCTTAACCACCCTTTCTACCTGTGATGCAAATTTCACTGAATTATGTACCTAAACCTCAAGGTGTCTCTATTCTACAACACTATCTAGGGTTCTACCATTGATTGTATAAGTCCTGCCCTTGTTTATTTTACCAAACTACAATACCACGCATTTATCCAAATGAAACACCATCTGCCACTCCTCAGCTGATTGAAGAAGAACTCTTTGTAATCTTAGATAACATTTCTGTTGACTTAAACTTATTCCCAGTTGGTACTTACTGTGTTGTGACAACCACCTTACCACTCTCAATAAATGAGTTCTCAGCTGGGACATGGGGTGCAGGTAATTTTGAAACAAGTGAGCAGGACACTCAGCAGAGCATTACCTCAGCCACATTCTGTTAACTCAATGTTATTGCAATTATGCAACTTTTCCTTGAAGTGTTCTCTGTCCACTTGGTTTCTGTACTTACTAAACAGAAAAAAGGTACTTTGGCTTCGGAGTCTTATCTTACTATGGAGGTTTCTGGCAAATTCAAGTCCAATAAACTGATGTGACAACTCAGCTCACATTTTGACATATGTGACAATTCCACCACGGAAGTTAAGACAATCCACAACATCCTAACACATTCAATAACATTCTAAATAAAATAATTCACAACATTACAGAAAAGGCTCAATGCACTCAATTTCCCAATATTGATGGATACTGTTAAAAGCACAAGTCTGTGGATAAAAATCATTGTTAAAAATTAATTAGTCTTTGACCACAGCAATATGTTGTATATCAAATTTCACTGAAATCTACCCATCAGTTGATGAGGTAATGACAAAATGCTGCTGGAATCTGAAATTAAAACTGTCAGAGCTTGAGAATTTCAGCAGGTCTGGCAAATCTTTCAGCGTTCCAAAGAACAGCAACATCATCTTTACTTCAACGGGAGACCTAGTGGTATTATTACTACACTATTAATCCAGAAAAAAGTGAGGACTGCAGATGCAAGAGATCAGAGTCAAAAAGTGTGGCGCTGGAAAAGCACAGCTGGTCAGGCAGCATCCGAGGAGCAGGAGAATCAACATTTCAGGAATGAAGGGCTTTCTGATGAGGGGCTTATGCCTGAAACACCAATTCTTCTGCTCCTCAGATGCTGCCTGGCTTGCTGTGTTTTTCCAGCACTACATTTTTAAACTATCAAGCTAGAAAGTCAGCCAGTTTTCTGGGGACTGGGGCTCAAATCCCGCAATGGCAGATGGTAGAATTTGAATTCTATAAACACTCTCAAATTACGTGTCTAATGATGACCATGAAATCATTGCCAATTATTGGAAAAACCCATTTGGTTCACGTCTGTCCTTTAGGAAAGGAAATCTGCCATCCTTACCTGGTCTGGCCTAATGTGACTCCAGATCTATAGCAATATGGTTGACTCTTAACTGCACTCTGGGCCATTAGGGATGGGCAATAAATGCTGACCTGGCATAATAACCTGAATTTTTAAAAAAAACTTCTTGTCAGGATGCTGCCAGACTTACTGATTTTTTTTCTAGCACTTTCAGTTTCTGAGATGTATCGGATGCAAACAGGGCAAGAAATTTACATTGGTTCACTTCAGTGACAGAGCACACTAAAACAGATATTGATGACTGATACTTTGGAAGCTCTGAAAAGTAAAGGTATTCTACATTTTACATTGTACCCTCTACAGCAGTGATGAAATTGTAATTATGTTGCAATGCTTTTCTTTAGCAATTTTATTTGATTTAGGATTACCACATCAAAGCAGCATTTTGTTTATTCATTCATGTAATGTAAGCATCGCTGACAAGGCCAGAATTTATTACCTAACTTAATTGGCCTTAATTGAACTGTCTTCTTGAACCACTGCAGTGTACGTAATGTAAGTATACCTACAATATTGTTAAGGAGGGAGCTCCAGTCACAATGAAGCAACAATTATATGTTTTCAAATTTGAATGATATGTGGCTTAGAGTGGAATTTGCAGGTAATCTTTCTCTGAAGAGTCTATTGCCCTCACTCTTTGATGAGGTAAGGATTTGCTGTTAAAGAGGCTTCGCAGTAGATGGGGTGTCAATCAACTGGTTTGCTGTTCCTTGGATGTTGTTGGGCTTCTTGCTTCTTAAATCCATGTCTTTGAACAAAATTTCCGCCATCTGCTGTAATATGTCTTCAGGTGATTTACTGTCAAATTTTCTTTGGTAATGTGAGCTGAAGCTTGCTGGGAGATGTTTTGCTAAATTAAAGGTGCTATATAAATGTAGGTTGTTGTGCTGAGATCATCTGCACTAGGGTATCCATAAAGGCCTCAATGCCTTTGAACCTCCAAACAAGATTTAATGGCGCTGCACTCACATTATAGTCTCAAAATTGTCAATGAGTGACAGTCATTCTGACCAAGATGCATTGCCTGCTGCAAATGTGTTGCTGGTCAAAGCACAGCAGGCCAGGCAGCATCTCAGGAATAGAGAATTCGACGTTTCGAGCACAAGCCCTTCATCAGGAAAGCCCTTCCTGATGAAGGGCTTGTGCTCGAAACGTCGAATTCTCTATTCCTGAGATGCTGCTTGGCCTGCTGTGCTTTGACCAGCAACACATTTGCAGCTGTGATCTCCAGCATCTGCAGACCTCATTTTTTACTTGAAGATGCATTGCCTGTCTAGGAAGTAATTCTGTATTTGCATCAAGGATATTACACCTGAAATAGGTGTTAAATTCTTTGAAAATGCTATTAGCTGTCTAATCCTTGTTTGAGTTCCCCTTTCCAAATTTAGTTTGTATCTGACCTGAGCATGTACTGCGCATTCTCCTGAAACTATTCAACGCACTTGGCAGCTAAACCAGTACTCCTAAAAGGAACCACCGGAGGGTGCCTCAGGAAAAACAAGTTTTCATGTTTTTACTCAAATTACGATGGAATCAGGAAGAGGAGGGGAACTGTTGCTTCCAGCCCACATTAAACTTATGGGCTGCTGCTGGCTGGGCTGTCATGTTTGTGTGCTGTTTTCCATAGAATTACCACTCTCCGACTGACTTGGTAGCATAGGGTCCATTTACTTGAAAATCTCAAGCAGGTTTATTTAACAGACAAACAGATAAAATTACAGAGGCACCTTACCTTGAGGAGTACGTATTTGTCATACAACTACATTTTTTTCTAGCTTGGGACAGATCCCATAACCTGACTGAATAGAACCAGAAAGGCTGATCAGCTCTCCATTCACTTGGTACTTCTTGCTGTTGAAATCAAGTCTGTATCTGTAATCATTGAATTCAGACTATGTGCAGCCTGCAGAGTTATAACAATGAAAATAGTTAATGTTGCTAATAAACATTATATATATCTCAATAGAACTGTAGTCCTTACTGTATCTGTTATATGAGCTAATGTATAGGGCAGCACTCAGACTATATCATTTCGGTTGTGGTGTTCAATCCAAGAAACCATGTCATTCAGATTGAGTCAGTCAACAAATCTGTTGCCACCATTAGTAAGTGGAGATTTTGGTTATTTTTTGGACATCACCACCATATCATTGGCAACACACTCACATCAAGGAATACTTCTTGTAACTGTGTCTATGTGTTGCCAGAAAATACATGAAGGTAGACTTTTCCAAAATGGCTTTCTGAAAACATTGATTTCTTAAGAACACATTGCCAAATGAACTGACAAGTACTCATGCTTGGCACCCAACTTGGAAAATAATTTAGCTCCTGTGAATTTGGGATTCAATTTCTCTAATGTTGGAACTTAGTGAGGGCATCTCTTTGGAGAATTACTTAGATGTTTTGAGTTCGAATATTCCTTAATTGTGCCACATTTCTTTAACATGGACACAATAGAACTGCACCAGACTGTGGATGAGAATATTCTTATTACATTCCATTTAATTCAGATCATTCTTAAATGTCTCTTGTATCTGAACATTGTGCTATCTGGGATGATCAAATAATGGAACTGCATCTACTCTGAGGTACATTACACCATTATCTTTGAAGTATCCAATGGTGTTGAATTTGTCTGGGTATTATTTTTGCAAGCTGTTGACTCACTCAATTTGAGTGGCATGGTTTCTTGGATTGAACACCACAACTGAAATGATATAGTCTGAGTGCTGCCCTATACATTAGCTCATATAACAGACACAGTGAGGACTACAGTCCTATTGAGATATATATTCTGAAGTTTATTAGCAACATTAACTACTTTCATTGTTATAACTCTGCAGGCTGCACATAGTTTGATTAGATTACTTACAGTGTGGAAACAGGCCCTTCAGCCCAACAAGTCCACACCAACCCGCCGAAGCGCAACCCACCCATACCCCTACATTTACCCCTTACCTAACACTACGGGCAATTTAGCATGGCCAATTCACCTGACCCGCACACCTTTGGACTGTGGGAGGAAACCGGAGCACCCGGAGGAAACCCACGCAGACACGGGGAGAACGTGCAAACTCCACACAGTCAGCCGCCTGAGTTGGGAATTGAACCCGGGTCTCTGGCGCTGTGAGGCAGCAGTGCTAACTACTGTGCCACCATGCTGCCCAAATTTGAATTCAATGATTACAGATGTCACTGTACATTACAAACACACAACTGACTGATTACATGTTTGAACACACTACACTGACTACATTGCATTGAGAGCCTGATTGAAAATGAGATGGATCCCTTTATTTTGGGACATTACAAGTTGTTATATTACATAATGGTATACTGTCTGTTTGGCGTGGGATCTATGCAATAACACACAGCAAATATTCAAGATTTGCATCAGACTGTAGCTCGAGTGACAGTTGTCGTAGTTATAGGTATGTTCACCGAGCTGGGAAGTTGATTTGCTGTCCCGAGTAACCACACACACAGAGGACAAGGACCACAAATTCAACTGGGACAACACAATGAACATAGGACATACTAAGCAGAGGACAGCCAGAGAATTTCTAGAAGCATAGCACTCATCCACGTACTCCATCAACAAACCCATAAACCTGGACCCGATAGACCGGCCACTACAACGAACAACTGGAATCAGCAACCAAAAGCAGCTGGAGCAGAACCAAATAAATTCCAGAAGACACAGTTAAACAGTGCTTCACACGAGGCTCTGAAACACTGAAGATGTCACCCAGACAGGGGATGAGAAGTCTGCAAATCAACTTCCCAGCTCAGCAAATATACCCACAACTATGACACAGCAAATATTCTTGGCTTCTTCTGCTGTTATTCAGGTCTTGATGATTTTATGAATGGTCACAGTGCTGATTTTATTCATGCTGGTGGTCTGTTCTTGCTGGTCCTTACATTGTTCATCAGGTAAAATGCTTGTAGATGCCATGCAGAATTGCCATATCTGCATTTCATTGTCGATGTATCAAAGGGTGATTCTATCTAATGGCTGATGATGCTAAAACATTCCATTAATGCTAAAGAATATGGAGGAGGACTTAAACACCATCACTAGAGAAGTAATATTCATGGGGCTAAAGTCAGACTGTCCACTGGCCCTCCTGGCTTGTACCTTAGGAGCATGAAAGAGGTAGGTACTGAAATAGTGAATGCATTGGTTGTAAATTTTCAAAGATCTTTAGATTCTGGAAAATTACTACAAAGTTGGAAAACTGGCAATGAGACACTCCTATTCGAAATGCAAAAAGCAGGTAACAATAGGTCAATTGTCTAACATCTACTGATGGACAAGTATTGTAATCAATTATTAATTAACAACAGAACATTGAGAAAATCATAATCTAATCAAGTAGCATCAGCATGGCTTCATGAAAGGGAAATTGTGTCTATAATTTATTAGGGTTTTGAGGAAATCTCAACCAGAGTAGATAACTGGGGAATGAGAAGATCAGTTATATTTGCAGAAAACATTCAACAGGGTGTCTCACAAAGTTGTGAGATAAAAAACCAAAGTATTTGAGGTAGTATTTTAACATGGATAGAGAATTGTCTAATAGGCAAGAAACAATGAATGGGAATAAGGGATTCCTTTTCAGGTTGGTGATCCATGACAAGTGGGGTTTGACAGGGGGATCAATACTGGGATTGTAGCTATTTACAATATGTATCACCGATTTGGAGGAAGAGAATTAAGGCACTGGAACCAAATTTGCAGACAATGCAAAAATAGGAAAGATAGTTTACAAGAGGAATATGAACAGTTTACAGAAAGATATTGATAGATTAAATAAGTGAGCTAAAAGTTAGCAAATGAAATATAATCTGGGAAAATGTGAAGTTGTTCATTTTGTAATGGAGATCAAAAGAACAGAGTATTATTTAAGTGGAGCAAAGCTGAAACACAAAGGGACATGAAAGTATTTATGCATGAAACACAGAAAGCTAGCACACAGATGCAGCAGGTAATCAGGAAGGCTAATGGAATGTTGACCCTTATTTCAAGGGGTTTGGAGTATAAGAGTAGGGAAGTCTTACTGCAACTGTACAAGGTGCTGGTAAGACTGTGTCTAGAGTATTGTTAGAAATTTTGATCCCCTTACTTAATAAAGGTATCATTTCATTGGAAGCAGTGCATATAAGTCTCACTAGGATATCTCTGGCATGTAGGGATTTTCTAATGAGCAAGATTGGTCTAATGAGCAAGGGTAGATTTCAGTAGAACTTAGAAGAATGATAGTTGATCTTATTGAAACATATAAGATTATTGAGGGGCTTAAGAGCGTAACTGTTGAGAGGATGGTTCCCATCATGTGCAGGAATCACAAGTTTCTTCAACAATTTTGAAACTTCTACAGCCCAATTCAGAATTGACTTGCTGCCTGTCGATTCTCCTGCTCCTTTGATGCTGCCTGACCTGCTGCGCTTTTCCAGCAACACATTTTTAAGCTCTTGCTGCCCGCATGGACCAGCTAGCTCACAAATCAATGATGTGCTGTTCAGGCAGCACCATTTGCAGAGTAACTGTTTTTCTTCTGCGGTGCCGGTATAACAATTGTCCTCCTTTGAACATTGTTTGAGGCTTGTTCTTGTGGTTTTTAAGTTTGCATTGCTGCCTTCAGTTGTTTTTGTTTTAACACAGAATTACCACTTTCATAGTGGTTTGCGAAGTAGGGTAGGTTGGATTTACTTTAAAATCTCAAACAGACTTACTTGACAGAAAAATAGTTAAAGTTACAGAGATATTTATGGCAATATCCTTAGTTTAGCATGTTGCCCTCAAACTGCTCATGGCTGCTAGTGGTGTGTTGTCATCCTGGTCTTTGGTTTATGAGCATACTCAGCTCTTTAAGCAGTACAGCAGTAAAACTGCATGCTGCTCCAGCCAGTTGCTTAACACTCTCCCCACCACACCTGAACTCTTCCTATGGAACCTGGCACCAACCAGTTTTGGTGCCTGTTGCACCTGCAAATGGCACTTGCAACTTGTCAATGACTAAAAATAAGCCTGGGGACCCATTCACCTGTGATCTAGTAAGTAGATCACTGTGATCTAGAATCAATATGGACCTGATTCAGGCAGGATCCAGTTTCCAAGCCAAAATATAGATACTAGATGAGACCAAAACTGGATTTCACAGCGATTCCAAATCTCTCCCACCCACTATCCCCTTCCTCATTGTCAAACTTGAAGCTTCCATCAAGGTTCACATTTTTTTTAAAAAGCCTGTTTAAGGCAGGAGCTGCAGAATTCCTCCCTATAGAAGGATTGTCCAATGAGACAGCAATGAAGAAAAATTAAAATCCACTGTGTTAATTCCCTTATCCTATCAGGAAATTTGTGGGTGGCACGGTGGCACAGTGGTTAGCACTGCTGCCTCACAGCGCAAGGTCAGGTGAATTGGCCAAGCTAAATTGTCTGTAGTGTTAGGTAAAGGGGTAAATGTAGGGGAATGGGTGGGTTGCGTTTCGGCGGGTCGGTGTGGACTTGTTGGGCCGAAGGGCCTGTTTCCACACTGTAAGTAATCTAACCTAAAATTAAAACATTGACAGGTCTGCACACTGCATATCATTGATATAGCTTAGAAACACTAGTGCAACCAGAATATGCTGTATGCTGAAATAGAACTGCCAGATATAATTCAGTCTTGCTGCACGAACACTGAGGTCGGCAACTTTAAGAGGTCTGAACTTTGGTCTTGTAATTTATGGCACCCTCAGGATCCCTTGGTTAAATCAACATCTTATGTGAGTTCTTTAACTGTCATTTTTTGTATGAGATGGACCTAATATTTAACCAGTGAATGGAAGGTTTCCGATGCACACTATGGGCAACAAGTGTGTAAGTAAATTCTGTCTGTATGCATTTATGGTTTTGCGACATTTCATGCACAGAGGAAGCTCCTCCCCATTTTCTTTATGCCAACTAAATATTTCTGTTTCAATATATTATTTTTAGTGTGATTCTGGAAGGTAGTGGCATTTTACAAGATTGTCAATTGTTAATGTCAGTTGTTTTAAAGAGAAATAAAATGTTTGTAAAGCAGGAAGTAGAATTATAGTAATCCACTATGAAGGATTGGAGGGGAGGGGAGGTGCCACTGTAACATAGCCAAACCCAAAACTGGTCATAAAAAGGAAATTGTCTAAATAAGACACAAAACAAGATTAGTTCAAGGTCTGATAAAAGGAGGCAAAAATCAGCAGATGTGACTGAAATGTGCTGCCAAGTGAAAAATAGGAGACAGCATCTTGCCAGGGGGTGACTGTAGATTTAATAATGCGCTATTAATGATGTGGGTGGCCAAGAATGGGCACACAGGCTAACATTCAAATAGGACAAGCAGTTGGACCTGATAACACTGAAATTCTGTAGTGAGTATGATGCAAGAGTTAATGGAATTAGTTAAATTACAATCTAATTGAAAGGAAATGTGGTACAGATAGACGATCTAAATAACTCAACAACAGATTAAAATCACATGTTTGGGACAACCATTTTGATGTTAATCATAATTAGCCTGCAATTGCAAATCATAATTTAAATTTCACTGGGGACAACATATGTTAAAGCCATAAAGAGGGGCTACCTAAGCAGTGATGGTATGAGTTATGAGAATTTCTTTTAACCCTTAAATTACAGCATTCAGTTCAAGGTTCTTCTATAAATTATATCATACTGGATGTAATTATTTCTGATCAGTCAGTCTTTTCTCCAGACAGATGGCTTTTTGGTGGAAACTAAAACTAGTCCTGAAATTAATTCTGGATTGCTGATTGTTGCTGAAAGGAAGGATAAATATAATCTGGACTTCAAGATTCAATCCAGAAAGTCTAACTTCTATGAAGCTGAATGCAAAATTACTTGCCGTAATGTCAGTGAGCAATAAACCAACACCTTATGAGCACCTTATTAGATATTGGCCTAATGGTATAATCGCCAGAGACAAATTAGACAAGCAGGAGGCTGGAAGAGCACAGCAAGCCAGGCAGCATCAGGAGGTGAAGACATCTGATGTTTCGGGTGTAATCCTTCTTCAGGAATGGGGTGGGGTAGGGAACATGCGGATAAAGAGGGAGGAGAAAGGGTTATGGGTTAGGACAGGGGCAGGGTGGTGATAAGTTAATGCAGGTGGTAAGTCAAGAGGAGGAATGATTCTGGTTGGTCACTGGAAGGAGGGATCGGTCAGAGGGATAGAAGGGAGGAGGCGGGGCTGGAAAGGGAGTTGGTGGATGGTTGGGAAGGTTATTTGAAATTGGGGAACTCAACATTGAGTCCTCCAGCAGTAGGCTTCCCAGGCAAGTGTTGTTCCTCCAATTTGCAGTCTGATTCACTGCGGCAATGGAGCAGATCGAGAATGGACATATCTAGCAATGTGGAGACCGAAGTAATGTTCTGGAGACTGGGTTCAAACCCTACCAGAACAGATGGTGGAATTTGATTTCAATAATAACCCATAATTAAATATGAACTGATGACCATGAAACACTGTTGATTAGTGGGAAAACACATCTAGTTCTCTAATGTCCTTAGGGGAATGAAATCTGTCATCTTTACCTGGTCACTGAACACTAGGCTAAATACTTTCCATTTACCAGCACCCTCTGTCTTCTAGGGGCTCTGCAATTCTGTATCCAGATGGACACGTTTCCCTATGTCCCTTGCCTCGTTTCATTCTGAATGAGCCTCCCATGGGCAACCTTATCAAACACCTTGCTAAAATCCATCTACATCCACATCCACTGTGTTTTTTTTAGATTCGATTAGATTATTTACAGTGTGGAGTCAGGCCCTTCAGCCCAACAAGTCCACACCGACCCACCGAAGTGCAACCCACCCAGACCCATGCTCTTACATTTACCCCTTCACCTAACACTAAGGGCAATTTAGCATGGCTAATTCACCTAACCTGCACATTTTTGGACTGTGGGAGGAAACTGGAGCACCCAGAGGAAACCCACGCAGACACGGGGAGAATGTGTAAACTCCACACAGGCAGTCGCCTGAGGCATTTTGTCTCATCCTCAAAGAATTCAATAAGGCTTATGAGGCAAGACCTGTGGAGAAAGTGAGGACTGCAGATGCTGGAGATCAGAGTCGAGAGTGTTATGATGGAAAAAGCACAGCAGGTCAGGCAGCATCCGAGGAGCAGCAGAGTGGACATTACAGGCATAAGCCCTTCATCAGGGATGAGGCTTGTGGACCAGGGTCTGAGAGATAAATGGGAGGATGTGAGGGAGCTGAGAATGTGATATGACCTGCCCCTCACAAAACCATGCTGACTATCTCTAATCAAACTATGTTTTTCCAAGTAATCATAAATCCTTTCTCTCAGAATCCTCTCCAATACTTTGCCCACCACTGATGTAAGACTGACTGGTCTGTAATACTCCCTTTCTTGAACAATGGAATAACATTTACCATTCTCCAATAATCTGGCACGACTCCAGTGGACAGTAGGGGTGCAATGATCATTGCCAAAGGTGCAGTAATCTCGCTTCCTGTAGTAACCTAGGGTATGTCCCATTTGGCCTAGTTGATTTATCTAGCCTTCAGTTTTCAAAATTTTCAGCATATCTTCCTTCCTAATATCAACCTGTTCTAGCATGTCAGTCTGTTTCACACTGTCCTCAGAAACGTCAAGGTCCCTCTCAGTAGTGAATACTGAAGCACAGTATTCTTTAAAGATGTCCTCCACTTCCTCCAACTCCAGCAGCAAGTTCCCTTCACTATCCCTGATCAGCCCTACCCTCACTCTGGCCATCCTCTTGTTCCTCATGTAACTGTAGAACGCCATCGGGTTTTCCTTAATCCTACCCACTAAAGCTTTTTCATGCCCAATTCTAGCTCTCCTAAGTCTATTCTTCAGTTCCTTCTGAGCTACCTTGTAACCCTCTAGATCTTTGAATAGTCCTTGCCTCCTCAACCTCAAGTAAGCTTCCTTCTTCCTCTTGATTAGATGTTCCACATTCCTTGTCACCCAAGATTCTTTCAACTTATCATCCCTTCCTTGTCTCAGTGAGGCAAACCTATCCAGCACTATCAACAAGTGCTTCCTAAGCAACCTCCTTTCTGTCATGCATTTCCCTGAAAACATATGTTCCCAATTTAGATGCCCCAGTTCCTGCCTAATAGCGTTACAATTCCCCCTTCCCTAATTAAACATTTTCCCGAAACATCTGCTCCTATCCCTCTCCACGAGTACAGTAAAGGTCGGAGAGTTGTGATCACTATCTCTGAAATGCTCTCCCACTGAGAGATCTGACACCTGGCATGGCTCGCTGCCAAGCACCGAATCCAATATAGCTCCCCTTGAGTTGGCCTATCTACATATTGTGAAAGGACCCCTTCTTGACATACCTGACAAAAACTGCTCCATCAAAACTATTTGAACTAAGTAGGTTCCAATCAATATTAGGGAAGTTAAAATCACCCATGACAAAAAATCTTATTGCTTCTGCGCCTTTCCAAAATCTGACTCCCAATCTGCTCCTCCATGTCTCTGTTGTTATTGTGATGTCTGCAGAAAACTCCCAATAAAGTGACTGCTCCTTTCCTGTTTCTGACTTCCACTCTTACTGACTCTGGAGACAACCCCTCCTCGACAGTCTCCTTTCTGCAGCTGCGCTACAATCCCTGATTAGCAATGCCACTCCCCCACCTCTTTTACATCCCCACCTCCCCCAATCCCAGTGCCTATCCCTCCTCACAGACTCTCTGCATGCTGTATCTGGCTGTTCACTACGTATTCCATCATCTGATCCATAGCTCCTGCCAATCTAGTTTAAACCCTCATGCAGAGCTCTAGCAAACCTCTCACCCAAAATATTGGTGCCCCTCCAGTTCAGGGAAACCTGCCCTTCTTGGACAGGTCTCATGTTCCCCAGAAGTTATCCCAATGATCCACATATCTGAAGTCCTCCCTCTTACACCAGCCCTGCAACCATCTGTTCTTCTGCACTTGATCTCTATTTCTAGCCTCACTAGCATGTAGCACTAGTAGCAATCCTAAGATTACTACTCTGCTCGTCCTGCCTTCTAACTTCCAACCTAACTCCTAATATTCTCTTTTCAGGTCCTCATCTTTTTCTCTACCTAATCCATTGGTACTGATGCATACCACAACTTCTGGCTGCTCTCCCTCCCCCTTAAAAATCCTGTAGACTCAATCCGAGACATCCCTGACCCTGGCACCTGGGAGGCAACATACCATCCAGAAGTCTCGCTCGCAACCACAGTATTTTATGCAATTCTGAGTGTCACATTATAGGAAACAAGTGGAGGCTTTGGTAAGGGTGCAAAACAGACTTACCGCAATGTTGCCTGGATTGGAGTGTATTAGCTACAAACAGAGGTTGGACAAATTTGGATTGTTTTGGCTAGAGCATCAGAGGCTTTGAGACAACCTGATAAAAATATATAAAATTGAGAGGCATGGACAGGGTGAGTAGTCAGGGTAGAAATGTCAAATACTCATGGACATAGATTTAAGGTGAGCAGGGAAAAGTTTAATGGAGATGTTCAAGAAAAGAATTTTACACAAATGATGGTAAATGCCGAGAACACATGGCCAGGGAGGTGGCTAAAGCAGATGCCTTTAGATTGAATCAGGAGCTAGCAGGAGAAAGGGAATAGGGACCAGGTGCAGGCAGACTGGATTAGTTTAGAATGATATCATGTTTGACATAGACATGGTGGGCCAAAGGGCCTGTTCCCACACTGCAATATTCTGTCCTGTTCTAATCTCCCACTCGCTTCTCTCCAGCCACTGGTTGTCCCGACTGTGTGCAGCAAAGCATCCTATATATTCAAGATGTCTTCCGATCACCTTTTTTCCCCCTGAGAACTCAAGGGACCTGATGAGCTACAATATGATAGAGTCATGGTCTGATCTTTAGACTTTTTTTGGCTACTTCTGAGTTCTGTCAAATTTTTTGGAGCTTTTGTCACCACGTGGCCTTGACAGTTCATCTCTTTTTAGTTTCACTTTGTCTCTCCAGACTGGTAATGTAGACTGTTCAGGTCAAAATTGGCACTGAGGCCAGAGCTCCTACTCCTTCCCTTCCCTTCTCTGCCTGAAAACCTCCATGACCCCTATTAACTTGCATTAGCTAAAAGTCCATCTCCCCAGTGTAGAGATACACCACGTTAAACTTCATGTTCAACTGTTCACCCCTCCTCTGAACCTCAGCTGTGGAGATCACAGTCAATAACACCTCTTTCCATAGTCTACCATTCCCTTTGTTGATATTTTGGATTCCCCCAGTAGATTAGAGATTTCTCGCACCGCTCCCCCCACCCCCCAACACTATTATCCTCATCATTATAAATGCCTCTGCTTCACCCCCAGCATTCATTCCCCAACCCTTCTACCATTGATCCTTCTGCTGCTCCAACCACTGCCCTCCCTCATCCTGAACCCTTCTGAAATATTAACGGATAGACACCCAGTTTCTTCCTTGACCATTTAGTTGAGTGATGGTACAGTGTGTGCCGGGCAGGCAACTGGCGCATGCTGCAGGTGTTACATTGATGCTTCAGTGTGCCCAATATGCCTCATCACCCACCAAATCATTCCAGTATAGTTAAGCAGCGTGCCTGTATGCCTGCAATGTAGAGCTCCTTTCAACATCGATGACAACCTTTGGCTCTGGGTGAAACTCCAATATGCTAACTGACATGGATTCCCTACAATGCAGCAAGAGGCTATTTGTTCTATCAACTCTGCACTGACCGTCCAAAGAGTATCCCATCCAAACCCAGCCTCCTACTCTGTCCCCATAAGCCTGCATTTCCAATAGCTAATTCATCTAGGCTGCACATTCCTAGATACTACGAACAATTTAGTATGGCCAATCTGCCTAATCTGCAAATCGTTGGACTGTGAGAGGAAAGTGGAGCACCCAGTGAAAACCCACACAGAAACCCACATGCAGCCTGGAACATTCCATGAGCTGGGTCCCTGTCAGTGTGTGCAAAGACAGCCTGCTGTGGCTATAACAATGCTGGTTGCTAGTGCATCACACGATGCACCTCAGTGTCTTGCAAGCCTAACAGGTTATCAGGGAGGCATGATGATCATGATGCTTCAGCAGGTACCATTTCCTGTCAAACATCAGACTAGCTCTATTCTGCTGCTGTACAGGATGAGCTGCAGCAGAATAGAGCTAGTCAACAGAGGGAGGGATAGGACTAAGTGGTTCAGTGACTTCTTAGAAAGTGACCGATAATTGAATTGAATTGAATTGAATTGAATTTATTGTCACGTGTACCAAGGCACATTGAAAAGCTTTGTCTTGTGAGCAATACAGGCAGATCACAGAGTTAAGTAGCATCGATAAGTAAATAATAGGTAAACAGCAGCAAAAACCAAAACACAGGTACAGGTGAATGCTAAGAGTTTGTGGGTCCATTTAGTATTCTAAAAACAGTAGGGTAGAAACTGCTTCAAAACCGGCTGGTGCTTGTGTCCAGGCTTCTGTACCTTCTCCCCAATGGTTGAGGTTGTAGAAAAGCATTGCCAGGGTGGGATGGTCTTTGAGAATGCTGGCAGCCTTTTCTTGATAGCCGGCCTGGTAGATGGATTCTATAGGTGGAGGTTAGCCTTTGTGATTATCTGGGCTGAGTTCACCACTCTCTGTAACCATCTCCGATCTTGAATGGTACAGTTGCCATACCAGGTAGTGATACATCCAGACAGAATGCTCTTGATGGCGCACCTATAAAAGTTGGCAAGGGTATTCACCATCATGCCAAATTTCCTCGTCTGAAGAAGAAGAGACATTGTTGGGCCTTTGTAACCAGTGCATCCACATGAAATGTCCAGGAAAGCTTGTAATTGATGACCACTCCCAGGAACTTGACACTCTCCATGCATTCCACCTCTGTGCTGTTAATGTGTAGGGGGGCATGAGTAACATCAGTGGTTTTGCTGGTATTGAGAGCTAGGTTGTTCTCAGTACAGCATTTTTCCAGGTCTTCCACCTTCCGTCAGTCATCTGCTTCGTTGCCATCTGCGATTCGATCGACTATGGTCGTGTCATCAGCGAACTTGGAAATGGCAGTCATGGGTCATGCTGCTCCATACGATTGGGGCAGCATCATGTCAGGTATGTAGTTGCTACAACAGGAATTACCAGACAGCCTGTTCCCAAACCTCTGTGCAGAAACTTTGGCAAACCTGACATTAGAGTACTGATGGTAGACCCACGTTTGAAAGCAATATTCTCACACTGAAATTGTCAGTCAGATTGTGGTGCCAGAAACAAGTAGAGATAATGATTTTTTTAAAAATGAAGAAAAGAACCACAACTTCAGAGATGGCAAGGTTAATTCCATTCAATCAAATCCTGTGAGACCTGCCATCAAATCTATTTCTTTAACCTGTACTGAGGCACCAATTTCCTGCTGCATATGTCAATAATTATTAAGGCTACTAAGTTTAGGTTGTGCACTGGAATCAATCTCTCTAGACATGTCTCTGCTGGTAAAATATAGCTCAGCTGTATTGAAATCCAACCCTTCTTCAGATGTGGTTTACCTGTTTTCACACTACCACCTAATAGCGGTTCTGTTTTTTTTTAACTTACCTGATATTTATTAAAAATTACACATAAGTGTTTGATTTTACAAATAAATGGATTCCCATCAGCAAAGCAGACCATTTGCTGAGAATTTTCAACAAAGTACATATTTATAGAAAGGGACAAGTTTTAAAAAGTGGGAACCAAACCTTTATACAAAGTTGTTTTGACTTCAGATGTGATTTATTCAGGTGTAAAACTTTAATTTAATTGTCAGTTCAAGAACAGTTTTATCATACCAGGTTCCAGTCCTTTGTAACAAAGAGTTGTTCATTCTGACATAACTGAAAGGCACTGTCATTATTACTCTTTTGAAAATCATACGCTGAAAGAGAAAAAAAATTCTTTGTTTCTTCAATTGATTTTTTTTACCCAATTAACATAATTTGAGCAACTGCCTTGACATTTAAATAATTTATATCATTTACACAATGAACATTGATGACATTACCAGAGGAACGAAGGAGTAGCACATGAATTAATATGCACTGTTGAAGCAGAAATACATGCAAGTCACTGTCTGCATTTTTACCCGTGTTAAATCAGCTCTCAAACTGCCAGATTCAGTAATGAGAAAGGCAGAAATAAATGAAGTGTGTGGAGAAACACACGTTTGTTTGATAGACTCATCAAATAGATTTCCTATCTGTTAGAAAGAAAGACTTGTACTTAAATAATGTCTTCCATAATCAAAGGACAACCCAGAGTGCATTATAATCAAAGATGTACCTTTGAAGGTTAGTCACTATTCTAGGATATGTGGTACCGATTTGTCAACAGTAAGCTCCCACAAACAGCAATGTGATAACATGCAGATAATCTCTTCTTGTAATTTTAATTAGGCAACAACTATTGGCCAGGTTCAAAGAAGCTTCAGTATTCTGATCCCTGTGTCTTATGAGAATGGGTTCAGCAAGTTGTGTTTTCCTTATTAGAACTTAGAAGGCAGAGAGGTGATTTCAATGAAGCATTTTAGATTCTGAGGGAAATTCGGTTTCATTCTCCATAGATGCTGCCAGATTTGCTGAGTTTCTCCACCGCGTTCTGTTTTAGTTGAGGTTCAGAGGCGTCTTGACAGCGTAGACTCTGAGAAGATATTTCCCATGTCAGAGGATCTGGAGTTAGAAGGTGCAGTTTAAAAATGAAGGGTAGCCCACTGAAAAATGAAAATGAGGAATAGTTTCTTCTCTCAGAAGGCTTTTATTCTTCAGTATTCTCTTCCAGATTAGAGTGGTGCTGGAAAAGCACAGCAGTTCAGGCAGCATCTGAGGAACAGTAAAATCCACGTTTCAGGAAAAGCCCTTTATCAGGAATAAAGGCAGAGAGCTTGAAGGATCCTGATGAAGGGCTTTTGCTGCTGATTTTACTGCTCCTCGGATGCTGCCTGAACTGCTGTGCTTTTCCAGCACCACTCTAATCTAGACTCTGGTTTCCAGCATCTGCAGTCATTGTTTTTACCTAGTATTCTCTTCCACACAGAGCAGTGGAGGTTCAGTCATGTAATGTCTTCAAGGCTGAGCTAGACAGATTTTCGATCTAAAGCAACATCAAGCGTTCACGGGATCAGGAAGAAAAATTGAGTTAAAGCCACAATCAGATCAGTCATAACTTTAGTGAATGATGGAATATGCTTGATGGATCGAATGGCCCACTCCTGCTCTACTTCTTATAATTTCATGATCCAGGACACCAGTTATAGATGCCCAACCCTTTCACAAAATTGCTCCATGGGATCTTTTATGGCCTGCTGAGAGGGCAGACCAGGCCTTACTTTAAAGTCTCATCCAAACAGGCACCATTGACAACAAACGTTCCTTCTAAGCTGCATGGTTGCATCTGGGCAGGCACACCAGTGTTCCATCCACAGCGATTGCCACTGGCACACTAATCATGGTTTTGACTTCCGATTCCAAAGTCGCTGCCTCAGAGGTGTCCCCGGTCCCCAACCCCTTATCTTCACCATGGACATCCAGTCCCTGTACACCTCCATCTCCCATCACAAAGGACTCAAAGCCCTCCGCTTCTTCCTTTCCTGCTGTACCAACCAGTACCCTTCCACTGACACCCTCCTTCGACTGACTGAACTGGTCCTCACCCTGAACAACTTCTCTTTCCAATCCTCCCACTTCCTCCAAACCAAAGGAGTAGCCATGGGCACCCGCATGGGCCCCAGCTATGCCTGCCTCTTTGTAGGATATGTGGAACAGTCCATCTTCCGCAGCTACACTGGCACCACCCCACACCTTTTCCTCCGCTACATCGATGACTGTATCAGCGCTGCCTCGTGCTCCCACAAGGAGGTTGAAGAGTTCATCCACTTTACCAACACCTTCCACCCCGACCTCAAATTTACCTGGATCATCTCAGACACCTCCCTCCCCTTCCTAGACCTTTTCATTTCTATCTCGGGTGACCAAATCAACGCGGACATTTACTACAAACCGACCAACTCCCACAGCTACCTTGACTACACCTCCTCCCACTCTGCCCCCTGTAAAAATGCCATCCCATACTCCCAATTCCTTCGTCTCCACCGCATCTGCTCCCAGGAGAACCAGTTCCAATACCGTACAACCCAAATGGCCTCCTTCTTCAAAGACCTCAATTTCCCCCCAGACGTGATCGACGATGCCCTCCACTGCATCTCGTCCACTTCCCGCTCCTCTGCCCTTGAGCCCCGCCCCTCCAATCGCCACCAGGACAGAACCCCACTGGTCCTCACCTACCACCCCACCAACCTCCACATACATCGTATCATCCGTCGTCATTTCCACCACCTCCAAACGGACCCCACCAACAGAGATATATTTCCCTCCCCTCCCCTATCAGTGTTCCGAAAAAACCACTCCCTCCATGACTCCCTCGTCAGGTCCATACCCCGCACCAACCCAACCTCCACTCCCAGCACCTTCCCCTGCAACCACAAGAAATGCAAAACTTGCGCCCACACCTCCCCCCTTACTTCCCTCCATATCCACCACAAATTCACCTGCACTTCCTCACACATCATTTACTGCATCTGCTGCACCCGATGTGGCCTCCTGTATATTGGGGAGACAGGCCGCCTACTTGCGGAACGTTTCAGGGAACACCTCTGGGACACCTGGACCAACCAACCCAACCACCCCGTGGCTCAACACTTCAACTCCCCCTCCCACTCCACCAAGGACATGCAGGTTCTTGGACTCCTCCATCGCCAGACCATAACAACACAACGGCTGGAGGAAGAGCGCCTCATCTTCCGCCTAGGAACCCTCCAACCACAAGGGATGAACCTAGATTTCTCCAGTTTCCTCATTTCCCCTCCCCTCACCTTGTCTCAGTCAAATCCCTCGAACTCAGCACCGCCTTCCTAACCTGCAATCTTCTTCCTGACCTCTCCGCCCCCACCCCCACTCTGGCCTATCACCATCACCTTGACCTCCTTCCACCTATCGCATTTCCAACGCCCCTCCCCCAAGTCCTTCCTCCCTACCTTTTATCTTAGCCTGCTTGGCACACCCTCCTCATTCCTGAAGAAGGGCTTATGCCCGAAACGTCGATTCTCCTGCTCTTTGGATGCTGCCTGACCTGCTGCGCTTTTCCAGCAACACATTTTTCAGCTCATAAGTGTGTACAGTCAGGATGAAAATTAGAGGAAATGCTGCTGACAATCCAGTGCTTGAAAGTGAGATTTGATTCTTTGTTTAAGGCTCTGAAGTGATTTCAGAAGCCCCAGTCATCTGGCTGCCAGGTGGGCATTGATCCACAGCTGCTGCAAAGGAAAATATGGCCTAGAAATTTGCATCTCCTCCTATTGAGTTAAAATAGGTGTGTAAACATCAAAATACGCTTCTGGATTTTTGCTGTATATGATACACTAGAGGCAGTGGCATGGTGGCTCAGTGGTTAGTACTGCTGCCTCACAGTGCCAGGGACCTGGGTTCAATTCTCGCCCGTCTGTGTGGAATTTGCACATTCTCCCTGTGCCTGTGTGGGTTTCCTCCAGTTTCTTCCCACAGTCCAAAGATGAGCAGTTTGGGTGAACTGGCCATGCTAAATTGCCAATAGTGTTAGGCGCATCAGTCAGGGGTAAATGTAGGGGAATGAATCTGGGTGGGTTATTCTTCAGAGGGTCAGTGTGGACTTGTTCAGCCGAAAGCCCTGTTTCCATCCTGTAGAAAATCTAATCTGAACCCCTGGTCCACTGCTTACTTATGCCAAGCTAAAAGTGAGAACTTCTTGCATGTTTTCAGTGAGCAGCTGTTGCATTAAAACAAATAAATGGATTTGACACACAAACAATAAAATTCAAGTCACCCGCTTATACATCTGTGCAGCATTTAAGCAATTCTGAGTTTAGTTATGATTAATTAATCATTCCCTCTGGAAAACAAATTTCTGGTAATTCAGGAAATTCAAATATATGAACAAGGAACAAGAGCATGTCAAGCAGCCCTTTGAGCACGCTCTGACATTCGATAAGATCACGGCTGATCTGATTTTAACCTCCACTTTACATTCCTGCATATTCCTGATAATATTTCATCCCTATGCCATCTAGAATCTATCTAACTCTGTCGTTAAAAAAAATTAAAGATTCTGCATCCGCCGTGGTTTAAGGAAGGGAATTCCAAAGACTCACAACCATCTGAGAGAAAAAAACAATGCTGCTCCATCTCTGTTTTAAATGGGCGTTCCCTTATTTTCAGAATTTGATCCCTAATTTCAGATTCTTCCAGCAGAGGAAACATCCTAGCACCATTTACCTGGTTAAGCCCCCTCAGGATTTTATATGTTCAATTAAGTCACCTCTGTCTGTTCTAAACACCAGAGGAGCTAGGCCTAGCCTGTCTAGCTTTTCATCCTAACGTAATTCCAGGTCTGATAAATTTTCTCTGAACTGCTTCCAAAGCATTAATATTCTCCGTTAAGTTTGGTGATCATTACTATTCACAGTCCTCCAGATACGGTCTTACCATTGCCCTGTATAACAGGAACACAACTTCCTTACTCATGTATTCAAATCCCCTCTCAATAAGCTATAAGATTCAATAGCTTTCCTGATTACTTGTTGTACTTACATGCTAATCTTCTGTGATTTGAGTACTAGGACACCAGATCTCTCTGCATCTCAGAGTTCTGCAGCCTCTCACCATTTGAATAACATGCTTCATTTTCATTCTTTCTGCCATTTTCACACTCCCCCACATTGGACTCAATTTGCCAGATCTTTCTCTACTCACTCAGAGATAGGATAGGGGGTAAGTCTGGGTGGGGTGCCCCTCAGAGTGTCAGTGTAGACTCAATGGGCTGCTTCAAGTTGCAGGGATTCTATGACTCTGTAACTGCTGGCAACATGACAAGCTTCCTGGCTTGTGCCTGTACTAAATGGACAGAAGTAATATAAGCCATCTGAGGAGGCAAAGTACAAAAAAACCAAGATAAAACATGGATGTTGTGATATGGATCCTGGTTAGTTTGGAATGAATGAGCACTATGAGAGTGAGTGAGTTGTGTACGTGTCCCTATGCACTCAATGTCGTTACAGCAGCTTCACAATGATAATTGCTGATGCAAGCTGTGATACAGTATTGAAATCTAAGACATCTAGATGGTTTGGCATGTTGGTAAAGAAGGAATCTAAATACAAACGACATGAGTTGTGACATTAATAAGCCATTTAACTAGCAGTAATCTTCTTTAATTGACTATTCACCAAAGTTCTCGTTTGACTCTTCCACAAATCCCATTATAAGATTCTGCCCAAAATGCTCTTTAAATGAGCAGTTGAGTTTTAAAAGACTATTTGAGAGCATTTCAGTTAAGACAGCAGCTTCGAAGAAGGCTGAATTTTCAGAGCTGTAGCCTGCAAATTACAAAGTCATTATGAAAGAGTTAGTCTTCCTAGAAGAAGTTATTGGAGGCAAATACCTTAGCAAAATATAAGCAGCCTCTTTCCTATACCTCTCCACAAAATATTCAGGCAACCTGAGTATTCAACTATATGTGGAACATGCCACTTGGTTCAACCACTTTAAACAATGGAACCTGGCTGAGAAAGAACTCAATTAGCCATGATTTGGAATCCCTAAACCTTGGAAATGGAGTCAACTTGAGATGACAAGGCAGCTGGTCTGTTGATGAGAAAGGATCATGTGATGAGCCAACTTACTCACCTATTTTAGGTTTTAAGAAATTAATTTTCCTCAGACCGCGTAGAAAAAGAATGGTGTGGGAGAACTGGGTTCTCAAAGCTTGTGCGAAGATTTGTAGCTTGGGTGTTCGTTGTTGTGGTTCTGTTCGCCGAGCTAGGTTCTCTCTCTCGCTCTCTCTCTTTCCATTCATTGTACAAGCTTGAGTCCTGCCAGTTGTTTGACAATCCACACACCACAGGCAGCATTTTAAAAATGAATCAAACATCTGCTGTCTTTAGAAGAAAGGATAAATTGTCCTTTGACATCTTTAAATCATCTTGATGCAGAATCCAGAAAGATTACCAGGCCCATTCTGAAACTATCCAAACCTTCAGTCGGGCATGATTCTTATACAACTGGCTTTTACTGAACTTTAAAACTAATTAATCAATCCCCCACTTTGTAACTTAATTGTACAGGTGTGTCTGAAACCTTGAACACATATATTTATAAGAGTTGGAACATTTTAGTTATATTTAATTAGATCAGGAGTTAAGCACAATAAATACTATTTCATTACTTTAAAAATTTAAGTAACGATCTCCATGTGTCTTTTACAGTCTGAATAAGTTAAATGCTCACTGAATGCACAAGCATATTTTTAAAAATATCTGTTGCAGTCAAAATTGGAGGGGTAAAACAGCAGAGTCATTCTATCCCTTCCATTTGGCCATAACACCGTCTCCAAGTTAAGGTAATTACTCAGGTATTAGGCAAAAGTTTCTGTTGACTGGAAAGGCATCAAGAAGCATTTCACCAGTGATCACCGTGTGGACCAAGTATATAATGCGTAACAATTCCTAATATGGTATATAAATTAGCATGAAAGAGCAGCAAGCAAAGGAAAAAAATGGCATGTTAACTTTTAATGCAAATGGATTGGAGTTCAAAATTAAGGAAGCCTTACCACAGAGTTTGGTGAGACCACTCCTGGAGACTGGGCTCTGTCGTATCCATAGTTTCAGTACTGCAGGTTCCAAATTGATGTCTATCCCACACATGTCCTTCTGATTCAGCACATAATGAACATAATCTTGTTGAGAACATTAATGTTAACTGGATCCTCACCCCACAGAAGGAGAATGGGAAGTAGGAAGGATTTATAAACTCGGGCATCAATCCAGTGATGCCTGTCCACTACTTACCAGCCTCCCACCTGCCACACTACAGTTTTATCAGTGGTAGTAGTGACTATTAAATGAGCACTCACCCATGGACCAGTTTAGGCTGTGGCCATTTAATACCATTGATATTTTAACTACAATGGGGGAGTTTGGCTACACGTGTATGACTTGCCCACAGAGAGCCGAGAAAGGGTAGCCAACTCCTCATCAGACTGCTTCTGCCCATCAGAGGCACACCCCCAATGTATTTCCTACCCACCCCTCTGCCTGCCCATCCCATCCTTCTAGCTGGCCCTGATGTGGTGACACACTTACCTTTGTCCATTCTTTATTGTTTGTCATTTTCAGTGGTTCCTGAGCATTAGGTGCCTGGGATGGCCTCAGTTCTGAGAGAATGCTGGCAATTTGATTGGAGTTCCAAACAGATCTTTTGCTTCTAGCCATGGGTATCGTTGTTATAATTCCTTTTTGGCCACAGCATGAAAAAGTGATGGTGCAGACTCAACAGACAAACTGCTCATAGCAGGAGGGGGAGGAGTGCTCTCAGCAAGAGATCTTATCAAACCAGGATCTTCCAGGAGCAATCTCTTACCTCCAGGTAAGCCAGGAACAATGTATATGTATTGCCTCCACTGTACATAGAAGGCATACACAGAACTCTGCCACTTTTGTGCCACAAAGTGATCATGGCTCTATACATTGGGATTCATCCAGCTGAGAGTCAGCAACCTATATACTATCTCTTAGTTAGTGCTACAAAGTTAAAAATCACACAACACCAGGTTACAGTCCAACAGATTTAACTGGAAGCACTAGCTTTCGGAGGACTGCTCCTTCATCAGATGGTTGTGGTGGACACAATTGGACAACACAGAATTTATAGCAAAAGTTTACAGTATGATGTAACTGAAATTATACATTGAAAAATACCTCTATTGTTTGTTGAGTCTTTCATCTGTTAGAATACCATGATAGTTTCACTTCTTTCATGTGTAAATCACAAAACTTTTTTTCAAAGTTACATTCTCAGGTTAACTGTAACAATTGATGTCAGCCAGATAATATGTTGAAGGTGTTAGCCCCATGTTCCCTGTCTGTGCCGACCTACATTATACACCAGGTACATTGATGACATTTTCTTCCTCTGGAGTGGTGAGGAGTCACTGATAAAACTACCCAGTGATATCAACAAGTTTCATCCCATCATCAAACTCACCACAGACTATCTGTCGACTATCTTGGTCACATGCATCTCCACTAAGAATGGACACCTCAGCACCACACTCTACCACAAGCCCACAGACAACATCACAATGCAACACTTCTCCAGCTTCCACCCAAACCATATTAAAACATTCATCCCCTATAGACAAGCCCTACATGTACACCGGATCTGTTCAGATGAGGAGGAACGTGATGGGCACCTGGAAGTACTCAGGGATGTCCTCATAAGAATGGGGTATAATGATCAACTCATTGACCGTCAGTTCCGACATGCCACAGTAAGGAACCGTAATGACCTCCTCAGGAGACAGACACATGCTGCAACCGACAGGGTACCCTTCGTTGTCAGTACTTCTCAGGAGCTGAAAAATTACGCCATGTTCTTCATGATCTACAACACATTATCAATGAGGATGAGCACCTCACCAAGACCTTCCCCACACCTCCACTGCTCGCCTTTCGACAAATATCAAACCACAAACAGATCATTGTTCATGGCAAGCTGCCTGGCTTTCAGGACAACTCCATACAACCCTGTCATGGTAGGCGCTGCAAGACGTGTCAGAGTGTGGACATGGATACTACCATTGCATGTGGGGACATCTCCCACCATGTACGTGGCAGGTACTCATGTGACTCAGCCAATTTGTCTAACTTATACGTTGCAGGCAAGGATGCCCTGAGGCATGGTACATTGGGGAAACCAAGCAAAGGGTACGACAACAGATGAATGGGCACCACACAACAATCAACAGACAGGAGTGTTCCCTCTCAGTTGGGGAACATTTCAGCAGTCCAGGACATTCAACCTCAGGCTTCGGGCCAGGCAGCAGCGAAAAGTGGCTGAGCAGAGGCTGATAATTAAGTTCCGTACCCATAGGGAGGGCTTCAACTGGGATCTTGGGTTCATGTCACACTACAGGTTTCCACTATTGCACTATACACACACACACACACACACACACACACGCAGACTCACATATACACAGACACATGCACACAGATGCTCATATACAGACACACTCCTACAGGCACACACACTCCCACACTCACACATGCATCCTCTCACAGACTTACACCACTTTACACTCACACACACACATATGCACTCTCTCTCAGAGACACTCACAATCCCCCAGTTGTACACCCCAGTCCAACACTGGCATCTCCAAATAATTTATTGCTGCATTTAGGAGTGGGAAGATGCCCTTCAGGACAGCCAGGGTTCAATGGTTCTGTCTGGAGAGAATCACGGAAGGTGGGCTATCTCACGATGGATGCCATTGACTACCTGCTTATCCTTTTATGTCTACTTAAATTAAATACTGATAGGTACCTGAAATGAATGGATGTGGATGACCAAGCTTAACAAATCATAATGCAAAATGTCCTCTATTCTGGCAGTAGTCAATCTACACTCCTTTTCCTTTAATGTCTGACCAAACCAGAGGGTAGCTTCTGGTGAAGGGCTTAGTCACTGGATATCTGGCCCATGACTCTGCTCCAGATGCAACCCATGTTTGGCAGCATTTATATAATAACAGCCATGCTACCATACAAGTCATAGAATCATAGAATCCCTACGGCATTGTAGCAGGCCATTCAGCCCAACGAGTCCACACCAACCCACCGAAGAACATCCCACCCACACTCACCCCATTACTGTAACCAAACATTTCCCATGCCTAATCCACCCCATCTGTATATCCCTGCACACTGTAGGCAAGTCAGCATAGCCAGTTCACCTACCTACATATCTCTAAACACAATGGGCAACTTAGCTTGGTGAATCTACCTAACCTACACATCTTTGAACTGTGCGAGGAAATCGGACCACCCGGAGGAAATGCATGCAGACACAGAGAATGTGCAAACTCCACACAGACTGCCACCAGAGGCTGGAATTGAACCCTGGCACTAGAACAAGTTATTCAGATGCCAGAGAACATTTCTGCTCATGGACTATGCTTGATGCTTTATATATGCTGTGATTTTTTTGAAAATATCATTTAAAAATGACATGGCTTATTGCAATTAATGCTCTAGAAAAAGCAAAGAACAAATGTAATATTATCACAGAATATTATTCCTCTTTACTATAAGGCTAAGAATTAGCCTATTCGTCTAAAGAAGTCAGATATAAAATGAAGAGGCAAAAGCATTCCAGGAGAGTAATATTGATCATATTACTCGTCCAATGATTCTAAAATCTAGACAAATAATCCAGAGCTGTGAGTTCAAATACTACTTCGGCAGTTTGTGAATTTGAATTCAATCAATGTAACGTTATGAAGGGTAGGTGTGTACTGTACTTTTAACAGAGTTGAAAAGCTAGCAAGTACTGACTGCGAATGCTAAAGATTTTAAAATGTAACATTTGACTGTGAAACCAATAGTGCAGCTGAGATTCCATGGTACAAAACCAATTCAAATTTGGCCAATCAGTTTAAATAATGCCCCAGATACCAACCCCCAATCGAATTTGATTTTTACTGTTTGGGATGATATCAAACCAGTGAAATGATGTGATGTTTTAGAGTATAAAATTGGACATTTTGAACAGTTAGGGGAGGAACAACAACAAGTGTCACAAACAGACTGCTAGCTATGTAGCTTTCTGAAAGGTATCTGTCTATAAGAAATTTGTTCAGCAGAACACCAAAGTTGACCTAGAGGAATCTACAGAGAAAGTTCGACATCCGAAGACTATACCTGGATTTGAAATTGCTTTTGCTGTACATTCAAGAGGGGATTTATCAGACCAGTATTGTAGAGTGGGAGGAAAAGGAAAGGTTTAAGAGAAAGGAGTTGTAAGTAGTTATTGGTTTTAGTATTCTCTATTGGATGTAAAGAATTAAACGGTTAATTTTTACTTTAAATGGTGAACTCTGGCATGGTTCTTGGCCTCTCGAAATGTAATAGATTAGGGCGTGAGGTGAGCTTCGGTTTTCAAATTAGCAGAGGGGTTTGCTCGTGTCGTAACAGTCATAAATCTGGAATGGTAAAGCAAACTATTGGACTGTTATTAAAAACACAATTGCATCACTAATATTTTGTGGACAAGGAAATCAGCCCATACCTAGCCTGTACTAAATATGATTCCAGATACACAATGGAGGTGAACTCTTAACTAGCCTCTGAAATGGCTGAGCCAACCATTCAAGCCACTGCAAAAAGTAGCCTAAGAAATAAAATGGATGGACAACACAGCATCGACTGAGGCATCAGATTTGGCCATGAAAAAGGCAGACCTTGTTCCATCAATTCCACAAATTCCTTCTCATTTGAGGCCTTCTACTAAAATTGAGGGATTAGTCCCATAGGCTAGTCAAGCTATAGTTACAGAATCACATCAGTCAACCAAGGTCCCACATTTCACAATTTTGAAAGCAGGACAGGCCAGTGGTACATAATTGGAAGCAAATGTCGCAAAGTACCTCATTATTGAATCCAGGCCCCATGAAGTTACATTGCATTAGATCGAACATAGACAGGGAAACTGCCTGCTGATGACCATCTCCCCTTGACCGTCATTAGGATTATGGAGATTAACATTAACAAGAAACTGAATAAGACCAGCACCATAAATACTGAGGCTACAGCAGGTCAGAGGCTGACATTCTGCAGTAGGTAATTCACTTCCTGATTCTCCAAGAGTTTTCACAGCTGACAAGGCATAAGACACAAATGTGACTGAATACTCTCTGCTTTCTTGGAGGAACATAATCTTAACTACACTCTTCAATGTTGACAACATGCAATACAATGCAGATCACATCAGTAATACCCTTCATCACATTCACCTTTTCCAACATCAGTGCACATTGGCAGTGGTATGTATCAGCTATAAGATGCATTGCAGCAACTCATCAATGTTTCTTCAATAACATCTTTCAAACCCATATATTCTAACACCATCTTGGCACATACTGTTCCTTCTGAAGGCTGGGTTAAAATCTCAGAACTCCCAATGTAATAGGACTGTGGGAATACTTTCTTCATGCACACTGCAGCAGACTGACAATGAGATTTAATAGCATTTTCTTTTTACATATGAAATATTTTGATATTATTATTTAAAATTGATTGAGGTATTCATGAGCACTGTGATCACTTTAAATTGTGAATAAACCATTCTTCTGTCATCATAATGAACAAGCTACAGTTAATGTATTACTTCAACACTAATATAGCAATACTGCAAACACTTTAGATAACATGACAACTCTTATTATATTCAGTTCCATTTCATTTGGAAGTGTTGGAGTATTTGGCATATTAATTGGACTGCTTCATCACTCGTGTTATTTGTAATGATAGTCTTCATGTATGGATGACATGTTTGAAATTATTTTCTGGGAAATGGTTTCACCTTTATTCCCTGCAGCTCATGATTTTCCTGCTCTTCAGATGAATGGGAGCAGGGTGAGGATAAATTACAGGGGTTGAAGCTTGTCATTAATGTTATGTACAACTGGGCTGATAGAGTCACCAAGTGTATTTGTTTAAATGTCTTCAGAGCTGAAAATGTGTTGCTGGAAAAGCACAGCAGGTCAGGCAGCATCCAAGGAACAGGAAATTCGACGATTCGGGCATAAGCCTTATGCCCGAAACGTCGAATTCCCTGTTCCTTGGATACTGCCTGACCTGCTGCGCTTTTCCAGCAACACATTTTCAGCTCTGATCTCCAGCATCTGCAGACCTCACTTTCTCCTCCTAAATGTCTTCAGATACAATTTTGAAGTTGTGTATTTTGTGAGGTGGAGATAAAGAAACCACCAGCTAATAAGGAGTACATCTTGTGACAAGAGTTTATAATTATACTCAAAACCAGCATCAGACTTTGGTCAGAAGATTGTGGGTTCAACCTGCACTCCTGGGATTTACAAACAGAAACTGAGCTGTATACTGGAGAAGTGCAGAAGTTGGAGTTGCTGTCTTTTGGATAAGATCAAGGTCTTATCCGTGCTCTCTGGGGGACAAAAATGATCTTTTCTTACTAAAAAATAACAGTCCTATCCAAACCAACATTTATCCTAAAGTCAACATCACTGAAACAGAGGGTGTGATCAAAGAGGGTGAGGGCCTGAGCGAAATAATGAGGTTGGTGTTGGAATTTAAGAAGAATTCTGGTGAGGCTTATCCAGACATTGGGATCTTGCTGCATATTGTATGCAACCAGTGAACAGCAATTTTATACTAGATAGCAGATAGTTGCCAATTAAAGAGGATTACTGCTTTTTTTTTGTAGATATTTTTATTGAAATTTAACATTTTTGCAAATTTACAAAAATAAACAAAACTCTCAAATACAAACATTGATGTACAATTAAATCATATATACAATAGTCATAATTTAACAAAGAAGAGAGAAAGAAAGAAAACAAAAAAAGAAAGAAAAAGAAACGAAAAAAGAAAGAAAAAAAAAACTCAACTTTCTACTAATCTAACCTATAACTAACCAGAGTGTATACCTAAGTCTCTTACATGCTCGGAATATATAAACATCAAATATAATAAAACCCGTATTCGCGCAGGATTCCTCTCCCAAGGGGCCCCGGAGCAGCCCGGTCTGAAATCTTCACTAAATAAAAGCCCTTGTTAGGATAGCCGAAATATCTGCATTTATATAATTCAAAAAGGGCTGCCATATTTTATAAAATAATTCAGTCTTTCGGTGCACCATATTTGTGAGGAAGTCAAGGGGGATATATTCCATAATTAATCTGTGCCAATTTGAAAGTCCAGGGGGGCCCTCAGCCACCCAGTTCACCAAAATATTTTTCCTTGCACAGAAAGAGAGAATAGAAAATAGTCTCTTCCCATGCATATCCAGAGATGAGAGGTTTGAAAAGCCCAAAAGGAGAGATACAGGGTCCACCCTAATTTCCGTTCCTAAAATTTCTGTCAGGGTATTTGCCACTTTAGTCCAGTATCTGCGGATTTTCTGACAAGTCCACAGACAATGTACAAGAGTACCCACCTCTATTTTGCATTTAGGACACATTGGAGATGCTCCTGCCTTAAATTTTGCCAGTCGAGCCGGAGCTATATGGGCCCTATGAAGTATCTTTAGTTGGATAGCCTGAGTTCTGTTACAGATAGCAATTCTTCTAGCATTTTCCCAAATGTCATTCCACATATCCTCAGAGATTTCTAGCCCCAAGTCCTGCTCCCATGTTTTAAGCAGGTCATCCATGTCTCCTGAGACTCCATCATGTAGCAAATGGTATATAGTACTAACGGAGGATGCCCCCGCTGGTCGTAAGACATTACGTTCTCTGTCTGATTTATAAAGACTATCTATTAATGTAGTCTTCCTTTGTATATAATCTCGAACTTGGAAGTATCAAAAGAGATCCCCATTAGGTATTCTGAATTTCAGACGCAGCTGCTCAAAGGACATCAGGATCCCATCTTTAAATAGGTCCCCTAAGCATGAGATGCCCCTGGATCTCCAGAGTTTAAAGGTGGCATCTGTAATCCCCGGTTGGAATCCCCATGCGCCTACTATTGGTGCATGGGGGGATGTTTTATGTGAGTTACCCTCATTTTGCCGCATTATATTCCAGGCTTTAATTGTGTTTAATATTATGGGATTTTTACAGTGGTCTGTAATGATTTTCCTCTTATCTGAAAATAAAAGGTTAATAAGTGGGTATTTTACTTGGGAGGCTTCGATATCCAGCCAAATTGATTGTGGATCAGATGAAACCCAATCAGCTATGTAACTTAGTAGGGAGCTTAACTGATATTTCCTAAAGTCTGGGAAGTCCAGTCCTCCCCTTGCCTGTGGAAGCTGTAGCTTCTTCAGCTTAATAAGGGGCCGTCTATGGTTCCAAATAAAGGAGCCCAACCAGCCATATAATTTACGTAGGGCTAGCCTTGGTAGCATCAGCGGGAGCATTCTCATAGGATATAAGAGACGGGGCAGAACATTCATTTTAATTAATGCTATTCTCCCTAGCCAGGAAATCGGAAGGTCTCTCCATCGCTGGAGGTCCTGCCTTATCCTTTCCATTAATTGTACAAAATTAGCCCTATACAGCTGATCAAATACTGGCGTGATAAAAATACCTAAATATAAGAAGCCCTCCAGGGACCAACGGAAGGGAAAAGGGGATCCGTCCATTAAGTGGGGTATCATAGCCAGACCACCCATTGGCATGGCTTCCGATTTTGAAAAATTAATTTTATAGCCTGAGAATGCACTAAATGTATTAATAACTTGAATTAGACGAGGCACTGACATTAAAGGATTACTGAGGAATAAGAGAACGTCATCTGCATAGAGGGTAATTTTGTGTTTACCTGTACCAATCCTCGGGGCCGTTATATTAGGATCAGTCCGGATGGCTTCTGCTAATGGTTCGATTATCAGCGTAAACAACAATGGTGAGAGAGGACATCCTTGACGGCAGCCCCTACCCACACTGAAGCCATCCGATCTTAACCCATTAGTAATAACAGCTGCTTTGGGGTCATTATACAATGTTGAAACCCATTTGGTAAACACCTGTCCAACGCCAAACCTTTCCAATGTGTAAAATAAATATGACCATTCAACCCTATCAAATGCCTTTTCCGCATCCAATGAAATTACTACTCCTGGTATCTTTCCCTGATGACAGGCTTGGATCATATTCAAGACCCTTCTGATATTATTGGATGATCTGCGGCCCTTAATAAATCCCGTCTGGTCCTCCTTTATAATATATGGCAGTACCCTTTCTAGTCTTAGTGCTAACATTTTTGAGAGAATTTTAAAGTCTACATTTAGTAAGGATATTGGTCTGTAAGATGTACAATCTTCTGGGTCTTTTCCTTTTTTGAGGATAAGAGAAATATTTGCTTCTTTCAGCGTGGGCGGGAGACAGACCTGACTATGCGCAAAATTATACATATCCATAAGTGGGTCAACCAATATTCCTGTAAATTCTTTATAGAATTCAGCTTGAAAACCATCCGGGCCCGGTGCTTTTCCGCTCTGAAGTTGCCTAATTGCCTCAAGTATCTCTTGGACTGTTAAAGGGGTATTTAGGGCCGACACCTGTTCCGGAGTCAGGCCCGGGAAGGTCAAATTTTTAAAAAATGACTGCATCCTCCTAATCCTATCTTCACAATCCTGCGATCTATATAGTTCAGAATAAAATTCTTTAAAGGTCGCATTGATCTTTTTATGATCATGAGTCAGGGTACCTGTACTTTCCTTGATGGTCGGAATAGTTTGAGGGGCTTTCTTTTTCTTTGCAAGAAATGCTAAGTATCTACCCGGTTTATCGCCATATTCATATAATCTTTGTTTCGCAAATAATATTTCCCTTTTAGCCGTTTGAGTAAGCGCGGTGTTTAAAGCTGTCCTAAGAGCTGTAATCCTCTGCAATTTTGTGATAGAAGGTCTATCAGCGTATGCTGTTTCGGCTGCTTTTAGGCGAGCTTCGAGCAGACGCTGTTGCTCTCCCTTCATTTTCCTCTGGGTCGCTGAATAGGAGATGATCAAACCTCGTGCATAAGCTTTGATGGTCTCCCACATCATTGACGGATTGCTAGCCGTACCAGTATTAATTTCTAAAAAAGTTTTAAGTTCTTGGGAGAAGTACTTTAAAAATTTGCTATCTTTTATCAGGAAGGGGTCCATACGCCAATGCCGAGCAGATGTCCCATTGTTCTTTACCTTAGTTTCCATGTATACAGCGGCATGGTCAGAGATTGCTATAGTACCTATTTTACAGGTTGCTATAGAGTTTAGAAAAATCGATGGGGCAAAAAACATATCAATTCTTGTGTGACATTTATGTGGATTAGAGTAGAAAGAAAAATCTCTACCCTGTGGATGGAGACATCTCCATACATCTACCAATCCTAATTCTTTATTCAGGTCCGCCAGTTGTCTAGATCTGGGAGATACTCCAGCGGCACTCTTGGGAATCCTGTCTATTTCCGGATCCATAATACAATTAAAGTCTCCCCCTATAATTGTATGACGGGCACCAAAGGCCATCAGTTTTGAAAAAGTTTCCGTTATGAATTTAAAGGGGTGTGCCGGGGGGCAGTATACATTTAAGATCCCATATTCCTCTCCATTTATGAGGGCTTTAATCAAAATATATCGTCCAGATTCGTCTTTTATCTGATTTAGAATTTTCAAAGGGAAGTTCTTCCGGACAAGGATAACGACTCCCCTGCTTTTTGAATTAAAAGAGGAAAAAAAGGCCTGATCAAATCCGCCCTGTCGTAATTTTAAGTGTTCTTTATCCGACAGGTGTGTCTCCTGTAGGAGAGCTATATCAACTCTCTCCTTCTTAAGATTTGATAATATTTTCTTCCTTTTAACTGGCGAATTACTCCCCCTGACATTCCAGGTGCACCACTTAACCGACTGTTCAGCCATAATCATCTGGACAGATCCGAGACCCCTCGGGAGGGGAAACCCTATCTAGAACATCCCGAGCATGGAGCATACAAGATTTACAAAAGTAAAGATTCTCTGATACACTCAAAACAATATAACAAAAAACTCTTTCTAAGTATAAAAAATATAAAACATTCCGAATTGGAGATTTTCTCCCTTGTTCCCAGGGAGTGTCACTTCCTCTCCCACAGTCCATCTTACCCTCTTCCAACCAGTGCCCCACCCTTGACCCAGGTGTTCCTCAATAAAATGAGGAGAATTCAAATATAATATAAAGCTACAGTTAACAGTGAACACCCCACCCCCACCCACATCCACATCTAAATATATTTGGGAATATTAATACCATATATAACTATAAGATTACAATCTCAACATGTAATACTTAAATATAATACCACAAAATAACAGAGGAAAGAAAAACAACCCCGCTCCTAAAAACAGAAGTAAAATAGAATAAGGTAACCACCTCTCCCCATCAACATTAACCAAACGCCCCAACATATATATATATACATACACACATAGGGGGAAAGATAAGAAAAGATGAAGGGATGTAAACCAAAATAATGGAAAAGGCAGACCAGCGTCCACAATCTCTTACAGTTTATTTAAGAGAGTCCAAGAATTCCTTAGCCTTCTCCGGTGATCCGAAGTTATATATGGATCCTTCGTGGCTAAGGCGTAGTGTCGCTGGATATCGTAAGGAGTACTGAATATTTAAGTCCCTTAAACGCTTCTTCGCCTCATCGAATGCCTTCCTCTTTCGGACCAAAGCTGGGGAGAAGTCCTGGAACAGCACGATCCTGGATCCTTTGTGGGTCATAGCTTGGGGATCTTTTCCCAGATTTCTTGAGGCTTCCAGGAGCATCTGCCTCTCCCTATAGCTCTGCAGCTGGAACAGGACCGGGCGTGGGCGCTGGGTTGAGCCGGGCCCACGTACTGTGACCCAGTAGGCCCATTTTACCCTTACCTGGCCTGATCCATTATGCAGATTTAAAAGTTGTGGCAGCCAATGCTCTAAGAATGCTGTCAGCTGACCTCCCTCTTCCTGCTCGGGCAGGCCCAACAACCGAATATTTTTTCTACGACATCGATTTTCGAGGTCATCAATGTGGTTTTCTAGGTTCTGGACTTGATTCTCGAGAAAACGGATGTGGTCGGCTGTTGATTTTATCCCAGTCTCTGAGGCTGCGGCCTTCGACTCCACCTCTCTGACTCGGCACTCCAATTCCTGAATGTCTCTGCCCTGCTTCTGCAGCTCGGCTGATAGTGCTTCTCTGCTCTGCCGAGACTCATCGATAAAAGCATCAATCTTCGCCTCCCACCTGGCAAACATCTCCTCAAAGCTCATCTTCATTGGTAAATCTCCTAAAGTAGCTGAAGACACCTTTGTTGCAGATGAAGAGGGAGAGGGTGGGGGAGGGGTCCCTGCTTTCTTAGAGCCGCCTGTTCCCTTCCCTTTACTCATTTTCCAGCTAGTATTAGACTATTTAAAATAGGTAACTATTTAAGGTTAACAACTATTATAAATGGTTTAGTGAGTGTGGTGGGGGTGGATAGCCCACTTTTCCCAAGTTTTGGGTAGAGCACTGTGGACTCAGTCTTGCTGGGTCGCCGCCATCTTGGATCCCCCTCCGGATTACTGCTTGTTAAGCCTGCTATCAATGCCACAAATCAACTTATTAATGTCCATTTTCTTTCTTATCAATTGCGTTGAACAGGCTAGACATTGATCATTTTTCAACATGGAAGTCACAGCAAGTATCTGATAACTTCAGCTTTCTGCTTTCTCTGAACCTCCATATTCTACACCAAGCACTCAAATCTTGGGATATGTTGCATGCACTCAATGTTCACGAACATTGGCATTCAACATATGGCAGCCTTTGACGACCCTCATAACATACCTTTGATCCATTTACTGTACAGTTCTCTACTTCAATCCTGCACAGGCAACTACTATTCTAATGATGCTTCAAGTACACTGCAGTCAGGGACACACACCCAGCTCATGGATTGGACCAGGCTGCATCTCCAGACGCTTCATTCATTGTCAGATTGGTCGATCACTCTAAGCCTTCCTCAATGCTCGCTACATCCCTACCTTGCATTACCTTGCCTTGCCTTGCCTTTTTGCACTTTGCCCCCTCAGTCTGAGAACCCAGGCTCATATTACTTCTATCCTGCCATGTGATTCAGCACAGACACAAAACAAGGAGGCTTGTCGTGGCTGTCAACAGGTCTCAGACAAGTCAAGGTGGATAGCCTTGATAGCTCAAAAGGTTCCCAATACAGTCAGCCTCTGAATCAAGGGCAGTCTCTGAAACTAGGCAGCCAGTCCCACTGGGCAGTCAGAGTCAGGTTGCTCTCCACCCTAAGAATCAAGGAGCTGAATGTAATGCATGCTTACCGACCATCTTCAGTCTTTCTACCCAATTGGCAGGCTGTTTCCTTCCTGGTATGTGAGACAGGCAAGTATTAAGGGAGATGAAAGTGGGTGGCAAGACTGTTACTCTGTGGGAGGGTGTCCTGGGTGGGTGAGAAGGCATGGCAGAAGGCATGCAGGATAAATGGTTTCAGGGGTTGGATGGGTGACAGTGAATGAGGGAGGATGTTGCAGAGAATAATGAGTTTGGTTGGACATGAGCCTCAGTGGGAGGTGGCTACAGTAGCAGAGATAGAATGAGGTATCAGAGAGAAGATAGTGATACTTAAGCTGATGAAACAGGGAAAGTCCCTGACGTTCCTAAAGTGCTAGGCATTCCTCCAGACAAAGTTAGAGTGGTGCTGGAAAAGCACAGCAGGTCAGGCAGAATCTGAGAAGCAGGAAAATTGATGTTTCATGCAAAAGACCTTCATCAGGCATAGTCTGATATTGGCCCTCCACGAATGGTCCTGGGGATAGACAACTCCCAGCATCTACAACATCTGGCCAGCAGGACCTCCAAGTCCCTGCTCACAAGCTGGGGTGCCAATTTCTCCTTGCCTGCCTTATTCAAGGCTAAATGTCAGGAACTTGTAGGGCATCTCTGGACTGACAATGCTTGGCCAAGTGCACAATGTGTTTCTAAAGATGGTACAGGCACAAGGGACTTTCTGACAATAGACAATAGAGAATAGACAATAGGTGCAGGATCAGGCCATTCTGTCCTTTGAGCCTGCACCACCATTCAATATGATCATGGCTGATCATCCTTAACCAGTATCCTGTTCCTGCCTTATCTCCATAACCCTTGATTCCACTATCCTTGAGAGCTCTATCCAACTCTTTCTAAAATGAATCCAGAGACTGGGCCTCCACTGCCGTGTGGGGCAGACCATTCCACACAGCCACCACTCTCTGGGTGAAGAAGTTTCTCCTTATCTCTGTCCTAAGTGGTCTACCCCGTATTTTTAAGCCGTGTCCTCTGGTTCGGCACTCACGCATCAGCGGAAACATGTTTCCTGCCTCCAGAGTGTCCAATCCTTTACTAATCTTATATGTCTCAATCAGATCCCCTCTCAGTCTTCTAAACTCAAGGGGATACAAGTCCAGTCGCTGCAGTCTTTCAGCGTAAAGTAGTCACGCCATCCCAGGAATTGACCTCGTGAACCTACACTGTACTCCCTCAATAGCAGAATGTCCTTCCTCAAATTTTGAAACCAGAACTGCACACAATACTCCAAGTGTGGTCACACGAGGGCCCTGTACAGCTGCAGAAGAACCTCTTTGCTCCTATACTCAACCCCTCTTGTTATGAAGGCCAGCATGCTATTAGCCTTCTTCACTACCTACTGTATCTGCATACTTACCTTCATTGACTGTTGTACAAGAACATCAAGATCTCTTTGTACTGCCCCTTTACCTAAATTTATTCCATTTAGGTAGTAATCTGCCTTCCTGTTCTTGCCACCAAAGTGGATAACCATACATTTATCCACATTAAACTGCATCTGCGATGCATCTTACCACTCACCTAACCTGTCCAGGTCACTGTGTAATCTCCTAACATCCTCCTCACATTTCACCCTGCCACCCAGCTTAGTATCATCAGCAAATTTGCTAATGTTATACATCATGAAAAATCCTTTGTAAAAGTTTTTCTTTCAAATTCAGAACAGTTCAATACCATGACATTGAACTTGATAGCTAAAATCCAAATATATGAAGGCACTGTTCATAGCTGTTTCAAGAGTTCAAGGTTGGAACTAACTTAGCAGAGTAAGGGTTAACAGGCACACGTTTAATTGAAGCACACTGTGCTATTCATATCCCAAAGGAAATGAACCAGAATCCAAAGGAAAATGTGTTTCAGGCAGGGATGTATAACACTGAAAAAGGCTTCAAAACCTAATGTTTCTTTATGTTACTATTGTTTCCTTCTGCTTTTGCAGCTTTCCACTTAGCAGTTACAAATATTTCCCCTTACTTACGGCACAGCAGATTTGGAGGCCCCCTTTATGTATCCCAGTTCCTGAATGCATTTGTCATTAAAAGGAGGTGGAGAGAATGGGAGGGGGCTGTCAATAATTCAGTATATAACACCCATTCTCAACGAGACCACACCAAAGCAGACTGTGTAATACTGAGCATTGAATTTACAGTGTAATCCACAAGAATCTACAACAAGAATTTAGCTTTTAAACTAAAATGTCTATCACATGGAATTTGATTAACATTTCAAAAGGACAGCAGTTCTCCCTAATGTGTGTGTTGTATTTGATTGGTAAGTAAAAGTATGGAAATAATTGTTATTCAGTTGCTTCTGATGAAATGTAAATATGTTGTATTCGTTCTCAAATATGATATGGATTATACTTTTTAAAAATATATTTCTCAAGTATTTCCTTTCTTCTAAATCTAAAAATTATTTTAGCAAGGGGAGATTTTTGAACATCTATAAGAAATCTTTCTTATAACCAAGTCTATTGTATTCATAATTTAATTAAAATAAATTTGATCATTAAGAGGATTAATGTATTGAAATTGCCACTTTTACAGCAAACTTTAAGCAGAGTTACTGATAAGATTTCTGCCCTAAAGTTTGTACATCTTTTAAACATAATAATCTAGAATATTGATGATAATTAATACAAACTTCATGTTGAAATTATGTGAAACGTTTATATATTTCCATATTTCTGTCAATTGCTCTATCCTTTTAAAACTATTTCAAGAAACCAAAACAACACTGGCCACTTCAACTGTAATACTTTTCTAGCAGGTATTGTGACAAAGTGATAAAAATTATTTCTGAAGATATTAATAAGTTAAATTGTTACACTCAACTATATCATTGATCACAAAGCCTTGATAGTATTCAAGAATGCGTACAAAAGACAAGGAAATGAATTGCAAGATTTAGATAACAGCGAAAATCTAAAAAAAAATTATGTATGGTAAAAAGAATGTGTTGCGGTAGAGGAGATGGTGGATGTGGATAAATAGCAAATACTGAGGAAAATTACTGAATGAATGGACAAATGAATGAATGAACAATTGCAAGTGTGATACTTAGGAAACTGTCAATGGAATCTTTATTTCAGTTCTCATGTGTGAATAATTAAGAATTGCTGTTTTCAACTGAGTGGAAATAAAACAAAATTCTCTTATGCCCTCAGCACCACCCTCAACAAGATCAGCCAAACTTAGGCATATTTTAATGGGGCTTTAAATTTGAAATTATGATATTGAGAAACGGCAGAGTCTGGTCTGGAGGAGGTGCAAGGTAATTTCTGCTTTCACACTTGGCTTCCCTTGGGCCAAAATAATTTGCAAGCATAGTTTGAATTTATTATTGCCTGAGTCTTAGCTAATTATTTTTTTGTTAGTCACTTAGGCTTGTGACCAGGTATTGGACTCTCTAAACCTTCCAACTGAGAAATCCAAACAAACAGAGTTTCTGCTTTCCCAATATAAATGTATAATCTCTCCCCGCGGTGTCATACTCCAGTTGTTGAGAGTCCTGGGGAATCATTGGCGGAGCCAAATCTTAGTTGATTTAACATGATAAATTAGCGGATCATGCCAAACAAAGCATTGAGAGACATTCAGCTGTCTCTACAGCAGGAACCACAGTACTATACCAACTTCTTCACATATTTGGAACTGAATGGGAAGCATTCTGATCTACGATAATAGGTAACCAGCCCACCACACAACCTTCCAGGTTTCATTAGTGAAATGAGCAGGAATATCATTCATAAAAAGTATTCGATTCAAAAATCTGCTCTGAAAGTTTATTTGGTCATGAACGTCCACGGCCATGAAATCTTTGATCTACTCAAAACCTAAAAAACCTCAATCAGACAGTTCATCACTGGTTGGTCCTTCCTCAACTGATGAACATTGGCTTGAGCCCTAACATAACAGGCAGCCAGTGTCAAGAGATTCTTCTGAGCAGAAGTTGGAACAGAGTAAACTTAGGGTTTAAAATGTTTGACAATCTAATCATTGTAAAGCGCCCTGTTCTGGATATAAAAGTCATCTTCATAGTATTTCAATTATCTGATAATGTCATGATTCACTGGAAACAGTGAAGAGACAGGATCCAAGTATATCACAGTTGGAATTGAATTGAACTGAATGTTGCCAACAAGATTCTGAAATACAATGGAATATAGAAAATCAAATCCCTACAGTGTGGAAACAGGCCCTTTGGCCCAACAAGTCACACCGACCCTCCGAAGAGTAACCCACCCAGACGCATTCCTCTACCCTATATTTACCCCTTACTAAGACACACACCCCTAAACACCCTGGGCAATTTAGTATGGCCAATCCACCTGACCTGCACATCTTTGGACTACGGGAGGAAACCGGAGCACTTGGAGGAAACCCACACAAACACAGGGAGAATGTTGCCTGAGTCTGGAATTGAATCCGAGTCCCTGGCACTGTGGCAGCAGTGCTAATCACTAAGCTACCATGCCACCCAGATGTATGTCCACAAGGTGGATGTAGTGTTCAATGGTTTGATTGATCTGTGTTGAATTATATTTTTCATTTCTTTGAGGAGCTCAAGGAGTAAACCAATGGACTATTATTCTCAAACCACAGTTTGTGGATTGTCAGTTCTTTAAGTTGCCAAATAAAATCCATATAATTTTTGATTCAGCTCCTGATGAGTCGTGATGTTGCTATGCAGCTCATGGCAACTTCTTGATACTTTTTCTCCAAGTAGTCATGGCTCAAATCCAAATACAGAACAATTTCCAAAAAGGCTCAGCTCTATAGGGAACAACAATCAAGTAGTGTAAAGGTAACAACATTTTGTGATAATGGTGAGGGAATCAGAGGGGAGATGACAAGAATTTATTTTACACAATGAATGGTTATGATCTAGAATGCACTGCCTGAAATCAGATTCAATAGCAATTCTGAAAAGGAAACATTTACAGGGTGACCAGAAAAGAGTAGAGAGTGGGTCTAATTAGAGAGCTCTTTGACAGAGCCAAGGCAGGAACATTGGACCAGATTACTTCTCTTTGTGCTGTATGGCTATGACTTTACAATTAAATGAAGCTTTCACAAACTCCTGGAAACTATTGACAAATACTTTAAGGAAATGCAACTTTGAACTCCTGTTAATGGTCAGAAGATTCATGATCAGTGTAGCAGATGCTGACTGTTGGTGGTGAACATTTGTTCCATGACTTGTCCGGTGCTCTATCATCTTCTAGTTTTACACACAGTTTGAAGAAGAATATCATTCCAATGTTTGCCAGATTAATGATGTTGCTTCAATATTATAAACTGCACAACATCGCTTCCTTTGCCAGTATATCTAATCACATCAGTGACTTGTGTCTGAAATTTTCACACCTATTTTCTAGTTGAAACTTTATATTATGTTAAATATTTAGGAAATACGTGTTGTCACCCATCTGAGAGCCTATCAGAAAGTCAGATTTTACAGGTATTTTGAACCTGCATTAATTTATTTGTACAGTGAGTTCTGTACAAATAAGGGATCATGCAGAATGTTCAGAGATTACTGCGTTCTATTTAAGATATAGTCTTTACAATGCATTCAATGTTGTAGCTTTGTAACAGAGAAATATGATACAGGACCCCTTTATTCTAAAATGTAATTGTTTTATTTTGTGTATTTATAAAAGCACAACTGATTAATCATTTTTCATTTTATTGACATTGAAAAGGTACTTGCCTGACATATCAACTGTTAGGCAGATGACATTTGGAATTTAGCAGCAATGTGCAACTGAAGCACTTAAGCTAAATAAAGAACTAGATGATTCAAGGAGGTAAAATGCTTGCCTCCATGGGTTGGAGGTGCCGGTGTTGGACTGGGGTGGACAATGTTAAATATCTCACAACACCAGATTATAGTCCAACAGATTTATTTGGAGGCTTTAGCTTTTGAAGCACTGTTCCACAACCACCTGATGAAGAAGCAGTGCTTTGAAAGATAGAGATTCCAAATAAACCTGTTGGACTAAAACCTTATTTTGTGTGATTTTTAATACTGTCTCCATGGGAGCATAGTTAGAATTCAGCTCAGACTGATGAGTCTCATCTCTCTGTAATAATAAATGCAATAAGATCAGCATGAAATGGTCCTGCACTCTTTTATGCCCATGCATGACACCACGGCACAAGAATGTTCACATTTTGTACAGCTTTAATCAATAGCTGAGCTGGCCTAATTGCAGCACTGTTTGGAATTGATTCATGCAGCCAACCTCTGTTCCCTGTGTGTTAATTGCATGAAATCAGAGCAGCATCTATAGTTTCACAATTGACCTCAGTATTGCTGAGTGAGGTGGTGTTGATTAGGGCTGCTCTAATCAGTGGTTCATGTGTCAGCACTGCTGCCTCACAGTACCAGGGACCCAGGTTTGAGTCCACTCTCAAGTGACCATGTGGAGTTTGTACATTCTTCATATATCTGTTTGAGTCTGGTCCGAGTGCTCTAATTTCCTCCCACAATTCAAAGATGTACAGGTTAGGTGGATTGGCCACAGAAGATGCAGAGTTACAGGGACAGGGTAGGAGGGTAGGTCTGGGTGGTATACTCAGCTGAGAGTTGGTATGGACTTGATGGACTGAATGGCCTGCTTCCACACAGTAGGGATTCTCAGATTCTTGGTCACAATGAATCATGCTGAAAATGCATACTGGTGGATATCATGGGAGAATTGGATTGACAGCAGTTGAAATGTTACACATTGGGCCAACATCTGCTGTGCAGGTTCACATGCACTACACTATGGCTATCTCTTTGAGGTAAGATATATCAATCAACGGTAAAAATGTGTTGCTGGAAAAGTGCAGCAGGTCAGGCAGCATCCAAGGAGCAGGAGAATTGACGTTTCAGGCATGAGCCCTTCTTCAGGAATGGTTCCTGAAGAAGGGCTCATGCCTGAAACATCAATTCTCCAGCTCCTTGGATGCTGCCTGACCTGCTGCGCTTTTCCAGCAACATATTTTCAGCTCTGATCACCAGCATCTGCAGTCCTCATTTTCTCCTATATCAATCAATGCCAATGAATCAATGCTAATGGGAAAGAGGGAAATGACAAGAAAATAAGTATCAATATTTTTGCACATGATTTTAGCTCTACTTCCCTGCCTGCCTTGCTGAGGTCAGGAGAGTGGGCATTTAGAATTGCCCAAAATATTTACACACACTGGAGAGCTAATTGGTTCTGAATCTCTCTCAACACCGGAGCATTGACACGGACATCTGCCCAAAGTTGGCTGTGTCTTTTTAATATCCTCCCATTGACTCCCAGTGACGATATTCAGGCAAACATCATATTCAATTGACAGCTTCAACAGAAATCAGCAATATGTTTCCTGTAAGCCTAATCCTGCGTTGAGCAATTATCAAAGCCAGAAGATGTTCAAAAATCAAGTTTTCAAATTTGATCTTGTTTTCCTTTAACTATGCCAAATGTGTTGTGAGAGTGAACAATATCATCCTATGTGGGTTCAAAGGTGAAACCACAGGCTACATCTGAATAAACATCACCTAACTGCTGTAATTTCTTAGTCTTATTAATCATGGTTTAGATGACACATTTATAGGTAAAAACTCAGTTCAGCCAGATTTTAAAGTGCATCCTGTCACCTCATCATAACTAATGATCAAAGTGATTTCTTTCCGTCAAATATAAATTGTTTGTTTCCTTAGAGAGATTTTGTTTTTTAAGAGGCCAACAGAAAGTTCTGGCCCAATGCTTCTGTCCCTTTGTGTATAGATTTGACACTAAAAGAGGTTATAATGTCACAACAGCCATATTTACTGCTAAAATGCTGAAACTTCAACACGATTACCTCCTTTCCAAAGTATTGGCAGTATCTTATTGAAATGAGGTTTTCATAGCATGTTCCAGTAACAAAGCTTTTCTGCACCATTCAGCTCAAAGAAAGATTGTAAGTGAAAGTACGTCTCCGCAACGTAAAAGATGTGATGACTGAGAAAGAAAGAGGAACAAAGGAGAAGAAGTGTGAATTAAGTTCAAAGCATGTACAGGAGAAATCAAAAGAGCCAAAGAAGTGTTAGACCAAGAGAAAAAGGGGGGGAAAGAAACATTAAGTTAAATAAGAAAGAAAGTTAAGATTTTACACATATAGGTCTCTTCCAATAATTTACTTTATTAAGTATTTAGGCTGCACAGCTTAAGTTGTTCTCTTTCTGATTTAGAGAACATATTGGCATTTTTCTTAGCAATTACAATGGTGTTTAAAAACTGCTTAGACTTTTACTTACTAGTCTTGACATTGTGCAGTACTTAATATCAATTAATGCTCAATTTTAGTAAGGTTTTAAAAATAACAGAGGAGCTAAGGGAAGCATATTGCCTCTGAGAAGTAAACAGTTTGGAAGGGCATAAATTGACTGCGAAGTTCTGAAAATTTGCAGTTCTTAACACCTTTCTTAACTTGTTAGCTGGATTGTGTAACAATAATAAAGTGGCACTATTGTTTTTCAATGTGATCTGACCCATCGTCACAAAAACAGATCATGATATAACTTCTGCAGTGGTTTGTTACCATCTTCTGTTATTGACATTACTGTTAACACTGGAAAGGGGTGTTTGTTGTTCTGATGGATTCTACAGTTTAGGGCACTTAGTGTATTGGTAGTATCTCTACTTTTGGCTTAGGAGGCCAGAGTTTAATTTTTACCTGCTCCCGAGATGTTCAATAACATCTCAAAATAGTTGATTAAAAGTACATATAACTTCTTTAGAGTTGTAGAATTCTCTGATTAGTCATCAAACCAGGCAATCACAAACTAAAGGATTCTTTTTACTTGCAAAATTCATACATGAAAGATTTTCATATGAAGTTGTGTAAATTACCGACTAGGAAGTGGTGTCAGAATGTTACTGTTGCAATGACCACTGCTCCTGGTGACACAGTTGGGACCAGTGTGCTGCTGGCCACTTTATTGACCAGCTTCTCTTTCAGATGAGGACAGAAGGCTTGGTTCTAAACAAAATGTCCCAAGAGCCATTGAATAACTACGGAGAAAAATTAACAAAGTGGGAGCGGTCTTTTTTTGGAACCAAGGATGGGAAGTGTCAAGAGAACTGGTGTTAGATATTTTGGTGTTGTAATGTCCAGCCAAGGGCACCATTGCAAACTTGCATCAAGCACCTTCTGTCACGTCCTCAGCTCTTTTCCCAAATACTATTCATGTCCGTGTTTCATACTCTATTCCTTTTACGTGCCAACTTGAGGGATTTCACTAAATTCTAGACATTGCATGTACTTGAGTTATTGTAACAGAGAGCTTCAAACTTTATAATATGTCACCATTTCCTAACATTGGAAGAAAGTACTTTATAAAACGTCAGCTTCCTCATACAAATTCAATTGGAAGATCACATTTTAAATATAGCAATTAAGCATGGAATCTCTACTGTGCAGAAAGAGGCCATTCAGCCCACCTAGTCTGCACTGACCCTACAAACAGCATCCCACCCAGACCCAGTCCCTCACCCATCCCAGTAACCCTGTATTTATCATGGCTAACTCACCTAATCTGTACATCTTTGGATACCATGAGATAATTTAGCATTGACAATCCACCTAATCTGCAAGTTTTTGGACTATGGGAGAAAGCCCACACAGACACAGGGAGAATGTACCATCTCCACACAGATAGGCGCCCAAAGCTGGAATCGAACCATGGTCCCTGGTCGTGTGAGGTAGCAGTGTTAGCATTAGCCACTGTACCACCCATATTTTACTTTTCTTGTTTAACATGTGATAACACAAATAGTTCACAAAAAAATATACTTTGTAGATGCAGATTTTTTTCATAAGTTCAGTTATTTGTTGTTGTTCATTTTGAAGTAGGAAAAATGTTCAATAATTTGAGAGTCAGTAATGGCATTTTTATGTAATCAAAGTCCCGTAATGTGATCAACCATTTCCTAGCTGTAATCCTACAGACCATGAAGCTATTGCTGTAGATTCAGTGTGCAAAAGAAGTTCATGGGAACAAATTAATATGGGATACAGATGAGCGATGGATTGCTGCACAAAAATACAACAATTACACAAACTTCTAAATTGCAGTCTTCAATTTTGGATAATTGGTTACATCTGTAATTTATAAAGCAGATGTACTATACAAACATACCAGCCTTTAACATTTTCCACAACCCACTGTTTACCTTTCCCAAATTACTTGGACGTACTTGCACACACAAAGTAAAATATTAGCTTAAAATAAGCCACCTGGACATCATAACTTCTGAAATCATCTTCAGTATTTCTATATGCAAAAAACAATTAGGCTTGTCATTTATAGGAGCACAGTGCCAAGTCTGAATCGTTGATTAATACACCATCCATATTTCAGTTGTAAGAAATATAAACAACACACTTGATATCTTTTCCAATCTTCAGATCACATCGCTAATGACTCAGTGGCTGAAGAGCATAGTTTATATCTCCATATCCCTTTTCCAGCTCTGTAATCTTAATGAGGGAGTGCTTGTGGAACCTGTGGATTACCCATTTTACTGATGTTATCAGAATACTTCTAATTTCAGGATTTCAAATATACTTTGCTTCTAACTGATTGTCCCCTATTAATAAAATAAATCAGTTTGGCTCTTGGCCACTTTATCCTGTCTGTGCCAAATCATCGGTCGTAGTTCAACACAGATCATTTTCACCTGACAGCTGGTGTAAACAAACTTTCGATGCCAGCTTTGTAATCAGCCTTCTCGTATCTATTCTTTATGCAACCAATCTGCTCCATCCCACTAGCCAGATTACCAAATGAACCTTCCTGCTCCCCGTCCCACAGCTATGATTCCATATTCAATCCAGCCGCAGTACCCGTCCTCACCTTAAACCTATCAGCATTCCTGGTTTCCTTTACATTGGGGAAACAAACTGTAGACTGGGTGACCACGTGGCAGAAAACCTACATTCTGTCCACAAAAAAGACCCTGAGCTTCCAGTTGCCTGTCACTTCATCTTGTTCCCTGCCCAACATCTCTGCCTGAGGCTTGCTGCAGTGCTCTAGTGAAGCTCAGAGCAAGTTGGAAGAACAGCCCCTCACTTTCTGCTTGGGAACTCTAGAGCCTTCTGGATTCAATATCAAGCTCAACAATTTTAGAGCTTGAAACACCTTCTACCATGTCCTTACTCCAATCTACACACACACACACACACACCTTGTTGTCACATAGTCTGCTATTACTCACAACCCATTGATAGCACTAGTAGTCACCATTTGGGAGCAATTCATTCTGCTAGAATGATCGTTATCCACACTTTTATTGTCCAACTGTTTCTCTCACTCCTTGGACTCTGTCTCCAACCATTGTTTATTCCTTACCCCCTTGCTCTGCCCACCGCCCTATCTTCGGCATAAATACCTTTTCTAGCTACCATTAATTCTGAGATCCAAAACATTAACTCTGATTTCTCTCCACAGATGCTGCCAGATCTGCTGAGCCTTTCTAACAATTTCAGTTTTGTTTCTAACATTTTCTGACCTCTCTCATAAACACCAGATGGTTTTACATGGAACCTCCCATTAACTGTTTTTGGCATAATTATTTTGCCTGCAGTTAGCCAAGTCTCTCTGTCACCTTGTAATCAATCATGTTTACTTTTTCACCCTCCAACTCAGGCAGAATTCCAACAGGTAAACAAACACTGTGTGGAAACCATACCTTGAAAAACCTGTGAAAACAGTAAACGTTCATTACACAGGCTGAAACATCATCAAGGTATATTTTCTTCAAGCTGGTTATATCTGATAACAGATGTCTGCACTTGTTAAAACAATAAGGTGAATTTATATAGCACCTTTAATGTACCAAAATGTCCCAAGATATTTCATGCTAACATTATCCTTGAAAATTTACCACTGGCAAGTAGCCAAATTCTTAGGCAAAATTTCTGAAATCCCCTCACAATATTATGATGTTCCCTAAAATCTGAGTAGCTGAAGCACAAATTGTGAAGTGAAAAATGAGTATCCCTGCCAATCAATTGCTGAATTTAAGTCTATCTAGACTAACTCTATCTACCAAAATAAACATTATCCTCACTTTAAATTTTTTTATTGATACTTAACCCTTGTTGTCAAGTGACAACGGGCTCAAAACAGGATGTTCTAATTTGTCCCACAGCCAGAGAAATCAACAGAAAATCAGCCAAACTAAATTGAACAGCAGCCTGCAGTTATGGGTTACGACAAACAGTGGAGACCAAGGGGAAAGTTTAAAGGAAACCAGTTACAACAATTCCAAAGGTTGTGTATTGGAGAAGTGTCAGTCAGATATTCTAGCATGGTGCCTGCCTGAATATGCGTGTGACACACCTCCCTGCATGGCAACAGTGAAGGGTTTTGCTGTAATCCCTTTGGATGATTTGAACCCAGCTCTTGACCTCATTAGTCAAAGGCCACAGAACATCCTGGAAGGCCCAGTGCAAGGATGGATGAGATCACACACATCGATGTCACCCCCTTGGTGAGGATGTAGTGAAGATCTGGCCAAGACTCACAGAGAAGACTTATAGCAGAAAACCATTCAGCAACCCAAGAAGATCCACGCTGACCCATGAGACCTATTTTTGTAAAAGAGGGTCAGCTTTAATACATAAACTGGTCAAACTGTCTAAAATACAGACAACATCTATGTATATCTATTTCCAAAGTGAAAGACCATATAAGGCAATTGAGATATTGGATGGATTAAATTCTCTCCCTCAGGGCATAGTGAGTCTACCTACAGCATGTAGTCTGCAGTAGTTTAGGAAGTCATCTCACCACTATCTGCCCATCAGCAACTAGGGACAAGCAGCTAGCCAGTGATGCCTATGTCCCATAAGTGAATAAACAAAAGTTGCCAAAGGCATTTGATATCTGTATGCACTGAAGGTTGATAGTGTTGGTGCGTCAAAGGATGCCAAGGGAAGTAAGAATGGAAATTATATGAGCTACAATCTTCCAATTCATCTTAGGTGTGGGAGTGTGCCAGAATATTGGAGAATTTCAAATGTTACACTCTTGTCTAAAAGAGAATTGAATCATTATACAACATGAAAAAATGCAGGACTGTAGGGAAACAGCATGGGAATGGGAGTAAGTGAATTGTTCTTGCAGAGAGCAGGCATGGATTTGAGGATTCAAATTGCCTTTCTGTGCTGTATCTATTCTATGATTTAATGAAATATATTTATTTACATCTTAATATTTTATCTTGCAATCAAATATGAATAATTTCAAATTAAATACTTTTATTTAGTTTCATATGGCATTGGAAAATTCAATTAATTTATCTACTGCACTGATTTATACAATGCACCATGCATTGTAGCTTTTCGATACTTATAATGATCACCTAATCCATTTCTAATAATTTTGTAAAAGAACACAGCTATTTTAAAGGCACACATTGAATTTTGTCACTGGAGTTGGTGTACAATACAAAGATATTTATTTATCTCAGTGCAATGAGTGAGTCATTTGTTTATTTCTATGTTTCATTTGTCATTTAAAAAAATCACAAACACCTTGTAAGATCTGTTCAATTTTTCATAAAATGCTTCAAATAGAGTAGTGCAAAATTCTTAATTATTTGCATTTTGCAAAAAGTATTTTCCAGATACCATCAGCAATTAAAGAACATTGCCTCTTGGAAAGTAGCCTAAGGCCAGAGTTATATCCACTGGGGGCCTGAATGTGTAGTGAAGTAGAAACTGGCATTTCAATCCTGATGTTTACGTTTAAATCTCATCCGAAGGAATGAAAGGTTCCTCTGCTGTTGCATCTAACAATTCCACACAATTTGTACTTGGCCATTGTTCAACCAGTTCCTATGGGGACATTGCTGAGTTTCCACACCCTTGAGCTTTCCTTAATGACAACACATTTGGCATTCATATTGGGAGGTCACAAGAAAGCTGGTGTAGGAAATGGAAAACGTCACTTGCTGCAGTAGTAGTATGGAGCAAAGAGACCAGTCAATTTGGAACCTACCCACTTTACATTCCATTGCAATCAATGGACTGGTGATGATCAGCTCTGCCAGGTTACTGCTACGTAGTGAAGTAACAGACCGGTTCCATTGACTAGATAAAGCTTTAAAAACAAAACCCTGAAAAGACAGCATGGGACATTGATAGATGAAAACTAAGACTTGTTTCTGAAATTATCCACCAACTTCTGCTGATAATAAGAGTCCAAGAATCTTCCTGCAGTGAAGAAAAAGTGTCATTGTGTTGTAAACTGGGACCTTGTGTTCCTCTGTACAAGTTAATTATTCATTACTTTCCTTTCTCCCGTGAGCTTAATATAAATTTCATTGGTTTTCATGCTTAATTTGTCTACCCACCTTAAAAATTAGTTAAGATGAGAAGAATGTACTATATTCTGTATTTCAATCTTGAAATATTTGCTTGACCAACATTTGATACTCAGTCAATGAAATGTTACTTTATTATAACAATGATTTAACATTTGAATATTAGAAGGCCGATCAACCTGAAATGATAAAATGGAAACATTGATTTTCTCTCTAGATTTTCTCAGCTAGCTGTTTCATGCAGAACTATACAATTTATTCCAGGGACATCTGTAACTTTATTATATCTCATCAATGGATTAAGATTTGCCAAGTATTTCCTGAGTACATTTGTTAAACATGTTAAACACATTACATCAGTGCAATTAGGTAAGATTTTCCAGATTGCAGCTGGAAAACATAACAATCAAACCACTCTTAAGAGGCTTCTTCAATCCCGGTTACAACATGTTAACCCTGTTTGGAACATAATTATATATTTTTCTTAAAAGAAGCATGCACAGTTCAAACAGAATCCTGAGGCCCTCAACATTCCCTAACTTTTGGATCAGTAGCTATGTGTTTTGTTACATTGATTAACCAAAGGTTCAGGGAGTTGGTTAACTGAGTTGTCTGGACAGATGGTGATTGAGGCCAATAACAAGGGTTCAATTCCTACACTGGCTGACATTGCCACGACAGACTCTCCTTCGCAGCCTCTCTTCTCACCAGAGGAGTAGTGACCCTCAGGTCAAACTGCCACCAGTCATCTTTCTCTAATGAGCAAGCACCCTATGGTCCAGTAGGACTATGGCAATTTGCCTTCAATCAAAGAGTTATCTGAAATGAAAACTGTTGCTATTATACTATTGCATTGACAAGCAAATTCATTTACTTATTTTAATTATTATTTACTTTAAATTATTTCTTCCAAGGAGTTAGATTCCTATCGTGAGCCACGAAAATGTTAGGGTCTTGATTTTAAAAACTGGATGAGGGAGAACATAATAAATAAGAGGAGTAGGTATTAGCTTCTCAAGCCTGCTCACCCATTCAATAAGATCATGGCTTATTTGATTGTATCCCTAACTCCATTTTCTTGCTAGTCCCTCAAAACCTTTGACTTCTTAAATTGATCAAAATCTGTCTATTGTTGATTGGAAATAATCAATGACCCAGTTTCCTTTACTATTAAACATGGGACAACAACATATCCCCTATGATTCCACTGTCTAATAATTTTGCCCTGATGTTAAATCTTTTCTTTTTAAGCAGAGGAGCAGGTCACATATTAGGAAAACAGCAGTATCCTCTTTTTAAAGAAGTGAATTAACATCATGAAGACCCACAGGCTGTTTAATTGGTGCTTGAGTGAGGAGTAATACTCCTCAAATGTCCAGACCAGGCGGGAGTTGGATTGGATCAGAACAGGCAGAGAGAGATATATTATTAGATTTTATTTTAGGTTTCCTTGTAGGCAAGATGGAGCAAGAACGATCCCAAACCTCATAAGGACGAGTTGGACCTTTCCTTCCCTGGGTTCCCCCATTTCCCTCTCCATTTCCCTTTACTAACTTTTCCCCAAGTCCTCCTTCCCCTTTGACTGCCAAATATCATTCCCAGAGGCTTCTGGCTGCAGCTTACTCTGACCAAATGCCTGTTCTTAATTAGCATTTAGTGAACTGGGTCCAACAAAATTTAAATAAATGAGACCCAGCCATTAGGTTTGGGCCTGGCCTTGATCTCTCAATTACCTTCAAGTATACTGTCTTTTCAGGGCTGACACACTCTATACTTTCCATTGAATTCAGGGCCCTGAATTAGTTAGTAAAGATTATTCGACCGATCAAGCCAGATGATTTTCACCCATGTGTAATTTATTCTGTTATGCACCATGACCCACTTTAATTCCCTTAGTTCGCGCTGGGACACGTTCCAATATTTTTCGTGGTAACAGCAAAAGTGCAGAAAGAAACCCGAGTTGCCTTTGAAACCAAAGTTTTGTTGTTGAGCTGGAAAGAAATATATTTATTGAGCAGGAACTTGCTGGAAAAATAAAGGGGTGTTAACAATGCATGTGTTACTAATGTGAAAATCTGCCACAAAATTCAGGGGATTAAGAGATTGTCATGAGTTGTGAATCTCCAGAATTACTGTCCAATGTACACTGCTCTGCTGTTTGCTGTGTAAAAACAACATCTGACCCTTAACCTCATCATTATTAAGAAATTAATAAAGTTGCACATTGGCTAACAGACTTTGCCACAGAAAGTTAAACCTGATAATTAACAGCATAAATATCTTGTAAAATATGAATATCCCCTAAAGCAATGTCAAATGTCTGGCCCAGACAGAGAACAGCTTAAAACGTTCAATTATATTCTTACATGCAGTCAATTGTAAAGATTTCATCAATGTCACATTTTGAATTTTATGCTTTTCTTACTTATTCTGTTTCTTCTCTGACTCCTAATCCAATTATTTATTTTTCTTTATTTCCTTGCTGGACTTGATTTGATTCTATTTCACCATCTTTCTCCATTGTTTCTCTGTTTCTTTCTTAACCTTTATATTCATTGGTTAAGGAGATACATTATTGATCTTGCCATTCACTGAACTCTCAGATGTCCTGTTTGCTCATTGACTCATTATTAGCTTACACTTCAGTTACAATGCAAAAACAACATCAACTGAAAGGTGAAAATAAATATAACTAAGATAGCATAAATACCCTGTTACAACAAGATTCAGCCCATTATACTGGGGAATGGCTACGTTTAATGAAATTTGCTGGACTCCACTGCTGCTAGGTCATTTGCCACTTTCTTTTGCACAAGATCATGAAATATTGCAGAATTGCTTGTGAGAGAAAGGTAGGACAAGTCCTAGTTTCAGGACTTTGTGTCATTTACAATTTCCAAACAACTCTTTGTATTATGTTTTACTTATATGAAAATATGAAGTATGATTGAAACATGATGGCGTTTATAAGAATTAAAGATGTTGTTGGACATCTCCTTTTAATTGCTCCAAAGGTATATAATGTTCAGGATGAGGAATAACAGTGTTCAAAAATGTAAAAATTGTATTCAGTCATCAGGCACTCAGATTTACTTATAAAACCTGAGAGAATTTCTCCTGTAAAATCTGCCTAAACTAAACTATTCTCAAGCTACCTGTAGCAGTATATCATTTCAATATTTTCACATCAAAAGTACTGAAATAATTTACTGTCATTCGGTGATTTGAAAGAGACATTTCATGACAAGAATATTGTCATTTGAGAATTTAGTGCAAACCAGTTAGTACAATAAATGAAATTAAATTTGTTTTCAGGAACAGTGGGCATAGTCTTGTAGGATTTTTAAAGGTCTGGGTTAGGTGGATTTGTGTTAGAATCTTAAGAAGTCTGCCGAGGCTTATCTCAACATCAGGGGTATCTCACGTGATCTTTTATGCTTTTGACAAGTTGCAGCATGATGAGTTTCTCATTAGGCAGCGATGAGTTGCCCATTAAGAGGTAATATGGCTTGCTAAGCACCTTATTAATGGTCCAATTCACCTCATTAACATTCAGTTTACGTGCAGTAGCATGCAAGTTGGAACAGGTATCTGGCAAATGAAGCTTGCCACTTGCTCAGAAAAACCTTCATATTGGACACTGAGCACCAATATCTCAGGGTTTAGATCAGAGTGGTGCTGGAAAAGCCCAGCAGGTCAGGCAGCATCCGAGGAGCAGAAAAATTGATGTTTTGGGCAAAAGCCTTTCATCAGGAATAGAGGCAGGGAGCCTCCAGGATTATCTCTCCACCCTGGAGGCTCTTTGCCTCTATTCTTGATGAAGGGTTTTTGCCTGAAACGTCGATTTTCCTGCTCCTTGGATGCTACCTGACCTGCTGGGCTTTTCCACCACCACTCTGATCTAAACTCTGGTTTCCAACATCTGCAGTCCCCACTTTTGCCTACCAATATCTCAGGGCACATTCCATGGGCACAGGCCACATGGGCATTTGATATGTGGCAGCCTCTAAGAACCTTCACAGTACATCACCGATCCTGCACTATACACGTCTGCACTTCAGTGCTGCACCAGCAAGTATTGTTGCAATGCTGCATGAAGAACACAGTCAATTAAAACTGTATACCCAGTTCATGGACTTAACCAGGCTGCACCTTTGGCCTTATTGCTCACTGTCACAGTGCTCACTCAAGCTTGAGCCTACCTGGATGCTTCAAGCATCTTTGCCTTGCATTGTATGGCCTTGCCTCTTCACTTTTCCCCCTCAATCATAGCTACCACACTTATTTGACTTCAACCTTATTCTCCCATTTTGCACAGACACAGAGACACGATGCATGTCATAGTTGTCAGTAAGCCTCAGTTAACTAAAGGAGGATAGTCTTTACTGAGGGAGTCCTGGAACAGTAAGTCAAAGGGCAGCCTATGTATAAGTCCAGAGGCTTGGAAATGGCCAGTCAAGGCACTCAGGTGAGTCAGGATGTTCTCTACATCAGGGGCGAGGAACTAAATATAGGGCAACCCCACCAGCTGTCTTGATTCTCTACCCTGTTGAAGATAGTTTTGCACCTGGAATGAAAGGCAAACATTGAGGGAGATGACAGCTGTTACTTTTGGTCCAAGTAGGGAGGTATCCTGTGAATACCAAGTTGGAAGGCTGTGCAGATGGCGTTCAGGATCAGTGGTGTTGGATGTTGGGATGGGCAATAGTATGTTAGGTAAGATGATGCAGCAAAGTAGTAGGGCATGAGGCTTTGTGGGAGATGGGTAAAGCAGCAGAGACAGAGTGAGTGTAAGGTAACAAAGAGACTGTGTAGTACTTACACTGGCAGAGTGGAGAAGGACATTGACCTTCTGTCTACAGTTTTGTGTTTTCTCCATATGCATGAGACTGTTCTAACCCAATTTCCAGCCTTGGACTAGTCTGGCATTATCTGGTTGCATGCCATCCACTCTCCACTGCTGGGGAAAGAGGAGGTCTGACCCCTACACCATTCCATCTAATAGTAGCTCCAGGTCCCTGCCCCCTAACCTGGGTGCTGATCTCCCACAACCTGCCATGTCCAGGACAAATGTCAGGAACCAGAGGGCAGTTTCAGAGCTTGTCTGTGGACAACCCAGGTGATTCAAAGGTCGAATTGAACTTTCTCATTTGGAAGATCCAAGGGGTGGAGGAGGACAGGCAGGGTGGGCTGGAAGGTCCCACCACCGCTGGGATAGAGAGGAGATTCTGCGGGTAGTCTCTCCTCCAGCTGGCTACCTCCTGGTATCAGCTTGCCCTCTTGTGGTGAGCTTATCCAGGTGCTTGACGGCCTTTTCAAACTGGCATGGGTGCTAGTTAATTCCAAAATATTCCGGCAGTAACAAATTGTTCAGGAATAGCATGTGGTGAGATGTGGCTGGAATCAGATGTGGGATCCAGTTGGGGCAGGTAGGTAGTTAATGCAATGTGGTTGGTAAAACACAGTGAGAGCACTGACAAGACATCAAAACAAAGAAATCCTCCAAAAGACTTGACACAACTCACACTTCGCCATAGTCTCCTCTTCAGATACCCTACCATGGTATATCCACTATCTGATCACTAGATAAGTCCAAGGCAGAGCAAAAACATAAGTGGACTGACAGTGGTGTAGTATAACTCTTATCCAGTACTACAACTGGTAGAGATGGCAGATTATATTTGGGATGATAATTTGGGAAAATACCGCACGTCTAACCCATTTGACAGTAGACTAATATTCTTGGGATATTTATATATCACTTGCTCTCAAAAGATGTTAATCCCAGATCCCATGGAATTCACTGCCTGAGAGATAAATCTCAAAATGTAGAAGCCTTCAACGAAAGTCCTACTGTAGATAATAATTGTCATTCATCATATTCCTGCTGTGAGTACCGCAGTGAGACACAGAATCTGTATGAGCAACTTATAAAAGCACCAGAGAAATTTAGTGTGTCTCCAACATTTACTCTCGCATTACATACAACTGTTGAAGCATTAATGTTCTTCTGAAAGCAGTTTTACAAACATTCTGGCAGAACTCTTGGAAAAATCAACCTCAATGGCTTCAACAATATATCTGGATGGCCTAAAAATGTCTCCACAATCAGGTGCTGCTTCTTGAGCTCAAAGGGCCAACCTATGGGAAAACAAGGAAACACTTTAAAGACACTCTAAAGCTTAAAGTATAGTGAAATTAATATGAATGGCTAGGAAGAACTAAATTGTGCATCAAGTTTCATCACACTTCACGATGTTGTGACTTAATGATGAAGCAAAGTGACGGCACAAAAGGAAGCAAATCCTGCATTCCAGATTGTTATGGACCAATCCAGATCCCTTCAAAACATTTCTAGAAAGTAGCCTGGATCCAAATGTTGCTAGTTGTTTTAAGCAGGTGTAACACAGATATTCCAGGAAGGATGCAGCTGCTCAAAAAACTTAGTTTCAAACAAAAAGAATTTATCTACAAGATTACCAAATGAAACACAAACAAAAGAGAACAGAATAACTTAAATTATCCAAAAACCCAACAGATTATCCCAACTTCATGATGCTGTTTCAAATATTACAACAATCCCCATAAACACCCCTTGGCACAAAAGGTAAAATCAAGCATAGGACCTCAGAGGAGAGATATCAGAGAGAGAGGACAATCAGCCTGTACCTGCTTCTTTGAATCCAGCAGCATCAAAAATACTGCTGTGCTAAAACCAAACCAAACCAGTGAAAAGCTGAGCTGGGAGCACTGGCCACTCTGCTTTCATTGAACGTGTTTTTTTTTCAACTTGAAAGCCATTTGCTGGAGGCACAATCTGTTAATTATAATCAAACTGGCCCTAAAACTTATCCAAACCCAAACGAGTCTGTATCTTTTACAAACGCTCCGTAAAAAAGGACAATATAACCTTGTTAAAGGAGCAGCATTGTCACAAGGTCGCAATGTCTCACGGGACAGCTTGTCACATGTGCCCTAAGATATATAGGTTGTCTTACTCACTTGAAGACCTATAGCAGAAACTTGCAATCCCAAGTAGATGTCATTCTCAAATGACATCTGCCTGGAGGTCTGTGGTGAGTTGTGTTCCACAGGGCTCTGTCCTTGGGCCTCTACTGTTTGTAATTTTTATTAATGACTTGGATGAGGGGATTGAAAGATGGGTCAGCTAGTTTGCAGATGACACAAAGGTTGGAGGTGTCATTGACAGTATAGAGCGCTGTTGTAGGCTGCAGCGGGACATTGACAGGATGCAGAGATGGGCTGAGAGGTGGCAGATGGAGTTCAACCTGAATAAATGCGAGGTAATGCATTTTGGAAGGTTGAATTTGAAAGCTGAGTACAGGATTAAGGATAGGATTCTTGGCAGTGTGGAGGAATAGAGGGATCTTAGTGTGCAGCTACATAGATCCCTTAAAATGGGCACCTAAGTGGACAGGGTTGTTCAGAAAGCATATGGTGGTTTGGCTTTCATTAACAGAAGGATTGAGTTTAAGAGTTGTGAGATCTTGTTGCAGCTCTATAAAACTTTGGTTAGATCGCACTTGGAACACTACATCCAGTTCTGGTCGCTCTATTATAGGAAAGATGTGGATGCTTTGGAGAGGGTTCAGAGGAGGTTTACCAGGATGCTGCCTGGACCGGAGGGCTTACCTTATGAAGAGAGGTTGACTGAGCTTGGACTTTTATCATTGGAGAAAAGGAGGAGGAGAGAGGACCTAATTGAGGTATACAGGATAATGAGAGGCATAGATAGAGTCGATAGCCAGAGACTATTTCCCAGGGCAGAAATGACTAACACGAGGGGTCATAGTTTTAAGCTGTTTGGCGGAAAGTATAGAGAGGATGTCAGAGGTCGGTTCTTTACACAGAGAGTTTTGAGAGCATGGAATGTGTTGCCAGCAGCAGTTGTGGAAGCAAATGTCATTGGGGACATTTAAGAGACTACTGGACATGCATATGGTCACAGAAATTTGAGGGTGCATACATGAGGATCAGTGGTCCGCACAACATCGTGGGCTGAAGGGCCTGTTCTGTGCTGTACTTTTCTATGTTCTATGTTCTATGAAAGGACATTTAATGACTATAACAGCTCTCAAGCAATTAAATCTCCATATATGATAGAACTTTTCATCTGTACATTGTATATGTTGCATTACGTGATAAAAATGAGGGTGTCTTATTAAACAGCGGTAGCATTCCCACGTCTGGGCCACAGATGTTGAGTCAAAGCCCTATTTCAGGGCTTTCATGGAAGATGACATATTGATCAAACAAGTTCATTCATTTCTTCCAATATTTCTGTTATCAGTCTGTAAGAATGGGAGTGTCTGCTGATTATCCAACTGCACTGAAAAAGACAACACCAAAATTATTGTTACAATTTGCCAACTATGATTGAGTACAAATCCAGTGGAGGTTTATGGTCAGAAATATTTTCCTAGGCTATGATGCCTGAGGAGAGAAAGAAGTGAAGTAGCTCATATATAATGCCTAATGTAATGTAGCAACTGAAAAATTATACATCAAAAATTGCAGTACACAGATTGTCTGTTGAGATAAAGTAATCTCCTGAAATATCAATAACAATTTGTCTTTTATGAGTTTCAGCTTGCACCTTTTTGCAAAACTCTCCATATTTCTTGCATCTTTTCCATCATCTTTTCCATTACCTTAAATATTGCAATAAGGTCACCTCTCCTCTGAAGGTTGGAAAGGCCTGTTGTTTTCTAGTATTGCTTCATAACCTGGACCTCTAACATGAGGATTCATGGACATGTTTTGTAGTCTTTAGGCACCATGAAAAGGAAGAAGGATGGAATTTACATTTTTCTAGAAATTAGCGGTAATAGGAATACAATTCAAGTTTGATCACAACGTAAAACTTGTAATGTTTTAACCAGGTTTTTCTATCTGCTGTAATTAGTTTTGCCCATTTGTACTCCTATTAAAGGCTGACTTTCACTGTGGAAAAGAAAGTGAAATGCATAGATAGTTTCAGTTTAATTAGCAGACCAAGAGCTATGACTTAACTAATGCCAGCTTGTTAACCAATTTTTGATGTTTCTTTTTTCAATGTAGTCCAATGGAATTGTCAATGTTCAGCACTAGTCACAACCACACAACCAACCAGCACTGAAGCAATGATCAATAATGTAACAGGTGAGGTAAACATCAGCTTCATATATATTTTATTGCATTGATATTTTGAATGCAATTAAACCAACTCAAAAGTTCTACAGACTGTCCATCTGAGCTAAATGACTCATTAATTGTTAAAGATATAGAGAGTAATTTTGTCACCAAAAGAGCAACTGGGCAAATTTTCAACTTATTATTAGTTATATGTTATTGGAACTGCACTTCTACTGATTTTGACGCCATGGCATAGCCCAGGTGCTAGAATTATAGAATCACAACAGTGCAGAAAGAGGCCATTCATTACATCAAGCCTGCACTGACCCTCCAGAAGGCATGCCACCCAGACACAGCCTCCACCCTATCTCTGTAACCCCCACATTTACCATGGCTTACCCACATAATCTACACATCTCTGTTGGAGGACCCAGCAGAAACCCATACAGACACAGGGAGAATGTGCAAACTCCACACAGACACTCACCCAAGGTTGGAATCAAACCCAGGTCTCTGGCGGTAAGAGGCAGCAGTTCTAAACACTGAGCCACTGTGCTAACCATCATGCTGATTTGTAAATCTGCTCCAAAGTCTTCAGGTTTAATTTCTGATGCCATCGCATTCTTACCGCCTTACACAAACAAAAACAGAAATTGCTCGAGAAACTTAGTAGGTCTGCAGCATCTATGGAGAGAGAGAAAGCAGAATTAATATTTTGGGTCCAGTCACCCTTCTTTAGAACTGGCAAAAATTAAATGATAGAATCACAGAGTTATACAGTACGGAAACAGACCCTGAGGTCCAACTAATCTGCACAGACCAGATATCTTAATCTGACCTAGTCCATTTGCCAACATTTGACCCATATCCCTCTAATTTATATTTCTTCCTATTTATATATCCATCCAGATGCCTTTTAAATGTTGTAATTGTACCAGCCTCCACCACTTTCTCTGGCAGCTCATTCCATACATATACCACCCTTTGCATGAAAATATTGTCCCTCAGGTCCCTTTTAAATCTTTACCCTTTCACCTTAAACCTATACTCTCTAGTTTTGGACTCCGCTACCCTGAGAAAGAAACTTTGTCTATTCACTCTATCCGTGCCCCTCATCATTTTATAAATTTCTATAAGGTCACTCCTCATCCTCCAAAGCTGCAGGGACATAGAAGAAGATATTCAGGCCCTTAAATTATTGTACTCAATCTTAATTACGAAAGACTGCAGGTCGCAAAGTGGAAAATGAAATGTTTATGTCCTTTCTTTTTGTCTGTCAATGTTGCCATCTAGTTCAGTGGTAAACCTTGAAATGAATGAACTGCTTTAATTTTATATCTGCAGGGTGTTAAACCTCAGCATAGACTTTTTTAATAATAAATTGGAAGTAAAAGATTGGTTTGTGAGTGCGTTCCTTGGTTTTTATCTCTCACCCACTGCTCAGGATTAGCATGAAAGTGGTTAGATGGACTCCTCTCCCCACAATGCCACCTCAAAACTTCCCATATCATTCAGTTAAAGATTCAACCTGTCTGACTTTTTCCAAATATCACTAGCCAAGGTACTGCTCAATGTACCTGTCTCACTTTCTCCAGTCTCAACAGTTCTGATTATCAAGAATTCCAGAGATTGCCATATCCAGCCCCACCTCTCACAGTTTAATTGATGCTGTTAAAATCTATTTACTCAAAAAAGAGCTTTATTTATACTCCCAGCACTTTTTACAACCTCCAAGCAAAGTTTCAATTCATCCCCTCCCTGCATCTCCTCAAGTGTCCTTTGTTCTGTGAGATGCTTTGAAAGGTACTGAAATTGTCACTTGACTCCTCCATAAGTTTCTGTTTGTGATCATCTCTCTAATGGCAACATGATTACATGGTCATTCTTCTAAGCTGAGGTGTTAATTAGGTATTCCCCCTCTCCTCTTTAGCAGAACATACTACTCAACTTAGTTAAAGAGACATGTTGAAGCATCTTCATCTTGAAAAGTTCAAGATTCATAACAGCAGATATTCACACAAGCACACACACCTCTTTTCCCACATACAGTCTCACACACACATTCCACACAAACACATGTACTTTGATTTTTAATTTAAAAAAAGGGTGTTGAAAGCCACATGAGCAGAAAGCAAAGTGGAGTTGAGACCATAAATTGAACAGTCATGATTTTATTGAATAGCAGATTAGACTGAAAGTGCCCAATGACCTACTCCTAGGGCATACATTTCTGTGGATGTCTCTCTACCATTGGCCACACATATACACAAACATGCACATTAACTCATTCATAGAATCCATACTGTGTGGAGGCAAACCATTTGGAGCCCACACCAACCCTCCAAAGAATATCCTTCCCAGACCCACCTCATCCCTACATTTCGCAGTCAGCTGAGGCTGGAATTGAATCTGGGTCCCTGGCTCCCCAATACACAGGCAAGTATTTGCACCAAGGCACCATTCATACCCCGAGAGCTCATAACTTTCAAAAATAGAAAGGTTAACTTAGAAGACAACCAGAGTAAAATACTAATACAAAATATCATTTCAAAACTGAGATTTCAAACTCTCTGATGCTTAATTTTCAATCAGATTTGTGTAGTCTATGAATACTGGAAACCCCAGAGAACTGGTGGGTTTTAGCCTTATAATGATTCAGCCCATTTGTATGCTCACAGATGTTCTTTCAACAAATGCAAGTGCACCGAATATTTCCACTGAAAATTCAACTGTCAGATTAATAACAAGTGGGCCGGTCAATGATAATGTGACACCAGGTAGATCTGTTCACGCTGAAACTACTGCAAGACATTCAACAATTCAACCTTCTTCCTCTGGGGAAAATGTATCAGTAAAAGGAAAAGGAAAGCAGGTAAACAGATCAAGTTGTAAACATTCTGTTAATATGAAAAAATCTTATGTTGCAAATAAGACTATAATAATTGTTAAAACAGTAATATTTCCCTTTTTGTCCCTGTCTAATGTGCTACTTTTGTAAGAGAGTAGAGTAATAGAGATGTACAGCACAGAAACAGACACTTCAGTCCAACTTGTCCATGCCGACCAGTTATCCCAACCCAATCTAGTCCCACTTGCCAGCACCCGGCCTATATTCTTCCAAGCCCTTCTTATTCACATACCCATCCAGATGCCTTTTAAATGTTGCAATTGTACTAGCTTCCACCACTTCTTCTGGCAGCTCTTTCCATACACGTACCACCCTCTTTATATTTTTCCCCTGTCACACGAAAGCTATGCCATCTGGACTCCCCCACTCCAGAGAAAAAGACTTTGTTTATTTATCCTATCCATGCCCCTCATGATTTTATAAACCTCTATAAGGTCACTCCTCAGCCTCCAATGCTCCAGGGAAAACAGCCCTAGCCTATTCAACATCTCCGTTTAGTTCAAATCCTCCAACTTTGACAACATCCTTTCAAATCTTTTCTGAACCCTTTCAAGTTTCACAACATCCTTCCAATAGGCAGGAAACTAAAATTGAATACAATATTCCAAAAGTGGCCTAACTAGTGTCCTGCACAGCCACAACAAGACCTCCCAACGCCTGTACTCAATACTCTCACCAATAAAGGAAAGCATACCAACACCTTCTATCTACTTGCAACTCTACTTTCAAGGAACTATGAACCTGCATTCCATTATATAATTAAAGTAAATCTAATAATGGTGTACAAACTTTATTTTCATTTTCCATTTCTAGTCTGAGGATTCATTGGCATTAAAAGAATTGCTATGTAATATCAGAATTCATTGGGAAGCTTAATGATGGAAACAGTTTTTGAACAAATCTATATTTCTAAAAGCTTACAAATTGAAAGAGCACCTTTCCAGCTTTGCTAAACCAGGTCTTGGATCAGACATTCTGCTATGAGCTTCAGATTTCAATATGTTTGCTTCAAAAACAGGAAGCATGCTTCCCTCCTGCTTCCTCACCTCCCACACACTAACAATAGATCTATGGAACATTTGCATCCACTGATGTCTTACAAGAAGTAAATTGTTAACATCCTTTCCCAATAGAAAAGCAGTGTTTCCTGTGGCATTGATGATTTGCTTTTAAAACACATTTTGAAACAAAATGAATTACCCCCATTGTGAAAGTCCAGGAGCTGGTCACCGATCCATCCAAAAGACTGTAAACATTTCCCCTTTCTGTCCTTGTCTACTGTGCTATTTTAATGAGTGCCCCTAATGTCAATAACAACTTCAGCTGTAGCACTTTTACATAATTAAGTCAGTATACCTAGTTCCACCAGCACAAGTAGCCACCCTGGTAGGTAATGGACTGTTACAGGAGAACATAACAGGCCAGTTCTTCTATGTGCAGAACAAGTTCTCTTACATTAACAGAATATTTACTGTGTGTTATCAGTTTCATCATGGTGACTGAGTGGTTGGGTTGTGTGAAAGAGAGATAGGCTTTTAATTTCTGAAGGTGTGAGCTTCAAAGAATTGGTAAACAGCTGTGCAGGCTGCTTTGAAATGCTTTCTAAACTGCTAAGAGTATCTATACAACATTTAAGTTCATTACTGAATAACATGGGCTCATGTTGAACATGACATTGGCCATCAGAAACAGGACACAAATATGGATTCTAGGATAAGTCATTACTAAGAATATATCATAAAATGTTGCTGGTGGGGAATTTAAAACCAAATATAATCAGGAGAAAATAATTAACACATTTTAAAATTTAAATAATTGCTTTATAATCATGAATGAGTTGTGAAGATCATATAGAACTTTGCAGTATAGCTGTAGCTCATCGATACAGCTAGCTTTTGTTGAAATATGCTGAATTCTTCTTTGTTTTAATTGGTTAAAGGTTTCTTATTACAAGCTTGGCAGAGGGATTTGTGCCCCAGTTGGTGTTCTGCCAATTAAAACTGTAGCACAATGTTTAGCGGTCTGATAGTTTTACAGCAGAATCTTTGCACAACAAGCATTGTTGCTTTAGATATAGTCCAAAGCTGATTTTAATGTATTTCAGCAGCGAAGGGCAGCATGGTGGCACAATGGTTAGCACTGCTGCCTCACAGCTCCTGGGTTCAAAATAAATGAGCAGCTTAGGTGAATTGGCCATGCTAAGTTGCCCTTAGTGTTAGGTGAAGGGGTAAATGTAGGGGAATGGGTCTGGGTGGATTGCTCTTCGGAGGGTTGGTGTGGACTAGTTGGGACGAAGGGCCTGTTTCCACACTATAAGTAGTCTATGACCAAATAATACTGATTTCCTGAGGCTTCAATCACTAATCATGAATTGTGTTCTACATAAGCTTACAGAAATTCACAATCAACTTGAAAATATCAAGTTGTAAGCAGAAAGTTCTATAAATATTCAGTAGGTCTGGCAGCATCTATGGAGAGAGAAACAGAGTGAATACTTCGAGTCCAAGGTTCCAAAGAACTGTAATATCTAATTTAACATGTTAACTCAGTCTTTCTTTCTCCATAGATGCATCAGACTTGCTAAGTTTCGCCGGCAGCTTGTTTTTATTTGTTTCCACAAAATGCAAATTCTTCCTGCCTCATTTTACTTAAGTATTAAAATGCCTAGCATTAAAGAAGTATAATCAATGTGTAAATTTCATTAAAGTCCTCTTTGTATATGTATATGTATATGTTTATACTCGGAGCACTTTTATCATGATATTTTTCATTATATTATTTCTGTTTGGCCCATCTGCCACATTCATATGCCTCACTCTTCTTCAGAAGACTTAACGCATCAGTTTACAAATCTTATAATTCCCTAATACCCCTCTCCATTCCTAATCAAATCCTCTTATCCCCTTCCCTATGCATCCATCACAAGGCCACAATATCCATTTCCAGCTCTTCCATACCAATGCCCATATCACTCCTAAACCTTGGAATACACCCTCTTGATGCTACTAATCCTAATGCCTACCTGAATCCCCTGAATTACAACAAAAGATTTATATCTGCAAGTTTGAAACATTGTCCTTTGTATTCTTTGGCTTTCAGAAAAGGTAAAATAAACTTTAGCTAATAGCAATTGGTATCAGTCATTGATTTATAATTCATGTATAAATGCACACATGACCACGTAACTGCAGCTTGAAAGTATAATTGACATTGTTAGAGAAAACTAAAGAAGTCAAATTACGTGTTATTGCAATCACTGCAAATCAGTGGCCCTAATAATGTATCTTGTTCCAGATTTTGAAGTCACTGTGAACATCACCAGGGGAAATATGTTTGTATTACATTCAATATGGAATTTTTATCTGTGAAATTAAGTCTGTATTTTGAATTTAACCTGTTGAACATCAAATATTATTATGGGAAGAATTTTATCACTGTCATGTCGTTCCCACATTTCCGTTCTCTTGCTTTTTCACCTTTTTTCCATTCCCCATGCACAAACAAAGGAACCTTGAAGTGCAGATTCATAGTTTCTTGCAAATGGAATTGCAGGTAGATAAGGCAGTAAGGAAGGCATTTGGTATGCTTGTCTTTTTTGGTCAGTGCATTGAGTATAGGAGTTGGGAAGTCATGTTGTGTCTGTTCAGGGCATTGGATGGCCACTTTTGGAATACTGCATGCAATTCTGGTCTCCTTGCTATGGGAAAGATGTTGTGAAACCTGAAAGGGTTCAGAAAAGCTTTACACGGATGTTGCCAGAGTTAGAGAGTTTGAGCTTAGGTCGAGGCTGAATAGGCTGGGGCTTTTTCTCTGGAGCATTGGAGGCTGAGGGATGATTTTATAGAGGTTTATTAAATAATGAGGGGCGTGGATAGAGTAGATAGTCAAGGTCTTTTTCACAAGGTTGGAAGTCCAAAACTAGAGGGCACAGATTTAAAGTGAGAGGGGTACAATTTAAAAAAGACCTAAGGGGCAACTTTTTCACACAGAGGGTGGTGCATTTATGGAATGACCTGCCAGTGGAAGTGCAATTACAACATTTAAAAGGCATCTGGATGGGGACATGAATAGGAAGAATTGAGAGGGATATGGGACAAATGCTGGCAAATGGAACCAAATTAATTTAGGGTATCTGGTCAGCATGAACAAGTTGGACTAAAGGGTCCTGTTTCCATGCTGTACATCTCTATAACTCTAATTGCAATTAAAAATGAAAGTGTGCACATGGTGGGCCATGCATTTTGTTAGTGAAATCTGTCATCAGCTAATAATGCAGCAGGTACAGGTGGGATATAAAATTTTTCTTGATTTGCATCACTTCTAAAGTGTTTCTTCCCAACTCTATTGCCATTAATTCTTGAGAATGGTCCCCATTCTCTGTCTTCACATGGATCTCTCATTTACTCTTCCGTGCCTCGGTCAAGCTCCACTCACCCACCACTAATTCACACTTGCCAGCCCATGTTCCCAGGCAAACTTCCAGAATGCTCTCCTGGCCTTGGACTGGAGAGCTCAACAAGGGAAACTGCTGACTTCAGACCCAATAGCACTAAGCTGATTGGTGCAATTCACCTTTAAGCAAACATGAACCACATGCAAAGAGATTCTCAAGCACCTCTGACTTTATGTTGAAGGTAGAACTTCATTAAACAAAATGGCTTATCACAATTAAGTATTCAATGCCTGAAAATGTATTTGAGGCTCAAACCTGTGACAGGCCTATTTGAGGCCCAATACAGCGCAAATGCCCTGCTGCCATTATCTCTACATCGCAATTCGCCAACAAATCAAGATTTTACATCCCATCTAAGTCAGCAGTCCATGCTTAATGTAAAGCAATGCTATATTTCCCATTTTTGTATGATCCATAAGATCCCCCTTGTATTCCTCCAGTTCTTGGTCTTGAAAAACTTTGAATTTCTCAGTGTTCTTCAGTCTCATCAGTGTGTTGCAAATAGATGGATATGCTTACAAGTTTTCATTTATAATATTCTTCAATTCAAATGGCAACTATATATTTTAGTGGAATACAGATATTTGAATAACAACGTTTGACTGCATTTGACGTGATATATCTAGCTGATTTCAGATGAATATATTTTGTGTTCTCAACAATTCTGTATGAATACAGCAAAGAATGTAAGGACTATTGTTTTTATTCCAAAGTACAAAAGATCACTTTTATTTATTCTTGTTAAGGGAAAGCAATCTGAGTGTTAATTCAGATTGAAGGAATATTTAAGTAAGCTGAAGTGCAACTATTGTGAATTGACTGTTGTTCTGCAGCCTCATACAAAGATAATTAATCCTGACCTAGATGTAAAACCTCTTGGCACACATGTCCAAAGTTTGTCATGCTTCAAGTACTGGGTATCTGTAAAGGAAATACTCTAAATGACAAGAGTTTCCACTGTGTAAAAATATTTATGTGGGTTAAAATATTCAGTTCATATCCTGTTTGCTGGGCTTCTCATTATTTTCCCTGAAATAATTCATTTTCCATTAGTAGTTTGAGGTAAGATTTGCTATTATTCCTTGCAGTTTTCCCATAGACATTTCAACATTTTTAGTCCAAAAATGAAATAAATTTCGGATTTGCATTAATTCTCGGTGCCAAAAATTTTCCCTTGGCAGCCGCATTCTCTGCATGATTCCTGACTAACTTTTACCTGGCTATAAAAACTGTAATTACTCAAAACTTATTCCAGTGACTTATTGACAAAAGGAATATCATAGTTGGTAGTGGATGCAGTGATGACATTACTGAAATAATTTATTCCACATTTTATTCTGAAAAAGGCCTTTGCCCTGAAGGTTTGTTTGCAGCAAATCAGGTTTGGGGAGAAGTGCAATAAAAGCTTCCAATGGTGTGTGTTGGGGACATTCAAAAGTTGATCATCTACCTGTTTTGCCATATTATGAGCATACCTTCTTGGTACTTGGTCATCAAATTCTGGGCTGGGATTTAACCCTTCTGACTGAGAGGCAGGGATGCTACCAACTGGACCACAATACCTCTTCCCATTGTTATGATTTAAACTCAACAAAACACTTTTTGAATAAGAGACCAAAGCTGAAATACTTTGCCTCAACAAGGAGTTAAGTTGCTCCCTGTACTATGCTGTTGCCATATTCAACCATTGTATAAAACAATTTACATAGCTGTGCTCTGGGCATTGAGTTTAGACTGTTAGAGCATAATACTAGTAGTACCACAATCATGAGCTCAATCTCCATGCTGGATGATTTTGCTGACTTCCAACAGAAACTTCATTTCTTAAGCTGTTGTGAGGCAGTGGTTATGTCTCTATCTCTGAGCCAGGAGGCCTGTTTCAAACCATGCCTGCTCCAGTGGTGTGTCATAATATCGCTGAACAGATTCATTAAAAATGTTTTGTTAAAATATAAATTTACTGCAATCCATTCTATGTTACCATCCAAGGCCAATTTCATAGAAACTTGCTTTAGTTTATCATGTAGTTTTTAAAATTGGTTTCTCCTCCTTTTTTTTGCAGATACACTTCTTAACATCAGGTTTCCCAACCCACTTCCCAACCATATTATACAGTTTTAAAAGATCCAGTGACAGAGTTTTTCACCTGTTTCTCATATCCAGGAGATGTTTCATTCTAAGTGTTTGGTTCTCTTGAGACCTGTCAGACTTTGTGTAGCTTCTCTTGAATGGATGGCAATGTGCGGGTTAGGTGAATTGGCCAAGCTAAATTGCCCGTAGTGTTAGGTAAGGGGTAAATGTAGGGGTATAGGTGGGTTGCGCTTCGGCGGGTCGGTGTGGACTTGTTGGGCCGAAGGGCCTGTTTCCACACTGTAAGTCTAATCTAATCTAAAAAAAAATAGATGACTATCGAAAATTCTTCACTGTTCTGTCCCTTATCTTGTACTCTAAAAAGGTTATACCCTGATGGGTAGCATAGAGCTAAAATTAAATATGTTCATCCTGTCTTTGTAGAGTGGATTTAAACTGAACAGACAAAAGAAACTGATTAAAACTGCCTTGAATGCCCAATAATCTGAAAGTAATCCATGCAGCAAAAAGCAAAATTCTTCAATTGCTCACTATACAAAGTGATATTCGCAGGTCTTTAATGCTGGACTTTTTATTGCTTTATCTTTCTAACTTTCCCTTAGAATTTGTACTTAAGAATCTGTACCTAGGTACTTTTGTACCTAAGATCAAGCCAAATGTGCCAACTTGTAAACTTTTCACTGTAGTCATGTGAATACATGTGACAATGAAGCTAATTCTAATCCTAATTCTAAAGCAGTGGTTGTGAGTAGTACTTTAAATAAACCTTCTATTAATGTAAATTTGCAAAGGAAACCATTTTTTATTCTTGTCTAACTGCTGGGACTATATGGATCTAATCTCTCCCTTGTGTGTTCATTGAAAATACTTGGCAAGAATGTGCATTTACCACAGACATTTTGATAGGCACCTCAGGGTTTTTCTGAAGTATTTATGACTGTTGCTTATTCTAATCCTGTTCCTGAGGAGCCACTCATTTATGTTGTTAGTTTTCTGCCAATAGACATGCAATATTTGTTGTATTAGGTATCAGCCTTGGCTCAATCCTACCACTTTCACCACCAAGTCAAAAAATTGTAGTTTCAAACCCCGTTCTGTCAAAGTTGTGCTTGTAATCCAGGTTGACACATCAGTGCTGTACCAAGGAAGTAATGCACTGTCAGATATGTTCAGTTTTAAATAAAATGTGACATTGACATCCTGTTTACTCTCTTAGGATGGCATAAAAATAACTTGTAACTGTTGAAAGAAAAGCAAGGTTTCCTAGGGTAATATTTAATATTTATCTACCAGCAAACATCAATAGAATAGTTTTCTGATTATGGATCTCACTGCAGCTTGTCAAAACATGTTGTTCACAAATTATCTTCAGTGTTTTCCTATGTTTATATGTTGACTACAATTCAAAAGTACTGCCACTATTTGAATGTAGGGAAACATGGCACGAGAGTCATTGAGTCATAGAGATGTACAGCATGGAAACAGACCCTTCAGTCCAACCCGTCCATGTCGACCAGATATCCCAACCCAATCTAGTCCCACCTGCCAGCACCTGGCCCATATCCCTCCAAACCCTTCCTATTCAGATACCTATCTAAATGCCTTTTAAATGTTGCAATTGTACCAGCCTCCACCATTTCCTCTGGCAGTTCATTCCATACACATACTACCCTCTGTGTGAAAAAGTTGCCCCTTAGGTCTCTTCTATATCTTTCCCATCTCACTGAAAACCTATGTCATCTAATTCTGGATTCCCCCACCCAAGGGAAAAGACCTTGTCTATTTATACTATCCATGCCCCTCATAATTTTGTAAACCTCTATAAGGTCACCTTTCAGCCTCCGACACTCCAGGGAAAACAACTCCAGCCTGTTCAGCCTCTCCTTATAACTCAAATCCTCCAACCCTGGCACATCCTTGTAAATCTTTTTTGAACCCTTTCAAGTTTCACAACATCTTTACGATAGGAAGGAGACCAGAATTGCACGCAATAGTCCAATAGTGGCCTAACCAATGTCCTGTACAGCCGCAACATGACCTCCCAACTCCTGTACTTAATACTCTGACTAATAAAGAAAGCATACCAAACACTTTCTTCGCTATCCTATTTACCTGCGACTCCACTTTCAAGGAGCCACGAACCTGCACTCCAAGGTCTCTTTGTTCAGCAACACTCCCTAAAACTGTGAAAGGTATTTTTTTCTTGTAGTAGATGTGAGCGTTGTTGCCCACTCCTAACTGGCATTAGCAGATGGTGCTGAACTAGCTTTTGAACCACCGAAGTCTATGGGGTAATCTATTGGTTATTTAAGTATGTTCAAATTCAGCAGTTAAAGTCTGAAACATGGATTTTGTTGTGTCAAATGTAGTTTTGAATTTAACAGACCACCTCACTTTGGATAAAACTAAGTGCCTAAAAGCAACCAAAAATGCTTTCTCAGCATGCTTTTTCCATCTATTCCATCATCAGCATTCTGTCTGCATCTTTTAAGGTATTGAATAATCCATCCTTACCTCACTTGTAGAGTTGACTATTTCAAAGCATTTCGTGCCAACATCCTGCATTCTACTCTGACCTGAGCTGACCAAATATTCTGCTGCCCACATCCTTCCTTTCACAAGTCCCATTCACCCATCATTGCGCTTGCTAAACCACAGTGAAACGTTGCCTCAGCAGGAGCCAATTTTAAATTCCTTTATTTTGTTTTCAAACACATCCATGGCCTCAACTCTTCCTTTCTCTGTAATTTCCTCGAGCCCCACAAATACCTTCAAGATACCTTTCTTCATTTAATTCTCCCATCTTGAAAAGCTCCAGTTTGTATTGCTGCACTATTGGCAGCCATGTTTTGAGCTGTCTTAGCTCAAAGCATCGGAATTTCCTCCCAAAATATCTCAACCTAACTTATAAGATGCTCCTTAAAACCTGTCATTTAGAGCAATGCTTGGCCTTCTGCTCTAATGTGGCTTGGAGTCCAATTTTGTTGCATATAGCTGTCGAGAAGCACCTTGCTAGAGGCACTACTTAAATATATAATGTTGCTGTTGTAGCAATGTATCTACCCATTTCCACTTGCTTCACTGATGAATTGAAACTTCACTGCCCAACCGTGTGTCTTGATGGCAGGACAAAACCTGAGGCTTCTGAGGACTACACAGGTGGCTTCTCGTGATTAGAGGTTGAACATTCCAAAGGCAGCATCAGAGCCATGATAGTGATTGCTGTTGTTAAGACACCACTCCTGAAAGGAAATTCCCCACACCCTCATCCACCCTTCCCCTTCAGAGGGTATGGACACTGTGGATTTTCCATTCCAGCTGGCAAGCATATCACCCCATGGGTGACGTATTGCAATGTCCAGTGAAATCATTAAATAGACATCAAAAGGACAGTTACTTGGATTATATGAATCTTATCTCTGGTCGGCATGTGGCTGAGGTGCTACCGTTCCTGTCTTTGGAAATATTCTTTGGCAACAGGATCATACCAGGTTACCATCCTTATTCCCAATCCCATTTTACCAACTGCCTCACCTCCCAAACTGTCTCCAGAAGGCTGGTCAAATTCAGCCCTTTGGTCTTTCTTTAATAACAGTCATAAATTTGACAGTGCTTGGATACATTTATGGCATTAAATATCAAAGGCACTTACTGCGACATAGATGTATAAAGTCTCTTAATGCCACCATTAGTACTTAGTAATTGAAAATTTTTGATAGCTCATTGCTACTCTTTGTAGAAAATTCATGCAAGTTGTTTCACACACAAATGATATTTCTTTCTTTCCAGTCTGTTGAGGAACATTCGAAAACTGGCACCCCGAAGGTGTTGATCATATTACTTGTCTGTGGATTGCTTCTTGCCGCAATAATCCTAATTGTATACTATCGGATGAACAAACAGACTTGGAGCCCACAGAGCAAGAGACTGGTAATTGTCTAAACTACAGACTATTACTGACATTCTGTAAAAATAAAATTGGAATCATTATAAGAGAACATATCTGTTGATGTCAGGGTGTCTTGCTTTTGATAAGAGTGTATATGTGCACAGAAAATTGTGTGTGGCATGTGTGGGCAGACAACAATTTGTGAATAGTTCATAATTTCCTAACTTGTCAGTGTACCCAGGGGAGATTCATCTGCTGAGTGTCAACCTCACTCAAAGCTTTGTTTTATATTATGGTTTTTTAGGGCTTGTGTTAGTTGCATGTAAACCTATCAATATGAGCAGAGCTGTTAAACAAAATCAATTGTTAAGCGCCAGCTAGCTGCAAACTTGTTAAAATGTGAGACGAGAAATTGGTACAAAAGCAAATTTTCCCTTTAAAAGACGATCGACAAGATATCTACTAATGATGGCATCAGGCACTCCCTTCAATGAATCAACAACTTTAGCTCAAAACAATTTGAGACTTGAATTATTTATTGCACATTACGTGAGCCACAAAATGGAGATTTTATAGACAGGCAGAGAAGGCAATATTTGTTTTATTTGTGTCTTACTAATTGCAGATGCAATTTTAGTCTACAAAAGTAAATCATAGATTGCTTTGCTTGGTAAATCTTCGAGGAGAAAGTGAGGACGGCAGATGCTGGAGATCAGAGCTGAAAATGTGTTGCTGGAAAAACGCAGCAGATCAGGCAGCATCCAAGGAACAGGAGAATCAACGTTTTGGGCATGAGCCCTTCTTCAGGAATCTGTTAGTGTGGGTTTAAACTAATTTGCCAGGGGAATGGGACATGGAGTGACAGTACAAAAGCAGGTGATACTAAGACAGGTACAGAAGAAAAACCAAGCCAATCTGGGAAGCAAAGCCAATACAGTAAGAGAATACAAGGGAGTGTGGCAAATTTCAGATGCATTCATTTTAATGTAAGGAGTCCAGTGAGTATGGCAAACAGGTTGAGGACGTTGAATAACTCATGGCATTACGAAATCATTGCTTCATGGAAATATGGTTGAGGAAGCATCAGGACTGGAAGGTCATGTTCCAGGATGTAGATTCTTCAGGCAAGACAGGGTTAGAGTGTAAAAGAAGAAATGATGTTGCAATATTGATCAAGGAGTCAATTATTGCAATAGGAAGAATGACATCTTAGAAGGTTCTTCAAGAGTGAGGTTGTAAGGGTACACAATAAAATACAAAAAAATCACATTTTTTAAGTGTATTATAGACCCCCAAACTGTCATTGAGAGATAGCGGGATTGGTACAGGAAATTTTCAGAGAAATGTCCTCTCCTACACACCTAGTCACCTCTATAAAAAATTCAATCAAGTTGGTCAACCTTTTTCGTCAAAATCATGCTGATTATCCTTGATAAATCTCCACCTCTCCAAATGCAGATTTATTCTGTCAGATTTGCTTCCAATAGTTTCCTGGATACTGAGGAGGGAGGAGGTAAACAGGCAGGTATTACCCTTCTGCAGTTGCCAAGGAAATGGCATGGGACTGTGGGGATGAATGGGAGTGAAGGAAGAGAGGGCCAGGGTGTCACAGAGGGAACGGTCCTTGCAGAAAGCTGGCAAGGGAGGAGGGGGGAGGGGGGGATTGGGGGGAATAGGTGTCTCATTGTATCCAAGGGCCCAAACAAACCTTCCAGATGAAGCAGTACTTTACATGCATTTCACTCAATCTAGTCTACTGCATTCACTGCTCACAATGTGGTCTCCTCTACATTGAAGAAACAAAACAAAGACTGGCTGACCATTTCACAAACACCTCTGTTCTGTCCACAATAAAGTCTCTGAGCTGCCACTTCAACACACCACCTTTTTCCTGCCCAATATCTTTGCCTCAGGCTTGCTGCAGTGCTCCAGCAAAGCTCAGCGCGAGCAGAAAGAATAACACCTCATCTTCTGCTTGGCAACTCTACAGACTTCTGTACTCAATGTCAAGTTCAACACTTTTAGGGCTTGAGGCACCTTCTCCCATGTCCCTACCCTAACCCCCACACACCAGGCCTTGTTATCACATGGTCTGCTATTACACGCAGCCCATTGTTAGCCACTAATTGTCCCCATTAGGAGCTGTTCATTATCTTACACTAGACAAAAGTTTTATCTCTCCACCCTGGAGACTTCCTGCCTCTATTCCTGATGAAGGGCTTTTGCCCGAAATGTTGATTTTCCTGCTCCTCGGATGCTGCCTGACCTGCTGTGCTTTTCCAGCACCACTCTGATCTAAACCTATTATCTTACACTGATAATGATCTACTCCTTTGTCTGTCAAACTGTTCTTTTCTCTCTTTGGGCTCGATCTCCAACTATCATTTACTCCTCCCCCCTCCCCCACCCTATCTTCAGAATAAAAAAGCAACCTTTTTCTTAGCTACCATCAGTTCTGAGAAAGGGCCACTCAACCTGAAACATTAACTCCGATTTCTCTCCACGGATGCTGCCTTGTCTAGCAATTCCTATTTATGTCCTAAGCAGGGCACTGCATTGGTCATTATCATTCCTGGATGTCAGAAAGTCAAATGAGACTGCTAAACCCATTGATTCACTTTGCTAAACAATATAATTACTAATAACGCCATCGCTGATGGTGTTACAGCACTATTAGTAACCTAGGAGAAAGTGAAGACTGCAGGTGCATCACAGGAGAATCAACATTTCGGGTATAAGCTCTTCATCAGGATGTCAAAATGTCGCTTGTCCAGCTCAAGGGATGCTGCCTGACTTGCTGTGCTTTTCCAGCACTACACTCTCAACTAGATTAGCCAAACCAAAATCATCATCATCTTTTGTTAAGTAACTTTTTTTTCTGACCAGACTCCATTAAGATTCCTCGATTGTTGGGCGGCACGGTGGCACAGTGGTTAGCACTGCTGCCTCACAGCGCCAGAGACCCGGGTTCAATTCCCACCTCAGGCAACTGACTGTGTGGAGTTTGCACGTTCTCCCTGTGTCTGCGTGGGTTTCCTCCGGGTGCTCCGGTTTCTTCCCACAGTCCAAAGATGTGCGGGTCAGGTGAATTGGCCATGCTAAATTGTCCGTAGTGTTAGGTAGGGGTAAATGTAGGGGTATGGGTGGGTTACGCTTCGGTGGGTCGGTGTGGACTTGTTGGGCCGAAGGGCCTGTTTCCACACTGTAAGTAATCTAATCTAATCTATTAACTGTTAGTCTGGAATCCGTTAGGAAACCAAACGACAAAGTGGGTGAAAGAAAACCAGAAACTGATGGAAAAGTTCAGTAGGTCTGGCGCCATCTGTGGAGAGAAATCAGAGCTACCTTTCAGGTGCAGGGACCCTTCCTCAGAGCTGTTTTTGTTTCTGATTTCCAGCATCCTCAGTTCTTTCGGTTTTTATTAAGAATGTGAGAGACTTGGATTAGTCTTTAAACTAGGAGAAAGTGAGGACTGCAGATGCTGGAGATCAGAGCTGAAAAATGTGTTGCTGGAAAAGCGCAGGAGGTCAGGCAGCATCCAGGGAGCAGGAGAATCGACGTTTCGGGCCCTTCTGCCTGACTCTCCTGCTCCTTGGATGCTGCCTGACCTGCTGCGCTTTTCCAGCAACACATTTTTCAGCCTGAGTCTTTAAACTGTCAAACTAATGAAGCAGAGAGAATCGTTGATTAGTTTGTCATATTCACATCCTGTCTCTATTCTAGCAGTCCCAGTGTAGAGATGATTTCTTTCAACATTAAATTGTGCGCACCAGTCTTATTGCTACACTACTTCAAGACTAAGGGTCGGTCGCCTGAACAGGGAGTGAGAGCCCTCTGGCGGCTTCCACTGAATTTGTAGATCACAGACAACGACAATCAATTAACATTCGCTATAAGGGTTCATTAACTGGAATGTGCAGTTTTGACATTGATACCCGTAAATTTGTGTAAAGTAAATTGGGGACTTTTAGAAAATTGCCAGATATTTATTTTTAAGAGGTCATTAGCCAGTAAGGTCTAAAATGAAGTTGTATGATTGGTTAGAGAGCGAGAGGCAACATTTCCTCCAACATTCTGCTTCTACATTCTTGCCTTGGCAAAAGGCAAGAGTCCTTCAAAGTATAGCAGTCCAAGCAAACACATTAAATTCCCTTTATAAGGTTGCAGGTCACTAAAGAGATAAAAGCAACGACTGCAGATGCTGGAAACCAGATTCTGGTTTAGTGGTGCTGGAAGAGCACAGCAGTTCAGGCAGCATCCGAGGAGCAGCGAAATCCTGATGAAGGGCTTTTGCCCGAAATGTCGATTTCGCAGCTCCTTGGATGCTGCCTGAACTGCTGTGCTCTTCCAGCACCACTAATCCAGATACAGGTCACTAAAGTCCAATGGCTCAGTGTCAGCAATTTTGAGCCAGGGTTAATGTAGATCCTGGGCTTGGCAGCTTTGCGCGCTGCAACAAATTCAGCTTCTCCTTTCTCTTTTAAGGATGAGGAGCCCGATGCACAGGATCATGATAGCACAATGTTTTCTGTTGCTCCAGAGGACCAATCAGATGCGCATGAGAAGCCAAAACTGAATGGAGAGGCGCAGGAGAATGGGGAGAACCAAAAAGCTGCGGCAGGAGAGCCAACAGGAAATGGTCACCAGAGAAAAAAAACAGATGAAGCAGACACAGAACTCTAATGCACGATGGAAAGAAATGAAGGTGTCACTGTCCGATTCTCTAAATTATGACCCCATGCCAGGTACTATACATTTGGCTTACAGAACTGAAGATAAGTCTTCTAATTACAAAATTAAATTAACAGTTGAACTCACACAAAAAAAATGCCAAGACTGTCCTTGTATTCTGTGACCTGGTTTATAAAAGTGGCGTGAGAATTGACTTTTCAGTGATATTTGGTGAATCTTGCAGTTTAAGATCAAGTTGAGCCAAAGATAACATGCAATTAATGGTTGCTGGTGGGTAATAAAAGGCAGGATATAATTAATTAGGGTAATGTGCAGGATGAATTTCTACATTGAGCACTGATTCAATACAGTCACTAGATGTAAGTTCATGAAATATTCTGTTTCCCCATCACCGAGATACCTGAAATTTATGAATATACAGCATTTCCAGTTGGAATAATGGCTTGTCAAATCACATTAGGTGCATTCGGTGCATTAGATAAACATAAGTTAATCAGATATCCGTTCAATGCATTCGGTCAAATAACTGCTTCCCTGTTGTACTTGGAAGTCAAATCAACAACATTTCATCGTGGTTATCCAATGATATGCTTCCCACAGATCCACACATTTTGAAAGGGCGGTCTCAAACCTCATCAATTTATTTTTCCTCCTTAACTCTTCCGATCTGATCTCACAGTCCTTCATAGTATCTGTACATAGGAAAGGTGCATTGGGGTGGTAAGCCACGTTTTGTTATCTGTGAGGAGTCCGTTCCCGTATCCGCGGTAATGAGGATGAGTGTATTGAAATTGCCAAATAGACATTGTAAAGAAAAACGTTACTTCTTACAATCAATATAAGCATTAAAAAAGCATTTTATGGCTTAAAATGTAATGTTATAGTTTCACCTTCACCCCCTCGCCCCTCAAGTACAGCATTCCCATCGTTGTCCCCATTCCTGCGGTGAAGTGTCGAAATTGTCTCTTGGTAGTCGTATCACCAAATAGCAAATTCACGGATTGTGTGGAAACATAAACAGTAGAGAGATGCAATTCTCTTAATTATACGGATAGGATAGGCTGAATGGCCTCCTCCCTGCTATAATGATTCAAAGGTTTTAAGTACTGTTTTTTTAAATGTTTGAGTTAATGAGTCCGTTATTCATGGATGTAAGAGAATTACATTAAGATCCAAGAAATTCTGCGAACACAAAACCATTGGCTGCACTCTCATTCAAGTGACTCGATTCTGTAAAAAGGTTTCAAATGTCATGAAGAAAAAGGTGCAAGAGATGGAAGTGAATGAAATACTGGCTGGCTGACAATTGGAAATGAAATGGCTTAATGAGGAATTCACAATAGTCAACTAGATACATTCTACACATTATTACGTGACATCATATTGTGCACATGCGTTAACTAGATTTCAAATAACTTTGTCCCCAACAGTCTTACATTAACTATGCCTTTTCAACAACTTAACTGCAAATATTATTTGAACATATCTGCCGTTCTGTAACATTGACAATTGCAGGGAATCTGCCTGCTGTGTTTACAGTCTCACTTACACAATAAACTTTAACTTAAATCTTCATTTATCCAAAGTGCTGGCAGCTTCAGGAAACTTGTGAAGGGTTCACCTCAGTTACTTCATTGCATTCTGCCAAAATGTTTATGCATTAATGTCAGAGGATGTTTGTGCCATTTTTCTGGGTCCCCAAGTTGATGGACTCATTAACTAATTTCATTGGTTTACAATACATTAAAGCTGCCTCCAACAGTGGGTGACCCATGCTTCTGGAAGTTGTGACACAAACTTTCCACTGTCACTAACACAAAGAAGGATTTAGAGAGACCTGTTAAATTTGTACTTTTGAATAAAATGTTTTACCAAACACTCATCTCATTCTGAGAGCTGACCTATAGTACCAGATCTTGTGACAATAAATAGATTGGAACTGAATACTTTCTACATATAACTGTTCATCGTGGAGCCATAGATATGTGTAATAGTATACTGAAAAGTTAGATTCTAACCATCAATTTAGAATGTTATAGATTAAGTATATAAGATAACTTAATGATCACAATATATTTTTCTTTACTATGTTAATACTAGACAATGTGATCATGTAACCAATGGCATTAGTTATATTCAATCTGACCTAGGATGAATAAATAAAACAGATGGTTAGTACCTGCATCAATTAACTATATTTTAAAATTGTGAATTTACTTTCCTGAGCAGATCTGAAGGGGAACTAAAATCCTAACATAACTGACTGCTTGTACAGGATTTTTAGTATCCCTCAAAACTGAAAACTGGAATACAGTAAAGTGTTAGTACTTTTCCACCTTGCTACTAACACCACATACTTTGACTTTTCAGTAATATATCAATACGTGCCTTTAAAATTTGACTTTTAGACCAGATTTTGTAATTTTAACATGTGAAATACCCTGTGGAAAATATTTCACTTTTCTGTTGGTGCCTTTTTTTAAAGCATATCACTTGCATGTTTTGATTAAAAATGGCAAAACATTGTTTAAGGAAAAATAGTGTGTAAAATCATGTTCATTTGTTTTGCCTCCGCTTGCAGTTTTTTCTATGATTGCTGTGTTAAGATTACTAACATTACAGTTCACTGTGGTAAGATGTCCAAAATGTTAACATTTCTCTGATATCTATGATTTCTACTTCTAATCAAAAATAATAAAAATGGTTGAAACAATTTAAGCTTCTGGTCTCGCATAGAACCTTTTTTTTAACTATCCCAGCATATAATAATATTTAATAAAGTCATTATGAGAAAAAAATTATACTCAGCACTGCAACATAGGTATTTTGCACCATTGTTTATTAAAATGCTTAATAGATATTTTTCTGCAATGCCAGAACATTATTAATTGATGACCAGCCAAATATCTGCTTGGTTCCTATACCCTATTTATATTAGAGATGGCAAGCAGTGCGTTATGCATGAAAACACAGAACATGATGATCTTTTCCACTGCTAGCCAGTATGGATCTTCCCTGATAGTGTGGGCTGGGTCAGCAACCACTAAAATGAAAAAAAAAGTACTTGGAAACAATTGTCGGCATCAAATTTCTTCATCTGTTCAAATTACTATATGCAATATGAACAGGGTTAATTTCAGAGCACTAACAATCAGCACGTGGAATTACTAAGAGAAAGGGAATGAAATTGGGTAGCACAGTGACTCAGTGGTTAGCACCACTGCTTCGTAGCACCAGAGACCCGATTTTGATTCCAGCTTCAGATGACTGTGTGTGGAGTTTGCATATTCTCCCAATGTCTGCATGGGTTTCTGCCAGCTGCACCAGTTTCCTCCCAAAGTCTAAAGGTATGTAGGTTGGGTAGATAGCCATGTTAAATTGCTCCATCATGTCCAAGGACATGCAGCCTTGATAGGTTAACCATGATAAATGTTGGGTTACAGGGATAAGATGGGATACTCTTCAGAGGGTCAGTGGGAACCTGATGAGCCAAATAACTTCTTTTTGTACTGTAGGGATTCTATGGAAATGTTTTTAAAAAGTGTTTTAAATTAGCCATTGCTTTGGTTACTTTCTTTTCAACTCTGAAATGGCCACGAAATTCTTCTGGCTCTTAGTTAAGACTGCATATTATATATAAAAAAGGACCTGATGATTTCACTGAGGAGCAAGCCAAAAAAAATCCAGACAGATAGTAGGTGAGTATTCTCTCTGATGTTTATTATGTATCTTTAGTCAATCAAATTTTCCAGTTCCAATCAACAACCATGATTCACAATGTAACAATAGCCTTAAAAGTTCCTCAAAGTGTTAATAATGATTTGGATTATACAATTTATGTATTAAAATAATTTTTAACATGACTCTTTGTCTGTTGTTATGCAGGCAAAGGGACTAAAGACTGCATGGACTGATTCGCTGCAAGTGATTGTAAGCTCCAGAGATACTTCCACTTATGTGAATCAGTTTCTTAGCTTACAAGTTTTATAATTACAAAAAAATGTGAGAGCTCAGCATATTCATTAATTACACTTCCTTTGTTTCATTTAACAACACAGTTAACAATGCAGTCAATTTTTGTTTGCCGAATGTCTGTTAGTACTTCCAGATCCTGTGCAAGTTTTGCCAAGGATTTCCTGTGCAGGTTCACAATACTTCCTCTGGAATATCATAAATTAAAATACTTCAATGAAGTATGGAAACATTAACATTTTTGTGCTGCTCTGCCAATGTACGCACTGCATGTTTATCAGTGCACAGGTAATTAAAGATAAGCCTTTGAAACTTGGTCTTTAACACACAAGACATTTGATGCTTCAGTTAATCTCAAATACAATGAATGTAAATGTCAAGATGTTTGCAGTTGTACTAAATGTTACTGTTTCATCTGCCTAAAGCCTTTCATCTTTTCACATTGCAATAGGAGAATCAAATGGATGGAAAAGTGGAATAAGTGAATTCACCTTTATGTTGGATTCCTTATTAAACAAAAATTTATTTAAGATTTTGTGAAACATGAAAAGGTTCAGAAAAGATTTACAAGGACGTTGCCAGGGTTGGAGGATTTGAGTTATAGGGAGAGGTTGAATAGGCTAGAGCTGTTTTTCCTGGAGCATTGGAGGCTGAGGGGTGACCTTATAGAGGTTTATAAAATCATGAGGGGCATGGATAGGATAAATAGACAAAGTCTTTTCCTTGGGGTGGGGGAATCCAGAACTAGAGGGCATAGGTTTAGGGTGAGAGAGGAAAGATATAATAGAGACCTAAGGGACAACTTTTTCACGCAGAAGGTGGTACATGTGTGGACTGAGCTGCCAAAGGAAGTGATGGAAGCTGGTACAATTGCAACATTTAAAGGCATCTGGATGAATATATGAATAGGAAGGGTTTGGAGGAATATGGGCCGGGTGCTGGCAGGTGGGACTAGATTGGGTTGGGATATGTGGTCGGCATGGACAAGTTGGACTGAAGGGTCTGTTTCCGTGCTGTACATCTCTCTGACTCTATAACTCTAATGGAAGGTGACATTAAGAACAGTGGTATTATGCTGATAAGTTGCATCTGGTTTTAGCATGGAATGGACAATCAGTCAAACTGCAGCAGCTTGCCAGAAGATGCTAGTGCAGACAGTTGCAGATTTAGCATTGAAATGTGGACTACATGCAATTTTCATGAAGCTGACTATGTGGGCTCCACTCATCCATTTCCATTGAAGATATGGAGAGCTTTGTCGAACACATAGCAAGTTCCAGAATAGATCAGAGACTGTGTGAATGGGTACACAGGTTTCCAGACTTGTAAAACATGTTGTCATCATAGGAGAGACTCAGGGAAGGAAGTATCTTCCATACCCACAGGAAATATAGAGACTATCATACCCTCCTGTCTCCCTGCCCTGCCACAACAGATCCCACTTCAATTTCCCTAAAATCTTCCTCCCATTCCACAAGGGAAACCCCTTACACAATGTCAATGAACAGACAGTTCCTTGCTCCTATTAAGAGTTCAGTAAGATGAAGTAATGCAGAGTTTTTGAAGGTGTTGTCCGAAGGAACATTTTTAGAATTAATTTAGATAGCATGTTGGTGAAGTTTTATCAATGTTCCAGAACGTTCCCCAATTATCTTTTCAAACCTCTAGCAGAAATTGAGCAGTACCCTCTTACATGCCTCATAGAATCACTCAAAATCCTTTGCAATGATTTGTTCATTCTCAATCATCTGGTCACCCTTAGAAGGTGTCAGGCCAAGTGCTACTCACCAAAATAAAGTAGTTACTTAATGAACACGAACCGACTATAGTAGCTGTCCCTGGTCCCAGCTTCAACTCCTTTATCAAGACAGCATATTGCACTAAGAGCAGGCTGAACCACTTGAGATGCTCCCATACATGTAAAATATCCAAAAGGACATATCTCCAGAGACACATACATTGCATTAAAAACCAATGCTGAACAATGAATTGGTTTAGTTAACTGAATCCTTGCACTCCTTAATGTGACAAAACTCCAGTCCGATGTTTTTTTTTATCCTTAATAAAGGAAACTCAATTGCTTAACTTTTTGCCATTGTTCAATAATCTATTTTCAATCAAATTTCATTGCAATGTACAACAGAAAGTAAGCAGCTTGTTTTTGTGGACACCAGATTATTATATAATAAAAATGCTATCAAACAATTGAGGTGAGATGTATTGTTTGGCGAGGGGACAAATATAATTTGATTTAAAATATAATAAACTCAGTTAATTTTGCAAAATGAACTCTGAATACACGAACAAAATATTAATACTGAGAAAGGATTACACTATTATGTTTCATTGAGATATTTGGAAGTGATGCATCTATCATTTTGGGTGTTATGTGTCATATTATAGCTGATCATCTGTTGGTGAAAGGTAGATAAAAATTATATTCAAATTTCCTAGCACACCTATATTGATATGAAATTAGTAATGGATTTCATAGTTTCTTGCATTAGTTATTTTCTGGATTCCAAACTAATATTCTATTCAGGTTTGACCTTCATTGAAATATCTTAAATGCAAAATCAAACTAGAAATCTCTGCTGTGATTTCAATGGTCCAGAAGAATTTCACACTTATTGCTTGCATTATAAGGAAGCTAGATTAGCTGGGACTTCTTTCACTGGAGTGTAGGAGGTTGAGACATGACCTCATAGAGGTTTATAAAATAATGAGGAGCATAGATCGGGTGAATGGCAGGTGTCTTTTTCCTAGGGTTGGGAATTTCAAGACCTATTTTTAAAATGAGGGGAGAAAGATTTAAAAAAAAACATGAACAGCATTTTCTTTTTACACAGACCGTGGTTCTTTTGTGGAATTAACTTCCAGGGGAAGTGATGGAGGTGGGTATAGTTACAATGTTTAAAAGGCATTTAGCTAAGTACATGAAGAAGAAATGTTTGGAAGGATTTCGACCAAGTGCAAGCAGGTGGGACTAATTTAGTTTGGGATTGTGATTGGCTTGGACTAACTGGAGTGAAGGGTCTGTTTCTATGTTGTATGAAGGGTGGCACAGTGGTTAGCACTGCTGCCTCACACCATCAGGGACCAAGGATTGATTCCAGCCTCAGGTAACTGTCTGTGTGGAGTTTGCACATTCAGCCTGTGTCTGCGTGGGTTTGCTCTGGTTTCCTCCCACAATCCAAAGATATGCAGGTTAGGTGAATTAGCCGTGCTAAATTGCCCAAAGTGTTCAGGAATGTGTAGGCCTAGGTGGATTAGTCAGGGGTAAATATAGGACAATATAGTAGGGTGGGTTACTCTTTGTAGGGTTGGTGTGGACTTGTTGGGCTGAAGGTCTGTTTCCAGACTATAGGGATTCTATGGCTTGTCAGAACTGATTCTTTGTTTAAGTGCTTTCAGCTTTACAAACTATGACATTATTTGTACAACTACTGCCAATTATTACTAATTATGAATTTGATTGTTAGATAGATAGATTCCCTAAAATTCAGCCCAACGAGCCCACACCCGACCCCTCCGAAGAGTAACCCACCCAGACCCATTTCCCACTGACTAATGCACCTAGCACTATGGGCAATTTAACATGGCCAATTCACCTAATGCACATTTTTGGACTGTGGAAGGTAACCGGAGCATCCGGAGGAAACCCTCGCAGACACGGGGAGAATGTGCAACCTCCACACAGACAGTCGCCTGAGGCTGGGATCGAATCAGGGACCCTGGTGCTGTGAGGCAGCAGTGCTAGCCAACATGCTGCTGTAAAAAGTTCAGTAGGAATAGAACCTGAACCTAAACCAGGAGTCCATAAATCTAGTCCTTAGTTTCAATTGAATATGTTTAGGCATCTTGTCTAATCCATAAGATCTACCATATTTTTGTAGTAGCTCTGTCTCTCGGTAGAGGAAAATTGTGTGCACTTCCAAACACTCATCAAATGAATTGCTCTCACATAAAAACAGAAATTGCTGGTGAAACTCAACAGGTCTGGTGTCATCTATGGACAGAAAACAGAGCTACCATTAACTCCAGAAACACTTCTTCAGAAATACTTTGTTAATTCTGCTTTGTCTCCACAGGGTATAGAATCATGGAGTCATTGAGATGTACAGCACGGAAACAGACCCTTTGGTCCAACTGATCCATGCTGACCAGATATCCTAACTTAATCTAGTCCCATTTGCCAGAACTTGGCCTATGTCCCTCTAAACCCTTCCTATTTATACACCCATCCAGATGCCTTTTAAATGCTGCAATTGTACCACTACTTCCTCTGACAGCTTATTCCATACACACACAATCCTCTGCATGAAAAAGTTGCCCTAAGGTTCATTTATATCTTTCCCCTCTCACCCAACATCTATGCCCTCTAGTTCTAGACACCTCCATCCCAGAAAAAATACTTTCTCTAATTATCCCATTGATACTCAAAGTTGAGTCCTCAGGACTGTAGGCTACCCAGGCGGAAGATGAGGTGTAGTTCTTCCAATTTGCCGTCTGATTCATTGTGGCAATGGAGGAGGACAAGGATGGTCGTGTCAGAAGAGTAGTGAGAAGGGGAATTAAAATGGGAGGTGACTGGGAGATCAGGTCGGTTCTTATGGGCCTGGCTGTGATGCTTGGTGAAACAATCCCTTCGTTTATGTTTGGTTTCCCTAATGTAGGGAATTCCATATTGGGAGCACCAGATACAGTAAACAAGATTGAAGGAGAGGCAGGTGAACCTCTGTCTCACCTGGAGGGTCTGTTTGGAAGGCTTGGATAGAGAAGAATTTGTTAAGTGTGTACAAGAAAATTTTCTTATTCAATATGTCAATGTACCTACTAGAGAAGGAGAAAAACTTCACCTTCCCTTGGAAAATAAGGCAGGGCAAATGACTGAGGTGTCAATGGAAAGGAACTCTGGGGCCAGTGGTCATAATTGTATTAGGTTTAAAATAGTTATGGAAAAGGATAGACCTGATTCAAAGTTAAACTCCTAAACTGGAATAAGACAAATTTTGATGGTATAAGGTAATTATTTTCAAATGTTGATTGGGAGACACTATTTGCAGAAAAAGGACAGTTGGAAAGTGGGACACCTTCTAAAATGAGATAACAAGAGTTCAGATGATATGTTCTTGTTAGTGCAAAGGACAAGGCTGGTAGGTATAGGGAATGCTGGATAACTTGAGAAATTAAAGCTGTGGTCAAGAAAAAGAAAGAGGCATATGTCATGATTCCTGATGAAGTGCTTATGCCCGAAATGTCCAATTTCCTGTTCCTTGGATGCTGCCTGACCTGCTGCGCTTTTCCAGCAACACATTTTCAGCATATGTCATGTGTAAACAGCTAAGATCAAGTGAATCCTCAGAGGAGTATGATGGTAGTAGGAGTAAACTAAGGCAGGAAATCAGGAGGGTGAAAAGGAGACATGACATAGCTTTGGTAGATGGAATTAAGGAGAATCCAAAGAGATTCTATAAATACATTAAGAGCAAAAGTGTAACGAGGGAAAGAACAGGGCCCCTTAAAGATCAGCAAGGCCATTTATCTGTGAAACCACAAAAGAAGGGTAAGAACTAATTGGGTATTTTGGGCAGTATTTACTTTGGAGAAGGATGGGGAAGCTAGAGAACTTGGAGAAATATATAGTGATATCTTGAAAAGATATTACAGAAGAGGAGGTGCTGGATGTCTTAAAATGCATATAAGTGGATAAATCCTTGGGACCTTATCAGGTGTATCCTAGAACTTTGTGGTAAGCTAGAGAAGAGACTGCTGGGTCCTTGCTGAGATAATCATTTCATGGATAGCCGTGGGTCAGCTGCTTGAAGACTGGAGGTTGACTAATATGGTGCGATTATTTAAAAAAGATGGTAAGGAATGGTCAGGTAACTGTACACCAGTGGTGGGTAAGTTCTTGGAGGGGATTTGGAGGACCAGGATTTACATGTATTTGAAAAGGCAAGGGCTGATTAGGAATAGTCAATACAGTTTTGTTCATGGGAAATCATACAACACTAACTTGGCTGAGCTTTTAGAAGTAGTAACAGAGGATTGATGAAGGCAGAGTGGTAGACATTGTCTACATGGACTTCAACAAGGGTTCAACAAAGTTCCACGTGATAGACTGGTGAGCAAGGTTAGATGTTATGGAATCTGGGGGGACTAGCCAGCAGGATGCAAAATTGACTTGTAAGTAGGAAAAGAATGTGGTGGTGGAAGGTTGTTACTCTTTTGCCCTTAATGTATTTATAGAATCTGTGTGGATTCTTCTTAATCCTATCTACCAAAACTATGTATACCTGGGATTTTGATGTTGTTGCCATTTCAGAGACATGGCTAGAGGAGGGACAGGAATGGTTGTTGCAGATTCTGGGATTTAGATGTTTCAGTAAGAACAGAGAAGATGGTAAAACTGGGGTCGCATTGTTAATCAAGTGTAGTATTACAGCAGCTGAGATAATGTTTGAGGACTCATCCACTGAGGTAGTTTGGGCTAAGGTTACAAACAGGAAAGGAGAGGTCACCCTGTAGGGAGTTTTCTATAGGCCTCTGAATTTTCCAGGGATGTAGAGGAAAGGATAGCAAAGGTGGTTCTCGATTAGAGCGAGAATAACAGGGTCATTGTTTTATGGGGGACTTTAAATTCCCCAATATTGACTGGAAATACGATAGTTCAGGTAATTTAGATGTGTCAGTTTTTGTTCAATGTGTGCAGGAGGGTTTTCTGACATAGAAAGTAGACAGGCCAACAAGGGGCGATGCATATTGGATTTGGTACTGGGGAATGAACCCGGTCAGGTGTTAGATTTGGAGGCAGGTGAGCACTTTGGTCATAGTGACCACAATGCAGTTATGTTTACAATAGCAATGGGCAGGGATAGGTGTATACTGCAGAGAAAGAGGTATAACTGGGGGAAAGGCAATTATGATGCGATTAGACAAGATTTAGGATGCATAGGATGGGGAAGGAAACTGCAGGGGATGGATACACTTGAAATATGGAGCTTATTCAAGGAACACCTACTGCGGGTCTTTGATAAGTATATACCTATCAGGGAGGGAGGTAGTTGTCGAGAGAGGGAACCATGGTTTACTAAAGAAGTTGAAGCTCTTGTCAAGAGGAGGAAGAAGACTTATGTGAGGATGAAACGTGAAGGTTCAGTTAGAATGCTTGAGTGTTATAAGTTAGCCAGAAATGATCTAAAGAGAGGGCTACGAAGTGCCAGGAGGGAACATAAGAAGCTGTTGGTGATAGGATCAAGGAAAGCCATAAGACCTTCTATAGGTATATCAGGAATAAAAGACTGACTACAGTAAGATTAGTGCCAATCAAAGATAGTAGTGGGAAGTAGTGTGTGGAATCTGAGGACATAGGGGATGCGCTTAATTAATACTTTTCATCAGCATTCACATTGGGAAAAGGCAATGTTAGTAAGAATATGGAGATACAGGCGGCTGGAATAGATAGGATTGGAGTTGACAAGGAGGAGGTTTTAGCAATTTTGGAACATCTGAAAATAGATAAGGCCTTTGGGTCAGATAGGATTTATCCTCAAATTCTTTGGGAAGCCAGGGAGCAGATTGTAGAGCCTTTGACTTTGATCTTTATGTCATAATTGTCAACAGGAGTAGTGCCAGAAGACTGGAGGATAGCAAATGTTCCCTTGTTTAAGAAGGGGAGTCGGGACAACCCTGGTAATTATAGGCCAGTGAGCCTTTGTTTGGTTTTGAGTAAGGCATTGGAAAAGGTTATAAGAGATAGGACTTATAATCATCTGGAAAGGACTAATTTGATTAGGGATAATCAACACAGTTTTGTAAAGGGTAGGTCATGTCTCACTGACCTTATTGAGTTCTTCAAGAAGGTGACAAAACAGGTGGATGAAGGCAAAACATATGATGTGGTGTACAAAGATTTCAGTAAGGCATTTGATAAGGTGTCACATGGCAGTTTATTGCACAAAATACAGAGTTCAGGATTGAAGGTGATTTAGTAGTTTGGATCAGAAATTGGTTAGCTGAAAGAAGACAGAGAGTGGTGGTTGATGGGAAATGTTCATTCTGGAGCTCAGTTACCAGTGGTGTGCCACAAGAATCTGTTTTGGGGTCACTGCTGTTTGTCATTTTTATAAATGATCTGGATGTGGGCACCATGGATTAGTAAATTTGCAGATGACACTAAGGGAGGCAGAGTTGTGGATAGTGCCGAAGGATGTTGTGGGTTACAGAGGGTCATAGATAAGATGCAGAGCTGGGCTGAGAAGTGGCAAATGGAGTTTAATGTGGAAAAGAGTGAGGTAGTTCACTTTGGAAGAAGTAACAGGAATGCAGAGCACTGGACTAATGTTAAAATTATTGGCAGTGTAGATGAACAGAGAGATCTCGGTGTCCAAGTGCATAAATCCCTGAAAGTTGCCATCCAGGTAGATCGGGTTGTTAAGAAGGCATATGGTGTGTTGGCATTTATTAGTAGGGGGATTGAGTTTTGGAGCCATGAGGTCATGTTTCAGCTGTACAAGACACTGGTAAGGCCGCATCTGGAGTATTGTGTACAGTTCTGGCCACCGCATTATGGGAAAGATGATGAAGCTTTGAAAAGGGTTCAGAGGAGATTTACTGGGATGTTGCCTGATATGGAGGGGAGGTCTTATGAGGAAAGACTGAAGGAACTGAGGCTGTTTTCATTGGAGAGAAGAAGGTTGGGAGGTGACTTAATCAAGGTGTATAAGATAATCAGGTTATGTAGAGTGGACAGTGAGAGCCTTTTTCCTCAGATGGTGAAGGCTAACACAAGGAGACATGGTTTTAAATTAAAGGTTGTCAGATTTAGGGCAGATATTAGACAATAGACAATAGACAATAGACAGTAGGTGCAGAAGTAGGCCATTCAGCCCTTCGAGCCTGCACCGCCATTCAATATGATCATGGCTGATCATTCCTAATCAGTATCCGCTTCCTGCCTTATCTCCATAACCCTTGATTCCACTATCTTTGAGAGCTCTATCCAACTCTTTCTTAAATTAATCCAGAGACTGGGCCTCCACTGTCCTCTGGGGCAGAGCATTCCACACAGCCACCACACTCTGGGTGAAGAAGTTTCTCCTCATCTCTGTCCTAAATGGTCTACCCCATATTTTTAAGCTGCGTCCTCTGGTTCGGCACTCACCCATCAGCGGAAACATGTTTCCTGCTGCCAGAGTGTCCAATCCTTGCGTAATCTTATACGTCTCAATCATATCCCCTCTCAGTCTTCTAAACACAAGGGTATACAAGCCTAGTCGCTTCAGTCTTTCAGTGTAAGGTAATCCCTCCATTCCAGGAATTGACCTCGTGAACCTACGCTGCACTCCCTCAATAGCAAGAATGTCTTTCCTCAAATTTGGCGACCAGAACTGAACACAGTACTCCAGGTATGGTCTCACCAGGGCCCTGTATAGCTGCAGAAGCACCTCTTTGCTTCTATATTCAATTCCTCTTGTTATGAAGGCCAGCATGCTATTAGCCTTCTTCACTACCTGCTGTACCTGCATGCTTACCTTCATTGACTGGTGTACAAGAACACCCAGATCTCTCTGTACTGCCCCTTTTACCTAAATTAATTCCATTGAGGTAGTAATCTGCCTTCCTGTTCTTGCCACCAAAGTGGATAACCATACATTTATCCACATTAAACTGCATCTGCCATGCATCTGCCAACTCACCTAACTTGTCCAGGTCACCCTGTAATCTCCTAACATCCTCATCACATTTCACCCTGCCACCCAGCTTTGTATCATCAGCAAATTTGCTAATGTTATTGCTGATACCATCTTCTATATCATTAACATATATTGTAAAAAGCTGCGGTCCCAGCACGGATCCTTGCAGTACCCCACTGGCCACTGCCTGCCATTCCAAAATGGAGTCGTTTATCACTACCCTTTGTTTCCTATCAGCCAACCAATTTTCAATCCAATCTAGTACTTTGCCCCCAATACCATACGCCCTAAGTTTACTCACTAACCTCCTATGTGGAACTTTATCAAAAGCTTTCTGAAAGTCCAGGTACACTACATCTACTGGATCTCCCTCATCCATCTTCAGAGTTACATCCTCAAAAAACTCTAGAAGATTAGTCAAGCACGATTTCGCTTCATACATCCATGCTGACCTCTGTCCTATCCTGTTACTACTATCCAGATGTGCCGTAATCTCATCCTTTATAATAGACTCCAGCATCTTTCCCACCACTGAGGTCAGACTAACTGGTCTATAATTTTCTGCTTTCTCTCTCCCACCTTTCTTAAAAAGTGGCATAACATTAGCCACTCTCCAATCCACAGGTACCGATCCTGAATCTATCGAATTCTGGAAAACCATCACCAACGCATCCACAATTTCCCGAGCCACCTCCTTCAGTACCCTGGGATGTAGACCATCAGGCCCCGGGGACTTATCAACCTTCAGACCCAACAGTCTCTCCAACACCAAATCCTGGCAAATACAGATTCCCTTAAGTTCAGGTCCTTCAGTCACTGTTACCTCAGGGAGGTTGCTTGTGTCTTCCCCAGTGAACACAGATCTGAAGTACCCATTTAATTCTTCTGCCATTTCTTTGTTCCCTGTAATATATTCCCCTGTTTCTCTCTTCAAGGGCCCAATTTTAGTCCTAACCATTTTTTTGCCTTGCACATACTTGAAAAAGCTTTTACTATCCTCCTTTATATTATTGGCCAGTTTACCTTCGTACCTCATTTTTCGTCTGCGTATTTCCTTCTTAGTAATCCTCTGTGGTTCTTTAAAAGCTTCCCAGTCCTCTGTTTTCCCACTTATCTTTGCTATGTTATACTTTTTCTCTTTTAACTTTATATGTTTCTTAACTTCCTTCATCAGCCACGGCCGCCCATGCCTCCTCCTGGGATCTTTCTTCCTTTTAGGAATGAACTGATCCTGCAACTTCTGCATTATACACAGAAATACCTGCCATTGTTCCACCACAGTCATCCCTGCTAAGGTATTGCACCATTAAACTTTGGCCAGCTCCTCCCTCATAGCTCCATAGTTCCCTTTATTCAACAGAAGTACTGTCACTTCCGACTGTACCCTCTCCCTCTCAAATTGCAGATTGAAACTTATTGTATTATGGCCACTACTTTCCAATGGCTCCTTCACTTCGAGGTCTCTGACCAATTCTGATTCATTACACAATACTAGATCCAGAATTGCCTTCTCCCTGGTTGGCTCCAGAACCAGCTGCTCTAAGAATCCGTCTCTGAGGCACTCCGCAAAGTCTCTTTCTTGAGGTCCAATACTATCCTGATTCTCCCAGTCTACCTGCATGTTAAAATCCCCCATAACAACTGTAGTAACATCTTTACCACAGGCCAATTTTAGCTCCTGATTCAACTTACATCTGACATCCAGACTACTGTTTGGGGGCCTGTAGATGACTCCCAAGAGGATCTTTTTACCCTTAGTATTTCGCAGCTTTATCCACACTCACTCTACATCCCCTGACTCTAGGTCCCCCCACGCAAGGGACTGAATATCTTCCCTTACCAACAAGGCCACTCCACCCCCTCTGCCCGTCAGTCTGTCCTTACGATAGCACGTATAGCCTTGAATATTCATTTCCCAGGCCCTGTCCACTTGAAGCCACGTCTCAGTTATTATATTAGGGGTAGTTTCTTTACTCAGAGAGTAGTAGGGGCATGGAATGGCCTGCCTGCAACAGTAGTAGACTCACCAATGTTAAGGGCATTTAAATGGGCATTGGAGATACATATGGATAATAATTGAATGGTGTAGGTTAGATGGGCATCAGGTTAAGTTCACAGTTTGGTGCAACATTGAGGGCTGAAGGGACTGTACTGCGCTGTGACATTCCATGTTCAATGTCCTATGTCTCCTTTTCACCCTCCTGATTTCCCTCTTAAGTATACTGCTATTCCCGTATACTCCTCTCAAGTGACCAGTTCTAGGTCCACTGCTTTTCATCGTTTTTATAAACAATGTGAATGTGTATGTAGAAGGTATGGTTAGGAAGTTTGCAGATGACACCAAAATTGGTGGTATAGTAGTCAGCGAAGAGGGTTATCACAAAGTACAACGGGACCTTGATCAAATGGTCCAATGGGCTGAGGAGTGGCAAATGAAGTTTAATTTAAATAAATGTGAGGTGTTCTATTTTGGTAAGACAAATCAGGATGGGTCTAATAGAGTTAGTGGTTGGGCACTGTGGAGTGTTACCGAACAAAGAGGCTGAGGGGGGCAGGTGTAGCGTTCCTTGAAAGTGCAGTCGTAAATAGACAGGGTGGTGAAGAAGGCATATGGAATATTTATCTTCATTGGTCAGTGCATTTGGTTTAGGATTGGGAGATCATGTTGCAGCTGTACAAGACATTGGTGAGGCTACTTTTACAATATTGTGTTCAATTCTGGTCTTCCTGCCATAGGAAAGATGTTGTGAAACTTGAAAGGGTTCAGAAAAGATTTACAAGGATGTTGCTGGGATTGGAGGTATAGGTAGAGGCTGAATAGACCGGAGCTATTTTTCCTGGAGTGTCGGAGGCTGAGGGGTGACCTTACTGAGGCTTATAAAATCATGAGGGGCATGAATAGAATGAATAGCCAAGGTCTTTTTCAATGGCAGGAGAGTCCAAAGCTAGGGGGCATAGGTTTAAGGTGAGAGGAGAAAGATCTAACAATAACTTGTGGGACAACTTTTTCAACAGAGAGTGGTGCATGTATGAAATGAGCTACCAGAGGAAGTAATGGAGGTAGATACAATTATGACATTTAAAGGCATATGGATGGGTACATGAATAGGAATGGTTTCAAGGGATATGGACCAAATGCTGACAAATGGGATTAGCTCAGTTTAGGATACCTGGTCAGCTTGAACAAGTTGGACTGAAGGATTTGTTTCTGTGCTGTACATCTCAATGATTCTATGAGGTGAGATTGTGTGGCAATAGAGTAACTAGGTCTCATGTGTTACTTCGAGTAAAAAATGAGGTCTGCAGATGCTGGAGATCACAGCTGCAAATGTGTTGCTGGTCAAAGCACAGCAGGTTATGCTCGAAACGTCGAATTCTCTATTCCTGAGATGCTGCCTAACCTGCTGTGCTTTGACCAGCAACACATTTGCAGCTCATGTGTTACTTAGCATTTAAAATACAATAAATGCTTTGTGAAACATTTTATGTGTACAGGAGATTTTCTGGAATTATAGTTGATGACTAATTGTATTAATATGTATGATGGGGCTTTATGATGTGAAAACTGAAGTATGCCACTTTACTAGAAGTGTTGCCATCTGAATGCAATTGCTGCTGTCCCCTCACACAATTCCACTGCATGCAATCATATAGCATTCTCTATGCAAAGTTTGCAGGTGACTAAAAGCTGTTTTGTTCAACTCAACACTTTCTTGCTGTCAATCAACACTACTGAACACTTTGAACAAGCAACTTAAATGAATACACAGTCCCTTGACTTATAATTATAGGCCAATAAATATTCTGTGGTAATCCTCCATCATTCTGAGCTACCAGAACAATACAGTTATAATGAGACATTGGGTCAAAACAAAACCTGTAGTAGTATTTGGCATCCTGCAATAAATGATCCAGAACATATAGGAATATATTAAAAAAATTAATGAAGCTTGCTAAATGATCAACTACAATATCTGCCTCGATTTTATTTGTTGTTGTATACTGCCTATTCATTTAAAAGCAAGCCTTCTAAATCTCTTTGTTGAGATTAATCTGCAATGCTCCTTTAAAAGGGTTGATGTCTGCGATGTCTGAGTGGGCACTGTTGGGTTACTGCCCAGATTGGAGAGAACATTGGACCATCATCATCCCCTGACAGAATGCATTGGCGCAACTCAAAATTAGTTTGATCACATAGCCCACCCTTTGCCCCCCACCGATCAAAAGGATAAAAGCAAGGCAACAGTACCACCATCAACAGTAAGAGTAAGAGTTCCCTTTTCTGGACATGAGCATGTGGGTTATTTGCCTCATGTACCTCTAGATGCAGGAAGCCTTCCAGGCGTTATCCATTGATCCCTGTTGAAGTATGTAAATGAAGTTTGAATAAGTATAGACTTAGTTTCATCTTGGATGATCTTTGTGTCGAAGAATCAACTTGCTCCCAGTTAACACGTGATGATGATTCACCATTCAGGTTGTTAAGTTTCTTTCGACAAACACAGAGGGCTGGACCAATCATATGGTAGTTCAAGGTAGGACTCGAAACGTTAACTTGCTCTCTCCTCACAGATGATGTCTGAGCCGCTGTGATCTCCAGCGTTGTTTGTTTCCACACAGGTAGTTCAACAATGTAGGAGGCCAAGAAATGTTAGATTGGAATGTCCCAGGATGATTATATTGATTGAAGGGAATAGGAGCAATGTAAGAACCCATCAAATACTCCAAAACTGATGTCCACCAGCCCAGTTCAATCCACTCAACAAGACTTTGTTGAGAAAGCAAAAATGTATTTACATCAATCGCTAGGGAGAAATGGACGTGACGCCAGATGAAGGGAAAATTAAGTTTAGTACTTTTTCTCTGTTCTCAATAATCAACCTGGAGGGTTAATTACTAACACTAGCTTCCTTCTACTCTGCCCCATGTCATTCTACAAAGCCAGAAGAAAAGGACACAGCACAAAGGAGGTGAGATCCCAAACTCAGTCTCTATAGGAGACGGTGATGATTAGAGTGGTGCTGGAAAAGCACAGCAGGTCAGGCAGCATCTGAGGAGCAAGAAAATTGACGTTTTGGGCAGGAGCCCTTCATCAGACAACTATTGGAGAGGACCAGAGATTCTTGAAACTTAACTCCAGGATTGAGGGATTTCATTCTCGTGGTTCACTTCCTTAATCAATTTCATTGTACCTTCTAGGTTTAAAATGTTGATATCTAATTCCTACACCTGACTATTATACGCTTTACATTGGTGGGGGTGAGGTTGGAATTGGCAGATAATCTTCGATCCTGAGTCAGTCAGCACTTCAACAAGGTTAAATCTAATTCCCCTTCGGTGACAATAGAATGGGAACTGCCTTAACTAGTGCAGAAATAAAAACAGATGTTACTAGAAAAGCTCAGCACATTTGGCAGCATTTGTAAAAAGAAATCACAGTTAATGTTTTGGGTCCGGTGACCCTTCCTCAGAACTTTTGACCTCAGCCAAATGTTCTGAAGAAGGTTCACTGGATCCAAAACGTTAACTCTGGTTTCTCTTCACAGATGCTGCCAGACTACTGAACTTCTGTTTTTGTTTCTGATTTATAGCATTCGCAGTTCTTTTAGGTTCTTAACTAGTGCAGACTGGGCTGTCACCCCTCTGGACTGGACATCATAGTTCGGAGAGCTGTCAGATAATCTCAATGACTGAGCAGCACCAGAAGAGAATAGTGGTCACCACTGGGTAGGTCCCCACGAAGCAAAGATGGACATCTCAATTATGTCCTTAAGATGCACAGCCTAGGTTGAGTGGAGGGTGCAGTTGGATGGAGGGGGTTTCAGTTTAGAGAGGCTATGGGGGTGAGGGCATGTGCAAGGACCACAAAAAAGGTATAATCAAGGAAGGAGGAGGCATAGGGTATGTGAAAACCCTTTCCAGAGAAGATACCTTCCTTTCTGTAGGACAGTAGGGCTGTCTGCCTATCCTCCCACTTGCTTCATTCTCCCTCTCACAGGTTGAATATATTTAGCTAAGGTAGGCTGAGGCCTTTAGTGACTGTTAAATATTCATGTAAAGGCCTCAGCCTGCCTGACCAATCAACCTGATACCACCCATGTAATATGGGGGACAGGGAGATGGGTGCAGTTGGACGACCCTCTATTTTCCAAGCTGTATTGGTAGGAAGACAGTAAAATTCACCACATCCTTTTATTTCAATCCTTTAGATCCTGCAATGGGACCTCCAAATAAGACCCAGCCAAGTGTGGGGCTTGTAGGTTGCTGTGGCTCCTTCCTAGTTCTCTTCTCCAATCCTGTGGTCATTAAAGCCTCAGGAACAGATGTCCAGTTCACTCACTGACCCATGCAGGATCTGTAACTGGAGATGTTTCCTTTGACAGGTTCAGCACAGCATTCCACCCTGCTCTCCAATTAATTGGGGTACCTGGGAGCATGACATTAATGATATTTCACAGGCGGCTGAGTCAAACACTTTGCAACCTGCTAGCATCCCTCCGGCAATGTATAGGTCCAATTCTCCTCGCAAGATGTCAGGCAATCATCTGAAAGGAAAAGGCCTGGCAAATGAGATGCAGTAGGAGAAAGAGAGGATTGCAGATGCTGGAGATCAGAGTCAAGAGTATGGTGCTAGAAAAGCACAGCAGGCCAGGCAGCATCTGAGGAGCAGGAGAATCAATGTTTCGGGCATAAACCCTTCATCAGGAATGAGGCTTGTGGGTTGGGGGCTGTGTTGGGGGGGTGGAAGGTAGCTGAGAATGCGACAGGTCGATGAAGGTGAGGGAGAAGGTGATAGGTCGGAGAGGAGGGTGGAGCAGATAAATGGGAAAAGTACTGGACAAGTCAGGAGGGCAGGGCTGAGTCAAAGGCAAGGGGATTGGGTTAATGTGGGGGAGGGGAAATGAGGAAACTGGTGAAATCTACATTGATCCCATGTGGTTGCAGGGTCCCAAGGTGGAAAATGAGGTGTTCTTCCTTCAGCCATCGGGTGGTAAGGGTTTGGCGATGAAGGAGGCCCAGGACCTGCATGTCCTTAGCAGAGTGGGAGAGGGAGTTGAAGTGTTCAGCCACAAGGTGGTGTGGTTGGTTAGCGCAGGTTTCCCAGAGATGTTCTCTGAAATGATCTACAAGTAGTCATCCTGTCTCCCCGATGTAGAAGAGACCACATTGGGTGCAACAGATACAGTAGATGACATTGGTGGAGGTACAGGTAAATTTCTGTCAAATGTGGAAGGAATATTTGAGGCCTTAGATGGAGGTGAGGGGAGTGGTGTGGACACAGGGTTTTGCACTTCCTGCGTTGGCAGTGGAAGAGTGGGGTATCGGCTGGTGGTGGTGAGGGGGTGTATCTGACAAGTAAGTCGCGGAGGGAATGCTTTCTCCGGAACGCTAATAGGGGTGGGGAGGGAAAAATATATCTGGTGGTCAGGTCCATTTGTATGTGGCAGATGTGGCGGAGGATGATACAATATATGTGGAGATCGGTGGGGTGGAAGGTGAGGACCGAGATGAATTTCATGATTAACAAAAAGGTCACCAGCTGGCAACAAACACTGTTTCTGTATCCACAGATGCTGCCAAACCTGCTGTGTCTAGATTGTAAGACATACATAAAATTTCCCTGTGATGGCTAAGTATATTATGCAATGAATTAAGTCAAACATCTAATTATGGTACGAACAAATGAACAAGGAGCAGGAAGAGGCCACAGGCCTCTTGAACCTGTTCACCATTTCATAAGATGATCTGATTCTAACCTCAAATCCACAATACCACCAGCCCAAAATCCAGAAACAATAGAAATTAGGAGCAGAAGTATTTCATTTGGCCCCTTGAGCTTGCTCCAACATTCAATAAGATTATGGCTGATCTATTTTTGTTGAGAATTCCATAATCCTATTTACCTCTGATAATGCTAGATCCATTTACCTAACATGAATCTAACAGGCTCTGCCTTAAGTAAAATAATTAATGGCCACACCTCCACCACCTCCTGAGACAGAGTTTCAAAGACTCACAAGTGTTCTCAATCTGAGTCCTAAAAAGGGAGACTGGTTTGCAAGGTTAGATCTCCTGGAATACAGAAAGAAATAGCTATTTAGATACAGAACTGGCTCAAAGGTAGAAGACAGAGGATGGTGGTGGAAGGTCGTTTTTCAGACTGGTGGCCTGTGACTAATGGAGTACCACAAGGATTGGTGCTGGCTTCACCACTTTTCATCATTTATTTAAATGATTTGAGTGTGAGCTTAAGAGGTGTAGTTAGTAAGTTTGCAGATGACACCAAAATTGGAGGTATGGTGGACAGTGAAGAAAGTTACCTCAGATTACAATGGGATCTTGATCAAATGGGCCAATGGGCTGAGGAGTGGCAGATAGAGTTTAATTTAGATAAATGTGAGGTGCTGCATTTTGGGAAAGCAAATCTTAGCAGAACTTATGCACTTAATGGTAAGGTCCTAGGGAGTGTTGCTGAACAAAGAGACCTTGGGATGCAGATTCTTGAAGTTAGAGTCGCAGGTAGATGGGATAGTGAAGAAGGCGTGCCTTCCTTTATTGGTCAGAGTATTGAGTACAGGGTTTGGATATCATATTGTGGCTGTACAGGACATTAATTTGGCCACTTTTTAAATATTGCATACAATTCTGGTCTCCTTCCTATCAGAATGATGTTGTGAGACTTGAAAGGGTTCAGAAAAGATTTACAAGGATGTTGCCAGGGTTGGAGGATTTGAGCTATAGGGAGAGGCTGAATAGGTTGAGGCTGTTTTCCTTGGATGGTCAGAGGTTAAGGGGTGACCTTTTAGAGATTTATAAAATCATGAGATGCATGGAGAGGATAAACAGACAAAGTCTTTTCCCTGGGGTAGGGGAGTCCAGAACGAGAGGGCATAGGTTTAGGGTGACAGGAGAAAGATACAAAAGAGACCCAAGGGCACCTTTTTTATGCAGAGGATAGTACATGTATGGAATGAGCTACCAGGGGAAGTAGTCGAGGCTAGTACAATTGCAACATTTAAAAGGCATTTGGATGGGTGTATGAATAGGAAGGATTTGGATGGATATGGGTTGGGTGCTGGCAAATGGGACTAGATCAGGTTGGGATATCTAGTCAGCATGGACAAGTTGGACCAAAGGGTTTGTTTCTGTACTGTACGTCTCTATGAGTCTATGACTCTATCTAATTTTAAGGTGTCCCTAGTTCTGAATTCAAGTACAAGACAAAGCATCCTTTCCATGTTCGTTTTATTAAGTCCTTTCAGGATCTTTAATATTAAATCCAGTCATTGCTCACTCTAAATTCTAGACAAATCAAACCTTTCAAACCTATCCTCAATACAACTCACATGTTCCAGGTAAACCTCCCATGAACAGCTTAAATACATTTACATCTTTCCTATTCTTTCACCCCCTTGCTACCAAGGATCTATTTCTTCCTTTAAATCATTCAAGGACTTTGCTTCCACCACCTTTTGTGGAAGAGTTCCAAACACTATGACTGAGAAAGAAAACATGTTTAAATGGTGGTGGTGGTGGTGGTTGGGGGGGTGCTCTTATTTTAAACAGTGACCCTTAGTTCTAGATTTTTCACATGAAATATTCTCCCCACATCCACCCAATCACAGCCAATTATACATTTCAATCAAATTGCCTCTTATTTTTCTAAACATGAGGAATACAAGCCTAGCCTGCCTATTCAACATTTCCTCGTGAGAAAACCTGTTCATTCCAGGTATTAGTCTGGTAAACTGACATTTGCTTCTGTTTTTCCCTCCTTGGTGAAGCACTCTACAATTTATACTCAATTTCACTCATCATTTTTCCCCAATTTCATATTTTGTCCAAAACATTCTGTCATTTCTAAGCCAGCTGCCTCTGACAATTCAAACTGCTCCTTCCCAGTTAGATATCAGCTGTATGTATGATAACTTTGCCTGGCACTTCTAAACCAAATTATTTATGTAAATTGCAAATAGTAATATCCTCACACTAAGCTCAATGAGTACTTCCATTCCCTCGGCCACAAGTCTCCTCACGGTTATTATTTTGTAGTCTGTATCTGTCTCCAATACAATTATATTTGTGGCAATTCACTTCATAGTTTATGTTATGCCTCTTGTGTTGCAAAAATTCTTTTTTTCAACAGTAAGTCTGTCTGCTATAAAAACTGTTTATGTTGTGTTTGTATGTGATTTTTTTTGTAAACATTATATCCAATTTCCATGATAGCTGTGTACTGCCCCCTGTTGGGACAGTTCTTTTGTCAGAAAAGCTGAACTTTACCAAATTAATTTCTACAGTCCCATAAGATATGGTTAGTGGTTCTTTTTAGCTGAAGTAATAATTGCATACTTCTGTACTCATGTATATGTACATTAAGAGCAACATTATGATAATATATGTTCTAAGAAGTAGCTGCTCAACTGACCAACCCATTGGATTAAGTTATCCATTAGAGCAATTAATTTGACAGTGTACTATGTGGAGATGATGAACTCGGCAGTAAAAATTAATCTATATATAGGCCTGTAAAAAGGGGAACATATGCTATTGCTAAGGATTCAATTTTAATCCACATTGCTAGTGGTCACAAAGTAGAGATCTATGCAGGAGGCACTTATATGGTGGCATGGTGGCTAAGTGCTTAGCACCACTGCCTCATTGTGTTAGGGACCTAGGTTCAATTTCACTTTTAGATGACTGACTGTGTGGAGTTTGCACATTCTCCCAAAATTTACTTGGGTGTCCTCCCACAGCTGAAGATGTCCTGGGTAAATTGGCCATGCTAAATTGCCTCTAATGGAAGTACTCATTGGGCTTAGTGTGAGGATATTACTATTTGCAATTTACATAAGTAATTTGGTTTAGAAGTGCCAAACAAAGTTATCATACATACAGCTAATGTCTAACTGGGAAGGAACAGTTTGAATTGTCAGAGCAAGCTTAGAAATGACAGAATGTATTGGACAAAATATGAAATTGGGAAAAAATGATGGGTGAAATTGATTACAAATTGTAGAGTGCTTCACCAAGGAGGGAAAAACAGAAGCAAATGTCAGTTTACCAGACTAATACCTGGAATGAACAGGTTGTCTCATGAGGAAATGTTGAATAGGCAGGCTAGGCTTGTATTCCTGAAGTTTAGAAAAGTAAGAGGCAACTTGATTGAAATATATAATTGCTGTGATTGGGTGGATGTGGGGAGAATATTTCATGTGAAAAACGTAGAACTAAGGGTCACTGTTTAAAATAAGAGCCCCCCCCCCCCCATTTAAAACAGATAATTTTTTTTTCTCAGTCATAGATTTTGGAACGCTTCCTCTTGCTAGGTTAGCCACAGGAAATGCAGGGCTATAGAGTCTGAGTGGGATGCTTTTCAGAGGCTCAGTATTTACTCAATGGGCCAAATGGCATGAGTCTACACTGTAAGGATTCTACAATTTCTAGTTGTTAATTGTGGATGGACTATGGTAAGAACAATTGTCATTCTTAAGTCTAGAAGTTTCTGAAATATTTTGCACTGTTTCTAGAATTGAAATTTGAAGATCTTGCTTTGAAGCAGTTAAATGTTATGAAATCCCTGTGGAGAAACAATGCGGAATGTAGAAATTTAAAGAATCTGTCTAGTGATTATCAGGATGGATCAGAGGAGGTGCTGTAATTGTAATATCACTGGACTAGTAATCCAAATCTACAGGATACTCAGGGGAAAACAAAAGCAAAACTTATGAATGACACATACTTGTCCCACACATCTTATAGGAGAAAGTGAGGACTGCAGATGCTGGAGATCAGAGCTGAAAATGTGTTGCTGGAATCCTGAAGAAGGGATCATGCCCGAAACATCGATTCTCCTGCTCCTTGGATGCTGCCTGACCTGCTGCGCTTTTCCAGCTACACATCTTATATACTTCAAAATGGAGCAACATTTCCTTTGCTTCTAAATACAATAGCATTTTTTAAAAAAATATTTTTTCCCCTCTTAGTCATGTCTTGGGGGCATGGCTCCAAAGCCCAACAGGTAGATGGTAAAATTTGATATCAGTTAAAAATCTAGAAGGAAGAGCTATCAGAATGGTGACCATGTTACCACTGTTGATTGTTGTAAAAGTCCATCTAGTTCACTGATGCCTTTTAGGATAATGAACTTGGCTGTCTTTACCTGATACGGTCTACATGTGACTCCAGACCCACAGCAATGCAACTGATTCAACAGCTCTGAGCAATTAGGAATGTGTATTAAATATTGGCAGAGTTAGCAACACTGACGTTCCATAAACAAATCAAAACAAAAAAAACTTACAAATCCTTTCTGGATCAACTTTACAGGGAGAAGGTTAACTAGAATTCTTGTTTTGGCCTCTGCTCAACAGTGTAAACACATATTGGTTGAAAACAAGGCATGTGGCTGTGTTAGTCCACAGGCAATAAAACAATTCTCAGTGTACAGGCTCATGTCAATTTCCATTTGTTAAAGGTAGCAAGATATTGTCTCCCATTATGTTCCAGGGCAGAGGGAGGAGAAAAATAGAATCTCTGAAAAACAGAGATAAAAGAAAATAATAAACATACTTCTCTGTAGGAGACCAAATCAATTTAAATGCCCGGTGAGAAGAGAAGGCTGCTGCTGCATTGGATGGAATCTGTGTGCCTGCTGGCAGCACTGGCTGTGGGTGAGGGCATTCTCATTTGAAGTCCCAGCCCTAACAATCACAACCTGTCTTGGAACATCCCTTGGGCAGGATTGACCACAAGGCTCACTGTGGAGATAGGATGGCAAAGACTAGATCTGTGCTTTTATGTTCATTCATGGAATGCAGGCATTTGCTGGGTAGGCCAACATTTAGTGTCTTTTCCTAGTTGCCCAGAGAATATTGATATGGGCATGGAGACACATGAAAACCAGATCAGGCAGGGTTGGCAGATTTCTGTACCTAAAAGACATTAATGAACCAGAATTTTTTATGACAAACAGTGATTACACAGTCATTGTTAGGCCATCCACTTATTCCAAAAGTTTTGAATTCTAGTTTAATCACATGCCATGTTGGGATTTGAATCCAAGTCCCCAGAATGTTAGTCTGGGACTCTGGATTGTTAGTCCAATGAAAACTACTTATTGCCATGTTACCACCTTCCCTGCTGCTTGCTGTGTAGCAATCTGTTCTGCCTGCCCCTTCAGCCTGAGATCTGCATCCTTGAATGCCCCCACAGTCACCTGCTCGATAATAGCCTTTCTTAGTCATAAAAGAGGAATCTTTCCCCTTTGTCTGGATGTTATCCTGTGCTTCAAAGAAAGATAACTGAGTTTGTCATATTAAGCCACCCCCACTGCCTAGATGTTATCATCCTCCATCGTTCTGCTAGGTGAACCTTCAGTATCCAGACCCTTGTCAATCAGAAGGAGGGATCCAGGAGGATGATGTGATCAAACGACTTTGTAAATCCCAGGGATATGGAAATGACATTCTCCCTTTTGGTTTGCTTGTACTCCTAAAATCTCTGTTGCAGATGTGTCATGCTATTACTGTCCCTATAAATCCACATCAGTACTTCAAAGATCTGCTGGAAACTAATTTGAATATCTATACTTTTCCCAGTATTCCCTGATGGGCTTTCCTGCACTGATGTTTGATCAGGAATACTGCCTGCTCACTCATGTTGGGCCCCTTGCATGCCACAACCAACTTCAATTGTAAGATCAGACAACTGTGGTCTTCTCCCAAATCTTTACAGCTTCCTACTCATCAGCGTGTAGATATCCAACCAGGAATAACGCTTCCTTCATCCATAACAAAGAAAGACGCATGATGAGCCTCTGTCTGTATTTAGCACAAAGGTCAAACTCCCTCTGCCAATATCTGAGCTTCTAATGAACATAACCACTTTCAATCCCTCCACTATCTGCTCCATTTTGGACAAACATTTTTCAATCTTGTCTGCCAATTCTTGACACCCCCATTTTGTATTCCTGCCAAAGACACCAAAAAACATGAGATTAGGAAACACGGAATCCCCAAAGCTCATGAAGCAAGGATTCTTTGTTCCACTGACATTAGGCCATTACAAAGTTGAAGGGAAATTAAGGATAAAAGGGAACTATTTTGAGTATGTACATGGAATGAAGCCTGTGCTTTATATTGTGCTAATGAATCCTTTGACCATGCAGTGGCTTGCAGATGAAGGACTGAGGATGCTGGTTGCCTTGGTGGTTGCAGGAGTATTATCATCAAGAAAATTGGATGATGGCTGTGCCAAGCATTTACTGAGATGTATCCACCAAGTAACCACAATGTTCTGCATGTCTGTAATTTTTGTGTCTAGTTTTGAGATGGAGGAAAGAAGAATTGAAAGTGGCACAAAGTGAAGTTTGAAGAGATGCTAATGCATGAAAATTAGGTCGCTGCTGTTCAATAGCAAGATTTTGAATTCATTATTTAAAGCTCTAAGAGAAAATCCAAAAACATTCTCCTCAAATGTCGAGAATCCAATTTTCTCATTCTCTCTAAGTTCCACCTTTCTCATTAATACTCATGCCATATCATTTGTACAGAGATCTCGCTGTTCCTGCAGAGACTTTTTAAGTTGTATAATTTAGCGTATATTTCCCATCTTCATACTTTCTATCAAAATGAATTACTTCTCACTCCCTCTTAATTTCTACCTGATGTTTATCATCCACTAGTTTAAGTCATCAGGCAGTCTGCCAATGCTCTCACTTTGCTACCTTTCTCAATTTCAGGCCATCTAAACTTTGAAATTATGCCTTTTCTACCCAAGTTCATGTTATTAATACGGATCATAAAGAGCATTAAGGTTCTAATACTGACACCTGGTGGACAACACTTTATACTTCCTTCCAGTCTGAAAAACACTTTTTGGCAGAGTTATTTTCATCAAGTTTCAAAATGGATTCGTCTCTGAAACCTAGTCTGTTCAGAGTCAGAGAGCATAGAACAGACCCTTTGGACCATCGAGTCTGCGTTGACCTATCTAACTAATTGCACTTTCCAGCATTTAGCTCAAATCCTTAAACGTTATGACATTTCAAGGGCTCATCAAAGTACCTTTCAAAAGGTTAAAAGATTTCCTACTGCTATTCCCCCCCCCCCCCCCAGGTTGTGGATTCCAGATTCTCACCACCCATTGGAAAAATGTTCGTGAAAGTCCCTAAGCATCTTGCCTTTCATTTTAGGATTGTGCCCCATTGTTATTGATTGTTCAACTGAGGGGATCAGCTGTTTCCTACCCAATCAATGCATTCCCCTATATCTTATACATCTCAATAAAGTCCTCATGCAGCCTTTTTGGCTCCAAATAGAAAGCCCAAGCTTATCCAGCCTCTCAGTAGCTATAACGCTCCAACCCAGCTAACATCCTGGAAAATCTCCTTTGCAAACCCCTCCCAAGTATAATCGTATCCTTTCTACAATGTGTCACTCATTGTCCAAGGTTGTCTGGCTAAGTTGTTCAAGGAATGGACCACAGTAAGTCCTGACTATCCGGCCACTAAAAATCAGAAGAGGCAACTATAAGGATGATTTGGAGACATTGGTTTTGGACTGGGATGTACAAAGTTAAAATTCACACAACACCAGGTTATAGTCCAACAGGTTTATTTGGAAGCACTAGCTTTCGGAGCGCTGCTCATTCATCAAGTACTCGTGAATAAACCTGTTGGACTATACCCTGGTGTTGTGTGATTTTTAACTGACAATAAGCAGCGAGTGTTGCAAGAAGAAAGCTAGAGAACTTAATTGTGGTGATTGAACGCAGCATGCTGGAAGGGAGAGGAGATTAAAATTGTGAAGAGCAAAATCAATTCTTAATGGGGAAAGATGATAAAGCATGGAAAGGTTAGGGTTAATCTGGGATGTTCGGGATCATCAATAGTTGGTAACATGATGGATTGATGGATGGAACTTGGGGAAGCTTAAAGCCTATGACATGAAGGGGGAGGACTACCAAGAAGGAATTTTTACACTTACGAGTTTATCAATAATAAGAGTCGAAGCCTAACACACTGCATGAAGAGCAGCTCCATTTTCCTGGAAGTTAAATGAATGATGCCTCTCAAGTTTGAAACTTCTCAGTAGGGTTTGTCTAATTAAAGTTGGGTTATCTCCAATTAAAAATAGACCCTGCTATGTTTTACTAGCACCATGAGGGGCAGCTTTCAGATATCTTTATGATGTATGTAAATGATTACTTGTTAGGTGGAAGCAATGAATTTGAAAACATTATCATAAATGGACTTAAGTCAGAAGTCAAAATTGGAAGTCAGGCTTTTTGGGCTTTCAAATACATTGGATTGGAAATCAGACAGAACGGATCACGTATCTCTTCGCATTAGCAATCTTATTTAGGAAATGTTAGCCCCATTGCTATTAGTCAAAGAAGGGTTTCACAACAAGATGTAGTAACTTCTGAAACTGGAATGGAGAAATTACGATATCTGATTGGACCGCTGAGTTGGTTGGCCACCCAAAAGAGGTCAGATGCTAGATCTGAAGCATTAGCGTTGAATACAACTGTGAAAAATCTCACAGTCAAAGATATCATTCAGGTGAATAAAACATAAAAAAAATTCAAAAGAAGCTTTGTGTTTTGAAGTTTCTATTATTGGGAGAAGGCAGGAACATGAAACATATTGTTTTTAGTGATGCTTCTTATGTCAAGAGTGTGGTGCTGCAAAAGCACATCAGGCCACACAGCATCCGAGGAGCAGGAGAATTGACGTTTCAGGCATAAGCCCTTCATCAGGAATGAAGGATGCCTGCCTTGAAGAATTTCTCCTCTTCCAGTGATGGTTCTTATGCAAATCTCTCTGATGGGTTCTTGGATGCAGAGCGATTTATCATTCTTTCTAGTGGGAAAGGGAGGTAAATGGTGCACTTTATCGACCAATGGTAGAGGAATTCTCACTGTCACCTTCCACAGTGATGCAAATTGAAAGTGCGCAATAGCGAAGATAATGGTTGCAAACACACTCAGAATGGATAGGGAAAGTGACTTGGCCTGTGAGGGAGGGAACTGCAGCAACCACCAATCACAGAATTTTTAAACAAAAAGAACATTGATCAAAGATATGTGGATTGTATGGCACTCAATCTACTCACTTGCTATCTGACAGCACTGTCTCTGTATGGCACCTTCCTGGCACATTCACAGGTGGATAACTCATTGACAGCTAAACCTTTGCATACAGAAAGTTGGACAAGGGAACTAAAGGTCGCAGTATGAACAATGCCATGTTTACAAATTGCTACCCGGAATCCAGATGAGGTAGTAGGCTATTATTGCTGACCTGCATCCTTTGAGCCTGGACTGTAGTCGTGAATTGATGCTGAATGGTGTGAAAATGCTTTAGCTCCTACACAGTGAGCCTAATAATCATGTATATGGTTAAAGGACAAACACTTATACATAAAGTGAGGGTCACATGTAAGTAAGTCACTGACACCCACACCATTAAAGTGTTCTCAATAAGTTTTTGTTCTCTTCTCTCTCCCACACTGCATCTTATTGTCCTCCCTGGTTCTGCAGCTGGAGAACAGGGCGCCAGCATGGCAGTGGAACTCATTGTCCCTGGTTTTCTGGAATGATCTTAGGGCACTTCTGTCTGGAGAGGACACAAAGGCTGAGGGTCTTCTTGCCAAAGCCAAGTTGACTCTCCTGAGCTTAAACTTCCAAGTGTCAGAGGGGCAGGCAAAGTGGGTATTGAGGTATCACCCACATCTGCAGTGTCCCAAGTAGAAACTGCATGGGGCTTGTGTTTGGTTCCTTCTCTGGACGAGTCCCTCCTGGCACTGCCCTGTCTCCTTGTGATGAGGTGGCACCTAGAGTGGAGTCAAAAATTGCTGTACCCCTGTCACCATGTCTCCGGTCCTGAGGTGGAGTGATGGAGTGTAGGCTTGTGCATATCTTCATCAGCCTCTGAGGGGTTGGACCTGGCTCACCCTGGCAGTTGCCAACCTGGCAAAAGAGACAGACAGATGATTGTATGACTCATTGAACTGCTGCAGCTTCTTGGCAATGGATGAATTTCTTTACACCACAGGGTTAATTCCTGACTGAGGATGGTCCCCAGCAGTCTTCTGAGTGCCAGCAGCCTAAGACATTTCCTTCTTTGGCTAGCTGCAGAGCTGTAACTATGAGATGCTCAACAGATTGCGCTCTCCCACTCTCTATGCCTAAAGTTCCCACTGAGGTGACTGAATTCGAGCTGCAGGGATGGTAGGTGCAGGAGGCATCCTTGCTGAAACTTACTCTGAGGCTTCAGTATTGTCATCCTCAGAGTTCCAGGAGGGTGCTTCATAGGCAACCAACTGTCCCACCGCAGAGGTCATGGGAGGCTGGCAGAAACTATAAGCATGAGAGCGATAGCATCACGGCTAATAGTGTGCAACGAATAAGACTGACAGCAGTGTTAATGGGAGTGGTGGTGGAGTGCAAACTGATACTTACTTTTTATAACATGGATGTTTTGCATCCCTGCCAGAATGGTTCCAATCTTCTCTTGTGAGGTTGTAAGGAGTGGCGATCTGAATGTTAGGCGGTCTTAGCCATGTGGCCTTGCCGTGCCCTGTTATGGGCTGTGTGCTCCTGTAACACAGTAAGTCAGGGAATGACTGAGATAACAATGGGTGGTGCAACTCTTATCGCTAGTGCATGTAGGGAAAATATGGGTAAGTGTTCCAGAGGATTGTGGAAACAGCGTAGAGGACATGCAGAGTTAGTAACTTGGGACAGTAGGTGGGGGAAGGTTGCAATGACAGCAAGTGAGGGAAGATGTAGCATACATGAGTAAGAGTGGCAGAGCATGAGCTGTGGTGGGTGATGGGGTCTAGTGGCACAGATAAAGGTGTATGAGGTAATATAGAGAAGAGTGAGGCATTCCTGGAGGAACAGAGAAGGTCATTGGCCTTCTTGTGGCACTGCTGGTTGTCCCTCTATGCCCCAGAGATGGCATTGCCCTAGTGGATGATCTGGGATCAGGCTGGCAGGGTCTGGTAGCATAGACTCATGCTGTTTCCCCAGCTGGACGATAGGTGGACTATCCTGCCCACCAGCGCTTTCAAGTCCCTGTTGCAGAATCATGGTGCCATTCTTCCTTTGCTGCTACTTTCCGATTCTGTTCTTCAATGAACAGGGCAGCTTCAGAATGCCAATGTTCATCCGGGTGCACAGCACCAGTTTAAAGATGACACATATGCAAGGGATTCTGAACTTTTGGCAGATATCCACTAATTAACGAGTTGTTTTGGAAACAGTGTAGGGTGGGGTGGAAATTAGAAGTGAAAGATGCCATGGGAAGGAGTAGGTAGTTGGAAAGCTTGGTAAGAACACAAAGTGAAAACCAGCTTGGCCTCATTCCAAAATCTCTCCAAAAAGCTCGGCGCAACTTGGACTTAGCACTCAATCATTATTTTGATGGAATTGTTTTTCACAATATTCTATAATCTCCTTTGCCAATAGAAACAAATAATGTTCTTGTAAACCCCTGCTGGCCTTTAAAATTTCCTGCTTACTAAATGGTTGAACTACTACAGGTTGCCTACACACTGCAAATTAAACTGATCCCTAGTATATGTACATGGCCAGCAAGTGAGCTGTTGGGAACCACTAACAGCATGTTGCCTGATTCACTGCACTGGAGGTCCCAAGCTACAGTCAACAGTGATCTGGGTCACTTTCAGCAGACTAGTAGATTGTTTGATTCATGCTCATGAATTCTTAGCATGCTACATGGAGTCACAATTCTCTGTTTTGTTAAATAGTTCAGAGTGTCCAACCATGCAGTTGTTAAGTGGCTATTCAGGCTTAGACGATAATCCATTTTATTTCTGCATGGATTTTACATTCTTCTTTTGTTGTTTTAGTTCCCACAGAGAAGATCTGATTTAAATTTGGTTTATAAATCAGCCTATCAAAGCAATAGTTTCTTCTTAGCTTACTTCTGCTTATAGCAGCTTCATAAAATTCAGATATAACTGATGGTAGCTGAGGAGGCAGGTAATTTTAATGAGCACACATGAAAGACCAGCTACACAGCAGCAGTAATTTATAGTCCATAGAAAAGGAAAAAGGAAAGTTGCAGCCAAAAATCACTTTTCATCTGATAAGGACAAGAGACTACGGATGACATTGATTGAAATAGAAAAGATTGCAAAGGTATTTTCAACAATCTTTCAAATTAAAAGCAGACAATTAATTAATTGCATTCTAACTTTACACCCCATAGTCTTGCCCAGTTGCAGCTGGACCCCATTTTTTTGACAGTATGTAGTGGTGTTACTGATGTAGTACAGTATTTTGATGAAGTTGAGACAATTGTCAATATGCTTCATTTATGTGAATACATACCCTACTTCTCACTATTTTCAATTATATCTGATTTTACAGTTAACCATTAAAATATATGGGCAGGGAAACAAAATTTGTAAATGTAGCTTTTTATTATTAACAAGTTCCTTTTACAAACCAACACCACTTTCTTAAGCATACAGTAATTAGTCCCATAATAGGCATTCAACTATTATTGCTACCATCTTTGCCAACATATTGTAGTCTCTAAATTGTCAAAGAAATTACTCTTGCTCAATTTCATAAAATTAAATATCATGACTTATGAAATAAAGATAGCTGACTGTCTTTCAACTCACATGAAGTTCTGCTGTCAATCTATCATTCTTGAGTGTTTGCAGAGAATAGATTTTTTTTAGATTACTTACAGGGTGGAAACAGGCCCTTCGGCCCAACAAGTCCACACCGACCCGCTGAAGCGCAACCCACCCATACCCCTACATTTACCCCTTACCTAACACTAAGGGCAATTTAGCATGGCCAATTCACCTGACCTGCACATCTTTGGACTGTGGGAGGAAACCGGAGCATCCGGAGGAAACCCACGCAGACACGGGGAGAACGTGCAAACTCCACACAGTCAGTCGCCTGTGCACAGTCATATCAAACTGAAATTCAGCCAACAAATCAGTCAATATTTTTTCTCTATGTGCAACAGTGTTACCTGAGCAAAGAAAAGGTGAGGAGCACAAAATATGTGAGGTACACCAAATCCTATTAAAAATTGTATCTCTGGTTCTACCTACCAGATTCTAACTTGCTTTGTAACTCTGATAAAAGGTCATTGAGTGAAATGTTAACTCTCTCCACAGAAACTGCCTGAGATGTGTACTTCCAGTTATTTCCAGTCTTGTTACTTTATTTTTAATCACTTTTGTAAGTTTCAAAAATATTTACTGACCTGGTGAAAATTTGTCCCATAGGAATTTTGCCCCAGCGTTTTCACTTCAAGGTCTTCTTGTCAGTTATTTTCTTTGAAAATATGAGAATCGAGAATCGTAACATTTCATATTTGCATGTTCTCACCTCTGAGAGTATTATATTTCTAAAAAGCTGACACCCTGAGCATCTCCCATTTATTTTGTTCTAGAATTCCCTCCCTGAAATATTCTGCCCCAACATCATCCTTCAAGAACTTCTTTAAAGCTCATTGTTTTAACTGAGCTTTATATCAACCCTCCTAACATTTCCAATTTGATGTCAATGCTTTTATAATTACTGTTTTGTGCAACTTGGAATAATTTTCTGAAAAGTATAAAATGAGGAGTGCAAGCTGGTATTAAATAATTTGTGTATTAAAATTGCAAATTATAACTTAGAATCCATTTACAAATTATTATAGTCCTAGACTCAAAACACAATTTTAATCCAAACTTGTGTCTGTCTCATGCTACACATACTAAAATTAGATATGGTTAAAAGGTATACAACTCTCTGTATTGGACCACAGATGGGAACCAGTAACATACAAAGCAGTGGAGCTTGATGACAAAACTCGCAGATTTAGAATAAAGCTGGTCATCCTAACACTATAAACTTGTTCTGCAGCAAAATCAAACTCTGATTAAATGGACATCAATCCAACTTCCTGTCTGAATGGACTTTGCCAAGTGCAAATTGGCTGCTGTATTTCCTTTTGCAGTAACAGTGATTAAATTTTGAATTTGAGTCATTTTTGGACATCCTGTGTAATGCTAAGGTACTATAACATGAAAAATTTGCCAAAATAACCAGTTACAACAATACAGTATCAGTGTCACTGTTGCAAAATAATTATTATTGTCTATGAATTAATGATGACTTCCTACTTATACCTGCTTTACTTATGAGATCGAACAAATCTGACATTCTGCTGAAGAATAGATATAACAAACTCACAGCAAATTCCTGCGTACCAAATGCAGTGCCAACATTAATATGAATTGCCTTTTGCCTCAAGAACACAAAATGCAACACTTAATCCTTTCTTTATGAACATTACTTTTCCTGTTGCTGAAGCCTTCTTCATTGAAAGGACAAGCATGGATATGATTTGAACCAAAGCTTTTTATTAACATTTCCAAGTATATTTCTGCTTCTGTTAGCAAGTTCTAATTATTCCAAAAATGAAACAAGTTTTCATGGTTATTAAAGTTGTGGAATATTTAGTCCTGTTGTTTCTTTTGATCTTAATTACTGTTCTCTCTGGAGGATATTGCATCACTCTTGATGATATTTACTGGAGAAACAGCAATGGAATGCTGCAGTTCCTTTAGCAGCCACTGCATGTACACATTACTGTCACAGGAGGTCCAATTAGCTTTGAATTTTCCTTCCTTAGTTGAACCTATTCTTGCTACATTACAGACTCCAATCTGTTGACTTTTTTTCTCCATTTCACTCAAACATTGACTGGCTTCCAATGGCACATAAACAGAACAATTCCAAAAACTGCTGCTGGCAAAGCAAGGTGGTCCAAAGTTGAATCTCCGCATGTGGGTGAGTGACTCTTCAATGGTGGGTGAGAGGTGCAACTCACTCAAAACATTAAGATGAAGATGGATCAAGGTCAAATGCTTCTTGAGCTAAGTTCTCCTTGTGCATGGACCATGTGTTCCACTCAATTTGCAACCAAAAAGAGATGCGGATGATTTTACCCCTTCACAATATTCCACTTCAAAAAAGAGACTTTCAGTGGTTTTATACACAAGCAATCAAGAACATGGACAGGAATTTCCCTGCAGCTTACAGGATGCCTCTCAAGTTCATATGGTCGTGAAAAGCCCACAAGGTGTGACAGTTACTCTCTGAGGTGGGCATACACAAGTCAGGGAGGGGGATGTTGCTGCACCCAAAAAGAGAAGAGCATCCAGGACTGCAGGTGTCTGTCATTATTGGCTACCTCCAGGTAGTCCCCTACAGGCATCTGCACTGTTCCCTGTCATGTGCAAGGATCTGAAGGCCAACTGGAAAATCTCATTTCATCTCTGATAATTGCCCATATGTGACCATATGCTAAGTGAAGGGGTTACCCACTGAGGCAGGCAGATAACCTTGACACTTTCCCACTCCTTTATCCTGCCTCTGAAGAAATAGTCCAGCGGCAAAATTGAGTCCGGGAATTATCCAGATTTGTTCAGAGACAGGCTCTACCATCTTATATTTGGGACCTATACTGTAATGCTTAGCAAGCCATTTTGCTGGAAAGTAAGGTAGGTGGCCTAAAATGTCTCCTACCATTCAATTCTATGGTTACATCCCATCCTTTAAGACAATTCCCCGAAATCAAGGCAACATGAGAGTGAGGGAAATTAAGCTAGTTCCTTGCCCCTTTTTCTTGAACTTTTGCATATGTGGAAATTGATATTTCTACATGGAAAAGTCTGGAAATTGAGTTATTATCATTATCAGTTAAGCTTTTATTAGTTTTCGTCTTTCTCCTGGTTAATCTCCATTTTCATGTTCCTCCCTTATTATTCAAAACATTGATGATAATTTTTTTCCATTTTAATCTCTTTTTTCTCCTCTACAAGGAATTTAAAAATACTGCCTTTCACTAGCCATTTGGAGGATTTCTTGCAATTAACTGTAAATATATGATACTCATGATTTACTCTAACTTTTCTGTTCTTTATCAATACTTTTTTGCATGATTTTTCTTTGTGTAAAATAATGATGAGATGTCTGAGTAGAAACAAAATGTACCAAGCCAAAAGATGGAAGAGTTCAGTATCCAACTTGTTCTCTGTTCAGAATATTCAATGGAACCCACCTTCCTTAGTACCATAGGATTTTATTGGGGGAAAGGTTTGAAGGAGGAAGGAAGAATATAAGCATAATTCAGTTACATAATTAAAACATTGTCAGTGTTTGTTTCCTCATTCAATTCCATTCTGTTTTATAAATTATTTGTGTTCCTTGCACCATCATCCTCCCAATGCAACTGACATTCCAGGGCATCATTTAGGTTGACCTCTGGGAAACAGAGGATAATGATAAAAGTTGACCTCGCCTCTCATTTTCCCTGCCCTTCTTTGTGAAAGAATTTAATTTCAGATTAGATCACTTCATTTAATGGACAGATAAGCCTTGGACGTCACTGTGTAAACAGTCACCATGGAAATCCATTACTCAATGTCTGCAGTCCAGAGAATTGGTTACATAACTGGATGTGAAAGTTAAGCAACCGTTAATTAAAAAAATACATTGTGCTGAACCTAAAAGATTCATATATAGGAATTTCATATAATCCACTAAAATCCACATTACGTTCTACATGTATGTCAGTTTGCAAAAGCTTGATCCCTTTATTAAACTTCACTAAATGGGTGTCACTGGTTTCCACCTTGCCATCTTTCCTATCAGGAACTCCTTCTATAATTTTTAAGGCAATCTTGCAGCCTTCTTTCTCGCTGGAGGAATAAAGATCTCCAACTTGCTCAAAAACAAAACACAGCAGATGCTGGAAATTAAATTAGATTCCCTACAGTGTGGAAACAGGCGCTTCAGCCCAATAAGTCCACACCGACCCTCCGAAGAGTAATTTCCCACTGACTAATACACCTAACACTATTGGCAATTTAGCATGGCCAATTCACTTGACCTGCAGAGTTTGGATTGTAGGAAGAAACTGGAGCACCCAGAGGAAACCCACACAGACATGGGGAGTATGTGCAAAGCCCACACAGACAGTTGCCCGAGGCTGGAATCAAACCCGGGTCCCTGGTGCTGTGAGGGTGCAGTGCTAACCACTGAGCCACCATGCTGCTCTGAAATGGATGGAAGATTGAAACTGATAGCAACTGCAACATTAAAATCCCAGCTAGCTAAGTCATTCCTGAGGGTTACATTGGACCTCTTAGTGGTACCTTCCCGGATGCCCTTGGGGATACTTCAACAAATGTCAAGACAGATCAATGCAAAATCTCAAAAAAGAAAGCGGAGGGAACAATTTGGTTGTTATAATAACATCATACTGGAATAATTTTGCATTAACCCATCCGACTTGCCACACCACAGGCAGGTGATGAGGGGATTGAGTGGTGGGTAATGTCCTGTGGTTGGTTGCAGGGGAGAGGGTGCGCGATGGCACGATATATTACGGTAATTTGGGTCCCGATCCCTGGAAGTTTCCATGGCAGCTGAAGGCTGTCACGTGCCCCACCGTGTTTTTGTTTTCAAAGTGCGTCACTGCCACGAGACGAGGTTGATGGACAGCTGAATGGACCAACAGAGGAGCGCTTAGGCCACGGGATTGACGTCACAAGGCGGGTGGGCGGCGCCGCTCCGCTTGCAACAAATGTGAGAATGTCAATAAGGAGGCGCGGCGGGAAGAGTGGCGATACTGTGAATGTAACAATTGTGTGCAGGTGGGTTTCCAGCCCGCAACTTCTGAATACTGCTTATTTTCTGCTTTCTTTTTAGGGAGAAGAAATGATGCGGAGACAACAAGAGAGCGGGGCGGGGGGAGACAAGCAGTGGCAGTGCAGTAACTAGTGGTCCAACAACGTGAGTGAATGTTTACATCACGTAACGACACCCCCTCTTCCTTAAAGGGGTGGGTTAAAGTGTTGAATCTGCTGGACATTGCCTTGTCCCTATATAACGCTGCAGTCTTTTCTATCACCTCCCTGCCCCCTTCATTCTCTCTTCCCCCCCCCCCCCCCCCCCCGCCTCGCGCAGTTTGATGCAGCATCGTGTGGTAAAATCTGCTGCGTATGGTTTTCTAACGGTGTTTTCATTTCAGTTTAAAGATGCCCCTGTCCATAGGGAGGGGGCTTCTTCAGGTGCCCTTCCTAAGGTTTGTGTTTGCTGTGACATCGAACCCTGTGCATTGGGGGTGAATTCATTTTGTATTGTGCTGTAAGCAAGTGCAAGTGGTTTTGCCCAGCAATTGCAATACAGCATCTCTTGAATTTGTAGTGAAAGTAAGTTACATTTGAAAGAATAAATCTGCAGTGTTTATGATGGAACCTTAATGAATATGATGGGATTTGGGAGGTGTTTGAATTTGCTTGACTGAATTTCATAACGTAACTTATCTTGTTTATGTTTCTTCAGATGTTTCTCCATTTTTGGAATGGCATATAAACTGACGTTTACTTTGTTGATTTATTCCTTTTATTCTCAAGAATAATCTGGTCAAGGCCATTAGTGTAACTGTCAGCCATGAAAGCTTAGTTGCATGTAAAAATTTGTCTGCTTGCAGTTTATCACAGTTCAGTTACGTTATATGCATAGGAAATGTATTATTCCTTGGGAACAACTCATGTATGCTGTTACTATTCTGATCTGTTTTTAGAGAGCTGCAGGACTGCAGTGTTATGTAATTCCGAAAGGGATTTATTTTTTTGGGGAGATCTGAAGACGCTGGTTTAACAGAATGTGTAGCATTGTTGGCACGGCTTAATTGTACAGGGTACTCTGCGCAATTGATATGCTGTAGGTTTCTAGATTTTCCCATTTGTCAGCTTCTAATTTTGTGATTTTTGACTGCTGTTGTTTGATGGGTAGGAGGCTATTTCCTCTACAAGAGGAGAGAATGTTTGTTTTCAGACATGCACCTCTAAACCATCAAAGAAAGCCATTGAAAACTCTATTATAGTGACTCTACAGTACTGCTGACCCTTGATATTACTATCTGAGTGGGATGAAGTGAGGATTGCAACTGCTGGAGATCAGAATTGAGAGTGTCGTGCTGGAAAAGCACAGCAAGTCAGGCAGCATCCGAGGAGCAGGAGAATCGGCATTTCAGGCAAAAGCTCTACATCAGACCTTCATCACTATCTGAGAGGGCTAAGTGTCTTCAAGGGTTTGGAAAGCAAATGTTGAGGAATTTGGAGGGAATTTGATCTGAGAATATTAGAATATACCATTACTTGTTTATGCTGTAGCTCATCTGATTTACCTTCTTGAAAAAGTGATTTTTTTTTTAGGTAAATGTGTAATGTATTATGTTATGACTCCCTTTCCACTTGTCAGGGAAAACCTCAAGAGACATTGCTTGATAAACATTTTCTTTTTATCCACATCATCAATAGGATCAAACTTCATATTTTACTCAGTTTTTATCTTGATATACCTTTTCCCTTTTTATACTTGTGTGGAAATCAAAATTCTACCTATCTGTCTGAGGATTAGTAACTATTTGAATATCATTAGTCAGGGAAAGAGATGACTGTTACAGTTAAAATGAGTTTTCAGTCATATAGCCATTTTCCATCCTCAGCATTTCAAAATCAATCAATTATTTTTAGTATTCACTAGTCACAGTAATTGCAACTGCATATAGTGAATATCGTAAAAGTTTAATCTTTAATCTGTAGTTGTATTGTAAATACTTGAGAATAATAATTCTAGCTCCAGAAAAGTAAGGTGCACTCTCATTCCAGAGAGGCACAAAGTTTGGGAGAAATTGGGTGAACCAGAATATTTAGATTTGATTATTAACTTCTCTGTCATTCTGTTTTAGTAGGAAAATGGGAAATTGTTAGGGGCAGACCTGGTTTCCTCCAGTTGTAGTCTTTCTCGTGGTTGGAAACTTTAGAACACCACTGTGGCAGTTGAGCTTTTTTGTTTAGGCACAAGCCGGATTGGATGGATTGTCCTTGAATAGGATTGGGACCAATCCACTTTGTAGAGGTTAACTTGTCCTCTGGAAGTGGATTTAAACTCAAACTTGTTGTAGCAGAGAAAAAGAAAGCATATGGAAAACGTGAAGGATGATAAAGAGTGAATGTGAGAAAGAAATGCATGTTTGATATAAGAGAGCCTCCACATTTTTAAAATAATCCAAAGAATGGTCAGTTAATTAGAGGCAAACAAAATTTTCTTGTGGAAACAGGGTGTGACTGAGGTGCTAAATCAGTACTTTGCATCTGTCTTTGTAGGAGTAGAGAATGAAGTTAATGTCACAGTAAGAAAGAGGAAAAGAGTATATTGGATAGAATAAGCACTGTGAGCAGTGGGCAGTCACCTGGTCTAATGGAGATGTATCCTGGGTTACTTAGAGAAGATTGAGCGGGAATCATTGTGGCTCTATTGCAGTCTTTCATTCTGAATAATTGCAAATATTACAACAATGGAAGAGAGAAGTAAATCTGGCAAATACATGTCAATCAGTCTAACATTAGTGAAGGAAAACTACCAGAGACCCCAGAGGGGATATTTAATTCTCACTTGGAAAAGCAATAACTGGCAACCAGCATGAATTTCTTAAAGCCAAATTATATCTGTGAAAGTTGATTGGATTCTGTCTTGAAATTGGAGAGAGGACTACAAAGGTGGTTCAGAAGATGGGTATAAATGTGCTCTTTCAAAAGACAGTAAAATCAGAACAGATCTCTTCAGAAAATAGAAACACATTGCATTACAGGGACTATAATACCATTGGTACATAATTTATAATATTAAGAGTTAGGAAACAGGTGAATAAATGTATTTTTAATTTGAGAGAAGAATGCAGTGGGATCTATAAGGGTTGGTAATATGTTAGTGGCTTTTTCTTTATACATAAAAAGCTGTACTGACTGTGGGAATTCAAGTTTGAAGCATGTGGGTGATTCGGAACTTGAAAGTGTTGCAAATAGTGAGCTGGACAGTCATAGCTCAAGGGGACATCAGTGGACTAGTGAAATGAGCAGACATGTGGCAGATGCAGTTGCAGTGAGTATGTATGAAGTGATTAGCTTTGAGAGGAACAAAAGAAGAGGTAGTATAATCTGAACGGTGTTGCTTTGAAGAGCTAGCATGCAAGAACAAAAGGACCTCCTGAGTACATATTCACAAATCTTTGAAGGTGGCAGAGCGAGTTGACAACTTACCTAAAAATGTGTATGAAGACTGGCGTTTTAAAATAAGGAAATTTGAATACAAAATCAATGAAATTGTGCTAAACCTTTGTAGACCTAAGCCTTGGTCATTGTGTGTTTTGAGGTCAAACTACATAGGAAGGACAACACAGGCTGGTAGAGGGTACACTGGGGAAGTACCAGATGAACTGGGGATGAGGGACGTCAGTTACTTGGAAGATAGAAGAAGCTAGGACTTCCGCCAAGTAGACAAGACTGGGGATATGTAACAGATATTCAGAATTGAGGGATTTTGAGAACAACTGGGGAGAGACTTTTTTTCTGACAGTTGGGTCCGGAAGCAGAGGTCATATATTTAAAGGCATTCTCAGAAGACCTAGTAGCGAACAAAGATTATTTCATCAAGTAGTTAAAATCTACTGTGCATTATATGAAAAGGTGATTGAATTGGATTCCATGGAAACTTTCAAAAGGCAATTTGGGACAGTTAAAAAGCTGGCGTTGGAAGCTGAATTGGACAGTTCTGGCAGAGAGGAACAATAGTCCTATCACCTGAATAAATGACTGAGTAATTCTGTCCCCTGCTGAGTAAAGTTTCCCAGCTATTGATACTTTAATGCAATGCCGTAGCATGTAAGGACAGTGTGAAATAAGGACCAAGGACTTTTTATATTCTCCTCTTTCCCTGCATTTTTGCAAGGGGTTAATTCAATGAGCATTGGCTTATACCCCACTTGAATGGGTATTCTCATCCAGTGGCTCTTCACTATTATCCAGCAGGTTGGGATTGCAATTAGTTGGTTCCATTCTTAATAAATTGGCTATAGCCAGAAAATCACATGCATTGGCTTCTTTTCCTGCAGTGTGGGCCTTAGGTGTCCCTTCTACATGTTTCCTCATGTTGTTATTTCAATCATAGTATCTATTTCTGGATTTTAAAAAAAATTCAACCTGTTGAAAAGATATTATTGCACCCCTCTAGAGCAAGTGGGACTTGAACCCAGGCCCCTCAGTCCAGGGTCTGGGACACTACCATTGTGTCACAGGAGGGCCCTCTTAGGACTTATTTCTACATGCACATTGACAAAAGGCTGCGTCTTTTCATCCCTCTTTGATCCTTCCTGGGTTCACGTCCCGCCCACTCCAGAATCCAAACTGCCTGATTACATCATATCTCCTTCTATTGTCTCTATAAAATGCGAGATTGCTTGCCCAACATACAATAGTGGATGAACAGAAGTTTCCTCCAATTTAAATACTGACAAAACCAACAGCATTATTTTTAGTCCTCTGTTCTTGCTGTCATCTATTTCTTGATTAGATTCTCTACAGTGTGGAAACAGGCCCTTTGGCCCAACATGTCCACACCGACCCTCTGAAAAGTAACCCCCCCGACCCGTTTCCCTCTGAATGATGCACATAATACTATGGGCAATTTAGAATGGTCAATTCACCTTACCTGCACATCTTTGGACTGTGGGAGGAAACCGGAGCACCCAAAGGAAACCCATGCAGACACGGGGAGAATGCGCAAACTCCACACAGACAATCACCTAAGCATGGAATTGAACCTGGGACCCTGGTGCTGTGAGGTAGCCGTGCTAACCACTGAGCCACTGTGCCGCCCATTTGTGTTGTCTATCTGTTTCTGGCCCTCAAATGTTTGAGACTGAATCAAACCATTCACAATTCTGCTACCATATTTGACTACTATCATTAAGACTTAGGAGTGGAAGTAAGGCCATTCGGCCCATCGAGTCCTCTCCGTCATTTTATCATGGCTGATGGGCATTTCAATTCCACTTGCTCGCACTCTCCCCAGAGCCCTTAATTCCTTGTGAGATCCAGAATGTATTCATTTCTGTCTTGAAGACACTTACCATCCCAGCCTACACTGCGCTCCGTGGCAATGAATTCCAGATGCCCATCACTGTCTGGCTGAAGAAATGTCTTCTCATTTCCATTCTAAATTGACCCCCTCTAATTCTAAGGCTGTGCCCACATGTCCTAGTCTCCCTGCCTAATGGAAACAAATTCCCAGCTTCCCACCCTTTTTAAGCCATGCATTACCTTCTGTTTCTAATAAATCTCCCCTGAACTTTCTGAACTCTAATGAATACAATCCCAGGATCCTCAGCCATTCATCGTATGTTAAGCCTACCATTAAGATGCCTACTTCCAGCCCTGTCACATCAAGCTCTGCCCTGACTCTCCTTATCTGCTGTTGAAACTGTCTTACTTTGTTACCTCCTAGGTTTGCTTATTTTAAAATGTCTTGTTGGTCTCCTATATTCTGTCTTTGAAATCATCCATCTGTTTACCATCTCTCATTATGGCATTTAATCCCAATGACCCCTCCATCTTACTCATGCTTACTGATCAGCTTCTGGTTAAGCCATATCTCAACAACGATGGGAACTTTTAAATTTTTTAAAGCATTCCATAGCCTTGTCCTTTTTCCCATATTCTCCTTCCAGCCCTATAACTTTGTATTCTTCTAATTCAGATGTTTGTGTATCCCTGATTTTAATTGTTCAGTTATTGTTCACTGTGTCCTCTGCTGATAGGACATTAATCTTTTTGGAATTGTCTCCCGATTCACCTCATCCATTTCCCCTCTACATTATTCTTATAAGGATCTCAAAAGCATTCTCTTTGATCAAACTTTTGGTCATTTGCTGATGTGAATTTTATGGAAAATGTTTTGTTTGCATCTTTGGAATGCTATGCTCTCAATTGCAGTATGATGACAAATTGTTTTTCATGTTTGTCAAGTGTTATTAGCAGCTGTGCCCATTAGCCAAGCTTAATCCTATTCTTGCCCACAGTACAGGCAGCTATTCTAAAGTCACTTCATTAAACATGGAGGGTGACTACGTGAGCTGGTAGGAATTTTCTTCTCAACATCTATCTCAAAGCCACTAGTCCTAATTTAGCATTTTACTACTTTGCTTGGCATCTGCTTCCTTGATGAGGGACTGGAAATGGAAGCTACAATCTCTTGCCTTCATGACTCAGTGTTATACAGAGGTAGCGCTAAGTTACAGCAAATGCTGAGATATTTATTCTTGTCTTCCAGCAGCAGGACCTGCTTCCTCAGCAAGTTCAGCATGAGAAAACTGCAGATAGGCCAGCACTACAGCAAGATAAGCGCAGGGTAGGTAACCATTTTAAATTTTAGTTCCAGTTCCAAAATCAATTCCTGGCAACTTTTAAGGAGATTCAAGCTGGGTCTGAATAGAAAATAAGCAAAGTGCACCATACTTAGCATCTATATTACAATAATTCAATTTGTAAATGCTAACAGTTGAGAAGTATATAACAGGAATCTAAACTTTAACAAATCAGGATCTTTTTTTTTGTAAAAGTACTAACATGATTTTACTTCCCTTTTTGGAGCTGGTTTACAATGTTATTGTATGGCAGAAGGCAGTCTTTCAGCTCACTGAGTTCGTTCTGGTTCTCCAGAGCAATCTAGATAGTCCCAGTCCCTGTGTGCTATCTACATAACCTTTATCTCTTCAAGTGCTGAACAAATTTCCTTTTGAAGCCATTGATTATTTCCTGTTTGACTTCCCTGATAGGCGATGAGGTATGGCTTTTGGACTTCAGAATTTTAAAGAGAACAGATTGCATGGATACAGGATTCGGTTCAAGTACAAACTTGATTTTTCTACTAAAACAACATCCTCTGACACCCTAATTTTTTTTAAAAAACACACTCTAAAGGACACAACACTTCAATTGATTCTTCTAACTGCAATCCTTTCAAAATACAACTTCTGCTCCCACCCAGAGTATGCGGTCACCATAACTTAATGAGGGAGAGGGGGTGGGGGGAGCTTTGAGAAACCACAGGCTAAACCTCATGTCTTAGATTTGGTTGATATCTTATAATCCTCCAAACAAGTGGTCTTTCCAGTGAGAACTGTAAGTCCATGGGCAAACAATGTTCCTGACCCTCCTGATTGTAGACCCTTCCAGACCAGGATTGTTGTGATTTTTCAACATGGCTGGTCCATCCAGCATTGATTGTAGCCTTGAGTGAAACTGACCGTACCTGATGCTTCTTCCTGCAGTAAGTTGCTTCAGTTTCGGTCCCTTTTTTTTTGAGAGCTTCACATCAACATTTCACAGCCATTTCAAATATTTTCCTGTTGTTCAGGAGGTCTGAGACCAAATCATCTTTTGTGTATTTCGTGCACACTCCAGCCAAGCATGATCATTGGAAAAAGGATAGCATTTTTTCATGGAGAAACCAGTCCAGTCAACATGATCAGTTCACCACGGGTCTAAATATCTCTCCTGTTGTCTGGTGATGATGCAGCACTTGGCCCTCAGGTGGACAAAGATTTAATTATCTATTTCCCTACTCAATGCTAAAGGATCATAGAAGCAATAATGAGTCACTGCCTGAATTTAATCCATGTATTTTTGCTGAGGGTTTTGTTTACAGCACTATGTCCATTTGTTTTGAGATTCTTTTTAATATTTCATGAAGTCCAGTTGGAGGAATTCCAATCCAATATCAACTCGAATAGTACAGAGTCTAAGGATATCGCCTAAACAGACAACTGCATAACCATTGCTGAAACCTCTGCTATCAGAATCCTAGGGATTGTTGTTGACCAGAAATGGATTAGGACAAATACCTGCTTCCCAATTTCCCAAAGCTTCATCAACTATCAACAAGGCACAAGATAGGAGTGTGATGGGATACTAGGGTGAGCTCAAACAGTGCTCAAAACTCTATACTATCCAAAACAAAGCAATATGCTTCATCAGCATGACATCCACAACACTAGGGATTACTTCCTTGATGTTCAAGATTCCCTCACGGCTCGAGGGCATACAGTGCCGTGCTTTAATTTGAAAGAGACGACCTACAAGAGTTCAGCACTCCTACTGCACTGCTATTTCAACCGTGATTTTCTTACTACATTTTTCTTTATAGAATCCCTACAATTTGGAAACAGGCCCTTGGCTCAACAAGTCCACACCGACCCTCTGAAGAGTATTCCCCCTCCCCATGTCCATTCCCATACTATTCTACATGTGCCCTGACTAATGTACCTAACCTACACATCCCTGAACATTATGGGCAATTTAGCTTGGCCAATTTGTCTAACCTGCACATCTTTGTAGTTTGGGAGGAAACCAGAGCAGACCCACATAGGCACAGGGAGAGTGTGCAAAACTCCATACAGATAGTTGCCCGAGGCTCGAATCGAACAGAGGTTCCTGGCACTGTGAGGCAGCAGTGCTAATCACTGAGCCACTGTGCTGCCCACTTAATTCCAGAATTTTGAACAGTATGAGGGAGAGTCTGGAGGTGAGGAGGCATGAAAATTCATACCATCTGCTGGCCTGCACCATTCTTCCTGTAGGCAGTTTTCCTGGAGATGGGATCACAGTTGTCCTGATTGTTTGCCCAGGAGCAAGTTGTGGGTATTTGAAAGCCTATTAATGTTTGTTGATGAATTCAGAGTGAAACTTTCTGGTTGTAGAGGCTTTGAGGTACATGATTTCCCGCTTTCCTGACCCTATCTATGACCATGGTTATAATGTGTGGAAGGGGTCCCCCTCCCTAATGTTCATTGGATCGCTGATCAAATTTTAAAATTAAATAGAGGACAATTCAAAATTGAAGTGTTTTCTCTTTTGTCTTTGTCTCTGTCTGTCTTTTTCTCTCTATCTGTCTCACCTGATCAACAAATTGCAAGATGTTGACTGGACAATAAACTCCTTCTCCAGCTACCAGTTGACTAAAATCAGAGCACACATTGCCAGATGATTGTTAGTCACAATATGGAACCTCCATTGGTTCTGACTCAATAAACAAAAAGTCTGTAGGGTGGGACTTGAACATACAGCTTTCTGACTTGGAATTTTCTCTAATTCTATATTACTTTTTGAGTAATGAATCTATCAAACCAACAAACATAAATTGTTTTTTAAATAAACTCTACCAATACACTGCACTTTTAATAAAATATAAGAATGTTACATATGACAATATAGTACATTAATTTTGCATACTTGAATGAATGAATTGAATTAGCTTTAGTGTCACATAAGCAATTAATACAGTGAAAAGTTCATATGTTGCCACTTACAACATCATCTTTGGTACAAAGGTATCTAGGTACAGAGTCTTTAATCACAAGGCCTTAGAAAATAGAGAAATAAAATGTCCAGCATTGAAGTGAAGTATAACAAGGTATTGAATATTGCCTTTTGAGTGAGAGGCATGGATGTTTAGCCCTCGTCAGGATCCGGAAAAGGACAAACAAGCAGGAAATTTCACATTCAACTCCATGCTAATTCTGTGTCTCAATCCGCACCTTGACATTTTTCCATTTGTGGGATTAAGGAGAGAGTGGCATCTGCAGGACTATTAAAATGGCCAGATCAATCCTATCATGGCCATTTAACAGGTAAACTGGGAACTTGCCTCTGCCTTCAGGCTCTGTCAGGTGTTGGGTATATAACTTACCTGAAGACATCAACCTTTCAGTGGACCAGATGGGCTTTGACAGCACTTCCACTGTCCTTAATTGGTTGCCCTGGAGAAAATCACACTTGAGTGTTTCCCACCTCATGAAGGTCTCTTATCCCCATTTGAGTTTGATGGTAGAGTTCAAAGGTCCACAGGACACATACTGTTCAGGGTATCTGTTGACACCAAAATGTCAGTCAATGAATGAGAAGTAGTTGTGTTTTGCAGTTAGTCGATTCACTCAACATGCTGAGTAAATGCCAGGATGATCATTCATTTCACTTTGGTGGAGAAGTAGGGGATGGTTACATACGAAGTCAATCATGGTTACAGAGGAATTTCTTAATCCTCTCCATTCTGTAACTAATATATGTAGCCCCTGTTGAATGGGATCTCCATTGCAGATGAGACACTTTATTTTTCATGCTTTCTGGAGAAAGCAAGTATGAAAGTATGTCAGCACAGACCTAGGTTAGAGATGTCGTTGGCTGAACTATAGCAGTTGTTTGTTTGCCTGATGTTTCCAGTTTGAGATTAGCACATAACATTAGGATTATGTGGGGGTGAATAAGTACTGTGGGGCTCACGAGTGCCCTGTTGTGGTTATGGGACATGTTCTGTGGTGTACCAATGCTGCTTTATCAGTTATTCTGAAGTTACTGGAAGATTTCCCACTGAGACTTGTGCATTTTTCTTTTATTCACTATGTCAAGGACATGTTATTTCATGTGTTCACTCTTGGATGTTTTGCAATGGAAGTAATTGTGCAGGAACACAAAGTAGCTTTAGAGCAGCTTGACATATGTATCAGCAGCCAAGCAACCAATTTTGTTTAGTGAGGCCTTTTTATTCACCCAGTTATAGAATTTTAATGTAAACATCTTTGAAATGATTCGTTAATCCATATGTATAACTTGTTATTTTGATAATTATTGCAGACATTTTTGTGTTATTTACATTACCGCTAATCATGATGCGAAAATTGGTTACCTCTTCTCCTGCCATTTTGTGACATCTAAAAATAATACCTTGTGATTTCAGCTAGTAGTTCACTTTTTGATACCCATATCTTGTAATTAGATTTATTGTGTAGCCCTTCCTGATCTGCAGTACCCACTTCTGCCTTATTATGTAGGCTAATATTCATTGCCCACCCCTAGCTGCCATAGCAGCAACGAGTCAATCACATTGCTTTTGGCCAGCTCAGATAAAGACAGTGACGTTCCTTCTCAGTTATTTTATGACCATTGGAATGGTGACATGGTCATTATTTATTTCGGATTCCATTGAGTTAAATTTTACCATCTACCATGGTGGGATTCAAACCCATGTCTCCTGAACATTAGCTGATGATTCTGGATTGCTAATCCAATAACCATTAACACTTGTCATGTTGGGACTATTTGGAGGTTTAAGAATTAAAAATTTCCACTTGTATAATGCTTTTCATGACCACTGAACATTTCAAAGCACTTTGCAGTCAATTAACTACTTTGTCGTTATTGTTTACTGTAAGAAATGTAGCAGCTAATTTACATAAAATAATTTCCCACAAAGAACGATAAGATATTGATACTGGTAATTTGTTTGTTTTCTGAGGAATGAGTATTGATTAAGACAACAGGATGATCTCCCCTGTTCTTCAAGTCATTGGATCTTTTACATTCACCCCAAGCAGGCAGTGGGTACTGCAGGACTACATAATAAATCTAATTACAAGGTATAGGTATCAAAAAGTGAACATCTCTTATGCTGCTGCACTTTTGCAGAAGAACTTTTCAATTATAAATGTGATATTTGCAAATTAATTTGAATTTCCTAAATCTACTCTGGATGCAATTAGTGGCTGGAATTGTCCTCCTATCAGAGCAATGTGTCATTAATAGTCACAACAGTTCATTTATATTTGCACTAGTGGTAACTTTGAAAGTTGTCAGTTGGTGGTCTGCCTAATCTTTGTTGCAACATCACCTACATTGTCAGATTTGGTCTAACTGAAATTGAGATTCTGTGTAAATAAGACTACAATTCCCAGTGTGCCTATGGGGCCCAGAATGATCATATGATAGAAGGTTGCCTGACGTTGGGTTGCTATGGCAACAAATCATTAAAACAATGTTAAATATTTGGGGAGGGGAATTAATGAAAAAATCTGTTAAACATTTGCATTTAAATGTTTTCTTAAGATACCCATATGTCAATGACAACATTTTACAAAATAAGAAATTGTGCTAAGCATGCTGGGATTTGCCCTCCGATTAGACTTAAACTAGAAGCTTGAACATGCACTGCAGATTTAAGCTCAATATAGTAGGAGCTTTAAATTGCTTCGGAAGCATAAGTAATTGGAAGATTTGTTCTTTTCTTAGCTGAGACTTCTTTCTCAGTTTTCAGAGTCTTATTAACAGGGTTAATAGGTCATGTTTTCCTTATGTGTATTTGTACAATGATCTAAATGTGTGGATTTGAGAGTTTTATATGAAATACCTCGAATATATTTCACTACTGCATTTATAGTTAACAAGCTGAGGTTCATTGTGGACAGTACATGCCAACAAAATTTAACTCTTCAGTGGCATTCACTAAATAAAAGATGATTATGCATTAACTTTTGTATTCTGAGATTGAGGAAATAAAAATTATATCTTGTCAGTATATACCTTATCCATCCCTTTCAAATATTTTGTAGGTTTCAGTGAGATCACTTTTCACTCTTTGAAACTCTAGAGAATATAGGTCCAGTTTGCCCAATCTCTCTTCATGGACAATTCCCCTATCTTGGGAACAAATTTGATAACTCTTCTTTGCATTCCCTGTAGGGTAATAAGATCTTTCGTAAAGTAAGGAGTTCAAACTACACACATTACTCCAGGTGTGGTTGAAGCAATCTTCTACAGCATTGATACTAAACTTCGCAACTCCTCACGAAAGCAATTCGATTGCTCCTTTTATTAATAAACACTAACGTGTTGGTTTCAAAATTTTCAGTTTACCTGGTACCTCTTCACCACGGACATGCTGTATCTCAGACCCATCTGATGGTCTGAGGGCTCTCCATTTCTTCTTTGAGAGAAAGTCTGAACCTTGTAACTGTAAATAATAGGAGTGTAAATGTTTTAAAAATTCTGTCGGAGGAGGAGGGGTAGAATTAAATGTTACATTAGCACTAGCAAAGTGTAAAGGGAAATCCTTGCTTGACTCTTGCTTTACACAGATGCAGGTTGCCCTCTGCTCAGTTCATGTCTTCCAGCATTCTTCCTCATTCTTGTAGATAAGAGCATTCCATTTTGTTTGCCTTAGGAGTTGGTAATGGAAAAGGAGATGTTGTCTGGAAAATCCAAGAAGAATGGAATAGCAGAGTTGTTTTTGTTTTTGTTGAAAGGTGAGAGACTGGAAAGATTGAGAAGAACTTTGCAATTGGATCATATCTTGCATGTACAACAATAGAGGGTAAAAATACCAATGATATGTTCATATTTAGTATAAGAGAATGGTGTATAACAGTAAGAAAGTCTTGCAGTATAGCAAGACTTTGGTATCTTTAATACTGTGTGCAATATTAATGTCCCTACCAAAAGGAGGAATTTTTTATATTCATTTGTGAGATTTTGTGTCGCTGGCTAGGCCAGCATTTATTGCCTGTCCCTAGTTGAGAAGATAGTGGAGAGCTGCCGCCTTGAACTGCTGTAGTGCCCCTGCTGTGAGTTGACTCCCGACGCCATTAGGGAGAGAATTCCAGGATTTTGACCTAGCAACAGTGAAGGAATGTCGATTTATTTTCGATATCAGGATGGTAAGTGGCTTGGAGGCGAACTTGCAGGTGGTGGTGTTCCCATGTATCTGATGCCCTTTACCTTCTAGATGGAAGTAGTTATGGGTTTGGAAGGTGCTGTCTGAGGATCTTTGGTGAATGTCTGTCTGCAGTGCATCTTGTAGGTACAGCAATATATGCTGAGCATTGTTGGTGGATGCTTGTGGATGTGGTGCCAATCAGGCAGGCTGCTTTGTCCCAGATGGTGTCAAATGTCGAATGTTGCTGAAGCTGCACCTGTCCAGGCAGATGGGGAGTATTCCATCACACCTCTGACTTGTGCCTTGTAGATGGTGGAGTCAGGAGGTGAATTGCTTGCTGCAGTACTCCTAGATTCTGAGCGGCTGTTGTAGCCACTGTACTTGAGGTGAGTCCAGTTGAGTTTCTGGTCAATGGTAACCCCCAGGATGTTATGGGAAATTCAGTAATGGTAACACCAGTGAATGTCAAGGAGTGGTGGTTAGATTGACTTTCACCAATAAGAGACAGACATTGTGTGTTACTTGCCACATCAGACTAAGACTGCGTATTGTCCAGATCTTTTACATTTGAACATGGACTGCTTCAGTATGTGAAGAATCGTGACTGGTGCTGAATATTGTGCGGATATCAGCTAACATCCCCACTGCTGACCCTTTTATGATAGAGGGACGATCATTGATTAACTAGCTGAAGATGGTTCAGCCTCGGATGCTCCCTGAAAAGCTCCTGCAGACATATCCTGGAGCTGAGATGACTGATCTCCAACAACCACGCCCATCTTCCTCTGTGTCAGGTGTGACTTCAACCACTAGAGAGTTTGCCCCCTGAAACCCATTGATTCCAGTTTTTTGTTAAAAAGGATATAGCAATTGATTCCTGAAATGGGGGCAGTCATGTAATAGGCATGTGATCCAACACTTATTGTTCCTTCTTGTTGGCTTGGAGGAGGTGGTGGTGATCTTCCTCCTTGACTACAGTCCATTTACTATAGATATCCCTCTTGGCATCGTGTAGCAAAGTTCCAGGACTTTGAACCAGCAATACTGAAGGAATAGTGGTATATTTCCACATTTGTGATGGTGACTGGCTTTGAGGGTGCTTACAGGTAGTGGTGTTCCTGTGTATCTGCTGCTGTTGCCTTCTGAGATGGAATTGGACCTGTGTTTGGAAGATACTGCCTAACCAGCTTCGGTGAATTTCTGCAATGCACCTTGTAGATACTGCTGCCACTGAGCATCAGTGGTGGAGGGATTGGATGAGTGTGAATGTGGTGCCAATTAAGTGGACTGCTTTGTCCTGGATAGTGTCAAGCTTCTTGAGCATTGTTGGAGCTGCATTCATCCAGGCATGTGGGGAGTACAGGGGTGTATTTTATCGTACTCCTGACTTGTGCCTTGTAGATGGTAGACAGGCTTTGAGGAGTGAAGAGGTGAGTTACTTGCCACAATATTCCTCGGTTCTGATCTGCCCTTAGAGAGAGAGTGTGTGTGTGTGTGTGTGTGTGTGTGTGTACAGTCCAGTTGCTTTTCTGGCCAATGGTAAACTCCAGGATGCTGATAATGAAGAATTTGGTGATGGTAATGCTGTTGAATGTCAAGAGGCAATGATTAGTTTGTCTTTTTTTTTTTGGAGAAGGCTGTTGCCTGACATTTGTGGTACAAATGTTTCTTGCTGCTTTTCAGCCTAACTGTGAATATTGTCCAGGAGTTATTCCATTTGAATGTAGACTGCTTTAATATCTGAGGAGACGCAGATTGTGCTGCACCTTATGCAGTCATTGGTGAATATCCGCACTTCTGACCTTTTTTTATGAAGGAAAGATCACTGATGAAACAGCTAAAGATGGTTGGGTGTGGGACAGTACCTGGAGGAACTACTCCAGAGATCTCCCTCAGAGATGACTGACCCCCACCCCCAAAAAAAAATCACGACCATCTTCCTATGTGCTAGGTATGGCTCTCCAATCAGCAGACAGTTTTCCCTGATTCCTTTTGACTCCAATTTTGTCAAGACCTCTTGATGCCACACACAGTCACATGTGGCCTTGAAGTTAAGGGCTTCACTCTTGCCTCACTGTGAAAGTTTAGCTCTTTAATTCAAACATGAACCAATGCTGTAATGAGGTCAAGAGTTGGGTTGCCTTTTGCAGAACATGAATGGGGCATCATTGGACTATTTTCCAGTGTTTGTTAGATGCCAGTTTTGCAGCTGTTTTGGAACAGCTTGGCTACAGGTCTGGCAAATTCTAGAGCACAAGTCTTCAGTATGCCGACAGGAATGGTGTCAGTTTGCATACCCTGATAGTATCCAGTGTGTCCAACTATTTCTTGACATCAAGTGGAGTGAATGGGACTGTCCCCTGCCCCACAACACAACTGCTGCTACCACACTCACCCCTGTCGCTTCCAGAATCTATAGCCACCTTCCCAGTGCTTATAAGTAACACAATAAGTGCTTCATTTGCACATCCTCCAAGTCCAGCTCTACCAATGCTCCCATTTACTTCTGAGCTAGAATCCAAACCAGGCAGAACCATGACTTGCCAACACATGTAGTCTTCCCAGTATATTTGTAACAGGAATTTATTTTATTGTCATCAGAATTTGTAATTTCCACATGCCGATTAATCCTGCAGCTTGTCCCCAATCATTATTTAAAACACAATCTTGTGTCAGTGTTCAACAATTTTTAGTGTGCAGTCCTCACTGGAAAACATTATTTCCTGTGAATTACTGGGAGTAAACTCATGGGAAATCTGCAGATATGAAATGTTTCAACCAGTGTCCTTTTATTTGAATGAGTTTTTGTTGAAGCTCTATGCTTAAAATGTTTCACCCGTGTTTCTCCTAAGGTTGCCAAGCATTTAGTGAATACAGATACCAACCTGCTTTCTAATGTTCTTTTGACACTTAAATCCCTTTTGTGCTGTGCTGTAGGTGGTGGAAGTAAATGACAGTGCAATGTTTATCTGGAACCACATTTTAGATGTTGTTTTCTACAATCATAGTTTTTTTTTGGACCCTGTTTGTAGACTGTATAATTGATATCAATTTCGGAATTCTGTTTGAAGATTTCAATCTCATCAACTAAGAAGTTTACAAACATTAAATTTGTTTTGTATTGAATTATTATAATTTAAATAAAATCTAATTTGAAGAGAAGTATTTTTAAAGAAAACAGAAATGGCTTGTTTTTTTTTCTCCATTTTCATTGAGACTGTGATTGAAAGCATGAAAGTGCTTTAAAAACATGATGCTGCTCGAATGCATGTTAATTCCCTAGCTCCATCCCACCACAAGTCATTTTTGCTGAGTTGAGATGGTGATGACTGCAGGGCTAATCGCCTGTACTTGGTTGTGCCAATCCAGTTTGCTAATGTGGTCACTTAAGAACAATTAAAGGGAATCAACTGAGGATATCCAAGTGCAGAAAGGATCATCTGTAGTATTTAGACATGAAAATGTTGGTTGTCCTGGACATCCATGGTGAGGTATACAAGATGACTTGAGGCCGTATGCTATCATCTTTACCAGATTTACTGGTTTTCCTTGCGGATGTCTGCAGGTGGCCAATTTACTACTTGGGTCCAGCAGGTGGGGGACAGTGTTAAATGCAGACCTGAAGGCCGCCATGGTCTGTCTGCAATTTTTAATAATTCAGAGGTTGGAGGGAGCGAGCACCTGCATCTCCAAATGATCTCTGTCCTTCTCTACACAGACACAATTATAATTCCTGAGTTTATTGCTGCTTTAAAACTGCGGCTTTGTTACAAAGCCAAATCTTCAGGGATGCAATGCGAAAATTGCAGCTTAAATGCATAGTCATGACTGAACCTGACTCCGGATTGAAATGGAGGGGAATTTTAAAGAAATAATCTTTCCCTAATAAGCACAACATTTGATCAGATTTTTAACTCCAGCCTAGCAGAAGGTGAAGCTGAGAGTGTGTGTTTCTCCTTCCCTTTTTATGTATAGATGCAGAAATGCTGATCACAGGAGCTTGTCAGATGAAGGAAAAAAAGCTTACAGTTCTCAAAACAACAAAAATGCTGCATCTAATGAAATTTGCAAAAGTGCTCGCTGTCCTTGAATATGTAAATTTCACAATATAGGGACTCTCTTAAAATTTCAAAAATGACCATGAACGAAGAAAGATTCTGTTCCTTCTATAAACATGAAACATAAAACATTTTTACATTCAGCAACCTATATTATGAACGTATGGATTAAGAGCGGGCCCTTGAATATAGGCCATTCGTTCTCTTTTGTTAGCTCTATCAATCAGTAAGAGCATGACTAATCAGACTGTGACTTCAAGTTTACTTCCCTTTCTGTCCTAGATAGTCTTGTTAATAAGACACTGACTCTATAAAATTTATCTAGTCATACTGCACGGAAACCGACTCTTTAGTCCAACTCCTCTGCACCAACCAGACATCCCAATCCGACCTGGTCCTATTTACCAGCATTTGGCCCATGTCTCTCTAAGCCATTCCTAATCATAAGACCATCCAGGCACCTTTTTTTAAAATGTTGTAACTGGACTAATCTCCACCAATACTACTGGCAGCTCATTCCATACATGCATTATCCTCTGCATGAAAAAGTTACCCCTCAGGTCCCTTTTTAAATCTGTCTCCTTTCCCCTTAAACCTATGTCCTCTAGTTTTGGTCTCCTCCTCTAGGAAAAAGACCACGCTATCCATGTCCCCTCATTGTTTCATAAACCTCTATAAGGTCACCCCTCAGTCTGTGGTGCCCCAGCCTATTTAGCCTCTCACTATATATCAAGCTCTCCAGACCTGGCAACTTCCTTGTAAATCTTCTCTGCACCCATTCAAGTTTAGCTATGTCCTTCCTATAAAAAGGTGACCAGAATTATATGCAGTATTCTAAAAGCCTCATCAGTGTCCTATACAGCTGCAACGTGATAGCCCAACTTTTGTACTCTGTTATGACCAATAAAGGCAAGTGTTTCAACTGCCTTCACCATCCTGTCTGTGTGCAACTTCACTTTCAAGGAGCTATGCACCTGCACTCCAAGTCCTTTGTTCAGCAACACTCACCTGGGTCCTACCATTAACTGTATGAGTCCTGCTCTAGTTTGCTTTACCAAAATGCAACATTTGTTTAAATTGAACTCCATCTGCCACTCCTCCATCCATAGTGCTTCTGATAAAGGCCCTCTTGTTCTGTGATATCCTTCTTCATTGTCCACTACGTCATGAATTTTGGTGTCATCTGCAAACTTAGTACCTGTGCCTTAAAAATGATTAATGACCCTCTCCCTCTTCCATTTCCTGGGGATAGATGTGTGAATAAACTCATGACCATCAGAAATTCTTTACTAACTGTCTTCTGATGCTACTCTTTCCAACAAATGGAAATACCTTTTCTGTATCGAGATTGTCATGTTTCCTCAGGACTGTTCCTTGTTGCAACAGGCTGATCTTCTAACTTTTTGAACAAGGAATGTATGAGGTTGTGGAATAATCTAAATTTTACATTCAAAGTGATAAATGATGGTCTCAATTAGTATTAATTGCTGGCTGCAAAACGTGCCAGGTAAAATGTTCTTATTTTGGTGGTCTATCAAGGGAGATCCATTTGTGTTTGTTCTACTGTGGCTCCGTGACTTTTTTTTATATTCAAGATAGTCATCTGCTCTGTACTTTACTAATTATGCAATTGGGCTTTTGGATGCGCTTGCCACTGCTGCCGTGATTGTTTGGAGCCAGGCTTCAAAACATGTCCAATGTTGCAAACCAGGAATGACCTCTCACTTTGTGGTACCTGAGTCTTAACCTTTTGGAACTGGCTCAGAGGAAAAGAAAACTTGCTCCCCATTTCAGTAAGGAATGTAGAGATCTTGAGCAGGCTGGTGGGAGGAAGGCTATCCTTTTCCAACTGACCACTATAGGAGGCCACACCAAATACATTCAACCTGGGTCATTGCTACACTCTGAGTGGATCAGGGTGCATAGCAATGTATAATGAAAGAAAGTGTTTTTTACACTCTGGGTGGATACGTATTTAATCTTCTCTCTTTTACCTCGCACTTTCAGGACCATCACTCACTCAAATTCTGCCACTGTACATACATCACAACAAGAATCATGGACTTCAGCTGTCTTTGCTTGCATCATGTCCACTCAATGGCTCTTGTCTACCTCATGCTCCCTAATAACTAAATTTTTCTGCCCTCTGCACTTCCTACTCACATCCACTGGGAACACTTCACTCTCTTTGCCCTATTTATGCATCACCACCACCTGCTGTCCCATCCACTTCCAATATAGTTAATCCTTCTGTCGCAGTACAGAAAACATTGACCCATGCCACAAATGATGTCTCTGCAGCAATCTGACATATCTTGGTCTGCAGGACTGACCAAAGCCCAACACGCTAACTGCAAAGACCCATGACTGGATTCTTGTGGCACCAAGTGCCTGGCTGACTGGTGGTACCTCATGATCATAGTGCCCATTTACCTCATTAAGGACTGCCTCCTTTAACTTTCACACAGGCCATTTGCTTGAAGCACGTGCAACATGTTTGCTGTGTAAGCTGCTGACATTGCACAGTGCTACACTGTAACATGGCCAGCCATTAGCCATTCTGTGATTGCCACCTTGACACGCTGCTTGTCTCTCCCTGTACAATTCCAGCCATAGAGTTAGTGCTGAGGTTGGTGAGTGTGTACTAAGAATATAATGTGAGGTAAACACACGTTGACACAATGTGTGAGAGAGTGCTAAGAGCTATCAGATACATCTTGTGTATGTGCATGAGATGAATGTGGGTCCTGTCTGCGAAGTGATTTGTGATGTTACCTCACGTTTGTGCCACATAAATATCAGGCAATGTCCATCGCCAACAAGAGGTAATCTAACCATGCTCCATGATTCCAATGGCATTACCATCACTGGATCCCCACTCTCAATATCTTGGGAGTTATCATTGACTAGATGATACATTCCTGATGAAGGGCTTATGTTCAACATCGATTCTCCTGCTTCTCAGATGCTGCCTGACCTGCTGTATTTTTCTAGTGGCATAGTTTTTGACTCTGATCTCCAACATCCACAGTCCTAACTTTCTCCTTGAAGTTTTAATAGTTGTGTAATCTTATGATAATAGGCCTCAAAAAGGAATGTGATGAATGCCCATGTCTCTATATACACTTAGGGGGGGGAAATATCTAATTGTGGATATTGTGCTGATCAACTTGCTGATAGTAAAGTAAATTTTGCTTCAGTATTCACCTGTCAACTTATCATTTGTAAATTCCAACGATCATATTCCTGATGAATCCAACTGCACAAACTTCTAAGCTGCAGTAAACATTCACTTGTCACTAAAATTACTGCCATAAATAAAACTGTATAATTGCAGCACAGGAAATATCCATTATAAAGGTAGACTGGAGAGTTGATTCTAAGGAGAGAAAATCAAACCTTTCAAGTGCGGACTAAATTGTATCTATGTTGCCAGCTTTAATTAATCCTCCTCCTCTAACCTGTTTTCCTTGAAGACTACATTTAGATCTTCCTTTTCTGTACTACCTTGAAAGATCAAGAAACCAGAAAAGCATAAAAATGCAAATAGAAGAGTTTCTGTTTGGACATTCTGTACACCCTGGCCAGGTTTGGTTGTGTCCACGTGTAACATTAGTCGTTTGGTAGATTATCACTATTTCATTGATGGCAGACATTTTCTTGTGGCATTCCCAGTATTAAGCTTGTCTGGTTTTGCTCAGAGCCTTTTTGATTTAAGTCGTGTATGTGCAGCACACTAAAGGATTTTCAGTGATAACTGAAATGCTGACCAAGTGGAAAATAGTCTGCTCGAATGATGCCCCATATGCTGCGTCCACCGATGGTGCACAGTGTATACTATCCATATGAGATGTAGAAGCAGAAATAGGCCATTTGGTCCATCAAATCTGCTCCATCATTGAATGAGATTATGGCTGATCTGATGCCCTCAATTCAGTTTTGTGCCTTTTCTCCATATCCTTTGATTTCCTCCACTAATTCAAAGCTGAGAGGCAGATTTTTAATACTCCTTAATGACCCAGCCTCTTTACAGCAGAACTCCACAGCTTCATCACCATTTAAGAGAACAAATTCCTCCTCCTCAATGTTCTAATTGGGCAACTCTTTATTCTAAGATTATGCCGTCTAATCCGAGTGCCTACCTGTAAGGGAAACCACTCCACTACATCTACTGTGTCAAAACCCTATTTAAGCCTGAGTCATAAAGCACTGAAGCAGGCCCTTTGTCCCACCATGTCTATGCAAACTCAGCTAGTCCAATTGACTGTACTTGGTCTATGGCCTGCTATGCCTTGGCCTTTTAAGTGCTCATCCAGCTGCTTCTTTAATGTTGCAAGAATACCTGCCTCCACCCCACTCTCAGGCTTTTCCATATTTCACCCTTTTGGTGCGGAAAGAAAAGATTTCTGAAATCCCCTCTAAGCCACTTAGTCTTCATCTTGAACATATGCTGTCTGATCTTAATCACATGTGCCATGGGGAAAAGATTCTCACTATCTACCCTATCATAATATTGTCTACCTCCGTCAATCCCTCAGCTTTCTCTGCTCTGAGGAAAACCAACCCAGCCAAACCAGTCTCTTTTAACTGAGATTTTCCATCCCTGACAATATCCTAGTTCATCTCTTCTGCACCCTCCATAGTGTGATCACATCCTTCTAATAGTGTGGTGACCAGAAATGCACACAATATTCCATCTATGGCATAGTAGTGCTTTAAAAAATTGCAGCAATACTTCCCTGCACTGATATTTTGTGCTTTAGGTAATGAAGGCACGTATCCCATATGCTTCCTTCACCCTATCTTCCTGTGCTGACACCTTCAGGGATCTATGGTCTTGTTTACCAAGATCCCTTTATTCCTTTAGTACTTATTAGGAACTTACCATTCATGCATAAATCTTTCCCAAAATACATTGCTTCACATTTATTAGGATTACATTCCATCTGCCATTGCTGTGCCCAATTAATCAGCTGACCAATATCGGAATGTAACCTGAGACAATCCTTATCTCTATCAGCGACACCACCAGTTTTCATACCATCTGCAGACTTACTAATTATACCTTCTACATTCACACCCAAGTCATTAATGTACGTGACAAACAGTAAGGGTCACAGCACCAATCCCTGTGGTACACTGCTGGTCGCAAGTTCCAATCACGAACAACTTTCCATCAATACACTCTGCTTCACATTTGTACTCTAATTTTTGATTCCATGAGCTCTTGACTTTTGGACGAGATTTCCATGTGGGACTTTATCGAAGGCCTTCCTGAAGTCCATATAAACTGCATTAACTGCGCTACTCTTATCAGTGTATTTAGTCCCCTTTTTTCAAAATAAGGTTCCTTTAAATTAGACAGGATCTCCTGTGTTGACAATTCCGGATCAATCCGTGTTTATTCCAAGTGTTAATTAATCCTATCCCTCAGAATTGTTTTTCAATAATTTTCCTACTACTGACACTAGCAACCAGTCTGTAATTATCTGGCCTATCCTTACTGCCCTTGAACAAAGGAACTGCATTAGCTATCCTCCCGTCATCTGGCACTTCAACTGTGGCCACCAAAGTATTAAAATTTCTGCCAGAGCTCCACCGTACTTCCCATAGCAACATGGGATACATCTAATCAGGCCCTGGGGATATATGCACTTTTATATCCATGAATACAGCCTCCTCCTTACTAATCTTAACATGCTGTAGGATCCCTCTGTTTCTGAAGTAGTCAGTTAGGATAATGTCTTTGTCTTTCTCTTTTGTGAGTACAGATAAAACATATTCATTTAAGATCTCACCCATGTCCTCTGGCTCCACAGATGGATTGCTCCTTTTGGCTGTAGGTCGCATTCTTTTTCTGGGAATCCTCTTGGTGTTAACAAACTCCAAAGTATTTTATAAGTATTTCTTCAATTCTATCTGCAAAAGATATTTTGTAGCTCCTCTTTGCTCTTTTTCTTTTAAGCAGCACACTCTATACTTCTAAAAGGCCTCTTCTGTTTTTAATGCTGTCTACTTAACATATACTCCCTTTTTGTTTATCAGTCTCTTGATATCCCTTGACATGACGCATGATGATAAATTCAGTTCAATTCAACTCAAGACATCCAGGGTTCCCTAAACTTGTTGCTTTTGCCCTTCACTCTTGGTGGAGCACAATGGCCCTGAACATTCCCTGTACTACTTTTAAAAGACTTTCAATTTTCAAATGTAGACGTAGCTGCTCCCATATCCTGTCTAATGATATTGAAATTTGGCCTTTCCCTGTTTAGATACTTAATTTCTTCACTATCCTCATCCTTTCCATAATGATTTTGAAATGTGGTTATGCTAACTATTCCAAAATGCTCACCTACTCACACCTCCGTTACCTGACCAGTCTAATTACCTAGGAATAGGTTTAGCACCGCTCCATCTCTGAACAGGACTATCTACTTATTGGGAGAAAGTGAGTCCATGAAAAAGCTCTCCTAATGCACTTTAAAAATTTCACCTAATCCTTTCACACTTGAGCGATCCCACTTGATGCTACAAAAGTTGAAATCCACTACAATTATAACTGTTATCTCGCACCTTTCTGTGATTTTCTTAGATTTGTTCCTCAGTCGCTCACTGATTACTGAGAGGCTAAAATCCCAGCAAGTTGATCATCCCTTTCGCTCTATCTAAGCTCTGTCCTGATGGCCTCATTTGAAGAACCTTCTGAGATATCCTCCCTTATGACTTGCTGTGATGGTTTCCTTTATCAGTGATGTAATGCCCCCACCTCTCTTAGATTCCTCTTCTTTCCCCCTACTCTGTCTGAAATTTCTATACCCTGGAACGTTGAGCTGCCAGTCCTGTCCTTCCTTCAGTATGTCTCAGTGATTGCAACAATATCATACAGTTTTGATCAGCATGTGAAAGTAAGTTCATCCACCTTCTTGCATTAAAACAAAAATCTAGAGTCCTCCCTCCTACACCACTCCTTTAGCCATATATTCATCTAACTTATCTCCTTTTTCCTATACTTGGTACATGGCATTGGAAGTGATCCAGAGATTACAACCTTAGTAGTTTCCTCTTTAACCTACTACCTAACTCTCTAAGCTCCTGTTGCAGGACCTTTTTTTTTAAACCCTTGTCATTGGCACTGACATATATCATAAATGCTGGCTGTTTTCCCTCCCCTTCAGAACACCTTGCAGCTCCTCTGAGACATCCCTGACCCTGACATCTGAGAGGCACCATTCCATTTGAGAGTCTCATTTGAACCCACAGAACTACTTGTGAGTTGCCATTACAATTGAGTCCCCAATTACCAAAGCACTCCTGGTCTTGTTCCTCCCTTGGCTGTTCAGCAGAGCCAACTGTAGCTGCTTAACCTTGAGATGGAGATGGCTGCAGGGGACTCCTGTACTACCTGCTCCCACTTACTGGTCTTCCTGGTGGTCACCCAATGCATTTCTGCCTATGTAGCCCTTGTTGTATGATGAGCTCACTGAACATGTAGTAAATACTGGCCTTACTTTGTCTTCAGCATCATGGATGCTGCATAGCTTGTCCATCTGCATTTCCAGCTGCTCCGTGCAGTGAATCAGGAGCTGCAACTCTACACTTTCTGCATATGTGGCCATATTGGATTTCACCATCCTGATTTGGTGTCATATTGCAGGAGAAGCATTCTATGGGGCTGGGTTCCCTGCCATTGTGATCCTTACCAACCACAGACCATAGATTAGGAACAAATTACTCCACCTTGGCCACTACACATCAAATCAGCCCTTGCTCTCGCTTTCTCTCTCACGTATGATCTCACTTCCTCGTGCTGTTCCTGACAAACTACAAAGCTTACAAATAAGGAGTTTACCCTCTGTCTCTTTCCCACTACTACTATCTCAGTCCCTAAAGCTGGTTCCTATCTTATGTGTTTCAATAAGGATTCCTCTGATTCTTCTAAGTTCCATTGGGCTCTCAACTTACTGAACCTTCTCCAGACTGCATCCAATGCCAATTTATCTTTCACTGCGTAAAGGAATCAAAACATTATGACATGATGCATTGTAGCAATTTGCCACAGTTGTTTTGATCTTACCTCCCCTAAAAGCATTACTTCTACCGTCTACTAGAGGACAGTAGGTACAACAACATTATCATCATCTGCAGGCCTCCTATTTGTGTGTATTGCTTTAATGTTATTTGGTCAAGATTCTAGAGCGCCTTCCCTAACAGGCCTGCTGGAATTAAACATGGTGGCTCACCACCATCTTCTTGAGCGATGTAGTAAATACTGGCCTTACTTTGTCTGTGGCACCCACATCTTGGGAACGAACAAAGGGATGTAACAATGGCAATGTCATGGGGAAGTATTTGAAATAACATTTTGAATCTAAGTACATAATTTAACTTTCTGATTTTTGGAACAGATTTGTCAATGTTTGTTATTTTGAGGGAAAAATGACAGTATACTGATTACACATCTGTTGGAGCTTTAATTGCTACATTCTGTCGACTTCAAAAAATGTATGAAGCAGAGAGATGAAATGAGCTCTATTATCCATTGGATTTTGTTGATAATACATAGAACATTTTGTTCTAAGACAGACTGACAGAAACCAAGACTAATGTGCCGGCACAATTGCGGGGAAAAAAACAGATTGTTGTTTTCGGAGATCCCTTTAGTAAGCCTCTGCTCAATTCTGGCAGAGATTGAATGAATTTATGTTTACCCTGCTGGATAGATTTTTGATAACCTTTCACCTCTTGCTTATCAGCGACAGATGGGAATGTGCATATGAGGTCAGAATGAGATTTGCTGTGATCTTATTTATGTGATTGAGCAGGATGGAGAGGCTGAATGGCCTACTCATCCTTGTTTGTATTGTGCCTTAACCCTTGGCTTGTTACTGACACACATGCACACAATCTATTTGTAATCCAAACCTTGCATTGCACCCACAGTGATGCTTTCAGACTCCAGGTGTTTGCCTTAATTTCTGCCAACACCAGGACTATTTCTCAGTGCTATCAAAAGTCTAAAACTACTCTAACACCCCCCCCCCCCCCCCCCCCCCCCCCACACACACACACACACACACACACACGCACACGCTGGCTCTCGCTCTCTCTCAGTGCAGCTAAACGCTATTTCCTCTGGTATCGCTAAATACCAGCTGTCCAGCTCCAGTTTATGCATCATGCATAATTCTTAACTTTTAAAACTTGACAGGGGATTGAAAAGTTAAATACTCCAGGTAAGGAAATAAATTATATATATCACTTAGTTGTTTTTTTTCACAGATTAACGGAGCAAGCATTCTCAAAGCACCAAGAAAGAAGAAATAACAATAGTATTTCATGATTTTAGTGGCCCTGATGTTCTGCCTTCCCTTATCATAAGGGATTCTATTTTCACAAAGCAGTGAAACCTCAGCTCATTGTGACCAATATGTGGATTGAACCACCGTAGGTTGGGCAGATCTTGATGAAGTGTGCATGAAAACACAAGTAATCCACATTGAACTATTTTCCACATTTGTATTTTCATTACAATTTAATGAACATTTGATCAACATGATACAGTTCATATGGATACATTACTAATGCACAGTAATGTTATACTCATCGTTATTTGTCATGATGCTAATGTTAGTAACTCAAAAATATTTTGTTCTGTGAGGTTGTATAGTTCGGTTTACCTTTTAGCTGCCTTCATACTTGCATGCTGCTAATATATGTAGAGCTCAATGAATTATCCTCGACTGTAGCCTTTTTCAGAGAATCAGCACTTCTGTTTTTCACCTCCATTTTGGAGTTTAAGGGATGAGCCAGCCTTCAACTTGGATGAGGGATAACCTCGCTGAACATAAATGAGTTGAGCATCCCTTACATTGACTATAATCCCACTAAAATTGTATCTATCACAAACGTTTCATGTGTTTTTTAATAGCCAAGTATTTGTGTGCTTTTCTGCTTTTTCAGTTGGCAGATTTCGGACAGTAGCCTTTAGATAATTCTCCATCCAGTTGTGTTAAGCTTCTTTTAAAAAAAAAACTGTTAAGCCTAATAATCACTGATAATTTAATAAAAGAAATGACATCAATATGTCACATCTAGTAAGATTGTGCTAATGCATCCTTACTTATGATTTGACCTCAGAACTCCCAAATTCTTGGTAGTATTGGATGTAGGCTTGCTCGTTGAGCTGGAAGGTTCATCTTCAGTGGGCCTCGGGCGAAGCACTGCTGATAATTTCTGCTTTCTATTTATATGTTTGGGTTTCTTTGGGTTGATGTCATTTCCTGCGGTGAAGTCCTTTCCGGTTCATTCCCTGACCTACCAACCCTGAGAAAAGGAACAGGAAGTGACTTCACAGGAAGTGACATCACCACAGGAAATGGCATTACCAACCCAAGAAGCCCAAACATGTAAATAGAAAGCAAGAATTATCAGTAGTGCTTTGCTTGAGGTCCATTGAAGATATTACCATGTAGAGTGACAGTATGTCTGGAAGTGAACCTTTCAGCTCAGCGAGCAAACCTATATGCAAACCCATTAGCTAAAAACCTTCTCAAATCTCTTGGGGGTATTCTACTCTGTTTAAACTGTGGCCCCATCATTTATAATTAAAATGTGTCTTTGACAACAGCTCAACTTAACCTGACTTGTATCTAATTCCAGCCTTCCTAAGGGCCAAAGCTCCCAACAGCTTATGATTGCCTACAGGACAAGGAGATACATTTAGGGGCCCAAAACTTTAGTGGTGTGCTGTGCCTGGGTTGAGGGTGGGTTTTCGGAGTTTGCATTGGTGATCAGAGCCCCTTCATTTCACTCCAGCTTCACCACTGGATGCGGGAGGGTAAGCACTGAACAAAAAAAAAATTCCTTAAGTTCAAAACACTACACGTCAAAACTTAAAATGATTAGCATGGTCTGCTGGATTGTGCATCTCCCAATCCCACCAATAATTTTGATTTTGTTTTGGAACCCACATCAAAAGTGTAATTCTAATCCTTTTTTGAGTTAGTTGGAATGAACCCTGGACAATAGATTATTACATATTGTTGGACTGCCTTTACGGGATTGGAAATCTTTGTGGAGGAAGAATTATATAGCAGGCTTGACATTCCTAATACTAGATAGCGCACCAGACTGGTATGTGGCCTGATTATATTAATAATTAGGCTGAAAATGAAGTAGTGAGATAATTGAGCAGAGATCCAATTTAACAGTGCATTTAAATTCCTTTCATTTATAACTTTCATCAGATTGAGGAAATATGTTATTTTGAAAAAAGGAGAATTTTGAAGAAAACACTGGGTTATGATATATTCCTGCAGCCTGTTACTTCACCTGTTCTCTTGAACATTGCTGCTGCACAGCAATATAAACAGCTCCTTTTGACTATCGATGCACTGCTAGTACCTGTTGTGAATTCCACATCAGCTCTTGTACATGTCCTCCCTCTGACTGGACAGTTCCATGCAGACCCTAGGGCACGACAGTGAGCAGGAGATGGAGGCAATTCCTGTCACCTGGCCAGTTGGATATATGATGTTAGAACATGAAGAGTGAGGAAAAAGTGAACATCCAGTTAATCTTACGATTGCAGCGATGATTTCCATTCTAGGAGACAAACTTGAAAAGCTTAAAAAAAGTAGTTTTTGATTTGATCTGTTCACACAAGAACATTTGTGATAGTTAATTGATTTTGAATTAGGTTTCATTTAATAACAAGTTTGTTGGAGCTTTGGCCCCCATTGCCCCAACTTAAATATTATTTTATAGAAGGTACCACTATCTTCTGAACCATTCCTTCCAATGTCAGTTGAACTGGAGTATGGGAGCCACTGTTTGATAGACTGCAGGTATATATAGTGCTGAAGGATCTAGGGAAGGGGTGTTGTGTGCTGGCAGTTGCCAATCCCAGATTATTGTTTGCATCCTTCATAATCCTTCACCTTTTTTAAAATTTTTAAACCCTATATCTTCCATTGATTGAAACAGTTATGACCTAATGAACATGATACGTGCATTTCCTTGGTGTGGTTCGCTTGGTACCCTTAAGACACAGAATGCCTTAGCTGAACTGAGCTCACTCAGCATTGTGTAAGATATGAAGCAAAGGCTTGATTAGTTCCTGTGATCACGTATTTGCTGTACAAGTACTGATGTTCGGCTAGTGGCAGCCCTGTAATTTTTAAACACTTGCTTTTTGCTTTCTTTTACACGCCTGTAGAAATTAGTTAATAGGTTTTTTTGATCTTCATCAAAAACCTGTAGAGTTTTGTTATGTATGAGTGATAAGAACAAACATCTAAAATCGGCATTCTCCTAGAAACTCAATATTTATAGGTAAATTTGTGTATACTTTGGGACTCCTGGATTGCACATTTGATATGATTAATGTTTCAGTTTACAGCACTATCATTATCAACAAGATCACAATTCATCTCTGACTGTGGCCTTTTTTTTTACTGTTTCACGGGTTATCTGTACGGACCTGAGAGATCAGCTTGTGCATTGAATGTTCTGGAAATGCAGTTATGTGAACAAGTGGAGGATGGGGGCAGAGTTCATTTTGATACAATTTTTGGGTAGCTATTAGTTTAGTTGAATGTGTCAAGTGTTTTAAGACCAGATTTAAAACATTGATAGTTAGGAGTGAACCACTGACTAACAATCAGTCTTGTGCCAACTGAGAGATCCGTCAAATCAAAGGTCAACCCCAAAGCAGGAAAATAATTGATATTCTGCCTGTACACAGCACAGCAATTATCATTTAAGCAGTTAGAAGAAATCTTATGGGTGAATAATCATCGTGTGATTGAATCAGTTGAAAGTGTTGAGATGCATAATAAACACATGTGCATTTTCTCTCTTAAAGTTTTCCTGCTGGCCACATGACCTTCTGATTATGAAAGCAAAAGTGGAAAATTTAATAGACGTTCTAGTCAAGTTATTTAAAGTAAACTAAGGAGTAGGTACAGAGTTGTGTGGGGAAATTGACAAGTAGAGGTATTAATCTAATATTAATCATAGGCATTTGGGTGTGAAAGCATAATGCTCCTGAAAAGGGTCTGGATGCAGGGTCAAGTTAAACTTTCAAGCCTGAGACTGACTGGTGTTTGTTATGTAGGTATACCAGGGCGAATTTGAGATACAAATCAGCTGCAATCTCTTAGAATGATTGAGCACATTTGAAGGACCTACTTCAGTTACTCCATCTATCACCCCCTGAAAAAAAACAGAAATGACATCACCACAAGAAGTGACTACCACAGGAAATGACATCACCAACCCAAAGAAACCCAAACATATAAATAGGAATTATCAGCAGTGCTTTGCCCGGAGGCCCACTGAAGATATTACCTAGTAGAGTGACAAAATGTCTGGAAATGAACCTTCCAGCTCAGCAAGCAAGCAAACCTACATTCAGGACCTCCACTTGACCTACAAATCTTCTCAAAACTCACCAGTTCTTATATTTCAGTAAAAATCACAGTTTGCATTTGGGTGCTTAAACTCAGATGACAGTTTGCATAAATTGTGCTGCTTGACCATGCAGATGCTAAAACTTTTGCTGTACATTATATCCATCTTGCATTATCATCTTCCAAATATTCGTGCAGTCAAGAATGCCATGGACAAACCACGAAGCCATAACACTCTGCTGTCCTATAATGCTGAGTTAAAAATGTATGGGATAATTCTCCAGTTGATGCTGATCTTGTTCAAAGCGCTTCCTTCATTCTAGGGAGCAGCTTTTTGACACATTTCTACTATAATTAATATTAGTGTGCCCTTTTCAGCTTCTGCAGCTAAACACGCATGCTGTGTAGGATCTCTTTTCCAGCAAACAGTTCCCTGTGTATAACTGGGGGCCCACCTTAGATGCACAATTGACCCAGGCTAGTGAACCGAAGTCTCCGTATGGTCCATTTTTAGCAGGGGGAAGAGGAAAATCCAGGTCAGTTTTCTGGAAAATAGATCAATGCTTATACAAGATCTATTTGTCTAGCTGTGATGGTTGGATGAAAATTGCATCTGTAAATACTGGGGGGTAGTTCAGTAAACTTCTGTTCTTTTTCCTGCATAATAGCCTGATGTAAGTTATTTTGTTCATTATTTTACTGATTTCGTTTTGAAAATAATGACTTTAAAGGTACTTTCTAGAAATATTTGACAGTCTGACACGGAGTCAGTCTGTCCAGTTTCAAAGTGATAGTAAAATTGCTTGCTTGATTTTATTGCTTATAAGTACCAATATGTGCTAAAGCTTCATATGCCACTGATTGATTGATTGAATAGAATCTTTGTATTGCAGCTGGCGTCTGTATTGTCAGGAAAATTGCATTAATTCTAGAACCCATAACCAAATACTTTAACCATGGACTCTATCAACATGTGTTGCATACTTGACAAACTAATGTTGCTAAATCAAGGGTTGGCAAAGTAATGTCTGATGAATGTCTTTGCTTTCCTGTTCCTGATGAAGGGCTCCGGCCCAAAATGTCAATTTTCCTGCTCCTCGGATGCTGCCTGACGTGCTGTGCTTTTCCAACAACACATACTCAACTCAGATCGCCAGCTTCTGCAGAACTCACTGTCTCCTAATAATACAGTTTCATGTGCCCACCCCTAATGGGTCTCTCTGCATTCAGCCACAAATAGTACATAAATGTTGACGGGTGGGAAAGGGCAAGGACCTGGCATCGCATTATATTACATTTCCAACCCTGGCCGTTCTATGGTTTTGCCATTAAATTCAACTCCTTTAACACAGAATAACTTAATTTACTGCAGACGAGATGCTCTAATTCCCCATGGGGTTTCTGATATTCCCCATTGTATAACCCATCTTCATTTTTTTCATTTTGCTCAACCATCTTCCCTGCCAAACCCATTGAAAAGGCTGCACCATTTCAAAGCTCAATAGGAGCCTGACTGAATTGGTACTTTTGATTTGAATTGACACTTTGGATAAAATTTGTAGCTCAGGTTGTGGATCAGGTTGTCGGTCTGCTCGCTGAGCTTTACCAGAGGCTGACTGATGATATCAAGCATGCTGACGAAACGTCTGAGAACTAACCCACCAGCTCAGCGAGCAAACCGACAATCTGACTTCCAAATGCCTTTCCCTATACTTGTCCTTAGCTTCTAACCTGAAGCTATTGATAGTGACGAATGACGAATGCAGTTGCTGATTATTTGGCAGGAAATGCAACTCCACAATCTAATATCAAGGCACGAACCAAATTACTATGCATGATAAAGGGTGACTATGAATAGGACAGTTGCAACACAGAATTCTATTGCTGTAAGTGCATATTACAGTTTCAATTTGTGGAACTTGTTTGTATATATTTGTTACTAAGCTTGAGTTGTCATGCTTGCACTATTTTTGGTGAGCAAAGGTAATTGAAGTATATGCAGTTCCTATTAATGTTAAGAAATGTAAAAAAGGCCATCGAGTTGTGGGCTGCAGAATTTGCCAAGCAACTTATCCAGGAGAGTACTGTAGAAATACAGAGGGAAGGAGGTCATATGTTTCTTTTAGAGCATCAAGTCAGTTGAGTTCCCATTGTGCCACTGCATTGAGCTTTAAAATGGTGCAGCCTATTCATTGGGTTGGCAGAGGAACATGGTTGAGCAAAGTGGAAAAAGTGAAGATGGGTTATAGAGTGGGGAAAATCAGAAATCCCTGGGGGATTCAAGCATCTTTTTTGCAGTAAAGTAAGTTATTCTGTGTTAAAGGAGTAAAATGTAATGACAAAGGCATAGGACTAACAGGGTTGGAAATGTAATATAATGTGATGCCAGGTCCTTGCCCTTTCCCACCCGTCAATGTTTATATGCTATTTGTGGCTGAATGCAAAGAGACCTGTTATGGGTGGGCACATGAAATTAGATTAGATTCCTTACAGTGTGCAAACAGGCCTTCTGGCCCAACAAGTCCACACCGACCTTCCAAAGAGCAACCCACCCAGACTCATACCCCTACATTTACCCTGACTAATTCAACTAACCTTATGGGCAATTTAGCATGGCCAATTCACCTCACCTGCACATCTTTGGACTGTGGGAAGAAACCAGAGCACCCGGAGGTAACCCACGCAGACAGTTGCCTGAGGTGGGAATTGAATCCAGGTCCCTGGTGCTATGAGGCAGCAGAGCTAACCACTGAGCCACCGTGCCTCCCTGAGTATTCAGAGTGATTGGGGGTGGGCATTAGGAGAAGGAGGAGGTGATGGAGGCTTCCGCACTTGCGAAGCAGAGACAACCAGAGCCTTGCTCTTGGTGGAGTCAGAGCCACTATCAAGAAATTGATTGTGAGCCAGTGACTGTTAAGTTCTTAGTGGTACGGCGAGGGGAAAGTTAGCAGAAACCGGGACTAGAATTCTATGGGATTGTAGAATGGGTTGGAGGAAACGGGGAGAGGGTTTGAAGAAGAGAGAGGGAAGGTGTTAGCGTTTAGGAGGAGCGTTGTGAAGGAAGAAGTGAAGAAGTTGAGGGAGTCAGAAGGGTTTAGGTTGACAGAGGGAAACGCAGAAGAGGGGTGAGACGAGGGAAGCAGAGGTTGGATTGGGGTAAGATGGGAGGGGGTGGCGAGACCTAGGGTAAGGGGCTAACGAAATAGTGGGTTTAGGGAAAGTAGAGTGTGTGGGACATTTAATAAAAGGGAGGAGTGTTTTGAGAGGAGAGACGGTGCAGAGAGGGAAATTTGGGGAAGAGGAGGAAGGGTGATTTGGGTCTAAATCGGTCAAGGGTAGATTGGGAAAAGTGCAGTTTGGGGACAGTGATGCAAATTGCTGAAAGGCAAGAAGAGTATTAGGGTGGAGTTGAGGGAGCTTCATAATTTAATGGTGGAATTTTCATATGTAGGAATGTTGATCTGAATATGACATTTTAAAAAAAAATTTCAAAGAGAATGATATGGTTGGTAGAAGGGAAGAACCTGCAATTTTGAGTCATTCAAATGGCCATGAATGGTGAGGAGCAGGAATTTGATGGTCAGTGGGAAGATAGTGTCCATTGCTAGCCTTATGCAGCCTTAATTGAAATACACTGGGTATTGAAGTGTTTAAATAGAAGTTAGTGAAGGACCTGAGTGAAGAACATGAGTGAAGAAAATGCACAATGTTGAAAAGTGACTTTGGGTGTAGAATGCCTTGTGCATGTGCAAAATGTGTGTGTTTTTTTTTAAATTGTACACTTAGTTTAGCAATAAGTGCAAGCAGGTGAGTTCCTAGCACTGAGATTGCTAAGGTCATCAAAAGGTTCTGCTTTTAAAAGGACTGTGGTTCTGCAGTACTATTGCCATCAACAATTGTCCTCTGTTTGACTTTAAATGTGTCCTATTTTGAAGATTTGCAATTAAAATCTAGGAGGTAAAGCTGCAAATTGTGCAGCTGATGTGACAAATATTTTGCTGTTACTTATGATGAACATGTAAAATATGAAGGTTTGGATTCGAGGGGGTAATATTGAAAGTAAAGCATTGAGATATCACCGTAAGTCATAGAGATGTACAGTATGGAAACAGACCCTTTTGGTCCAACTCGTTCACGTCAACCAAACAATCCAAACTAATCTAGTCCCATTTTCCAGCACTGGGCCCATATCCCTCTAAATCCTTCCTATTCATATACCCATCCAGATGCCTTTTAAATGTTATAATTGTACCAGCCTCCACCACTTGCTGTGACAGCTCATTCCATACACACACCACCCTCTGTGTGAAAAGGTTGCTCTTTACATCCCTTTTAAGTCTTTCCCCTCTTACCCTAAACCTATGCCCTCTAGTTATTATTACTTGGAATTTAACAATTTTTAAAAAACTGTTCATTCTGCGGTCCGACTCTGTTTAATCTGAAACACAGAGTTGGGGAAATGCTAGGGATCTGGCAGTGCCTGTGGAGGGAAAAACAATAATGAATGTTTTGGGTTTGGTATAACTCTTCTCCAGAACCATTAGGATTTGGAAAATGGAGATTGTTTTTCATAGTTTTCCTGTAAGCCTCCATAATCATGTATTTTATTCACTCCTCCTACTTTGTTAAAAGAAAGAAAAGGTTGTTAATTGTGGCGAGAGAGACATTGAATTTGTGGAAAGGAGAAAACCAGTTCTCTCTACAGAGAGCAAAGTAAACAAGATGCCAAAAGAAATGGTCTTGGGGGGAGGAGTGTGTACAGAATGTAAGAGAAATGGAAGGGAGACATCATACTATCTAGCTCTGAAGTTGTGGAATTCAGTAGTGAGTGCAAAAAACTGTAAAGTGCCTACATGGAAAACGTGGTGGTATTCCTCAAGTTTGCACCTTGTGCTTTATTTTGTAACATTGCTGCAAGCCAAGGACACAGAGAGTAACATGAGCGCAAGGTGGTTTATTGAAATGGCAAGCAACTGGAATGTCAGTCATTCCTACAGACAGAGTGGGAGTATTCCAGAAAGTGGTCACTGTGCCTGCTTTTGCGAAATGAAAGAAACTGCACTATGAGCAGTGAATATAGTAGACGAGATTAAAAGATTGGGGTAAACCACTGCTTCAACTGCAAGGTACATTTGAGACCTTGGACAGTGGTGAGGGAGGAGGTAAATTGTCAAGTGTGACATCTTCTGCAGTTGCATGGAAAGGTGCCAAGGATTGTTGGAAAGTATGAGGAACAATGGAGGAGGGCACCAGGGTGTCACAGTAAGAACAGACCCTGTGGATTGCTGAGTGTGGCGAGGAAACAAAGATGTTATGTGGCAGCCACCTGCTGGAGATGGAAGATTATCTTCGAATGTGGAGGCTAGTGGGATGGAAAGTAGTGACAAGGAGAACCCTCTCGTCCTCCTGGGATGCAGGGAAAGGAGGGAGGACTGATATGTGGGAGATGAGTTGGATACAGCTGAGGGCAACGCCTACTGCAGTATGTGGATTGGAACCCTCAGTTGAGAAAAAAGTGGGGTCATACTGGAGGCACCCTTGTAGGATGTGACATGTCGGAACAGATGTGACAGAGAAACTAGGAGAATGGAATGGAATCTTAGCAGGAAATAGATTAGAGGATATATAGTCAAGGTGACTGTTGGAGTCTGTGGGCTTCAGTAAGATATTGATAGACAGCCTATCCCCAGGAGTGGAAACGGTGAAGTCAAGGAAGGGAAAAGTTAGAAATGGACCAGGTAACCTTTAACTCTGATTTCTTGAGTCTTTAAAGTTTGTTGAACGAAGTTTCAATATTAAGGACTTGGCAGGATGAGGATTCAAAGTCAGAAGCAAGCAGACATGAGTGACAATTCATTGAGTGAATTAAATTCTTTATTATCAACTGAGTCAGAATTACAATTCTAAGAATTTTCTGTTTTTAATGTCTTAGTTATGGAGTGTGGGGGAGGGGGTCAAATTGATGCAAAACAGTTGTTCATTTTCTTGGTATTGTGATTCATACTTTCCATTATTTTTTAGGAAACATTTTGGGGCTTGGTAGAATTTTTTTTCTCTAAGGCTCATTAATGGGACCTTGCATTTTAAATTTATAGAATATACAACGTAAATGGATTGTTTGGCCATATTGCTATTTATTCTTTATTTCCATGGTAGTTGTCATCTCCTACAGCTGTGCTATGTAGATCTCCTGTCCGTCTCCTTTTCTTCAAATAAAGATCTAATCACTTTAAATACTCAATCAATTCAACATTGCATTCCATAGCCTCTCAAATTTTTTTTAGCATTGTAGAGTTTTTCCTGCTCTCTGTACGATGGTTCCAGCTACTCTACCCGATTCCTTCAGAAAGATATTCATCTCTAACAAATCTTCTCAACACCTCTTTTTTTCAGTCATGAGAAGTGTACAGATTTTCAAGCCTTTCTTCGTATGTCGAGTTCCTTATACCAGACCACGTCAGAGTGAATCATCTTTTATGATTGCTGGCTGAACCTAAAAATGGGTAGAGGGATCACTGTGTTCAGCTAACCTATACCCCTTTGATGAAATGCCAGCAGCTTCATACTGTCTGCTCATTCGAATGATTTTTTTTTAATGTGCCGATTATGGTAACCTACTGTTCACTGGCTGCAAGCATCAGCAGGGGACCAAAATGTTAACTTGCTAGCAGCACTTAAAGCTAGCATGTGTCAGTTAGCGGAGGTGTATTATGGCTGCATCAGATGCTGACAGTCATGCAAGAGAGGCATTTGACCCATTACATAGTAAAGAATGGCACATTAGATAGAGTATGTAAGATTTTTGGGTGCAATTTATTCATCACACCCAATTTACTTACAATTATAACTGAGCCGATCTAAAAAGTTACTCATCCTGATTTTGGTTACAAGACCTATTCCGGTAAAGATATGTTTTTATGTTTTGAGAATTTATTAAGCTTATCATAACCAGTCCAAAGAAAATAATTTTTAATGAAAACAGCAGTTTTCAGCCTGTCCAGTTCAGGATACTAGTTTGTGGCACTGTTGACTAGGCACTGTGCTCTTGTTATCTGAAGATGATGTTCTATGTTCAGTCTTCCTCCTCTGTGCACTAAACCTCTAGAATCGATGCTTATTAACCTTTGGTAACCACCACCCGCTGTCTATAATCCGATACACCTCAACTCTGACTGTGAACTGTTTATTCCACAAATAAGCCATTCTTGGATTGACTAAATAATTATGCCCAATTTTTGATTTTGTTTTTAAAGTAAAGATCACCTTTGAACATGACATGTTATCTTCCAGTGATTACCTATATTGCAAATGTACAAACTTTATACATCTAAAAAGATTAAAACCACAAAAAGACTCTCTAAGAACTAATGTAGGTACACCCATAGGCCTGTTACAAACTTTAAGTTACAATGTTCAACCATCTTTCAGAAAAAGTCATTCATTTGAATGTATTTCCACATTTGTTACCTTAAGTTACATTAATTTGAGCCATAAAACATCAATCGAAACATAAACCAAGGACCTTTTGACCTAAGTCAGATAATTTTCTTCTTTACAACTAACCTTAATCAAGCAAAACATTATTTAATTCCTCACTTGTTTAATCAAGTCAAAATGATTAATTATTGAAAACAACTCTATCCTACAGAATGCTCTCCACAGTGTGTTGATGCCTCATTGGAGCCTTTGCTGGAGGAGGTGAAATGAAGGAAGGGTGCTCAATATCTGCAGGGAGCCAGAGAGTCATCTAGAGATAAATTAGGAAAGCAATGGTAGCAATTGGGGTTAGTACAAGGAGTCAAGCCCTGAAGACCTAGAAACTATGCCACAAGAAATCAGTGACCTCACGTGTAGTCAAGGTCAGTTAATATATTTTGAAATACCATGTCCTAACAGCTGCAATAATAATTTCGCTGCTCCAGCTTCCATCCCCACATCACAATCTCACCCTGCTACCTTTTCCCTTTCACATACTGAAGAAGTACACTTTGGTCAGGTAGTGAAGGAAGACTGTGAAGAGATTAATAATGATGACATAATAGCACTCAATTTCACATAACCATCAACTCAGATGCTAACACTGCACATAAACAAGAGGATAAATTTAGAGGCGGGATGTGCACACAGTGAGAACTAGTCCCTACACTAGCTGCAGTCTACTTGTGCCTGAAGGTAACAACAGTACCAGCTCATTGAAAGTTAGAATCGCACAAGGGTCTTGCTGCAGAGGGCACAAATGTGTGTCTCGATTGGCAATCTCCAGCAGAATGCTGATTGATATTCATAGCAAAATGTTTGGTGCATTGGGAAAACTGCCAGGAAACTTGTAGTCAATGTCAAGCAGCTCAGAGGAGTTTAGTGCCAACTTGGCACACAGCTGTGGTCCGCAGAATCAGAGTTTTTTTCCAACTCCATTCACATTCTTCTGGACCCACCCATAATGCAGTGTCGGATGGATCACCCTTTGCAACGCAAACAGCAACACAACACTGGAGTGCTGCAGTGCAAGCTCGGACTTTTGTCATGGATCGTCATCTTGCTTACAAAGAGGTTTCCAGGCTATCATGGCAAATTCTCAAACAGTTTATTAAGACTGATGGGGATCCATTCCAACGACTCCAAACAACACCATACTGCTGTCTCTCAGGATAATTGTTTTTTCCATCCACCCCTAACACTCCGCTTGTGTCCTCGCTTTTGTCTGAAAGTCAGTCAAACCCAGCGTGATGCTCCCCTCACTGCTTTGCCAAATGATGCAGTCTGTATCCAGGCCTTATAGGCCCAGAATTGTTCAATGTCATCTTTAAAGAGCATTTGCAATATCTTCCCCTGAGAGTTAGTCTGCACAGCTCAAACTACTGAGTAGTATTTCTGGAATACACTCGGAGTTAAGGTTAGTCATCCAATTGTAAAAATATCTGATCCTCTCCAGAACCTTTCGGTTTTATAAGTATAATGACCAGGAGAAAGTGAGGACTGCAGATGCTGGAGAGTCAAAACTGATAAAGCATGGCGCTGGAAAAAGCACAGCAGGTCAAGCAGCAACCGAGGAGCAAGACAGTCGACGTTTTAACCATTCTTCAGTCTGGGAAGGGGAAGGAGCTGAAAGATAAATGGAGGGCTGGGACTAGGGGAAAAGTAGGTGGGTGACAGTAGGAGGATGAAGGTAAGAGGTGGTGATAGGTTGGTGGAAGTGAGATGAACAGGTAGGTCAGGTGAAATGTGTGGCTGTATATATCAGGAAAAGATCAACATATTGGGTTTCTTAGCTCTTGGAGAAGGGCTAATGGATGACCCAAACAAGTCTTTAAAATTATGGAAAATTGTGGTAGAGTGGAATAGAGTGAATGCTCCTTCTTGAAGGGAAGAATATAATTTAAGATAATGAATGTTTAAGGAGCAGTTGTTGCTAGTGATGCACAAATTTATCCCTCTGAGACAGGTAGGAGGAGTAAGATTAGGGAACCTTTGATGACAAGAACAGAGGAGGTTCTCCTCAAAAGGGAAAAAGGCAGCTAACACAAGGTGTAGGAAACCAGAATCTAGCATAGCATTAGAGGATTACAGGCTTATTAGAAAGGAACTCAGAAATGGACTGAGAGCCAGGAGGGGGCACAAAAAAGGCTTGGCAGGAAGGATTAGGGAGAACCCAAAGGCATTTTACTCCTACATGCGGAATAAGAGAATGATCAGGGAAGGTAGGGCCGATCAGGGGTAGTGTAGGGAACTTGTGCGTGGAGTCTGAGCAGATAGGAGAAGCCCTAAATGAGTTTTTTGCTTTGGTTTTCAAGAAGGAAAGGGACCTAGTTGCGAATGAGAACTTTGAGGAGCCAGGAAACAGGCTTGAACAGATCAAGAATGAGGAAGTTGATGCATTGGAAATTTTGGCAAACATTTAAAATTGATAAGTTCCCAGGGTCAGACCAGTTTTATCCTAGGTTGCTCCGCGATGCGGGAAAGGAGGTTGCTAAGCTACTGACGAAGATCTTTGCTTCCTCACTCTCCATGGGAGTCATACCGGAGGATTGGAAGGAGGCGAATTTGTTCCTCTTTTCAGGAAACGTATTAGGGAAATCCCTAATGATTATAAACCAGTCAGTCTTAGGTCTGTGGTCAGCAAGGTTTTGGAAAGAATTCTGAGGGATAGGATTTATGACTATTTGGAAAGGCATAGCGTGATTAAAGACAGTCAGCATGGCTTTGTGAGGGGCAGATCATGCTTAACTAATCTTATTGAGTTCTTTGAGGAGGTGTCAAGATAGGTTGAGTAGTGAATTTGGTGTATATGGATTCAGCAAAGCATTTGATAAGGTTCCCCATGGTAAGCTCATTCATAAAATTAGGAGGTATGGGATACAGGGAGATTTGGCTCTCTGGATTCCAAATTGGTTGACTGACAGAAGGCAAAGAGTGGTTGTAGATGGAAAGTATTCTGCCTGGAGGACAGTGGTAAATGGTGTCCTGCAGGGCTCTGTTCTTGAGCCTCCGCTCTTTGTAGTTTTTATAAATGACTTAGATAAGGAGGTTGAGGGGTGGGTTAGTAAATTTGCAGATGATACAAAGGTTGGAGATGCCGTTGATAGTATCGAGTGCTATTGTAGGCTGCAGCATGACATAGACCGGATGCAGAGCTGGGCTGAAAAATGGCAGATGGATACATGCGAAGTGACGCATTTTGGAAGGTCGAATTTGAATGCTGAATATGGGATTAAAGAGAGGATTTTTGGTAGTGTAGAAGAATACAAGGATCTTGGTGTTCAAGTACATAGATCCTTCAAAGTTGCTACCCAAGAGGATAGGGTTGTTAAGAAAGCATATGGTGTTTTGGTTTTCATTAACGGGTGATTGAGTTTAAGAGCCGTGAGGGTTTTGCTACAGCTCTACAAATCACTGGTGACACCACACTTGGAATATTGTGCAAAGTTAAAAATCACACAACACCAGGTCATAGTCCAGCAGGTTTAATTGGAAGCGCACTTTGCTTTCGGAGCGCTGCTCGTTCATCAGGTGGTAGTCCCACTACCACCTGATGAAGGAGCGACACTCTGAAAGCTAGTGTGCTTCCTATTAAACCTGTTGGACTATAACCTGGTATTGTGTGATTTTTAACTTTGTACACCCTAGTCCAACACCAGCATCTCCAAATCATGGAATATTGCGTCCAGTTCTGGTCGCCCTCCTATAGGAAAGATACAGAGGTTTTGGAGAGGGTGCAAAGAAGGCTTACCAGGATGCTGCCTGGACTGGAAGACTTGTCTCATGAAGAGAGGTTGACTAAGTTCAGACTTTTCTCTCTAGAGAGAAGGAGGAAGAGAGGTGACCTGATTGAGGTATACAAGGTAGAGTCAATAGCCAGAGACTTTTCCCCAGGGCAGGACTGTCTGGTACGAGGGATCGTAGTTTTAAGATATTAGGAGGAAGGTATAGAGGAGACATAAGAGGTAGGTTCTTCACACAGATAGTTGTGAATGCATGGAATGTGTTGCCAGCGGTGGTAGTGGAAGTAGAGACTTTAGGGACATTTAAGCGACTGTTGGACATGCACCTGGACAGCAGTGAATTAAGGGGTGCGTAGGTTAGGTTATTTTATTTACATTATTATAATCCTCAGCACAACATCGTGGGCTGAAGGGCCTGTTCTGTGCTGTGCTTTTCTATGTTCTAATGTGATAGTCACCAGAAATTCCGTTAGAGAACCTCATCCAAAGCACAGTGAGAATTTGGAACCTGCTACCACAGAGGAAGAATTTAGAAGGGAAAGCTTGACAAGCACATGAAAGTGAAGCAAGTTAAGGGTTACAGTGATAGATTTAGGGAAAGAAAGTTGGGAGGAGGCTCAAGTGGAGCATAAATTGCAGCATGAACGGTTTTGAAGGAATTAATATACAATTCAGAAAGAAAATTGTCAATCTATAGAATTCTCTCCATGATGGGTAAATACATACATCAGACAAGTATCTAGGCAAGGCACAGGATTATTTATATACTTTCTGATACAATATGGCATGATTCAATTGAAGTTTGATTTGGAATTTGAGGGCGCCTTCTTGTTCTCATGCTTGAACATTTACATTTGCAGTAACTCCACCATTTGGTATCCGTGCCATCAGCTACCTCAGGCCTAAGCAGTGGAATTTGCGATCTAAATCTCTCCAGTTCCACCTCATTTACTTTCTTTAGGAGTCTAATTTAAAACCCATGTCTTTGACCTAGCTTTTCATTAGATGCCCTCCTTATGTGGCTCAGTATCATGTTTACTGACACTGCTAATGCTGTTCTTGCCCTGCTGTGAGGCCACAGACTCATCTGTGATAGGTCACTGTCAGCATTACCTTTGTGAGATTGGTGCGTTGTGCATAGTCTCCCTCATTAAGGGTAACATGGGAGATTTTTGTTCCTTGAAGATCCTGGGTCGATGTTGATTTCCTGCTGAGCCCTCCTTCTTCCCACTCTTTAAGCAGTTTGCCTATCTACTTCTGCACTTCATCCTCTCTGACCATTCTCTTGTGAGACTCTAACATTCAGCAGACTGGTACCAGTGCATCTTTGGTCCCTGCCTAACTGTATTTGACTCATGCCCAGTGTCTCCACATGCAGATCCTGTCTCTAGTCTATCCTCTCAGTTACGTGCAATGTCCATGACTGAGCTGATGATTGATAGAAACTATAGGCACCCATGATTGGGATCAGTGGTCTGAACAGTGCTCTTGAAATGAGAACCATGTGCCGCACCTGTCCCTGTCAACTTCAGAGTTTTGAACTGCAAGATAACACTTCAACAATTCTACTGATTCACCAGAAGCCTGTAGATAACTAACCTAGCAATGGCTGGTGATCTCTTTCTTTAAGTACAGCAGGTGGATGGAGTGGTTGAGTTAATGAGGTGTTTCTGTTGCAGACTGAACTCTGTGAGGGCATAAGCTGCAGTGTTTATATTGAAATTGGCGCTGAGTCAAATCAGCACGACATGCTGACATCAGGATCAGCACAGAGTCCCAGATACTGGAGCAAAATTGCAATCAGGGAGTCAATACCAAAAATGTGTATTCAAGGCACAGATGTGATTTTTGGTTGCAAAATTCTACAAGAAGTAGGAGTATTAAACAACTCAGCCTCCAGCCTTGAACTGTGCTCTGACCCTGAAGTTAGTCTGAGGTGTTTATTTAATGTTAACATGACTTTTTCTATTCTGTCCTTTTAGAAATATGCCCCAATGTTTACTTTGCTCTTTAGCGATGGTCACATTAACTTGCATTGCCACTCAGTGGTTTCTATCTGTTCTCCTAGATCCCCTGCTACTCCACTCTCTTTTTACCCAATCAATGCATCACCTTCTTTATTCTTCCAACCAAACTGCACCACCTCAAATTATCTGCATTTGCCGTTGAATACCACTTTGCAAGTTTAGTAGTGCCTGATATGAGGTTTTACAGATTAAGCAATGATATCTTGACATTAAGAATATGGAGAGTTTGGATCTGGGTCAGAATATAAATTGATTTTGCTGCAGTCTGATTAAAATTGAAAAAAGTCTGGGATCCTAATCTGCAGAAATTGTATTCCTGCAGTTCTTCATTCAGTGTTATTTATTTAAAAATATCAAAGCTGTCTTCTATTTGATGATGTATAGGTTAGATCTTAAATTGAGCAGATCTGCTCAAGGATAGATGTGGGACAGAATTTTTCCAGTCACTCTCATTGTATGAAAGTAAGAAGGATGGGGTCTGATAGTTCCGTGGTCTTGATTCTCCCCAGGGGTAGCCACGGTTTTTTGCAGAAATAGGATCAGGGCCAGTAGGGAGACCTGGCTGTTTTCTGCACCTGGAGATGGGCATCTAGTGGCACGTGCCAGCTTTCTGAGCAGTTGGCTAGACACATCCTGCCTGGCTGTCTGGCTGGAGATGCAGTAGCCACACTATAAAGGGATTTTTCTTCCCCACACAATGGTGACCTTGACTGCTGGTTTTATCTTTTTGAAATCTAATTTTTTTTTAAAGTTTCACTTAAATAATTTGGTGGGCTGACACCTTTGTTGAAGTGCCATCTCAGTTGGTTATACTTTTTGTGTCCCCCCTCAAACTGGAAGATCTCTTCTAATTGAACAGGGATTCTGTTTCCATGCCAATTCAGCAAACACCCCATGTAAAGTTACGAAGAGCAACTGTTTTCATCCGACTGCAATTCTCCCCAGCATGAGTGTAGGCCCCTGAATTTGTCTTATCCTGTTTCCTGACATGTTGTGAAAATTCATCCTGTAATATGTAGCAAATTCAGCTATAATTAGGAAAGCATCAACTGGTATCAGTAGAGAGGATTCGGTAATTGATGCACTACTGACAGAGGAATAGACCCAAAACTGCCTTCCCACAGTCAGACCAGCTATTCTGTTCCCTCCTTTAGCTTTTTTTTTGTGCAGCTGTTCCTGTATAGTCCAGAAAAATAAGAATCTCTTTCCATGCTGTACATCTCTATGACTGTATGACTCTATCTATCTTATTTTTCCCCACTTAACACTGAGACTCGCGTGGCCCTAAGTCAGCTTTTCATTCTTCCAGCCTGTGTATAAATTTTTGCTTGCTTGTTGGTGCTGGTTTGAATGCTTGCGTGAATTGTAAGAGGATTATGCATGCCGGTCAAATCCAGCTACATTGTAACGGTATGTCATTGGTCTTGGGGAATAGGTTCAAATCCCACCTTAAATTCATGAAATGGAATCTGGAATTAAAAACTACGGTCAGTAATGGTTACCATGAAACAACATTATTGTAAAAAACCAATTAATTTACTAATTGTCCTTGTTGAGAGAAGGAACTTAGTGATTGGAAAGAGGGCCAGGTGGCTCTCATTGACTGAGTTTCTTGATTGGGGTTGTTAACCTGGATCAATCAGGGAACCCTGGCTGATGGATATAAATGAGGGATTGTAGGATTTGAGGTTTGTCCTCTTCTCCCTGAAAACTGGTTGAACGGTGGCGTTTGGGGTATGGCTTTGCTGTTCTTTACCGTGTATATAGTTTTTTTTTTAGAACTGCGGCTTTGTTTATTGTCAACTGTATTTCATACTGTTTACTAAGATTTTTAAAAAACAAACAAGAGAGATTCAGGGTGTCACCTTATTCTAGGGAGTGGCTCTGAGCTGGCTGGTCAGATCCATGTACTGTGCACATGTAATTAAAGGGTGATGAGGTACTGGCCTCTGTGCAGTTTTATCAGAAATCTTCCTTCCTTACCTGTCTGACCTAAATGTAATTCCAGATCCAGATCTGTATCAATGCAGTTGACTGTTTACCTGCCGTCCAAAATGGCCCAGTAAGCCACTGCATTTTGGGGCAATTCGAGACTGACAACAAATTACCAGCAGCACCTATATCTCCTGAAAAAACATCAAAAATCTTTTATCAAGGAGCCTTTTCATTTTCACAAAATAGGCCTCCTATTTTTGTCCCTTATTTTATATTGCTGCTCTCACACAATTGCTGTTGTCAGTGGTTAGTTAAGCTGGTGAATAGAGCGCAGGAACAGGAGAGACACTGACCTGCTTCCAGTGCAAGAGCAAGAAAGAATGGAATGAATATATATTTAGATTGGCTTCCACAAATAATTATTGCTGGACATTATTTCAAGGACTGTGAAAACCATGTAATTGGATAGTCCTAACTATTTTCCCCTCTATTATATCCCTTCTTTTGGTGATTTTATTTTTGGTTTCAACTTTGCTCGATGATCATTAAAAATCATTTCTTTTTGCCCTAACCCTATTATTGAGTTATTTTAACTTCATTTAGATTTGACCTCTGAATAACTTTGAACAAGTTTCCTAATTTGATCACTAAGGTCAATAAGCATGAGATTTCTCACATTTGTGCTACTTCTAGTAGTTCATTTTTGGCCACATACAGAGGAACCTTGATTATCTGAAGGACACAGGCAGGGTCTATTTCATTTGGCTAATCGAATTCCAGATAATTGAATGTTGGACAACATAGTTTAGCCGAGCATCAGGACCTTACGATCTTGCCGGATAATCAAATGCCGGATAATCGAGGTTCTTCTGTATTGACAGCATCTTAAAAAGATACTAAATGTCCAGAGTTGAGTTGATGTATTCCAGTCACAGATGTAAATCAGAGGGACAATTTGTGTCTCCTCAATCTCTGTAGTTACAGTTGTATCAGACCATGGCTAAAGAATTGGGTGACCGTGATAACATTTCTGGCATGTGTAACTACAGCATGGAAATAGACCATAGGCCCAACAAGTGCATGTCAGTGTTTATTATTCATAGGAATCTCCTTCTTTATTTAACTCTAGCAGCATATCCTGTTTTTTCTTTCTCCTTTTATACATTTATTGGGGAAGCAGATATAAACATATGTATGACATTCATCCCCATTATATCTAATTGAGCCTGTCTCAGGATAAAGCAGTTTTGCCTGAATTCCTGTTGGATTAACGAATGTGTTGTAATTATGACACCTATCAAGTTGAAATTTGGCTTCTGATTCCTGAAGCGTTATTGCCTAAATAAGGTGGGAAAACATTGGTGCCAACACAAATCCTTATGAAGCACCAATTCTCACTTATATGTGCATCTATAATTTATATACAGTCAGTTGGCATTGTATAATATGTGTACTGTTAAACACTAAGCATTTAACTTTTGAAGTCTGAAAGATGGTGCTTCTATGGTTCTTAAGCTACGGTAAATAAGATGCTTTACTGATTGGGATTTTGGTGTTTTGGTAGATTAATTTCTACTACATATCCGCTCAGCATTTCTGATGAGTGAGAACTGATCGTATTTAGAAAAGTGTATGTGACATATCATGCAGTTGTTTTCTGGCAAATTTGCCAGAAGTGTTTTTCATCATAAAACATACATGTTGTTTATTGGTATTGACATTCTGGTATCATCCTGAAGGTATGGAAAAAATAATTCATTTACTGTAGATATCTGTATAACTAGAGGCAACTGTAGACAACTTAGAATAAGCTTGGATGTCTTGGAAAATTACTTTGATAGTTAGTGTTTACCAATGCTCAACAGATTTTGCCTATAGCTTAATGTATGTCCAGTTGTACTAGATTCTGCTTAGCCTTCTGTATTGATAGCAGTGAATTTTAGCAAACGATAGAATTTCCTGGCAAAAGGAATCCCAGGCAAACAAAATGCTGCTTAAAATATGTGCCAGATCATTTTTGCGAGGTAGAATTGATCAAATTTAAGTCATTTAAATTTTCAAAATTGCTTAGTGGAAAGACGTTGAATGAAAACTTGAATTTTGGTTTGCTTTATTCAGCAATGAAGAACAGAAATTAAATTGAGGTAGCTTAATCGAGCTGATGTGGAAAAAGGCCATTGTGTAACTTATATTGTCACTTACATTGTAACTAAACCAGAAGGTTACAGTGCTTATTTTGGGAATGCATCAGGAAGTGATCTATTCTTTTTATTGTGTACTGTAATATAAAACACAAAAATGTAGGAGGATTTGTTATAAGATCAAGGATGAAATCTGCACACATTCTTGATACTGTAATCTCTGGAGAGATTCTCTGTGAGAAATTCTTGTCTTATTTAGTATAATAATTCAGCTCTTGGCTTTGCAAGGTGATTATCACTTCACAGATGCAGAGTAGAGAATATTACTTGTTACATAAAATTGTTGTTGTCTGCCCAGCTTCATTGCACTGGAAAATCTGCACACAGACTCTGGGAGATGGAGTAGGGGGGAAGGATTTTTATGAAATCATTTGTTGGCTGCACAACTTCTGAATGTTATTTGTCATACTGTCTGACCATTATGGTTTGGAAGGTTAAGAAAGTAAAAAATGTTCTTTTAAAAAGTTATTTTAGTTCTCGATTTAAGAAGCTAACAAAATTTGTTTTGTTTGTGTGTGTGTGTGTGTGTGCGTGTGTGTATAAAAATACAGGTCCAGTATTCAAAGAGTTAATGGTATATTGCGGTATAGTTTTGAAAACTGCTTCAAGTGGCTATCTCACAAGGACAGAGTAAGCGATGCGCAGAATGCACGTGCTAATGTCCGAATGGCCTGGACTGTGCTGGCAACTAGTAGGGGTTGGAAAGATTTGAAGTTCCACAGCTTGACACAGGGAGCAGGCTAGAGAAATTCTTGCTGCGTCACAGAGCTGTGCCGATAGGTCTGCAAGAGGCAGCATTACTGCATCAGAAGTATAGGCAGAGACACCGATAGATAGATAGAAAAGGAGAGGAAAGTGCTGGGAAGAAAAGTGTTTACACAATTGACTCTAGGAAAAGGATTCCATATACTGATGAAAAGCGCACCTGAATTTCTCGGTGTGTGGGTAGGTTGTTGTAGTATGCAGTGATTATGTAAAGCATGATGAGAACGGACTGTGATTTCTCCCAGAGGCAAGGAAGAGAAGAATATGCTGAAAGGGTTAATATGGATGATTTCTGGAATATTCCACGCAGGACGATTCGGCAAGAAAAGCAGAGCATACATAAAGGAAGAAGGCATTGCGCAGCAGCAATTGGCAATGGAATCACATTAAAAAATGTAGTTCTTGCCCCAGGTAGCTCCACATCGGATATTTGGGTCCTGCGAAGGGTACATTATTGTGTCTTCCAGTGGAAATCCCTGTCAGCTGTAAGTTTATAGTGTAATTTCTGCTTAACCTATAATTTTCAATTTTAGAAAGGATTACTGTTCTCGGCTCTAGGGCCCGCTTCGTTGGTTGTCGAGGATGTTAGACTATGATAGCGCAGCGCTCGTGTCTGTCGCATTGCGAGGTAATGTGCGAAGAATATTTAGGTTCATGGTGGACTGTCTGAATGAAGTGTGATTAAAGACTACTGATGACTGGGGAGCTCTATTTCAGTATACCAATAGAGTAAATGTCACAGAGCCTGGCGTTAGAAAGTTGTTTACCTTGTTCTCTCTGTCTCGATCTTGGCAAGCTGCCAGCTCACTTGTGATAGACTTCCTTGTTGTGCTGCATCATCATGTATATGCCTACCCTCCCATCCCATTGGTTGAAACTAGGCTGTCTGCAGAACTTCTCTTGTGACTGGCTGATAAGCAAGTTATTTGTGAGGAGCTTTACCTGATTTGCTGAGACAGAAATTCCTGCTGAAAATTTCACTTCAATTGGCTTCGCTATTTTAACTTTTCTATTATTGGCTGAGTGACTCAATTACCTGGTAAAATTAGCTGCGACTGGCTGAACGTGAAGTATTACTTTATTTCCTTGTATTTAATGTTTCACTCTTACGTTCTGTAGTTGAAATTCAAAGTTTACAAATGCACCAGTAACAATTTATTATTTTCTTCAGTTTTTTTGGGGAGTGCAGTTGATGATGTGTAATAAATTGAAAATATTTAATACCTTACGATCCTGCATCACTTTTTCTCCGCTGGTATTAATTAAAGTTCACTTTTTTATTTCCAATAAATTTATCAAAGCAGGGCTGCAATGCATTATATGAGACATGAGGATTTCTGTAGGGTCTAGTGTTTTGTGTTTAAATTAGTTCCATCAAAACATTTCACCAAAGTACTGATTCTTGGCATTCAAGCTTCCCTTCAACCTAAGCAGGTTATAATTAAAATAGTTTGTAAGCAAAGAGGTGCATCTTTTCAATAAATACGTTATTTCAGTCATCAAATCTAGAAAGAACATTATATTTTCAGTGGTCGAATATTCTTTTTTTCCTTAGTAATTGCGTCACTGTAGATGCTGCAGTGTTGATATTCTGGTGCAATAGCGCCATGGACTACACCTATAATTTTTGCCATCTTGATGACTGTTATTGCCACATAAGGGTGTTAAAACTTGACCCCTCTCCCTATTTCTTGATGTGCCTGCACTCTCAGTAAAATTGAAAAATACACAATCACCTTTTGAACCCTCAGTGAGGAGATATTGAGTGGGAGGGTGTTGGTTCAGCCGTGTGTAAGACTAATCTGACATTTTCTCACAGCTTCTGTTGGAGGCGCTAGGCAGCATTCAGAAACTGAAACCTCTGCCAATTGTTTATTGAGAAGAAAACCTTCTCTCCCAACCCAGGGAAGCAGAGATTAGTTCCATCAATCCTCTGGGCTCTACTGATGAAATCCACACACAAAAAAATGAGACGTTTCTAGATGATCCAGTGCAGTTTGATGATGGGCACTGGGTTTTATTTGTATTAATTGGTTATCTGTGAGATCTGGCATATGTGATAGGAATAAATAAAAGGGTAAAGAACCACAAAAGTGCAAATTTATGTGCATCATAATAAGGCTTTATTTTGTGAGTGGCTATCATTACAATTCTGGCATTGTGCACATACAGTTTCACTGTCACAGTAACTATATGAAACATGCACCCACCTCATTACCTGTCATTATAATTTCTCATGCATTTTCCAGGATTTGGAGATGCAGATATTTCTCATAAGCACCCTTATTTGTGTCCGTCCTGCTGGGAGTGCTACTACCAAAAGAGAAAACACTGGAAAATCTCAGCAGGTCTGGCAACATCTGTAAGGAGAGAAAAGAGCTGATGTTTCAAGTCTTACTGACCCTTTGTCAAAGCTGAATCCTCCTAGATGGATAGGTGGGCTAATTGGTGAAGGGGGAAATAACATTAGTTAGAACCTTGGTCAGCTTAGATAACTGGTCATGAAGCACTTTTTCTGCATCTTAAAGTTCTTCGCACAGGAAGTCTTAGTTTTCTGATCTTGTCTCGAAGTAGACTTGCTTAGTTTTTCTGACTGATGAGCTCACTCTACAGCAACCCCTCCCTTCCCCTTGATTCTCCTACTTCCAATTCATGGAAGGCACCGAACTTGAGCTCGGGCTGAGTCTTACATTGATCAAGTGTTAGTTTCATTGAGTCATGTTGGGTTGGGGGGGGGGGGAGGCGGCGGTGGTTCTCTCTGAAGCCTAGCGAGCTTTCTCATTGCATCTTTCCAAACTCCCTGCTAAATTGCCTGTGTGGCCCCTCTTTCATCTGATTTGTAGCCCTGTCTTACCACTGTATGTACCCGGCACACCTCGTTATTACCTGGAATGATCTGGTATCCCTGGCATTGGTGCAATCTTTAAAATGCTGTTGTACATTCAGTCTAGCGCAGTTGATCTGGAGTTGCCCTGCTGTTTATCATGATGTTTATCATGAATGAGGCAGAGAAGGGAAAATTGGTGTGCAGCTTTGTAGACAAGAGCATAGAGGCCTTAGATGGGGTGGTGCAGAGTTGGATATCCTCTTTTTTTTTTAAACCCTAGACATGGCAGTGGAAGCCAAGACACAGACCATGCTGTCCGTCTCCATGTTTGCCACCATATTCTGTGCAGTCTCGCCATTTGGAGGAATGAAGAGAAGGGTTGGATGAGGGTGAATGACGTTGGCCACTTCATCAGTGCAAGTATCACTACCTTCTCTCTAATGCCTCTCACTGACTCTATCTAAGCTACAATACGCACCTCCCACCAAAACTCATGCTCTACCACTCAAACTATTGCCTGCAACATCTTCCAAGTTTATTCTCACTGCTCTAAATGCTTCTATTCCTGCTTGCCTTCTGCTTTGTCTAATCACCATCACCCAGGTCATCTTCACAGCTGTGGCACCCACTTCCATCTCCCTAATACTTGCCTCTCATTCCAGAAGGAAAATAGCCCACAGTAGGGCTGCCAGACTTTCAACTCCTCCTGACCTTTAATGAGGAGGGCATCCTGAGTCTGACTGGCTGAAAGATAAAGTCCAAGCCCCGCACCAGAATAGCAGTGCCCTTGACTTGCTGTGCCAGGACTCTCTCATTGAAGGCTGTCTCCCTTTGTGTCACTGTGGCTAGCTGATAACCATGACAAGCTTCCAAGCATTTGTTCTACACTAAATAGTATGGCAGTACTGTGGGCCTGGTATCTCTGGCTGAGGGGGAAAGGAACAAAATGGCAAGATAGTATTCTGTGAGCATCTGACTAGGCTCATTGTAAGTAAGTGCTGAGAGGTGAAGTGAACTGACTGGAGTGTGCGTGTCTTATTGCACACAGTGATCTTGCTGCATCATTACAATTATAGTTGGCATTGTGCCCCAAGGTGCAACATTGAAGTGCAGCAGTGTACTGTAAGTGGTTTGGAATATAATTTTAGAGGATGGCAGATGTCAGATGCAAGTGGATGTGACTTGTGCAGTACTCAGTGCTTTTGAGTCCAAAATGGTGTCCTTTAGAGCATATGGTAAGCTGAAGTCAACAGGGACTGAGAATGTTGGGAGTAATGTTAAGAATTCTTGCTGTCCAGTTTGCTTGTGGTGGTTTCGACAGTGTAAAGGCTCATATTTATTGAGGCAAGATCTGCTATAAGTGAGGTTGTTAGCAATCATGTCTAATAGGCGATTTGACCATGCCTGCTGAGAATCTCACCTCAGTGTGCTGAACTTAGTTAAAAGATACAGCAATTTGTTGCTGACACCTGAGAGGACTCACTGGACCCTTCATGCAATTCTACCACATTTCTTGATATAACCCATATCATTCAAATCTCTAAGATTCTGTCCATTTGAGACCAATATAGCAGTGAGCTATAACCATGTGATACAGTAGTTGGTTTTGCAGGGTATAGGAGTTTGCAGCTTGTCCTAATCTATCATGTTACTTCCTTATTCTCCTAACTATCCCCATCCTACCTGAAGCTCTTGGTAATCTTTAGCAAAATACCTTACTAATTCTGTGTAACTTCTGCCCATTTCCCACATGAGGTTCTGCAGTCCTTAATCTCGAACCTAACCTATATCCTAGCTATGTTTCTTCCTCTTTTGAGATTAATCACTGTTTTAGTTCTGATCACTACGTACCTTGCAGTAGCATTTAGAGGTGGAATTGTTTGTCTGTGCTATTCCACTGCACATTTCCCAAATCCCACTGTCCAAATTGCTGAAACATTAATGGAATGCTGCTACTGACTGACGGCCTGTATTTGAAGCATGTAATTACTATTGTTCAGCTTCTATAGCAACAGAAATGTTAATTCAAAATGCTATTCCTGCCATTTCTTTTGAATTAAAATGGAGAATCGGCAGGATTTTTAAAAATGCTGATTCGACATATCCCCTTACTGGAGTTTATTGGCCCATGTTTTTCCATTCTCTGGCTGAGCTAGAGTGGGACATTTTTTTCCAAGCCACCAAATTTTACTAACTTTCCCACCTCCCCATCGATCTCACATTCCCTCCTCTACGTTTTTTCTCTCTCTCATCTGTTTAATCATGTATTAATTTAGAGTTTTTCCTCCTACAGCTGTTTCATCAATGACTTTCCCTCTATTATAAGATCAGAAGTTGGTTTGTTCATTCTTGATGGTTTAATATTCAACATCAATCATGCTGACTCAGAAGCAGTCCATGACCGTATGTATGAGCTGGACCTATTGGCTGACCTACAAGTGTGAGGCAACAACATCTCCAACAAGAGAGAACCTAGCCATCACCCATTGACTTTCATTGGCATTAGCCTCCAACCTGCCTGTCTCCTTTTCCACCTATCCACTCCACCCTCTCCTCTCTGACCTATCACATTCATCCCCTCCCCCACTCACCCATTGTACTCTATGCTACTCTGTTCCCACCTCCACCCTCCCTTAGCTTCTCTCCATGCTTCAGGCTCACTGCCTTTATTCCTGATGAAGGGCTTTTGCCCGAAACGTCGATTTCGCTGCTCGCTGGATGCTGCCTGAACTGCTGTGCTCTTCCAGCACCACTAATCCAGCATCACTGATACTCCCACTGTCAACATCCTTGGGGTTACCATTGACCAGAAACTGAACTGAATCAGCCATAGAATTGCTGGGGCTACAAGAGCAGGTCCGAGACAGGAATTCTGGTAGCAAGTGGCACTTTTCCTGACTCCCCAAACCCTCTCCAACACAAGGCACAAGTCAGGAATGTGATTGAATACTTACCACTTGTCTGTCTGAGTGCAGCCTCTTACAATATTCACGAAGTTTGATTCATCCAGGGCAAAGCAGCTTTCTTGACACCACACTCTCAAACATTCACTTCCTCCATCACTGATGCTCAGTGGCAGCGGTTAGCGTTGACAAATACACTACAGAAATTTGCCAAGGCTCTTTAGACAGCATCTTCCAAACACATGCTCTCTGCCATCATGAAGGACAAGGCCAGATACCTGAGAATGTTGTCATCTGCAAGTACCTCTTCAATCCACACACTTTCCTGACTTGGAAATATATCACTGTCCATTTAGTGCCACTGTGTAAAAATCCTGGAACTCCCTCCCTCCCAGATAGTAGGTGTACCTAAATGGACTTCAGCTTTCCAAGAAGGTAGCTCACCACCACCTTCTCAAAGGACAGTTTGAGAGAGGAAATAAATACTGGCCCAGCCATTGAAGGCCATGTTCCCTTCATGATTTTTTTTCTTTAAAAATGGTAGCTGTTATTAAACAAACAAACAGTGGTTGACTTCTAAAATATCAAAGTCCAGAATTGAGTGTATCTATGCAAATACACAAACACTCAACAAAGTTGCAGAATTGGGAGCAACATGGATATGTGAATGTAACCCAAACAGAAAGTTGCCTTAATGTGAATGACATTTTGAACTAGACGTATCTGGTTCTGATATTTTTGGGAGACTTCCAAGTAGGATGGTCTTATTAGCAAAGGATTTGCACTCTGCAAGAAGAGATTCTGGAAGTTGTATAAAACAAAATCCAAACGTCTTCAGACAAATAAAGGGAAATGTTGCAAATGTTGACTGATTAGTGTTACAGATGAAGTCTTGCAGATATGCAAGAATACACTTGACCATTTATTGGTAAGTAATTTTAATCATATGAAGATCAGTTGATATGGTTGAAGATGAAAGCATATTTTGTAGTACACCCTTGCATGGTTCCCTATTTAGACCCAGCAAGTGACGATATAAGGCTAGCAAACTAATTGGGATATAGTGATACAACATTTTAATGTCATTAATCATAAATCGTACAAACATTTTGACAGTACATGGGATTGACCTTCATAATTACATTGCTTCATTTCATAATTTTAATGGCTGAGAAATTTTCTGTAGATCAGGGTTATTTGAAGATTATCAGACTGTTCAAATGTTTTAGTCCGCTTAATTTGCTTCTAGCAAGTTTTGAGAAGATTTGTAGCTCTGGTTAATGAGAAATATGTAAGTTAGCTCGCTGAGCTGGAATGTTTGTTTTCAGATGTTTCGTCATCCTGACTAGGTAACATCATCAGTGAGAGTCTCCAGTGAAGCGCTGGTGGTACGTCCCGCCTCTCTATTTATAGGTCTTGGTTTCTTAAGTGGGTGATGTCATTTCCGGTTCTTTTTTCAAGGGAAGGTAAATTGATTTAGACCCTATGTGTTTATTGATAGCGTTATGGCTAGAATGCCATGCCTCTAAGAATTCTCGTGCATGTTTTTGTTTCGCCTGTCCTAGGATGTATGTGTTGTCCCAGTCAAAGTGGTGGCAGATTTCCTGTTTGTTTGTCCGATGTGTTCTTTTACAGTTACAGTTCTTGCATGGTATTTTGTAAATGATATTAGTTTTGCTGATGGTATCTAATGGATCCTTTAGGTTGTTTGTGTGTTGGTAGGTTTGTGGGTTACTATGATGCCAAGGGTTTGAATAGTCTGGAAGTCATTTCTGATACGTCTTCGATGTACGGTAATATGGATACGGTTTTTGGTTGCACTGAGTTTGCTTGTTTGGGTTTGTTTCTGAGGATGCATGAGCATTATTTTAAACAAATCAGACTGTCTTAAAAAGACAAATGCTCTGCTTGCAGATACTGACATTTACCAGCAGGTGGCAATAGACCTGGCCCCCCACAACTCCTAAGCAGAATCTCATATTTTCTAACATAAAAAAATCAGGAGAATTAAACAGCACAGACTTCCAAAATATGAAACCAGATGGATCCAATGCACCACACTTCTACTGATTTACCAAAGATGCACAAACCTGCCCACCACCACTGCCCTCTCTACCCCCCCCATGCCCCAAAACCCCCAGACCCATAGTGTCTCTACCTGGCACACCAACATACAGACTAGCCAAGGAACTCCAGGAAAAACTAAAACACCTAATTGAAGATTCACGCCACTCCATTCACTCCACCCAAGTATTTCTGAACACCATCAAAGATACCAACATAGAAGATACCCACATCATGGGCAGCATGGTGGCACAGTGGTTAGCACTGCTGCCTCATAGCGCCAGAGACCCGGGTTCAATTCCCGCCTCAGGCGACTCTGTGTGTAGTTTGCACATTCTCCCCGTGTCTACGTGGGTTTCCTCCGGGTGCTCTGGTTTCCTCCCACAATCCAAAAATGTGCAGGTTAGGTGAATTGGCCATGCTAAATTGCCCGTAGAGTAGGTGAAGGGGTAAACATAGGAGTATGGGTCTAGGTGATATACGCTTCGGCAGGCCGGTGTGGACTTGTTGGGCCGAAGGGCCTGTTTCCACACTGTAATCTAAGCGGAAGAAATAGTAGTTTTGTTGAACATAATAGCCCTTTTCACATCAAGTAACATTGACCTGGCCAAAGAAACACTGGCAGTACAACTAGGAAAACCAGGACCACAAACACCAGCCAGCACCAACTTCATCAGCAAAGACAACATCCTCAAGCTAGTGGACCATGCCTCACCACCCATTTCCCATTCAAAAATAAAACCTACGAATAAGTCAACAAAAACCCATGGAATCACCAATATTAGGGCTCATCGTGGAAGCAAAAATGCAGAGACTTGAACAAGCTGACCTCTCATCTATCCAACCCAGACTTTGGGTTTGCTATGCGGATGACACCTTTGTCACAAAACAGAACAAATTAGAGGAAACAGATAACACCACTAACAATATCCTGACAGGCATAAAATTCACAAACAAGCAGGAGAATAATAACAGACTTCCATTCCTAGACATGATAGCTGAATGTACATTGTAACGGAGAGCTTCAAACCTCCGTCTACGGAAAAGCAACAAACCCAGGCCAACTGCTTAACTTCAGAATCAATCATCTCAACAACCACAAGTGGAGCTGCATCAAGATATTATATCAGCGAGCTACATCACATTGCAGCACCCATGAACTACACACAATGGAATAAAAATATCTATACAACATTTTTTCAAGAAAAACTGTTACTTAACAATGTGCTGATTCCTCAGAAAAAGACTCGAACAAGCAGACACAACGCAACCAAAAACTGTAGCCAAGTTATCTTACATCAAAGACATATCAGAAATGCCTTCCAGACTACTCAGAAACCTTGGCATCATGGTAGCCCACAAACTTACCAACAAACAGTGACTGATGAACCTAAAGGATCCATTAGATGCTACCAGCAAGATTAATGTCATTTAAAAAATACCATGCAAGAACAGTGAAAAACACTATCAGACAAACAAACTTGCCACCAGGGTACATGAACATCAACTAGCCCCCAAAAGACATGACCTGCTATCACTAGTTTCCATGCATACACATAAAGAAGGACACCACTTTGACTGGGACAACACATACAGCATAGGAACAAAAACACATCCTAGGCAAAACAAACACATGCACAAGAATTCTTTAGAGTCAAGGCATTCAAACCAGAACTCTATCAATAAACACATTGATTTAGATCCTAGCTACCTTCCCTTGGGGGGGAAAAAAGAACTGGAAATGACATCACCCACCTTTTAAGAAACCATGATCTATAAATAGAGTGGCAAGACATACTGCTTCACCGGAGACTCTCACTGATGATGTTACCTTGTCATGGTGACGAAACATCTGAAAACAAACCTAGCTCAGTGAGCTAACTTACATACTAATTTGCTTCTGTTGATTGGTGTGAATAACAAGGTGTGTGGGCAGCACAGTTTAGTGTTCTTTGGAGTGGAATTTGGTGATAATAAGGATATCTTGGTGAAGATTATTTGGGGAATCCAAATGAAATATTATGGATAATTTTGAGGAAAATTTGCTCCCACTCCCCATTAATAAGTATATTATTGGTGTTTAAAAAAACAGCAAAATAGTTGAGATGGGATGAATAGTTTTTTTTCTCTCTGACTACTTTCCTTTTAATAATTGAAGTAACATTTAATATGCTTATTAATCAAATAATGAGGTGACAGCCAGTACAAGATATTTTCCTTTATGGCCACTTATTAACAGACAGCTTAGGGGCATACTCTGACTGTTAAAAGACCTTTTTGTTTGAAGAACATGAAACATAAGCACTCTCCATAGTGTACCTTTCGAGCATAAAGCTTCATGCAAGCATGAATTGATACCAGTGGATACCTTAGTTGCAGGTAAGAATTTTTCTGAGAGAACTATCTCTTGGCTTTATTAGAGGGACATTAAAATTCAGACCAATAAAATAACCAATAATTGTTTTTAAGTTGTATTATCAAGACAAATAAAGTATGCTGAGCAAAGTTTGGACATGAGCTCTTTGACAATCGTTGCCTGCTGAATATGTGCTGGAACAGCAGCATTAGCTCAATGTATTTTGATCTACCTGTACATGACTTTGCAAATGAATTGGCCCATCTTTGTGGGATATGTTTCAACTCTGCTATTTCTGTTAAGGACTACAACCATAATAAATGGTTTCTAGATAAAGAATTCAACTAGGCTGACTGAGGTATATTAACAAATAAAGAAAAGTGTGCTATTTCCTATATCTAAACCTTGTGACATTGGTCCAATATAACATGCCTTTTGCGGCCCATAGTTCAAAGTTCTAGATTCCTACATTAGAGGCTACGCTTCAAATGTTGGGTGTTAAGTGCTTTGGAACATTCAGCAGTAGTGAAAAAAGCTATATAACAGTAGTCTTTCTTTCCAGATTGTCACAAGTGGAGCATTGAAAAAAGGCTGAAAGCAACCAAACAAGGAACGCTCTTCATCTGGAAATAGCCCAAATTCATCTTTAAATAGGTTTACTTGTGATTAAACCTTACCAAGTATTATCAGAACAAAAGGTAATGGAGATTCTGCCCTAGGCATCAATGCAATTGAACTGTATCAATGGATTTTTTTATTTTTAATAAGCTAAAAGTATGTTGCCGCTATTATTCTCAAGATCCAAGCAAAGTGAGAAACATAAATTATAGTTACTCTTTGTGTTGACAAGGTAAATTGTTATGATATAGTGATTTTTTTTTAAAAAAGGAACTGTTTGGGAAAATCTTAACTATTTCTCTACCTATATCTAGTTTTATGCAGACTTGGACTATACATTATGTTTGTGATTAACTGTCTTGTTCAGTGCTAGTCTTACTGCATTTTTAAATGAAAAACCTGATGTATACTTCCAGAATGAGATCTGTATACACAAAAGGGACTAGAAGGCGATCATCTTTTGAATAAAGCTTAGTGGGGTTTTTGCAGGAATGATGTGTCAGCTGTAGGATTCTTTTATTTGTCTGTATGTGGTAAAAGTTTAAAAGAATTTACAGACTGAAACAAAAGTAGTATAGGAGTTGGAAGCAAAAACCTTTTTTTTTAAAAAAAAAACTCTTTTAATATGACATCAAATGTACAGAAATATAGTTGGTGTACTTTAAAAGGTCTTTGTTTAAATAGAGCACAATTACCTATATACATATTACATGATGTAATGGAATACCTTCTACATCTCAAATTAAAGTATGAAAATTTATTGATTTTTGTGGCTCTGAATCATATTTATTAGAGGAAAAATTGACAGGAATTAGTTCTTGAAAGCCATTATTACTGTGGTTATATAAACTGTTAGGGTCATTAATGTGGTCACTTCAGTTATGAAAACGATTAGCACGATAGCTAGTGTGTGGTTCAGGTTAATGCCAACAGCAAAGGTCTCATTGAAATTCAGAAGAATGAGGGGGAAACATATAAAATTATGAAGGGAATGGAAAAGATCGAAGCAGTGAGGTTGTTTCCACTGGCAGGTGAAACTAGAATCTGGGAGTGCTAGTCGAGGATTCTCTAAAGGTAAACATGCAGGTTGAGTCCGTGATTAAGAAAGCGAATGCAATGTTGTCACTTATCTCAAGAGGGTTGGAATATAAAAGCACCGTTGTGCTACTGAGACTTTATAAAGCTCTGGTTAGGCCCATTTGGAGTACTGTGTCCAGGTTTGGTTCCCACACCTCAGGAAGGGCGTACTGTCACTGGAACGTGTCCAGTGGAGATTCACACGGATGATCCCTGGAATGGTTGGTCTAACATATGAGGAACGGCTGAGGATCCTGGGATTGTATTCATTGGAGTTTAGAAGATTAAGGGGAGACGTAACAGAAACTTACAAGACAATACATGGCTTGGAAAGGGTGGACGCTAGGAAATTTCTTCCGTTAGGCGAGGAGACTAGGACCCGTGGACACAGCCTTAAAATTAGAGGGGGTCAATTCAGAACAGAAATACGGAGACCTTTCTTCAGCCAGAGAGTGGTGGGCCTGTGGAATTCATTGCCGCAGAGTGCAGTGGAGGCTGGGACGCTAAATGTCTTCAAGGCAGAGATTGATAGATTCTTGATGTCACGAGGAATTAAGGGCTATGGGGAGAATGCGGGTAAATGGAGTTGAAATGCCCATCAGCCATGATTGAATGGCGGAGTGGACTCGATGGGCCGAATGGCCTTACTTCCACTCCTTTGTCTTATGGCCTTATAGAACTAGGGGCATAGCCTCAAAATAAAGGGGAGCAGGTTTAGGACTGAGTTGAGAAGGAATTTCTTCACCCAAAAGCTTGTGAATCTCTGGATTCACGCAGTTCAAGGCAGTTGAGTTTGCCTTGTTGAATCTTTTTAAAGAAAAAGATAGATTTTTGAACAGTAAATAACATTAAGGGTTATGGTGAACAGGTGGGTAAGTGGAGCTGAATCTGTGAAAAGATCAGCCAGGATCTTATTGAATGGCTGAGCAGTTTCACGGGGCCATATGGCTCCTGTTCCTTATGTTCCTAACAGCAAGGATCAATCCTTATTTTGTTTGAAGTTGAATCTGGGGTCCTATCTCCCTACTTAGATGCAGAGTCATGTCGCTCAAACCATATGACCCATTGTATATCTTTCCAACAGATAGAGAGAGAGATGGTTATGGTCCCTTGTGGGCTATGGCTTATTGCCTTCCTCCCTAAGTTAAGATCAAATGCAAAAAAATTTTACTGTTGATTTCTTTGAAACACTTTTTAATTTTCACAGTTGAATTTGGTCTCCAGTCTTATGTAAAATATATAATGTCTGTTTTAACCAATCTTGTTTTCTTTGTGTAAAAAGTGTCAACTGCGTGGCTACAATGCTAAGAGTTTCTTGATCGCTTCCAGACTGGAAGAAAGAAGTGATGCTGGTAACATCGAGCCCAATGTCTGTGCAGATAAACCAAGGCATTCCAATTCTTGAATAGTTTGTTTGCTTCCCCAAGCAAAAGAAGTTTAAAACTTCGATGGGAGAAATCGAATTCAGTATCTGTACTGTGTTAGAGTTCTTTATGAGCCATTTATAAGTCATCGTTCTACCTCTACTTTTCAAAAGTGATCCTGCTTCAAAAGTATTTCACTGGTTGTAACATTTAAAGTTATTGAGCAACTACTTACAAAGCATTACTTTAATACTTCTGCTTCTAATTACTTAATCTCTGAGTTGCATTTTTAGATATAGTCACTTTAAGCAAATGTGACATTATGAAGGGAACTTCAAATCACTAATCAGCTTCTTTCAGTAACACATTGACATGCCATCCTGAGTTGTGTGCAAATCCAGGAGTGGTTCTTAAACCCATATTCTTCTGATCCAACACATCAGCCTCAAACTAATCAAACTTAAGCAGAAAAGAGGAAGAACAATGGGTGATTTGAAAGATGAGGGTGTTGTTGACAGTGGAGGGCTGTAGGGGTTGAAGAAGAAATTTCAAGCAAAAATCTTTGAGAAAATTCTCTTGGTCATTGTCTGTTAAACGATGCTATTGGTGCACATCCGTTTGTCTATAACTATTTCGCATCTTTTTTTAATTAAATTGAGGATTTTCATATTTTTCAAGTTTATCGCTGCACTTGAATAAGTAACTCCTTCTCAAATCTATTTGTCTTTCCTTGAACTTCACCTTTGAATTCCTCCAATTTAGATTCTACCCTAATACCTACCTTAGACCACTCTTCCTTTCTATATCTGATTCCTCATGTAAGCCACTCCTTTATAGCCTTCTTCTTAATGGAGCTTTTGGTCAGCTGAATAAATACTTTCTTGGATGGCTTGATCAAATTTCATTGCCCCTGTGTAACAATTTAAAATGCTTTACTACTATAAAAGGTAGTATGTAAATATGGGTTTTGAATTCCCACAAGGAGATAAATTTCCTTTTACAAAGCTTCCTGTTTATAGCATTGGTGGTGTTGACTATTGCTAAGGAGTTAAAACTGAATTGAGATGTGCGTTCTCAATTCATTTTATCCTTACCACTGGTCAGCGTTATCCTAGTTGATGTAAATTTATCAGTCCTCGCCTGTAAAATAATGCTTCGAAGAGGATGAAAGTAGGAATTCAGCCCTCAAGCTAATTCCACGACCTTAGATCGTGGCTAATCTGTATCTCAAATCCATTCAGTCTTGTTGATTCCACATCCCTTAATGCCCATATCTCAACAAACCAATCTCAGTTTTAAAATTTTGAAATGACCTGGCCTCAGCAGCCCTATCAGGACAGAATCCTCACTTTTTCTTGCCTAAGAACTAAAAAAAATCAACATAGTTGATGGCTAAAATGTTAATTTAAATTCAAGAATGCATTTACTGCCCATCCCTAATTGCCCAAGGGGCAGTGAAGAGTCAACTACATTGTTGTAGGTTTCATGTAGGCCAGACCAGGTAAAGATGGCAGATTTCTTTCCCTAAGAGACATTAGTGAACCAGATGAGTTGTTAACAACAGTTGACAGTGATTGCATGTTCACCATTAGGCTAACTTTCTCATCCCAGATTTTTATTGAATTCAATTTCACCACATACTATGCAGGAATTTGAACCCATGTCAGCAGAACATTAGCCTCAACATCTGAATTCCTCTTCTTGTTTTTGTCAGGTAAGTTGCTTGTGTGAACTGTTTTTGCTGTACAAAATACTCAGGTGGAAAAATGCAACAAAAATGGTACTGTGTAATTTTCCTATGTTACTTTGTGCTCAAGCAAAAGCTGTTTTAGAAACTTGCTTTAGGAGATGAAGTGGATCAAGTTAAAGTGATATGACATGCAATTTATGTGATCAGAATGAAATTGAAATTAACATTGTATTCCATATCTTTTTAAGATGCTGCATTCTATCTTGTTTGAGCCCTCTTCTGGAGTACTGTGTGCAGTTCTGGTCACTCTGCTATAGGAAGGATATTAAGTTGGTGATGGTTTAGAAAAGATTTACCAGGATGTTGCCAGGAATGGAGGGTTTCAGTTATTAAAAATAGGCTGGGACCATTTTCACTGGAGCTTAGGAAGTTGAGGGGTGACCTTTATAGAGGTAAATAAAATCATGAGGGGCATGGATAGGGTCAATAATAGTAAGGATCTTTTCACTAAGGTGGGGGAGTTCAGAGCCAGGGGGTATAGTTTTAAGATGATAGGAGAACCTTTTAAAAAGAACATGAGGGGCAACGTTTTTACACGGACTTATTAATATCTGGGATGACCTGCCAGAGGAAGTGGTGGATGCAGGTACAGTTACAGTATTTAAAAGACATTTTGGATAGTCACACAAATAGGAACGGTTTTGGAGGGATGTGGACCAAGCACAGACAAGTGGTACTAGTTTAGTTTGAGAGTCTGTTTCCATGCATTGTGACTCTACGTCAACTGTTCGACCAAAAAATATGAACTCATTTCTTGCTCAACTTTTATCCTTACCCCATCTATCTTTTTGTGTTCTTTACTGTTTTCTCTTCATTTACATCTTTTAAATTTAAAAAATGAAATTTCTTTTGTTACGGAATCTTCCATTTGTCAGTTAATGGCAATGTCCTTAATGTTTGTGGCAATGTAAGCTACTTGCCCTGACCTTGAGGAAATCTGACCATGGTTCAAGCAATTGCTGTGGTAGGAATCTCCTGCAAACTGATATCACTTTAAATGTGGCCTCATGGTGGAGAATGCTTGGCTGTGTAAGTTCATTGATTTTTAACAAGCAGGCTAAACAGTCAATGAAATCAATATATTTATATAAAGCAAGGCAGATGGTTTCAAAAATCACTTTTCCATTTAAATTTTCAGAAGTAAACTAATGGATTATTAAGTTGGAAGATAAAGAAACATAGACTATATAGTTGCAGAATGTTTCTTATAGATCAGGATGATTTAAACTGTTTTATAATTATCTTTGGAGCATTAATACATGTGAAATATACACAATAGCAGAGACATCCACAACATTTGCAGTGAATTCAGTACCTTGCAATAGTGCTTTTGTAAAATCCCCATCCCATGCCATCCCTATGAAGTTGCACCCATTCCTTTGATCCCTCTTACAACATCCCCATCCATTCATGGGCCTCTCTTTATGTGCCACTGTTTTTCTCTGCTAGGCCCCTCGCCCACCACTACCAGCAGTCCTTAGCAGTTGCCCACACCTCATACACTCCAATCTGTGCATGACAGAGCAGCTGATCCTCAAAGCACCAGCCGCAAACTCTCAAAGCCAGTCTTTTTTAGTTTTTGTATGTGAAGGGACCCAGCTTTGAGTCCTGATTTTCTCATTTTCTAACTTCAATCTTCCTCCACTGGTGAAGCTAGAATCATCCTGTATCTCTTAGGGTAGACGTTGGGGAATGGTGGTTGTTTGGGAGTCACATGTAAGGGTTGCTGTTTTTCTTAGCTGTAAGGGGACCTCAGTAGTTCCATTGAAGCCTGATTTAAGGTCTGCCTAGTAGACTGCAGAGTGTTCACCCAGACAGGAAAAAGAGAACATGGTTCAAACAAATTAAAAATGTGAGATTAGAACTGTTTGAAATCTGAATCTAGCTACTGTCTGTAGCCCTTGAATTAACACGCTGCCTGCCTCATGTTTTAGTGTTTGTGCGTACCCACAAGTCCTTTTGTGGCTCCTGCCCGTCAAACCAACTTAACAAAAGTGCAGGTGGGCAAACATGTTATAGAATGCTTTCCCACTATATGTTCATGAGTCAAAGTCTGTACATTGGAGAAATAAGATATAAAAATTTAGCTTGGGTGTGTATGTGCACAAAGCTTTGAGTTCAGGTTTTCATACTGACACGTGCATTTTTCCTGTGAGATGGATTTGATGTTGATCTAATTTTTCATATTATCAAGTATACTGAAATGCTTATATTACAACTTTTGCATTTAATACATGCCCAATGCACTTATTGATGTGAAAGCAACCTAACTAAGTCTGTGCCATTTTTCAATGCAGTGCAGATTTAGGGTATCAATTTGAATCTTTGGCACTGTGGATATGCCTGAAGTTCTGGATTTATGTTTTTTATATCATAGATTAAGTGCTGTTACAAAAGGGAAAGATTACTGTTCTTCATGAAGTGGTTTGAATTTTGTTTAAATCCCTTTGACAATAAAGAAAGAGGCTGATTGGGACATGAAGTCTCCTGTTTTCCAGGAGAGAGACAGATTAACATGATTTAAATCCACAGTTTTAGAGAATGACATCAGCAGGTTCCAACGTGACCAACTGGCTGCCAACTATTTGACTTGATACACTGCCACGGCTATGCAGTCATAGTTTTGTTTGTGGTTGCATATGTCTGATTTTAAAATTAATAAGATTGGTGTCCATGAGAATTATGCACAATGAAGCACTTTTTTGGTATTTAAGGAATAGCTTGTTGCTATACAGGTTACTGAATGAGAATCTATTCCATTTTTATTTGTCTGTGACTGTTTGCTTTCATTCTCCAAGCTTTGTCCTTAAATTGGACTGAGCATTTGCCTTTTAAGACTGAAAATATGAGCATTTAAAATGTTTACTGTCTTTATAGGTTTCATATACATGGCATATATACAAAATACACAAATCTGATCAAAAGGAAAAGATTTCAAATGGCAATAAAGAAAACCTTGTGGTTGGGACCTCTGTGTAATGTTTTGGCTTGTCAGTAGATGTAGCACCACCCTCCAGTTTTTAGATGAGATGTCAAACTGGAGCTGTCCTTTCGGACAAATGTAGAAGATCCACGGCTTTATTTGGAAGAAGAGCAAAGGAGTTATCACATATCTGTTGTGTGTTTATCCTTGTTTGGCATCACCATAAGACATTATCTGATCGTTATTACAGTTCTGTTTGTGGGTGTTTGCTGTCTGCAGTTTGTCCTCTGCATTAAGAATACCTTTAAAGAACTTCACTGCCTATAAACTGCTTTGAGATATCTTTGGGATATTTTCTTTTTTCCCCAACACAGCAACGCTACATCAGAGTCTTAGCCTAGATTCTTACTCATGGTCCCATAGGCTGGAAAATCTTAGACAAGCCTGGCTTACAAGTCCCACCCTTAAATCTTACACTTATCCAGCAATCATACTGAGGCCATGGCTTCCAACTCCATCTGGGAGGGCATCCTGCTCCCAAGAGGACCCACTAGTGAGTGGTAGCCACTGCTGTGACTGCAGTGAGTCCTCAATGAGGCACCCAGATAATGGTGAAGCATCCTAACCTGCCCCGAGTCAGTCCAGCAGGTCCTTCAGCAAAGTTGCATTGTGATTATATGGACACGATGGATAGACTGAAATCTTGCCCATCTCTTTATTTCCCAGCTTGTATTCTTAGGTGATGTCAGGTTGGTGTTGGTGGCCTCATCAGATTCCATTTATTAGCTCCTTAATGACCTCAATTGGATCAAAAGCAAGCATACCTCTGACACCTCTCTGCCAGCAGAGCCAGGTAGGTGCCCCCTGCCATACTATTCAATTTTACTGTCTCCACTTGGTAGTTTACACTCACCCAAGAGAGCATAAAATACCAAACCAATTTTCTGGAATGGATCTGAACTTACAACCTTTGGTCTTTTGAGGTGAGGTAGTCCCAGTGAGCTAACTTTATCAATAGAACATTTGAAAATCTAAATGAGACATAATTACAGAAATGGGAAGCAACCCTGACAGCATTTGTTATGGTAAAAGGTCTGTGTTAATATGTTGGGTGTATGCCTTGAAAAATTAAAGACATGAAACTTGCAAAGTTCAGCTTTACTGTTAACTGCGGACTGAAGACTCCCAGGCTGACTGAAGGAGGTGGCGCTGTTTCTCAGACCAATCCAAAGTTGTTGAGGGTCAGTCGACATTTTCCCAGTACACAATGAAAATCCATCCCTAAATATCATTTTAAAAAGTAATACTTGCTAGCCATTGCAAAAAAAAATTATCAAGCACTTTCTAATTGCATTATTCAATTGACCATATCTAGTTTACTTAACACCAATTACATTTTGTTTTTAAAGAGGCACAGCACTAAATTAGCAGCAGAATAATCCACTGAATTTGATGTGACAAAACAGCACATTTTTCAAATCAGTTGTTTTGTTTTTTGTTTGAAATATGGGCATTTCCCGTCAATAATTGTTTTTGAGAACGTGACAATGCAGTTCAAGACAGCAACTCAACGATCCATGTGGTGTGCATATGTTAGCTGTTGTATTTAAATTGGTTTACTCCTGTGATCCAGTCCCCTTATGATAAAGGCCGCCATACCATTTGTCTTCCTAATTGCTTGCTTTGCCTATATGTTAACTTCCTGCATTCATCGTATAATTGCATCTAAGCCTTTCTGAATGTTTAAAAGTTGCAAGTTTTGCACCTTTTAAAGCAAGAGCTTCCTAGTATCTCCTGGAGAGCTAGCAAAAGTTGAACATTGTTATTTTTATAAGTCATTGTGCTGGTGTATAATTTCTGGGGAATGTGTTGCCAGCGTTCTTGTGTCTGCTGCTCTTGTCCTCCTAAACAGCAGAAATAATTGGTTTGAAAGGGGCTGTTGAATGTTACTCACTACTTTGCAGCCTGAAGATTGTCCACACTTGCTGCATGCTTTCCTGAGGAGTTGAATGCCCTTGAACCATCACCGAGTAGGCCATGTCAAATCTTTGATTTTGGGAAGATGATTGATGAAGTAGCAATGATTGGCACTAGGACAGTACTCTAAGGAAAGCCTGAGGCTCAGATGGTTTGCCGCAAGCAATCACCAGTATCTATCTTTGTGCTAAGTATGACTCCAACTAGTGGAGAGCTTTTTTGATCGCCATTGATTTCAATGTTACTAGGGATCATGGATGACTTAATTAATGAAATGATGCCATGCTGTCAAAGGCAGTCACTCCCCCATCACTAATTGAATTCTCCTCTCTCGATGTTTGGACCAAGACAGTAATATAATCTGCAGCCAAATTGTGCTGGTGGAACATAAACCAAGCGTTGCTGAGCAGATTACTTCTAATTTGGTGCAGTGTAATGGGCATTATTTACAGTGTCATTATTTTGATTGGTAGTAGATAGATAGCAATTGTTTTTTATTTGTATGTTTACTTTTCTATTTTATATTGGTTGATGTGGTTTATATTTGCCTTCCTTTTGTGAGCAGGACATGCCCATGTAATTTTCCACCTTTGACTTCCTGTAGACATGTATGTGTTTAGCACTGGACTTAGCACTTACACCTAAAGTGACTTGCTAACACTTTTTAGCCCCTTTCCCTCAAACAAAAGTTTTCTACAGTATAATCAACTACCTTCTCCTCTTCAGATATTTCTGCATATCTTGCCATCTAGAAATCAACCAGAAAAGTTATTTGATCCCGAACACATCCAGGACATGGATAAAAGTAGTGAACGAAGTGTTCTACACAATTACTTTGTTAATGAGACCTTGGGAGTAACTTATTTTTTAAAAGATGGAACTTCTTTAGTGATCCTTCTAGCTGAGGAAACATCTTCAAAGTTTCCAACTCCATTGTTCTATTGAAGAAGGAGCAGAGATTTTAAATTGCACCTGCTTCTTTTAAGCATCCTTGTACAGGTAGATAACAAAAGTAAAAAGAAGTAGAAACAAGAATGCATCATTCAGCCTCTCGAATCTGCTCCACCATTCAATAGGAACATGGCTGATCAGTACCTCAGTACTCTGTTTCTGCTTTCTCCCATACTTATTAATTCTTTTAGTCCTAAGAACTGTAACTCCTTCCCAAAAACATGTAACATTTTGGCCTCAGCCACTTTCTGAGGCAGTGAATTCTAGTCTTAAATGGTCTCCCCATAACCTTTGACTGCGAAACTGGTTCTTGATTTCCCTGCCTTCAGGAATATCCTTCCTGCATTTAGCCTGTCCAGTCCTTTTTTTAGAATGTTTATACATTTCCGTGAAATGTCACCTCATTCCATTAAACAACAATCTTAACTGGTCCAATCAGACTTCATACATCGGACCAGCTGTCCTGGAATCAATATGGCCTGATCTAAGCTGGCTAGCAGGCTGATCTAAGGTATCACATTCTATGTAAAATGTGATCACCTATACTAAAAATGACTTTACTGTCACTACCCAAGAAAGGAACTGATGCATTTATCTAGATTAGAGTGGAGCTGGAAAAGCACAGCAGGTCAGGCAGCAATCGAGGAGCAGGAAAATCAACGTTTCGGGCAAAAGGCCTTCATCAGGAATAGAGGCACGGAGCCTGCAGGGATAAGAGATAAATGAGAGGGGGGGGTGGAGGTGGGGAGAAAGTAGCATAGAGTACAGTGGGTGAATGGGGGCGCGGATGAAGGTGATAGGTCAGAGAGGAGAGTGGAATGGATAGGTGGAAAGGAAGATAGGCAGGTAGAACAGGTGATGAGGGCGGTGCTGAGCTGGAAGGTTGGAGCTATGAGGTGGGGGAAGGGGAAATGAGGAAACTGGTGAAATCCACATTAACGCCCTGGGGTTGAAGTGTTCCGAGGTGGAAGATGGGGCATTCTTCCTCCAGGCATCGGTGGAGAGGGAGCGGCGGTGGAGGAGGCCCAGGATCTGCATGTCTTCGGCAGTGTGGGAGGGGGAGTTGAAATGTTGGGCCACTGGACGGTGGGGTTGATTGGTCTGGGTATCTCGCAGATGTTCCCTAAAGCGCTCTGCTCGGAGGCGTCCAGTCTCCCCAATATAGAGGGGACTGCATCGGGAGCAACAGATACAATAAATGACATTGGTGGATGTGCAGGTAAAACTTTGGATGTGAAAGGCTCCTTTGGGGCCTTGGATGGAGGTGTGGGAGTAGGTGTGGGTGCAGGTTTTACAATTCCTGCAGTGGCAGAGGAAGGTGCCAGGAAGGGAGGGTGAGTTGTTGGGAGGCTTGGACCTGACCCAGGTGGTCACGGAGGGAATGGTCTTTGCGGAAAGCGGAATGGATGGGGAGGGAAATATATCTCTGGTGGTGGGGTCCGTTTGGAGGTGGCAGAAATGTTGTTGGATGATGTGGTTTATGCAAAGGTTTGTAGGGTGGAAGGTGAGCACCAGGGGGGTTCTGTCTTTGTTACGGTTGGAGGTGTGGGGTTAGAGGGCAGAAGTGCACGATGTGGACAAGATGCGTTGAAGGGCATCTTTACTCGCGTGGGAAGGGAAATTGCAGTCTCTAAAGAAGGAGGCCATCTGGTGTGTTCTGTGATGCATTTGTCTAGTGTGTGCTTCTTTTGAAGTTTACTAGGGAACATGCAGGCATGAATAACTGTTTAAGGATTTTTTATCTTGTTTATCAGTGTTAGAGAAGTGTCTTTTTAAGACCAAAATAGTGCATTCGGTGATTTAAGATCTTAACTACCGTGATTTGCAACAAATGCTATGATTTTCATTTAGGTTAGTCAAGTTTTTAAATTTTAGTTTCTTGCTACCAAGCTAATTATTCAATTGTAAATTATTCCAAAAACAAAATAATGCAGATTTTCTTTGAGGTCCTTCATTTAAAGATTTCAGCCAGTTCATAAAAAACAGCCTTTGCCAGTCTTCTGCCTCCCTCAGAGGTGAACAGCAATGCAGGAAAAATTACATTTAATCTCCCTTGGCAGAACTAGCAGCATTTTAATTTCAATCTCCTTACACAACAAACAACATTGTTAAACTTTGAAAACAACTGGGCACTTACTTGCCAAGAATTCAGGGATTCTGGGTAAAATGTGAATAATGCCAGAATTGCCAACTCCTTCCCTGTACAATAGCTGACTGCTACCTGTTAACGCCCTAGTATTCAACCTGCGTCATTCCAACTGTGGAGAGCACAATATTTTTCAACGTCGGAATACAGGATTCAGTTCAGTAAGGAATATTTCTGCGGCAGTGATTGATTTGAATTCTCTTATTTTAAGTTTCTTCAATAAAAGTTTGAACGGTTTGGTGGCAGTGCTGCTCAGGCCAGTCTCTCTCATGAGATTTGCAATGAGTTCAGATTGTCATCATAAATTTAATTGTGGTTGTGTTGGATACTGAAACAATTCTGCTACTAAAATACCTGAGTTGCCAGCAAAGCGTACAGTTTACGTTTATGTGGGCACACTACTGTAATGAATGTTGCAAGCCGAAATCCTGTCATCATCTACTTCAGGAAGTTTTAGAATTTTATAAAAGTGGATCTGTTGCCAAAATACCTCAAAAACATTCCAGCAAAGATACTGCATTTATATAGCAAACATACATATTCTATATATGTTGTGAAATGTTTTTGAAAGAAAGATTAAGCAATAGCAAGGATGTAGCTGGCAGTATTGCACTGGTTTGCTTTTAGATATTTTAAATAACTTTTGCTTTCCTTTTGAAGATATTGCTGAGATAATTAGTCTGAAGAGGTGCTTAGTTGGGATGAAATAAGTGTTACAAGTTCTGTATTATCATTTTAGTATTTTCTTCTGAAATGTTTGATTAATTTTGTTCAATTTACAATGAAAACTATGTGTACATAAAGCAAATTCCTCTCTGAGCTGCAATTACAAATGGCTCAATTTTCCTTTGTGTACCTTTTTAAATATCTGTTGCAGACTCCTGGAACCATTAGCCCTGTAAACATCCGGCTACAGTAGCTGAAAGCACTGCAACCATTTTGTGCCTTTAGTTAAGGAGCTAACTGAAATGTTGCTACTTCAGGACAGAGAGCCCACCAAATTATTAGACTTGACAGATGAGTGGTTACTGCCAGTCACCTATCAACGGCGAAGCCAGCGTTTTGGCTCCAATTGAAGATCCACCGCACTCCTCCAAAAGAGTGGACCCCGGCCTGGATGTTGCTTCCAGTGGGTGTGGTCCTGCCTAGCTACCTGCTGCTGGAAGTTGTTCACTGAGATTGTGATTTTTGTGACCAGCAAAGTAGTCAAGATAATAGAAGGTTCTCTTACCGTACAGCATGCACAGCCATAATGTTTCAGTTGTAGCCTCCTCTCTTGGGCACTGCCAAAGACTGTCTAACCACAGTACCGCAATACAGTGTCTGTCATAGCCACTTCCTCATTTTGCAATGTTCCTTTAATCCTAGTTCAAGTGGAAACTTGTATACCAGTTATTCCAGTATCTGTTTTCACCTCTGACGTTGGCCTGTGATACTTGCACTCTGTCTACTTTTTGTTTAATGATCTACAGCCAAGAAGAAGATAGAAAGTACCACCTCCATTCCAGCAAGGATCCTGCTAGCAGTCATTATACTGCAGAGAGCTACTGAGGCTAAGTCACTAAGTTTATTCTGGGATGAGATAGACAGATTTTTAATCAGTGAGGGCATTCAGGGTTATGTGGAAAAGGCAGGAAAGTGGAGTTAAGGATTATCAACTGTTATCGCGTTGAAAAGCAAGCATACTTGGATGGCTAGAATGACCATCGAGGGTTAGGTGAGAAGATAGGAGAATGAGGTAAAGAAACATATCAACTATGATTGAATGGCAGGGCAGACACAAAGGGCCAAATAGCCTAATTCTGCTCCTATATCATTTGGTCTTATGACCCCAAGTACTTCACTGGAGCCCAATTTGTATTTTTAAAGAAGGACCTCACTGACCTCTGGTCGATGTCCATCTTGCCTGAGCAAGCTGAAACGTGAAGTAAATGACAGTGGCCGTTTTGACTGCCTGCCTCCCCATGTTAATATAACCTGGTGCAACCTCCCTTTTCAGGTACGCCAGTCAGCCTGCTCTAGTGGCACCTTTCTGTCTGCAGTTACACAACTGATTGGGTTTGAGAAGGTGGAACACTCATAATAGCTGCAACAGGTGTGGGAATTGAGCCTATGCTGCTGGCATCACTCTACATCACAAACCAGCCATCCAGCAACTGAACCCTGGTAAGAAAGAAAGTATTGTGTTAGTGGCAGTTTTTAAAGTATACAGAAAATGTGTATATTATAGATGCTATGCAGTGTATCAGAACAGAGGGTTGGAATAGGGATGAGTGTATGTAGAGAGGAGATATGGTACTGTGACAATAGGAGAAGAGTTGAAGTGTGTATTGGTGCTATAAGTATTAGGGCCCTGAACAGAGATTGAGCCTTAACTACTCTTGTAGGGTTACTTTATTTCTTGTAATATTACAGCCACATCCTTCAAAGCTACACTCTTGATATTGACTTGTGTTCTTCATTGATAAGAATGGTGAATACAGATTTTCTTGTACCTTGTGGGGAAGGAAATTACAGGGCCTGGAGGACTTGCAGAGATCTATTTCAGGTATTCATTGTCTGTGTAAGGGCACTTCCACTTTTACTGCTGACCTTTTTTAAGTAGCATTGGGGAATGTTACCCAACCACACCATTCCACCCCAACCTCAAGCAGGAATGAATCCAGCAGGTAGCATATTATACTCAACATTAATGCAGTTTGTTACCTGTGACCCATTTGCAAGTGAGGTTGAGTTTCTGTCCAAGATCTTTGTGTTAATATTAACATAGTGACATCCATTTGAGATAATTTAGAATTCTGTGGCAAATCATTAGACTAAAATCAAATGCATTACCTGTGAAAAGCTATTGTTTAGATAGCATATAATGATGCACTTCAGCACTCCTCTGCAGCTAGCTGGTTTTAACATGTAGTTCCTCAGAATCTCATCAGGAACTTTTCTACAATGTGAATATTCTTTCTATTGGTATTAAGGTTGAGCAATAATAAATGACAATTTTATGATTTAAGAAATATACTATCAATTTCTCATTTGAATTAGCTTGCTGCTTCCTCAGGGCCAAGAAAAAACTTGCATTCTGTAATTTTGCCCTACAGTAAAATACAGATATATCTAGCCATTCAAAGTGTAGGACCAATCTGAAATGAGGGGTTAAGAGGTCATGAGATACCTTTAGCGAGCAAGGTTAAGGAAAACCCCAAAGCCTTTTCTCCTTGTATAAGGAAAAAGAAGGTAACAAGGGGAAAGGGTTGGGCCACTCAAGGACAAAGGAGGAAAGATATGCATGGAGTCAGAGAAAATGGGTGAGATTCTTAATGAGTACTTTGCATCAGTATTCACTGAGAGGGACATGGCGGATGTTGAGGTTAAGTACAGATCTTTAATTATTGTAGGTCAAGTTGATCTAAGGAGGAAGGAAGTATTGTGTATTCTAAAAGGCATTAAGGTGGACAAGTCCCCAGAAGAGGATGGGATCTATCCCTGGTTATTGAGAGAACTGAGGGAGGAAATAAAGGACTGGAGAATTGCTAATGTTGTCCCCTTGTTTATGAAAAGTAGCAGGGATAATTAAGGTAATTACAGACTTGTGAGCCTGAAGTCAGTGGTAAGGAAGCAGCTAGAGAAGATACCAAGGGATAGGATATAAAGAGGAACCTCAATTATCTGAACGAGATGGTCAGGGACTATTTTGTTCGGATAGTTGATTATTTGGTTAATTGAATTCCTCTGGAGCTCAGTGTTCTCTGTGAAGTCTGCTCCCCATTCAGGAGACTAGACAAAAGTACACTGCGTGCGAGATCCCGCCCCTGTCTGCTCCCTCCCCACACTCTGCTCTGCCCCAGTGTCGTCCAAGCCCCCCCCCCCCATTAGCCCCAAATCCTGACCAACACCAACCCCCGCCTGCTCCCAATCCTGGCCACTCCCACCACACCCCCCATCCACCCTCAGCACTGTCCAACACTGCCCCCAACCCCCAATCCCATCTGCTCCCACACTGCTCTTCACCCGCCCACTCTCCCCATCCAACATCGCCCCCACCCCCATCCGTTCACATCTCCAGCTGCTCCCACCTCCAACCCTGTCCACTCCCACCTCCAACCCTATCCAACACTTGATTTCCCCCAACCCTGTTCGCTCCCACCCCACCCCCTTGCCCACCTCCAACAATGCCCATTGCCCGCCTGCTCCCCACTCACCCCAACCCCATCCAACACTACCCCACGCCCTGCTGCGCCCGTCCAACAATGCCCCCTGCCCTCCCCAATCCTGTCCACTCCCAGACCCGTCTACTCCCATCCCCCTCCAGCACTGTCCAACACCGCCCCCCCCCACTCCAACCCCATCCAAAACTGCCCCTGTCCGCCCCGCCCCAACCCCATCCAACACTACACCCCCACCCATTGTGCCCCCCACCCAGGACGCCAACAGTAAGACTGCGGCTACCTTAGTAGGGTATGTCTCCCAATAAAGAGTGTGTGTGTGTGTGTGTGTGTGCGTGCATGCACGCACACACACGCACAACCTTCTGACAAATTTCCACTCTGCCCTGTACAGGATAATGTTGGAGAGATTATCTGGGGAAGGGCAGTTTATGGTACACCCCTATGTAGAACTCCAGTGAAAGTGTCGTGGGAGAGAGAGAGAGAAGGCATTTCAGTGAGCCTAGTTCATTTCTAATCATTGTACCTGTAAACAAAAGGCATGATCACGGTTGAAACAGCTCTTTGACATAATGTTTCTATTGGGACGTTGAGATCCCCTTCGGATAATCCAATATTCAGATAATCGATATTCGGATAATCAAGGTTCTTCTATATACCAGTTTGGAAGAAAATGGGCTTATCAGTGTACAACAACATAGTTTTGTGCAGAGAAGGACATGTCTTACAAACCTAATAGAGTCCTTTTGAAGAGGTGACAAAGTTGATTGATAAGGGAGGGATGTAGATGTCATATAAATGAACTTTAGCATTTGATAAGGTTTCCCATGGTAGGTTGATGAAGAAGGCAAAGTCGCATGGGTCTGGGGAGTTTTAGCAAGATGGTAGAGAACTGTTTGGGCAACAGGAAACAGTAGTAGGGGAACGAAGCTTCTCAAAATGGACAGATGTGACCAGTGGTATCCCACAGGGATCCCTGCTGGGACCACTGTTGTTTGTGATATACGTAAATGATTTGGAGGAAGGTGCAGATTACCTCATTAGCAAGTTTGCAGATAGCACTAAGATTGCAGGAGTAGCAGGTAGTGAAGGGGACTGACAAAGAATGCAGCAGCATATAGATAGATTGGAGATTTGGGCAGAGAAATGGCAGATGGAGGTCAATCCGGGCATATGCGAGGTGATAAATTTTTGAAGATGCACTTCCAGAGCAAACGATACAGTAAATGGAAAAGTCCTGATGAAACTGATGTACAGAGAGTTCTGAGTATTCAGGTCCATTGTTCCCTGAAGGTGGCAATGCAGGTCAATACAGTGGTCAAGAAGGCATATGGCATGTTTTCCTTCATCGGACGGGGTATTGAACACAAGAGTTGGCAGGTCATGTTGCAATTTTGGTTGTCACATTACCAAAACGATGTGGGTGCTTTAGAGAGGGTGCAGAGGAGGTTCACCAGGATATTGCCTGGTATGGAGGGTGCTAGCTATGAGAAGATGTTAAGTAGATGAGGATTATTTTCATTGGAAAGAAAGCGGTTGAGGGGGCACCTGATTTAGGCCTGTAAAATCATGAGAGGTGTAGACAGGGTGGATAGCAAGAAACTTTTTCTTAGAGTGGGGGACTCAATTACTAGGGATCACGAGTTCAAAGTGAGAGGGGAATATTTAGGGGAGATATACAGGAAAATTTCTTTATGCAGAGGTTGGTGGGTGCCTGGAATGTGTTGCCAATGGAGGTGATAGGGGCAGGAAGATAGCATCATTTAAGATGTAATTAGACAGGTACATGAATGGTCAGTGTATCTAGACAGATACATGAGTGGGCATGGAGCAAAGGGATACACATCCTTAGAAAATAGGCGGCAGATTTAGGTACAGGCTATGGATCGAAGCGCCTGTTCCTGCAATGTAATGTTCTTTGTTTTTTGTTCTGAGACAATCACATATTCGGGTAGATGAGAAATGGGCAGAGCTTCATCAAGTCATATTGCCAGTAGATTATGGAATGGAGGTGTTGTCTGTGGTGCATGAACTACCACTAGGGGTCATTTCGGAGTTAAAAAAAAAACTTCAAGCTAAATGCAAACATTTTTACTGGCCTGGACAGCACAAGAATGTAGTTGACTTTTGCCAGACATGTTATACATATCAGTTAATTGGTAATAAAACCCACATCTTTAATACCTATTCCTGCTTTTGCACGAGTCTTAATTGAATGCGTAGTATCCCTACTTCCAAACAAAAAGTGAGAATCAGTATTTGTTAACAATAGTGAACATGTCCACCAGATTTTCAGAGGCAGTTCTATTATGCAAGGTCACAGCTAAAAAAAATTGTAGAGGAGTTACTCAAATGTTTCACCAGATATGGACTAACCAGAGCAATACAGTCAGATCAAGAGTCAAACTTTACATCAAACTTATTCAAAACAATTACAGACAACTTCAGAATAAAAAAATTCAGTCTACTGCGTACCATCCAGAGTCACAGGGAGCGTTAGAAAGATGTCAGCAGCCATTAAAGACCATGTTGAGGATTTATAGTCAAGACTATCCAGGTGATTGAAATAAGTCTATGCTTCTTGCAATCAGAGATATACCAAATGAATCGACCAAATTCAGTCCATTTGAATTAGTGTTTGGGCACAACGTGAGAGGACCACTAAAATTATGAAGGGGAAATTGGTAAGTCAGAATTTAGAGCCCACATATTTGGACTGTGTCAAATTTTAGGAAACAATTAAATAGAGCGGGGTGGGGGGTCTATTTAATCACAGCATACCATGAACGGGAAGCAGACAAGAAACCAAAAACTCATGATTTTGCTATCAGGGATAAGGTGTTAGTGTTACTTCCAGTGATAGGTGAACCTTTTAAAAGCAAGGTTTAAGTGGACCTTATCAAGTCGAAGTGTAATTGAGTGAGGTGAACTGTTTGATAAGGACTCCAGACAGAAATCTATGTGTCAAGTGAATATGTTCAAAAGGTATTTTGATAGGGAAGGAAAGCAAAAGGAATGGGTTATTGGTTACAGCAAAGTGAACAACCAACTTCAGAGGATTAGACATTCCTCAAATTGAACAAATGAAGAAGTTTCAAAAATTGGGTATAAATAATTGAGTTACCTTGCAGAAGAAGATCAAAATGACCTGAAAGGATTATTACTGTCACATAGGGAGATATGTAGAAATTAGTTGGGAAGTGCTAATCTAATTATGCTTGGTGTAGATCTAGGAGATGCTGTTCCAATTAAGCAACATCCTTATAAGGATAACCCTCTAACGTTGGCACAGTTTCGAAAGGAGATTGAATGCATGCTCCAAGATGACATAATTGAAGTGAGTTACAGTGACTGGAGCTCCCCCATACCAGATGGTAGCCAACGGTTTTGTGTGGACTATTGACAAGTCAATGCAGTTACAAAGTCTGATGCATATCCAATTCCATGTTAGGAAGACTGTGTTGAAAAGGTATGACAAGCAACTTATATTTCTAAGTTGGACTTGTCAGAGGACACTAGCAGAAAGAGCAAAGGCAATTTTGGCTTCTGGAACACTGAATGGACTGTATTGATTTAAAGTCATGCCATTTGGTATGAAAAATGCGCCAGCCACATTTCAGGGACTAACCAATAAGGTCATTGCCAGATTACCCAATTGTATTGTATATTTTGATGACCTACTAATTTTTAGTCACGCATAGAAGGAGCATTTGCAACATTTATCAGGATTATTCGATTGACTTCGAATGGCAGGCTTGATGATAAACCTGGCTAAAAGTGTATTTGCCAAAGCCCAAGTCACCTTCCTGGGCCATGTTACTGGACATGGACAAATGGCCCCATGGAATGCAGAAAAACAAACTTAATTTAGGGATTGGACAAACAAAGGTTCCTGGGATTGACTGGATTTTATCAAAAATTCATACCACATTTTAGCTGTGTGGTTGTTCCACTCATTGAAGTACTAAAAAAAAGGCAAGATATTTCGTGGACAACAGACTGTCAGAATGCATTTGACAGCCTGAAAGCTATGTTAACCATTGCCTTAGTGTTAGCCATGTTTAATTATGCAAGGCCATTCGAGGTGTTTATTGACACAGGTGATGTAGGTGTCAGTGCTGTGTTCTTTCAGGAAGATGACGATAAGACAAAAATATCTATCTGGTTTTTCTCCAGGAAATTGAACATTCTTCAGAAATATTTGACAGTTGAGAAGGAGATTCTGAGCTTGGTGTTGACGTTACAACATTTCAATGTTTATGTTACCATTAACATATCTGGGACAATCATATACACTGACTGTAACCCATTGAAGTTTGTGGTGAAATTTAGGGACAAAATTGCCTGACTATTTAGATGGAGTTTGTTGTTACAGCCATTCAATTTGAAAATTGTGCATGCGACAAGATGAGAAAACATGGTTGCCGACACATTGTCGAGACTTGAATGAGAAACGAAACTGTTCGGTGTAGGAGTAAAACAGACTGAAACAAAATGTAGTAGTGCATATTTGTATGATTACTGTCAATGTAATGTACAGGTGTACCCCGGTATCTGGGGGTGATACGTTCAAAGTCCTACTGCAGAGACCTAGAACTGCGGATAGTAGCGAACTGTATCGTTTAAATGGGTAAGTTACCTCCCTGGCAGCCTTCTGGAATTATTTCTGGAATGTTCCATGTTATAGTTTTGGACTGCGGTAAACCGTGGAAACTGAATCTGCAGATACAGGGGTTCTACTGTATGTGTGTGTTACAGTGTACTAACAAATTTAAGATTAAGAGGTTTTAAAATGAAGCCATTTTTTGGATATTGACGGTCCACTTTTAAGGAGGGAGGTGTGACGATGCTACTTGTCTAACAAAGTTATGCTGTATTTGGCTTTTTTTTTGTCAGGTTGTAAAATCAATGATTATGAAAAGTCTGGCTTGGATGGGTTTTGGGGCCAGTTTGCTTATGGCAACATATACTGCCTCAGAAAAAAGGCTTTCAAGTTTTAAGCAAAAACAGTTGTACAATGAAAAGGGAGTGGCCAGTTCTCCCAGCTCAGCTTCTCTGGTTTGATATGGTTTTGGCAGGCCAACTATTCCCTGAAAGCAGTCAGGCAGTTGAAAAAGTTGCTGGAGCCAAAGAAGCAGGTCCATGCTGATCTTCCTTTCTCTCAGACACCTCTCCTGCAAGACCTTGTGTTTGATTTTACCTTTTTGTGTCAAGGGATGTTTATGGGGATTGTTGCAAGTATTTGGAACAGCCTCATTAAGTTGATATAATCTGTTGGCTTTTCGAGTAGATGAAGTTATTCTGTATTCTGTTCTCTTTTGTGTGTTTCATTCATTAATCTTGTAAATATACTTTGTTTTGTTTGAAGCTAAGTGATTTGACCAGCTGCATACCTCCTGGAATATCTGTGTTACAAGTGCTTAAAATAACTAGCGAAGTTAGAGTCTGGGTGACTTTCTTGAAATGTTTGAGGGGGTCTGGCCTGGTCTATAACAACATAAAATCCTGTATTGTAGCACACTTTAACAAGCATTGGAAAAAAAAAGAATTTTTAATCAACTACTATGCAACTTAATTCTGCCCTTCAAGTTCCCAAATACACCACAATTATAATTGCTCCAGAAAACAGGTAAACAGTTTAACACCTATACTCTGAGAGGGAAAATAATGTGGTTAGGGTAAACAAAATCTGAACAATCAGAGGTCTAGACCACAAGGTGTAAAGATTACCTCAGTCCTTCTAATTTAGACAACAGCACAACAATGTTGCAAATAGGGTGAAGACTGTTCTTTGATTCATTGGTTGGTCAGGTGGACCTAGGACTAGAATAAATTCTTCATTTTAAACTTCCTTGTTTTTTTAATCTTTCCCACATGATGGGGAAGTGAGTGAATGTGAGAGAAATACTTGACTGCAGGATCTCCCCATTTCTGTGCTGCTGTTGGCACTTGCATTTTTTTAATACTCAGAAACTCAACTAATTAGATGATGTACCAGGCAGAATTCTGAAAGATTCTCAGTACTGCTCTATCTCATTTTCCCTCTTTCTGCTTCAGAAAACAACATTTTACCACAGCTCAACAATATATTCAGCGCTTGTTCTTTTAAGTTGCAAAATTTTCCTGGTATTCCAGTCATGATCGCGAAATATCTGTTACAGTTTACAATTCCAAAAATGAAAAATATGCAGTCTCTTACGTAGGTAAGAGTAACAAATTTGGTCGATAATTCATTTGAGCTGCCCAACCATTTGTTGTATCTGTCCAAGTAACATAATGGATATGAAATAAGTTAATTCGGGTCCTTTTTTGGCGTAAAAGCCAGTTATGGTATTTCATTGTGGAGTGACCTGATTATCAAACATGTCACTAGTTTCTTATGATGCAATCTTTTTTCCAGTAAATGTCCTTTTATTTTTATATGAAACACTTTGCTGCAGTGAAATTGGCTGTGACATTTTAACCACTTTGAAAAGTTGTAATTCATTGCTTTCTTCCTCTTGTTTACGACTGGTATTTTTATTAAATTAGGAAGATCACTATATCCAATGAGCTTTTTTTCCAATCTCTACTAACTTCTTGTCATATTCAAATTCTCACAAAACTTGGCAAACCAATCAGCTGCCTACACACTTCACGGTGCAATTCAAACAGAATATGCAGCCACATATACATACATCTAAAAACTTCAGAGGCCACCACATTTTCACATGTTTATTGGAGAAAAGAAATAAGGTATTTTTATGTACAGCAATGTAAAAATTAGAAGCAGGAGTAGGCCATTTTGCCTTTCTAGCTTTCTCCCACCATTCAATATGATCACAGTTGATCATCAGCTCAATACCCTGTTCCAGCTTTCTTCTCATATCCCTTGATCCTTTTAGCCCTAAGAAATATATATTTAACTCCTTGAAAACATTCAGTATTTTGCCTCAACCACTTTCTGTGGCATGGAATTCCAGTCACCACTTTCTGCATTATTGCAAATATTTATACATTACGTGAATATTGCGCACATTAGTTGCAGAGATTGTTAGGAACATACTAGCCTCTGGTCAGTCTTGAGGCCCTCCTTGATGCTGACCAGGTCCTTGTGACATCATTGTAGTGGTGCCGGCTGTAATCAGGTATTAACTTGTTCAGACCCATGTACATCACTATGCAGCTGGGCTCCTATGCTGCATTGGTAAAATCCCTCCCTCTGAGTCGGGAGGCCCTGGTTCTAGTCCCACCTGCTCCAAAGGTTTGTAATGACATCTCTGAGTAGATTGATTAGATAATATTTACAACACTATTCAGGAAAGGTTGTGCATTTCATTTTTGATAACTTTTTTATCAATGTCATTTTAATATTCAGCCTCCCCCCGATATGTATGAAGTTTCCCATTTGATTGGGTAGTCTGTTAACCAATTAGTACTAAGGCCCAACATGTGATTTGCTTTCCTAGCATAGATTTTCCTATTGCCGCTTCATCAAGCATGCTGTACACATCAATGGAGATATTCAGTGTCCCATTCAGCTGAGAATGATAACTTGCTGTGTAATGAGGTACCAATATCCTATCAGCCTAATGTGTAAACAGAGAGAAAATAGAATTACATAGAACATTACAGCATAGTACAGGTCCTTCGGCCCTCATCATTGTGCCAACCTATGGAACCAATCTGAAGCCCGTCTAACCTACACTATTCCATTTTCATCTATATGTTTATCCATTAAAGCAGTCATCCTGATCCATCCACCTGGATTAGAGACTGGAGGATTAAGTTTCAATCCAGGACTTAATGAGCACAAAATGATGGTAACATTGAGGGAATGCTGCATTGCTGATGTACCTACTCTTGGCATTGTTTCTCTGAACTAGTGGCTTTGGTCTTGATTTAATATATCAACTGAAATACATCACCTTGACCCAACAACTGAAAGAATAGTGATCTATTTCCCTTTCAAGATAAGTAGCTTAGAGGAGAACTTGCAGGTGTGGGACTCCCACAGATCTATTGCCCTCACGCTTCAATATGGTAGAAGTTGCAGGTTTAGATGCTGTTGTTGGAAGAGTTTTGATGAGTTACAGCAGTGCATCTTCTTGACTGCCCTAAAACTTGAGTTACAGAATATAGTTTCGCTCTCATTACCATTGGGCCCTTAGTCAGAGTGGTCTGAGCTGAAATCTTGGTGAGTAGTTTTCAAACAAGGGGGAGCATGATGAGGTAGAAGTAACCTTATGGACACCTGAGATTGAAAAAGGAGTTACTATTTCTGTAAAGCAACTTGGCCAATGGTCTTAATCAGACTGAGAGCTTTAGTCTGTTTTTCTACTGGCTTTTTTCAAGATCCATTCCCTGTTAGAGAGTAAAACTACAATGAAACTCAAGTAACAAGCCAACAAGGCCGTAGGGAAATACTGTATATATTTGAGTAATAGTTGAATTTTTTTGACTACATTTTAAGTTTAAATTTATGGGGTTGACCATTTCATGGATACGACTTCGAGGGGCTGAAGTTCATGCCTGTCAAAATTCATACCGTATCATTAGCAGAAGCCCTTTGATCTCTAAACGAATAAAGATTTTAAAAAAACGAATTATGGTAATTCTGAAAACCCAGAGCAGAGAATAACAGCCAGTGGACTGGAACATCCATAGCAGAGCAAAACAATTGGCAGACTGGAAAGCTGGAGCAGGACGTGGCAGCCGGCACACTGACTCATAAACGTTAATCTGTTATTTGGGGACAACGAGGGTCGACTTTTACACATATGTGGAAAATTCCAGGTTAGAAATAGGGGTCGACTTTTCCATGAGATTGGCTATTACTAGAGTATATATGGTAATTCGCAAATGTAGGTATTAACTCTCATACACTTTCTCAGACATTGTTTTGAAATGAGATATTTTGAAATGAGATAATTTCCAGGCTTAAGGTTGTTTTAACTCTTTTTTTGCTGATTGTTTAACTTCTAGTATTGACATTCCTTCTATCAATTGCATCAAGTGGCTGTCCAAATCCAGGTGTGAATGTGATTTATTTAGTTGACAGTGTGCCTTGGACGTTGATTTTGCTGATTTTTATTTAAAACTTGAACTATTCGTGAACATATGAATACAGAAAACTAAGTGGGGTTTTAATATATTAGCCTTTATTTGGAGGGAGGGCCAAAGTCAAGATTGCAAAAAGGAAAACAATGAAGCAAGTGAATGACCAAAGTAATTAAGCCTTGCAATTTATCTTTTCTTTATCCTCCATTGCAAAAGAATTAGGACTCCTATGGAGAGAACTTAACTTTTCCATGTTCTAACTTCATGGCAGTTACCTCAATCTCTGCTTCTTCCTTAATATATGTTACGTCTCCATCCAGGAAAATTATTGGCTTATTACCTGCTTTATTATCCTCTAGGTGCAAAAAAGATATTATTTCAGTGTCATCTTCTAAATATTTCAAAAGCGTTTTTCTTCTCCATACCAGAATGGCTCAGTTTGCAACAACCTCTTGGTTTTTTTTCCAAATAACTTTGCTAACTTCTTAGTTCAGCATCAAATTCTCATTATAGGGAATATCTTCAGAAAACAATTTTGCTGGAATTGGTATTTAGTTTTTAAGTCCTCTTCTTGTTAAAAGGTGCAATCACTGACTCTTCCAGCGTAAGCAGCTTATTTTGGGTCTTTGCATATCGGTTACCGAGGGTGTTATGTCAGTTTTATTGCGGAAATGTCTTCAGTAATACTTTGTGATCAGGGATGAAAGGATATTTTTGCTAATGCACTTTCCTATCCATTGAGATTTTGGTCTTGATTTTATTCATCTCAATCCAAGGAGTAAAAGCACAAAATTGTCTTGTGCATGGGACGCCTTTGTCATCAGTTGTCAGCTTCATATTGAAACAAATGAAGCACTAGCAAGTTTTGAGAAGATTTGTTGCTCAAGTTGAAGTTCTGGATGTAGGTTTGCTCGCTGAGTGGGAAGGTTTGTTTACAGGCGTTTCGTCACCATACTAGGTAACATCAGTGAGCCTCCGGAAGAAACACTGGTGGTATGGCTGGCTTTCTATTTAAGTGTTTAGGTTTCCTTGGGTTGGTGACAAACATTTACTGTGGTGATGTCATTTCCTGTTCTTCTCCTCTGGGGGGGTCGGGTGGGGGGGGGGGGGGAGGTAAGTGGAATCCAAGTCGGTATGTTTGTTGTTCGTTCCGGTTGGAATGCCATGCTTCTAGGAATTCTCGTGTGTCTCTCTGTTTGGCTTGTCCTAGGATGGGTGCGTTGTCCCAGTTGAAGTGGTGTCCTTCCTCATCTGTATGTAAGAATACTAGTGAGAGTGGGTCATGTGTTTTTGTGGCTAGTTTCCTACCTGTTTGTCCAATGTAGTGTTTGTTACAGTTCTTGCAAGGTATTTTGTAAATGACATTAGTTTTGCTTGTTGCCTGTATAGAGTCTTCCAAGTTCATTAGCTGCTGCTTTAGTGTGTTGATGGGTTGGTGGGCTACCATGATGCAAAGAGGTCTCAACAGTATTGCAGCCACTTCCGAAATGTCTTTGATGTAGGGGCGAGTGGCTAGAGTTTCTAGACACATTGTGTCTGCTTGTTTGTATTTGTTGCTGAGAAATTAGCAGACTGTATTCATTGGGTACCCATTCTTTTTGAATATATTGTGTAGGTGATTTTTCTCTGCTGTTCATAGTTCCTCTGTGCATGTGTAGTGGTTGGTTGAAATAATGTTCTATGCAGTCTTGTTTGTGGGTGTTGGGGTGATTGCTTCTGTAGTTCATTTTTTGGTCTGTATGTATTGTTTCCCTGTAGATGAAGCACTGTATCCTGTACCCCTTGCTTGCACAAAATGTGAATATTTCGACTGGTTTACATTTTTAAGAATCTTTATGGACAGCTTAAAGTTAATAGGTGGAGTATTTATACCTCGATCATTGATATCGCAATTGCAACCAGAGTCTTGTTAATGCACGGACAACAATTTACATTTTAAAGTGACTTTCTAGTTGAAGTTGGTGGAAACTCAGCTGTGATTTGTACACCATTCTCAGCCTGACGATAACTATAATTAATGGGACAGTACGTGATCAAATGTCATTTTCAAGCCATCACTACATTGTCATGACACACAGTTAAGATGAATCCTGTGGATGTTAACTATTCATGAGAAAATTTCATCTGTAATTCAGAAACTATTGGTTGGATCACCAATGAATCATAGAATTCCTACAATGTGGAAATAGGCCATCCGATTAATCAAATCTGTACCGATCCTCCAAAGAGAATGCCACCAAGATGCACCGTCTGTCCTAGTAACCCTGCATTTCTCATGGCTAATCCTCCAGCCTGCAAATCCCTAGACATTCTGAACAATTTAGCATGGCCAATCCACTTAATCTGCACATCTTTGGACTGTGGGAGAAACCAGAGCACCATACACACTGGGAGATTATGCAACTCCACTCAGACATTTGTCCGAGGGTGATATTAAACCCAGGTCCCTGGTGCTATGAGGCAGCAGTGCTAACCACTGAGCCACTGTGTCCTGTGCAATGACAGAACTATTTGAAATTTCATGAGTTTGGTTTCTAATTTCCATGTGTAACATAAATATGTATTAAGTTTACAGTGCCAGTGCAGCCTTGCCTTCAGCAGTGTTGTCTAATAAACCAAGTTAGCCTGAGATCATCTTAGAGATGATTTTTCATTTTGGGCTCCAGAACTGCCATTCTCTCAGAAATGAAGCTTCTAAGCATCCTGGTTTTTATTTGTGCTTCTTCTGGACTTCCCACACTACTCTGGATAGCTCTGCAAATATTCATGAGTCACAACATTCAAGTCGGGCTGGATTTAATGCACCCTGTGGCAGTGAAAATTCTGGAGAATGGGCCCATTGTGGACACTTTGTATTTATCTACTGATGCCCTGATTAAGTCAGAAGGTGGTGCGCTGACAAGGGAATCCAGGGCCGACCTCATGGGATGTCAGTTAGGAACCTTAAAAGCCAAAAGACACAACCATAATCCACAAGCTATCTGCTGTTTTGTGTCTCAGGGAGATATAGAAGCCACATAACTTTCCTGTATCTCCTGAAGGTCACTTAGCATAAACCTGTCAACTTTCTCTTACTTTGAAGTACTGTATGCCTAATCAAAGGATTTGTCATCGGGAAGATGGGAGGCGACTGAAAGCCAGTCCTGCCTCCTTGCTACTACCCAACTCCATGGTCCCCATCCTGCTCTCATTAATCTCTTGACCTGTGGTCCCTTGACAATCCTAGATTCATGTTTGGTGTAGCTGCAATCATTTCCAGTGACACTGAGCACCAGTGGAGAACCGCTGGCTTCTGATTTGGCACAGCTTTTGATGGATAGTATTTTCATCACAGGTCCTGAGTTCTGGCGAAGACCCTATGATGTCTGGTTATCATCCAATCTCCCCCACTGTAACTGGGTGGTCCCTCCCTATGCTCCAGCAAAGACCTTGTCAGGCTGATGTAAATCCAGTGCACAATTGGAAATTGTCTTTCGAATATGTCAACTACAATAAAAGGAGAAGGATGTGCCCCATTAGCCATTAGCATTTCTGGTGCAAGATTTATTCTAAAACACTTGGTGTTACAAATGCTCATTTTGTTTTATTTTGAATTAATTACAAATATAACGCAAGCATACAGTCATTAAAATGCCAGTTGAGCAGCAAACTTGGCAACTGTACCCAATCTATACAACAGTGAACAATTCCCTCACTTTTTTTGGATTGGTACTAGTAATAATGCTAATGAGTAATGGCTCATGGCTCATTAAAGATACATGTCTACATTCAAGCCTCCATCCACTGGTGTCTTATTATTTATTCTGGTGCTGTTGGGCATATATCACTAAAAGTGACCATGGTTACTGACAGACCTTTGGAGTCCAGAGGAGAGATTACGGCCGCTACATTTTATAATGAACGGTGGTATTGATATTAGGAATGAGATGGTACTTTAAGTCTCCTGGCAGCAGACTTAAACTTCTGAATATTCTTTCAAGACAGGTGGGTTTCCACAATGACCTGCTTCAAGACGGTTTTAAGGGGTAGTAATTTTTGTGCCTTTGCCACTTCAGGTTGGTTCCTTTCAACAAAGTGGCATTGTGCCGTGCAAAAGAATAACTCTGCTGCGATGTTGTAAGCAGCAGAAGTATGTGCATTGTGCTGAGTTGTCGTCCATCATTGGTGTCATTATAGCTGGGTTCTTTTGTATTGTTTTCATATGAGGCTCTGTCAAGGTGTGCTTGTCAAGCTGTAATGTATGCCCTCTGGGTATGCAGGGTGAATAGTGGAAGATTGTAAAAAGTTAAAAATCTCACAACACCAGGTTAGAGTCCAACAGGTTTACTTGGAAGCACACAAGCTTTCGGAGCGATGCTTTCATCAGGTGATAGTGGAGGGCTCGATCATAACAGAATTTATATCAAAAATTTGCAGTGTGATGTAACTGAACTTATACATTAAAAAATTGATTTGTCTGTTAAGCCTTTCATCTGTTAGAAGTGAAACTATCACTATTCTTTCATGCATAAATCACAAAACCTTTTTTTAAAGTTGCATTCTCTGGTTAGCTGTTAACATTGATGATAGCTAGACAATATGTTGAAGGTGTTAGCCCCCTGTATTCTGTCTATGACCTGATGTTTAGATTGATTCTAATCTAAAAAGTGAGATAACAGAGTTTTAAATATATTCATGCAGTTTTTAAGCTCAGAGTTCTACATGAATGTATGCAGTTTCTGAGCAAAGTGCAATGTAACTCTGCAAGTGCAAATTAACCCCACAAAGTGAGTGTGTGTGTGTGTGGTGAGTGCAGAGTGTCTTAAGTCTGTGAGGGGGAGCATGTGTGAGTGTGGGACCCGGGTTTAATATCACCCTCGGACAAATGTCTGCGTGGTGTTTCATGTCTCCCTGTGTGTATGGTGCTCTGGTTTCCTCCCACAGTCCAAAGATGCACAGGTTAGGTGGATTGGCCATGCTAAATTGTCCAGAATGTCTAGGGATTTGCAGGCTGGTGGATTAGCCATGAGAAATGCCAGATTACTAGGACAGGCAGTGCATCTTGGTGGCATGCTCTTTAGAGGGTCGGTACAGATTTGTTGAATTGAATGGCTTACTTCCACATTGTAGGGATTCTATGATTCACTGGTGATCCAACCAAATAGTTTCTGAATTACAGACGACATTTTCTCATGAATAGTTAACATCTACAGGATTCATCTTAACTGTGTCATGACAATGTAGTGATGGCTTGAAAATGACATTTGATCACATACTGTCCCATTAATTATAGTTATTGTCAGGCTGAGAATGGTGTACAAATCACAACTGAGTTTCCACCAACTTCAACTAGAAAGTCACTTTAAAATGTAAATTGTTATCCGTGCATTAACAAGACTCTGGTTGCAACTGCGATATCAATGATCGAGGCATAAATATTCTACCTATTAACTTTAAGCTGTCCATAAAGATTCTTAAAAATGTAAACCAGTCGAAATATTCACATTTTGTGCAAGCAAGGGGTACAGGATACAGTGCTTCATCTACAGGGAAACAATACATACAGACCAAAAAATGAACTACAGAAGCAATCACCCCAACACCCACAAACAAGACTGCATTAGAACATTATTTCAACCAGCCACTACACATGCACAGAGGAACTATGAACAGCAGAGGAAAATCACCTATACAGTATATTCAAAAAGAATGGGTACCCAATGAATACAGTCTGCTAATTTCTCAGCAACAAATACAAACAAGCAGAGTGGCTAGAAACTCTAGCCACTCGCCCCTACAACAAAGACATTTCGGAAGTGACTGCAATACTGTTGAGACCTCTTTGCATCATGGTAGCCCACCAACCCATCAACACACTAAAGCAACAGCTAATGAACTTGGAAGACTCTATACAGGCAACAAGCAAAACTAATGTCATTTACAAAATACCTTGCAAGAACTGTAACAAACACTACATTGGACAAACAGGCAGAAGACTAGCCACTGGGATATGTTAGGTAGAAGTAGCACTCAGGCGAGTGTGAGATAGAAGTAACATTAAAATGTTAGGTAGAAGTAGCTCTCGGGCTGATGTAGCCAGTGGGCCCCAGAGGCGGAAACAGACACGAGGTCTGAGGAAGATAACTGAACCAGTGGAAAAGTACTGAAAGAGCAGTAAAACTTGAAAAAACAGAACAAAGGGGCCATCTGGTACATAGCAAGTTGAGCTAACTGATAGCCGAATAAGGCATGTTAGAACACTGATAAGAGACTGGGGCCAATGGCAAACTATAGAACCGACCATTACCAAATAAGGGAACGGTGCAGGAATAAGGGGGGTATAAGAATAGACAACTTAGAACAAAGGATTAGAATGCCTTCTCCAGCAAGCCTGATACCTTGCTGTAACTCGATTCTCTCTCGAATAAAGCAGTCTGTTTCTTAGAATCTGACCCGGTGTCTCATTCCTCCGAAACGAACACTGGGACGGTAGAACTGTCTTAACAGATACATGAACATCAACTAGCCACAAAAACTAGCCACGTGTCGTGTGTGTGTTTGTGTGTGTGTGAGAGAGGGAGATCACCTGTAATGTGATATGAACCCAAGGTCCCGGTTGAGGCCCTCCCTATGGGTACCAAACTTGGCAATCAGCCTCTGCTCAGCCACTTTCCTCTGCTGCCTGTCCCGAAGTCCACCTTGGCAGATGGTCACCCGAAGGTCCGAGGCTGAATGTCCTGGACCACTGAAGTGTTCCCCAACTGGAAGAGAACCCTTTTGTCTGTTGATTGTTGTGCGGTGCCCATTCATCCGAGAATGCAACTTTTTTAAAAAAAAAGGTTTTGTGATTTACTCATGAAAGAATACAGTGATAGTTTCACTTCTAACAGATGAAAGGCTTAACAGACAAATCAATTTTTTAATGTATAATTTCAGTTACATCACACTGCAAATTTTTGCTATAAATTCTGTGTTGCGATTGAGCCCTCCACTATCACCTGATGAAGGAGCGTCGCTCCGAAAGCTAGTGTGCTTCCAATTAAACCTGTTGGACTCTAACCTGGTGTTGTGTGATTTTTAACTTTGTACACCCCAGTCTAACACTGGCATCTTCAAATCAGGAAGATTGTAAAGATACGTGAAAGCTTTGCATAGGCCAACAGAAAAAAATATACAGTTGCCTGGAAACATTGTGGCACTTGTGTTCTTGTATCTTCCTTTTGGAAAGGCTCATCTTAACTTGTATTTTTTAAATTAAATCTCCCGTAATTGTTCTTGGATCTTGCAGATTGTTATTGCATTGTCAAGCTTTTCTACCACTTCCTGTGAGAGTGAGGGCTGTTTCCTCCAGGTATTGTTTTTGTGATGGTTAGTTGCTTGTCAATTCTGGTCTCCAATCTCTCGTTATCTGCACCTTTTGCCTCTTGAGCAGCACAGTGGTGCTAGTGGGAGCAAATGGCATTTCTGTAGGCAACACTTGGTACAAACAGGGCTGCTACTTGCTGCGTTTGTTGCCAATGATCATATTCCCTACCTTTTGTTATTAGCAACAAGGAGGATTTTAACATACTTCAGAAGGATTTGCACTGATGAAGTAGGCATACGTATGAAATGTAATGAAATGAAATGCAGGTTTATGTGAAAATATTAATAAGAAATGATATTAAGTGTAAATAGATACAACTTTATAAAGGATGCTGGACTCTGGGATATATGTATGCAAATCCTGGAGGCAGTACAAGTTGAGAAACCTGTTGCATCCTTGGCTTTAATAATGGGTGTGTCATATACAAAAGCAATGAGGTTTTGCCAAACTCTAATTAAACCACAGCTGAAGTATTGGGCAGCATACGTTTTTAAGAAGGTCAAGGCCTTGGAGAAACCTCCAGGGCAGGACGAGGGAGAGGGGTATTGGTCATGAAGAGAAATATAAGAACAATACATGGGATGACAGGGTGTTCGGTTAAGTTGAGGGATTAACAATGGTCGAAGATGCTCAAGACAATGAGTGATGTGGATTGAGGAGATAGAAATTGAAGATGATTTATTGCAAAAGCACAGGAGGCGGTCAATACATGGGGAAACATTTGTTTATGCAACAAGTTTACTTGACCTGGAATGCACTGTCTGAAAAAACAGTGGAAACAGAATCATGAATAACATTTACCAAAGACTTTGGGGAGAAAAAGAAACCGGGAGAAGAGCAGAGAAGTGATATTAATTGAAAATCTCTGATCTGGCACAGGCACAATGAATGAAATGGTCTTAATCTTTCTGACTTATTATGAGTGCAACAAAGAGACAGAAGTTTTCTGCATAAACACACAGAAGAGAAACCTTTTATATTGAGGCCTGGCTTCATATTGGCAAAGATACACTTGGTATTTCTCCAGAAGTGATAAGGTATTCTTTTCCCCAGACCCGTGAGACTGCACTTACTTATCATGTTATTTTCATCTTTAGAGAGATTGGTCATCTATCCCAGTAGAATCCTTACCTACTGCTGCGCTCTGAATAAACACAATTTTCAAGGTGTCTCAGTGAAGGGAAAAGTTCCTTGTGATCTACTATCCTCATGCACATAATGGTGTGTTTGCCCACTCAGCAGCAGCTGCCTAAGATATGCTGAGTGACCAATTATTACAACTCCGAACCATTAGCTGCTGGTCAGTCTCAGTGTTCCTATTTTTTTTGAGTAGGACCTTGAATATCAAAACTATACCATGGAAATCTGTAACCTAAACAAGCACAGTCTTGGTTTTGGCTGGCCTCAAAATCAGGACTTTAGTTTACCAAACTGTCTTCCCTATCAGTCATATTGCTGCATTGTTTAAGTTCTTGGTTGCAGTTTAAATTCCAATCAAAAATATTGATTTGTTTGTTTGGGACTTCAATCAATAAGGCAACAGGAGATAGCCTGCTGCAGGAACGTCAGGAAACTTGTGTTGCAAATAATAAGCTGATTTGCCCAGGGTTGCAACCTAATGGGTATATCCTGGCTCTTGTTTTCCAGTTCAGCTTCGAACATAGGTCAACAATTGGTCTCTGGTCTCTCCCCAAGCAGCACGGCACAGTGGTTAGCACTGCTGCCTCACAGCAACAGACACCTGGGTTCAATTCCCGCCTCACGCAACTGACTGTGTGGAGTTTGCATATTCTCCCTGTGTCCCTGTTAAGTCTGAAGGTTGAGAAGTCCCCGGGGCCAGATGATCTACATCCCAGTGTACTGAAGGAGGTGGCTCGAGAAATCGTGGATGCGTTGGTGATTATTTTCCAGAGTTCGATAGATTCGGGATCAGTTCCTGCGGATTGGAGGGTGGCTAATGTTGTTGTACCACTTTTTAAGAAAGGTGGGAGAGAGAAAGCAGGAAATTATAGACCAGTTAGTCTGACCTTAATGGTGGGAAAGATGCTGGAGTCTATTATAAAGGATGAAATTACGACACATCTTGATAGCAGTAACAGGATAGGTCAGAGTCAGCATGGATTTATGAAAGGGAAATCATGCTTGACTAATCTTCTGGAATTTTTTGAGGATGTAACTCTGAAGATGGACGAGGGAGATCCAGTAGATGCAATGTACCTGGACTTTTCTGAAAGCTTTTGATAAAGTCCCACATAGGAGGTTAGTGAGCAAAATTAGGGTGCTTGATATTGGGGGCAAAGTACTAACTTGGATTGAAAGTTGGTTGGCTCATAGGAAACAAAGGGTAGTGATAAATGGCTCCATTTCGGAATGGCAAGCAGTGACCAGTGGGGTACCGCAGGGATCAGTACTGGGACTGCAGCTTTTTACATTATATGTTAATGATATAGAAGATGGTATTAGTAATAACATTAGCAAATTTGCTGATGATACTAAGCTGGGTGGCAGGGTGAAATGTGATGAGGATGTTAGGAGATTACGGGGTGACCTGGACAAGTTAGGTGAGTGGTCAGATGCATGGCAGATGCAGTTTAATGTGGATAAATGTATGGCTATCCACTTTGGTGGCAAGAACAGGAAGGCATATTACTATCTAAATGGAATCAATTTAGGTAAAAGGGCAGTACAGAGAGATCTGGGTATGCTTGTACACCAGTCAATGAAGGTAAGCATGCAGATACAGCAGGTAGTGAAGAAGGCTAATAGCATGCTGGCCTTCATAACAAGAGGGATTGAGTATAGAAGCAAAGAGTTCTTCTGCAGCTGTACAGGGCCCTGGTGAGACCACACCTGGAGTACTGTGTGCAGTTCTGGTCTCCAAATTTGAGGAAAGACATTCTGGCTATTGAGGGAGTGCAGCGTAGGTTCACGAGGTCAATACCTGGAATGGCAGGATTACCTTACACTGAAAGACTGGAGCGACTGGGCTTGTATACCCTTGAGTTTAGAAGACTGAGAGGGGATCCGATTTGAGACATTTAAGATTATTAAAGGATCGGACATTCTGGAGGTAGGAAACATGTTTCCGCTGATGGGTGAGTGCCGAACCAGAGAACACAGTTTAAAAATACGGGGTAGACCATTTAGGACAGAAATGAGGACAGATTTCTTCACCCAGAGAGTGGTGGCTGTGTGGAATGCTCTGCCCCAGAGGGCAGTGGAGGCCCAGTCTCTGGATTCATTTAAGAGAGTTGGATAGAGCTCTCAAAGATAGTGGAATCTAGGGTTATGGAGATAAGGCAGGAACAGGATACTGATTAAGGATGATCAGCCGTGATCATATTGAATTGTGATGCAGTAATGAAGGGCAGGATGGCCTACTGCACCTATTGTCTATTGCGTGGGTTTCCTCCGGGTGCTCCGGTTTCCTCCCACAGTCCAAAAATGTGCATGTTAGGTGAATTGGCCATGCTAAATTGCTCGTAGTGTGAGGTGAAGGGGTAAATGTAGGGGTATGGGTCTGGGTGGGTGTGGGCTTGTTGGGCCGAAGGACCCGTTTCCACACTAAGTAATCTATTATCATGAGTGTTTTGCTTCCAGTTGGGCAGCAGGATAACCTCCCTTTCAAACTGTCCCCAAATTGGTCAGCTAAAGCTGTTGTTTAATAACTCCTTGCAAGTCATAATCCACAGCATGATCAATAACTTTACATTCTGATTGGCCTAGGTGGGGTCAGACTAAATGCTAATTGTTTGAGTGGCATGCGTTCAATGTCTAATTGGCTCCTAAACATGATAGAGATTGATGTCATCTCTCACTATCTCCTGTCAGGTTCCTTTAACTATCAATTATCCATAGGCCTGTCCTCTCAGTCTTCACTTTAATTGGCAAAATTCCATAAAATCATTCACTTATGACTGACTTTTTGTCTCTGTGAGGCCACTGTTACGTGATTTTTTTTTGTCTCTGTGTGGTTGAATGGCAAGAAGGAGTTTCCTTTTTTTTCAAAAACAAAGAGTATAGTGTAAGTAGCTGCTTTGAATCTCAAAGGTATATAAACTAATACATACATATATACAGATCGCAAACTACTAATTTGAACAGATTATTATAAAATATCCAAGAACCGTAAAGTAGTGAAATGTACTTTATTATGTAGTCTTGAGTGATTTGAGTAGTCCAGAAGATAGGCAACTACAAGCTTAAAAACACTGGATTATCTTTTGTCAATTTTTTTCAGTTATATAACAGGTTAAAACAACAGCAGTGCAGAGGCATAGATATGACCAGGATTTCTTGATAAGGGTTAACCAACTTGGAAGATATCAACTCTGCCTAATTCAAACTTGAACTATGGATGTCAAGTAGAAATAAGGTAAACAGGGCTTTTTGGATTTGTAGCAGTAATGGTCAAATATATGTGCATTGTCTGTTAACAACCTCACGGTGAGGCGAAGCAGAGTCATGTAATATTAAAGTGCTGAAGCAACATTGGTTGCAGTTAAGTACAATTATATATGTTTAGTCAATTAATGTACTTTGAATAAAACTAAATCAATTGTGAAATGTTAATTTCCTTTCTAATCCTACACCTCTTCGTGACGCAAGAATGCTGCTACTGAGATTAAGAGACTTTTATAAATGCAAGTGACACAGTTCATGTTTCCTCTTGTGTTCACTCAGCAGATGGATGGTGACTTTCCTGTGATGCTACTTTTTATAAGTGACCAGACTTCTTCCAGCTACTTGGCGAATATCCCTTCATCCTGAAAGGATAAGTTGTTACTGGATGAACAGCAGTTAAGGGGGAGTGCACATGCTGATATTCCTTTTGCATTAAAAGTATTTAATTGTTAATACTTGTGATTTTCCCACTTCAATGCCGTTAGAGTCACAGCAATGTATGGCACGGGAACAGACCCTTTGGTCCAACTTGTTCATGCTGATTAGATATCCCAAATTAATCTAGTCTCATTTGCCAGCACTTGGCTCATATCACTGTAAATCCTTCCTATTCATATGCCCATCCCGATGTCTTTTAAATGTTGTAATTGTACCAACATCCACCACTTCCTCTGGCAGTTCATTCCATACCTGTACCAACCACCCTTTGCATGAAACTGTTGTCCCTTAGGTCCCTTTTAAATCTTTCCCTTTTCACCCTAAACCTATGCCTTCTATTTCTGGACTCCCCCACCCCAAGGAAAAGACTTTATTTACCCTATCCTTGTCTCTCATGATTTTAAGTCTCCGATACTCCAGGGAGAACAGGCCCAGCCTGTTCAGCCTCTCCCTATTGCTCAAACCCTCCAACTTTGGCAACATCCTTGTAAATCTTTTCTGAGCCCTTTCAAGTTTCACAACATCCTTCCTCTTGGAGGGAGACCAAAATTGCACACTATATTCCAAAAATGGCCTAACCAATGTCCTGTACAGCTGCAACATGACCTCCCAACTCTTATTCTTAGTGTTGTCATATCCACATTGTTCTAGTTTATAATATGTTATGGGATGGTTTTGTTGTTGGCAAGTATGTATTGACCTGGGCGGACGGCAGGATGACTTGCTCTTGAAATCAGCCAGGAGAAATCTCAATCAGTGGCACCTTATGTATGATATCTCAGTTTTTGGATGACTGACAACCATGAGCTCTATCAAAGTACTGTGTCTCTCTTTTAAGATACAGGCTAGCACAAATCCCAATAACATTTAAACAACTGGGAATATGGCTCTACTGAAGAATATAGCAATGGCTTTCCAGCAATTCCTTTTTGTCCACACCAGCCCTGAGTTGCTTTTTGTCCTGCATGTGACCCAGATGTTGCCTGTGACTTAAACATATCTTGTTTTATCTATGTGGTCATTATTTTGAATATAGTCATAGAGATTTTACAGGCCAGACATAGGCCATTTGGCCCATTGTATCCATGCCAGTCATCAAATATTCTTCTGTTCTAATCCCAGTTGGCCTGTAGCTTTTTACCCTATGGCGTTTCAAATGCTCATCTAAATACTAAAATGCCATTCGGACAGTGACTTCCAGATACCCACAATACTCTTGATGACAAGGGATTCCCTCAAATCCCCTCTAATGTCCTATTCCTTATCTATCCTTCATGTCTGTATCCCTCATAACTTTTGTAGACCTCAATTAGATACCCCCTCAGCCTTCTCTACTCTAAGGAAAACAACCTCAGCCTCCCTCGTCGCTCTGCATTGCTAAATCGCTCCAATCCAGGCTACATCAAGATGGCTCAAGTGTTTCAATGTATCTCTGCAATAATCCGTATGGTGGAAATGTTGCTTTAAGACTGTGCGTAAAATGTTACTCCGTGAAAAAGCTGGTTTCAGTGTGGGCCTCATGGTAATACGTAATAGAATTGGTTGTCATGGTATCTGGCTTTGTGAGTTAGGGTTAGAGAGAATGGCTGGAATCCTCCAGAACCCAATCGTCTGGCTTGTCCTTTCCCCTGAAAAGATGTGATTGTTACAATTTCACAGCACGACCTGCAGCTCTTACAAAAACTGAATAAAATGTGAAGATGCTATCTCTCAGTCTATGTGCAATAATATCCATTTCATACGTGTGCTGATACATCAGTCACTTTTGACCAATCCATTTCAGACTTCTTGCATCCCTATCTTGTGTACTGTACTCATAGAAGAATGGTAAAATAGAATTCTCATTTCTTGTTGGGGTAAAATATGCAAATATTTAAATTACTTATGGATTTTTAAAACGTTTGGTATCATTGAACAGGCAACTGAATACTGTATTGCCAAATTGGATCACTAGTTAATATAACTCAAGTTAACAGAATAGAAAAATTACATTAAATGAATGTGAATTTTAAGAATTGTTTTTCCAAAAATAGATAACAAGAAATGGGTGATTTAATTTTTTTTTGGCTTCCAATGGCAAAACAAAAGTTGACTGTATAAAGTAACATGCCATATGGGCTTCAGGGAGAATAGGGTTAGTCAGGAAAGTAAAATAGAGGTAAAAATCATGATCAGTCCTTGTTTTATTGAATGGTATTGGGTTATTGAATTTATTCGGCTCTGAAGAAGGGTCACTGGATCCAAAACATTAACACTGATTTCTGTCCACAAATGCACCAGACCTGCTGAGTTTTTCCAAATTCCTGTTTTTGTTTCTGATTTTCAGTATCTGAAGTTCTTTTTTTTTAATTGAATGTCAGATTAGTTTGAAGAGCTATATGGCCTCCTCCAGTTCCTCTTGTTACGTTTTTGTATGTCATGTAATAAACTAAGAACAAACCTGAATAGATGGCCAGATTTACAAAATTGGGCAGAAAAGAATATTTCCAATGCAGAGTCTGCCAAACTCTCAGCATTCTTTTTTTTTTATCTTTTAAGGCAAACTGGACGTTATCCTGAAATCTACATGAATGGTTCACATGGTTTCTTCTGGAAGCTGGTTTCATATGGTGTCTTAGATTTTGTCAATGCTGTTTCTAGCACCATCTGAAATCAGTGTTTTAGGAGGAAGAATGACAACCAAGTGGATACTGAAGAAAAACCCGATTCAGTGATTTTCTTTCTCTACTCATCGGTGGAACTTTGCAAGCAAGGATGGTTCTCTTCCACTGTCAGGGGACTGTCCAGACCAATGCAGCTACTTGGGGCAGGTGGTGGTCATGAGAAGGGCAAGATAGGGCATTGCTGTGGCAACACGCTCCTTTTGCTGTTTTCTGTACAATCCATACACCCATAACCTCATACCTGCTCACCCCACCCAAAAAAAATGCAAGAAGCTAATGAATTTCTGGTCTCAATCTTTGTGATTAAAGCAGCCTGTGCTGTAGCTGCCCTTTCTGTGCCTGTGGAGAAGTAAAATTCTGTGTTTTCTCCTTTACCAATTCCTGAGCCAGCAGCCTGCTCTGGTTTCTCTCCACCTCCCTTGATGCATCATCTGAGCTCATCTTGGTGAGCAACCTGACTCCTGTTCCCATGACCTCAATTTCCATCTAAACTCTTGATAGCTTCCCATTTTGACCTCTCCAAATCAATGTCATATTTCTTGCAATTCCATGTTTGAATCTGTCCATTTGACTTTCTCTTCCCACAACAACACTGATACAGTCATGATCTATTTCACAAACAATATTGTCTATGCTGCACTTAATACCTATTTCTCCTCTATCTTCTGACATAGTCAAACACAACATCTACTTTCAACACATTTTTTCCATTGTTTAGGGTATGTAGGAATTCCCTCACTTTTAGACGCTCGATCATAGCAAGGATATCTCCAGCAATGGCTTAACCTGTTAGTCCCATTAGGTTACTTCTAGTATTCTCCAAGAATATATCCTTGGCTATCTCAATACAAGCTACCTCTTGACATTACATCCTAAAGCAGATTGGAATCAGATGCAGATGTTCACAGCAGATTTAACTGCAACTTTAAATTGCCTCTGCCAAAGTGCTTCTGTGCTTGAACAGCATTAAGTCCCATATGAAACAGAGTTTTGTTCTAATTAAATATTGATGCTCTGCCTATTCCATCTCTTTCCTCAGCCACTGTAGTTTCAGTTTGAACCTTCATTGTCTTTTTTGGTGCCAAACTGAATTTCGAATTCCATGCCCTCTTCAATATGGAGACCAATACCTCTCACTGCCTTAACCCTGGTCACCTCTGTTTCAGTCTTTCTGGTGCTGAAATCCCCTGTGAACTGTAGAGTGGACAGCGCTGCACACCCCCCCCCCCCCCCCCCCCCCCCACCAGCCCAATGTAAATCTCCACTGCCCATATCCTTTCATGGGGTGGGTGCTACTCTTGTGCTGCTCATTTTGATACTTCAATACTTTAAATGTAAATTCTCATCATAACATTTGGGTCTATTAAAAGTTTAGACCTTCCTACCTCTAACTTGTTCCTTTACAATCTTTTGTTCTTTGTACTCTGGCCTCTGTGTCCTACAACTGGCAATTATGCAGTCACCCATCTCATCCCAAAGCATCAGAATTCCCTCCCTGAAATGCGCTTTGTCCTCCTTTTTAAGACTCTCCTCCTCAGCCACCTCTTTAAGAGGTGTCAAATATCTCTTTGGCTCAGCATCAAATGGTACCTGGATCTACTTTACAGAAGTGCCTTGGGACATTTTAATATTAGAGTACCTGCATAACTTATATTGTTGCCTAATGGACAAAGTACACCAACGATTATATAATTTAGCAGTATTGTAAATAATGTTTTTATTCAATGTTTTGATTCATTGAACCTGTTGAACAACAGTTATCTAGAAGAATTTTCAGTCAGTCATGACCTTTTAACAGGGTGACCGATTTCTTCTGGTGTTCAGAGTCTTGGTTAATTTCTAGCACCATTTGAAATCGGTTACAATGCAAAGGGAAATACACCAATGCCTTGAATGAAAAACAATGAGTAAGACTGAATAGTGTGATCACAGGAATGCACATGGTATAAAATACAGTTTGATATTCGGAAAATGCACCATCACTGTGCAATCAAAAAACCTTAATGTTTTCATTGTCCAAATACTGACTACAATTGAAGCAATGGTTCCTGCATTTATATATGTAACAAAACCATCTACAAGAACAGTTATGATTGCTACATCATGTGAATTGTTCATATTATCGATCTTTAAAAGACCGAAGTAGCTATTTTGCAATCCTTTTAGTGGATGAAAAATGACAAGTTTTGGATCCTGCATATTTTGGTGAAATATGATTTAAATGATTATTGTAAAATGGTGTTCAGAATAAATTATGATCACATTTGTTATATTTAGCCATTTGTCATATGCTTAATTCACCTACATTTAATATAATTAAGTTACTACTACTACTGTGCACAGAATGGAGGAATATTGTCCAAATCATGGCTGTGGAGATGTATAATCAATTTTTTTTCTCTCTGCTTTTAATGGTCTTCTCAGTCCCGCACCACTCGCACAGCAAGAAGTTGGGAGAATGGCCTGTTCTACGTGCATTTGGCCTCTTCTGGACAGCAAGGCTGTTACAGGAACTTCATTTTTCTAATGACTTTTTAATGCATTTTTGTAAATATTTTTATTGAGGAAAAGATTTTGGATTTTACAGAATTATAGAAGTACCACAAAATAGTATAACAATCTTATATCAACAATAACAGTAAACAACTACTACTCCACTCCACAGTTTAAAAGAAAATAAAATTTTAAAAAGTTACCCATACTACAATTCAATAAATAAATTTAACAAAAAACACTAAACTTGAATTAAACCAGGGCAAATTAAACTAAATTAAGTTACAACACTCAGCGCAACCCCACCAAAGCTCCCCATCACCGAGAGGATCAGTTGCCATACCCATATTTATTCAGAATTCTTCCTCCCGGGGCATCCGGCCTGCAAGACACAGGGCCCACGGCTACGCAGAGACCCTGACCAATATCATCAACAAGTCTGTGTCTGCATAGTTCAAAAAGGGCCACCAAATCCTATAAAAGAATTCCATTTTCTGGTGCACCACACTTGTAAGGCAGTCCAGGGCGATGTGCTCTATAACTAACTTATACCACCCTGAGATTTCTGGGGGATTTTCTGGCATACATCTCATCAGAATGTTGTTCTTCATACAATATGGAAGAATATTAAAGGGTTTCTTCCCATGTGTGTCCAAAGAGGGCAGGAGGAACACTGGCTCTGCCTTGACCTCAGTTCCCAAGACCCCTTTCAAGACACTCGCTATAGTGGCCTAATACGTACGAAGCTTGTGGCATGACCACAAGCAATGAGTAAGTGTACGAAGATCCGTTTTATATTTGGGGCACTCTTGTCTTAAATTTTGCAAGCCGCTCCGGTGCCAGATAAGCCCTGTGGAATACCTTCAATTGCATAGCCTGCATTCTAATGCAAATCGAAATCTTCCATGCGTTCTCCCAAAGATCCTCCCATGTCTCTGGCGAGACCACCACCCCCAATGCCCGAGTCCATATCTTGTACAACTCATTGTACTCGAGACACTACCTCCTAATAAATGATAGAGGGTGCTAACCGAAAGAGTACTTGTGAACCGGAGTCCTCTCCTCTCTATGTTAAACTTAGCGGGACTAACCATTAATGTAGTCTTTTTCTGTGTATAAAGTCCCTAATCTGAAAATAACAAAAGAGGTCCCTCTTAGATAGTTCATATTTCTGGCTCAACTGTTCAAGACATCAGGACCTCCCCCTCAAATAGATCTCCCAAACAGGAAACTCCTCTAGACTTCCAGACTCTAAAGCCAGAATCCATCGATTCCAGACGGAATCCTGGCATTGCTACTGTGGAAGTAAAAGAGCAAGTTTTTGTGAATTGCGCTCAATTTATCGCATAACTCTCCATGCTTTAACTGATTTAAGAACAATCTGATTTCTGGAATACTCCATAACAGTCCTCATCTTGTCCATAAATAAACATACTGCTTGGAAAGCCTCGCTGTCCAGCCAAATTGACCTTGAGTCCTGGCAAGCCCAATCAGCCACATTGGATAATAGGGAACTTAATTGATATTTCTTAAAATCTGAAAACACCACACTTTCCCCATCTCCTGCGGGAGCTGCAATTTGGCAAGCTTAATAAGAGGGCACCTGTAACGCTAGATAAAGAACTGAGCCAGCTGTTAAGCCTCCAAAAGCGCCTCCCTGGGCGGCATCAAAGGGAGCATTCCCATGGGATTAGATTAGATTAGATTAGACTTACAGTGTGGAAACAGGCCCTTTGGCCCAACAAGTCCACACCGACCCGCCGAAGCGCAACCCACCCATACCCCTACATTTACCCCTTACCTAACACTACGGGCAATTTAGCTTGGCCAATTCACCTGACCCACACATCTTTGGACTGTGGGAGGAAACCGGAGCACCCGGAGGAAACCCACGCAGACAACGTGCAAACTCCACACAGTCAGTCGCCTGAGTCGGGAATTGAACCCGGGTCTACAGGCGCTGTGAGGCAACAGTGCTAACCACTGTGCCACCGTGCCGCCCACTAATTTATAAAACTCTTTATAAAACTCACTCTGAAATCCATCTGGGCCGGGTGCTTTACCGTTCTGGAGCTGCCTCACCGCCTCCTGTATCTCTTGGATATATTAAACGAGGAAGAACATTCATTTTGACCAGATCTATTCTACCCAACCAGGCTATTGGAAGATCCTCCCAGCACTGGAGGTCCTGTCTTATCTATTTTCGTAACTGCACAAAATTAGCTTTATATAATTGATCAAATGTAGGGGTGATAAAAATGCTGAAATACAGGAACCCTCCCTGTGACCACCTGAAAGGGAATCAGATTCCACTCCCAAGATCGAGTCCTCTAATAAGACCCCCACAGGCATGCCTCCAACCTCAAAGTAGGTTTTATACTCCAAGAAAGAGCAAATAAATTAATCACTTGTATTAAACGCGGCACAGATATTGTTGGGTTAATTATAAAAAGAAGAACATCATCTGCATAAAGGGTCACCTTCTGCCCTCCTGATCCTACCTCTGGGGCACTTACACTGGGATCCTTCCAGATAGCCTTTGCCAACAGCTCAATCACTAATGTAAACAGCAGCGGTGAAAGGAACACCCTTATTGGCTGCCTCTACCGATAATAAAATTGTCAGACCTTATACCATTCGTGAAAATTGCTGCCTTAGGATCACTGTATAACACTGCCACCCACCTGGCAAAGACCCCTCCAAGACCAAACTGTCAGGACATAGAAGAGGTATGGCCACTCCACCTGGTCAAATGCTTTCTCTACATTCGAGGAGACCACTAGGCCCGGAATCAACCCTTGCTGGCATGCCTGAACCATATTCAGTATTCTTCTAACATTGTTAGAAGACCTGAGATCCCTAATAAAACCTGTCTGGTCCTCCTTTATGATGGAGGGCAAGACCATCTCCAACCTCAATGCCAGTGTTTTCGACAAAATTTTAAAATCCATGTTTAATAGCGATATGGGCCTATCTGAAGTTCAATTCTCCGGGGCTTTCCCTCTCTCAAGAATAAGGGAGATATTTGCTTCTCCCAGAGAAGGTGGGAAGCAGTGCTGACAATACGATTAATTGTACATATCCAACATTGGCCTGGCCAACATGTTTGTAAACTCTTTATAAAACTCACTCTGAAATCCATCTGGGCCGGGTGCTTTACCGTTCTGGAGCTGCCTCACCGCCTCCTGTATCTCTTGGATTTTCAGAGAGGCAATCAAAAGTGATGCTTGCTCTGAGGTTACACCTGGGAGGTCCAAAGTCTTAAAAAAAAGGACTCCATCTTCTCCAATCTGTCCTCACAGCTCTCCAACTTTAGAATTTAGAATCTCCTAAATGCCGCTTTAATCTTCTTTCGAGTTGCAAGTGAGAGTACCAGCACACTAATGCATCTGATAGATTGGGGGGCACTCTTCTTTGGTGGCCAGGTACACCAGATAGCTACCTGGTTTATTATCATACTTTAATAACCTCTGTTTCGAAAAAGAGATCTCCCCCTTTGCTGTCTGGGTGGGCCCAGCATTCGCAGTATTCCTGAGGGCAGTAATCCACTGCAACTTGATCACAGACGGTCTGTCAAAGTGTGCTGTCTCGGCTGTCTTCAGCCAGGCCTCAAGCATTCGCTGCTGCTCTCTCCTCTGCTGCGTCCGGGTTGCCAAGTAAGAAATAATGAAACCCCTTGCATAGACCTTGGCAGTCTCCCAAAGCACCAATGGGTTACTGGCCATATCCGAATTAACGTCCCAAAAAGTTTTAAATGCCCACAAAAAATGCTAAGTGAACTTTGATCCTTTCCTTCTGAAGGATACTATGTGCCAATGCTGCAAGCCTGTCCCATCACCACCGGCCTTAACCCTCATGTACACTGCCGCATGATCAGAAATGGCAATGTTTCCAATTCGACAGGACAGCACTAAATTTAAAAAGGCCGATGGAGCAAAAAATATGTCAATCCTACCGTAACACTTGTGTGGGTTAGAGAAAAAGGTGAAGTCCCTACCCTCAGAGTGAATAATTTAATAACCTATAACAAAAAAAGGTAAAGTTTAGGCCAACAAGGTTTCACCTTGACTAAGATGGTAGAAATCTCATCTTTTTAGAAGATTGAGAGTTCAGAACCTGTTGTAAGCAGATTCTTCATTGTGCAGAAAACCATGAGTACAACATTTAGCCACACCCCTCTGCTGTCCAGCTGGACGTATCAATTTCATTGCAGTACTGCAGGAACTTCTCCTGAGGTAATGTCCAACCTTTATTCCTCAACCAACAAACTGATAAAATGGATGACCTGACCAAGGGGAATTAAGGATAGGCAACAAATGCTGACCTTGGCAATGACAGTCACATTTCAGGAAAGAATAAGTTGTACTTATTTTGACTGTTGGTGAAATATTGCTATTTTGTGGTTGAATTTGTCTACATAACAGTAACCATACTTCAAACTGATTGGAACCAATGTCCTTTGGATGTTCTACAATTGGAGATTTTTTTTGAAAGGTGCTATCCACAAGTATGTAACTATACAGAGTGATAAGTGTTTTAGTTTGTGCCTAATTTCAAAAGGTAGCTGCTGCACACAGTTTGCCAGAGTTGAGGTTACCAGTCTGGTTGTGCCACAGTGACAATTGTAATCTAGCATAGGGCCAAGAGTGGTAATTACATGGAGTATAACTGAGTCATTACATTCTCCAAGTTACTTTTTATACATATTAAATTTAAATATACACTTGACTTTAGATATTTTGCAACATGGTTGATAACCTTCTACGTGATGCTGTCATCTGTTCATCACTGCATTTCGTCAATAGTTTGTGTGTATTCTCGACAGAGAAAAGACAGGATGTAATGTTAGTGAGCAGTGAGACCTGTGGCAACATTTTACTGATGTCAGCCACATAGGGGGCAGTAGTCAGGATTGTGATTCATTTGAGTACAGCAAACTGCCTTAAGATAAGTTTCTTTTAACAAGTTGAAGAATTGATGCTGCAATCTTCAAAGAACAGTGTAATTGTTGCTTGGGAGTAGATCTCCTCTGTGGACTAAAGAGAGGTGGTGAAGCCATCCTCCCAAATACACTGAAAGGACTTGTTGAGAAAATGCTGGTGATGTGGAATGTGGTCTTTGATTGAATACAATCAGGCATCTAAGTGCCCAGATTAGCTGACTTGCATTTGGCCACATTGTAAAGACATCTGTTCCTGCATTACAAAGAGATCTATTGCTACATGCAAGGTGCAAAGTCTTTTAAGATATCCCATGGTTATGACAATCTACTTTTTTACAATAGAAAGAAGTCCTTGCGTTCTCTCTATCTATGTCTTCCCACCTACATTTTACCAGCCTGCCTCCTGTGGGCTGATAGAAGTCCAACACATTGTTAGTGTTCAAAATTCTAACTATTTCATAACTATAGATGTAACAGTTAGACTGATGCTGCACAGTAACACAGCTTGTTGAAGTAGCACTTTCCTTGGATTATCCCCTCACCAAGAAAATCATGCATTTACACATGTTTAGTGTTTCTTTTCCATTCATAACACTTGATACATTAGATTTGATTCTAGGAATTGTACTTGACATGATTTCTTACTCCCACAGTCCATGAATCATCAGGATCTTACTATTTTGCAAGATTTTATTTTGTGTTTTATGCTAATTTACTGCAACTAGCATCAGTATTTCCTCACTTCCAGAGTTGCAGAACCTGCATCTTCTAATGTCGTCATTGGAAAGGATGATTTTTTTGTGGTGAATTTGTGTTGTTCTTTTCTCCTTATTTAAAATTCCATTCATTTTTCAGATCAGCAGCCATTGTAGAAGCTTGATATTGGCTGATTTGAATCTAGAACATGCATAAACTAGGTGCAGAGGTTGACTGTTCAGCACTATGCTATTATCCAGATCTTTGATTACTTAAACTATCATTACTCCTCTGCAGCAGCCTTTGTCCTTGTCACCAATTACTTTCCTACCTGTCTTTGTGTCGTCAGAAAATGTGGCTACATATCTTTCATCCAACAATTTTATATAAATTGTAAGCAGTTGAGTTCCCTGCACTAATTCCTGTTGGAATATCCCAATAAAAGACTCATTTACACCCATTCTGCTTTCTCTTGGTCTGTTAATCTGAGTTCCTGATGAAGGGCTCATGCCTGAAATGTAGGTTCTCCTGCTCCTCTGATGCTGCTTGACCTGCTCTGCTTTTCCTGTGCCACACTTTTCAACTGCTAATCTGTGTTGCCAGTATACCTCCCCAATAGCCTTTGATGTAATGCCTTATAAAATGTTCCTGGAAATCCCAAGTAAAGCATATCCACCAGTTCCTCTTTTAAGCACAGCATGTGTTCCCTTCACAAATAACTCCAATAGATAGGTAAAACATTATTTAATGACTACCTTGAATTTATTGAAGTACTCTGTTGTAACTTAGTATTGTTTCTAGCATTTTCTCTATGGTAGATACTAAATGAACTGGCCTGTAGCGTTCTGCTTTTTCTCTCTTCCTCCCTTTATTCAAGTAGGAGTTCCATTAGACAGCAATTGTAACCTTCCCTAAATCAAAGGAGTTTTAGAAAATTAAAATCAATGCATCAATTATCTCACTCCTCTTGGCTCAAGGAAGCTTTTGTAGCCTTTTTAAGATTGTAGTGTTTCTTTTTCAATAGAGAAAGACTTACACAAAAGATTTTTGAAAAGATTCTTAGTATTCTAGGGAGTACTCGAGTAACCAAAGAAATATGCTACATTAATGACCCCTGCAGAATATCAGGAATGTAACAACTTAGATTAAATATTTTTGAGCTTTCTAGTTACTGCTGTTGGCTCTGAACTGCTTTAAATTTAAAATTCTCATGTTCAAGTTTAAGTCTACGTTAATGAATCACCCTTTCCTCTGAGAACCTTGCATTCATCTGACCTTTGCCTCTTGTGGATCCCCTGCACCATCTTTGCCCAACCCACACCAGTGGCAGCCATTCCAACTTCCTACTTGGATGTTGTAGTGTTAATGAAATTAACATTTCTCTATAGCATTCTGTATTGTCCAAAGACACACAAAAATTAAACAATTCTAATAAAAAGAAACAAGTCACATTTAAAAAAATCATAGAAGTGGATGCTGAACTAGGAAATTCCAACAGCCAGATTTAAAATGATTTTTTTTTGTAAAATTGACCATCACAGATGCCAACTAATTTTAACTTGTATTAGTAGCTCCTCCAATCCAAGCCAACCACCTCACTTGACAATTTAGGTGTCAAGATCTTCAAAGTTTCTATCCAGTTTTTTGGTATATTTTTAAGAAATCACTAAAGAAACAGATGTTATATGGTCATACAGCAAGGAAACAGATCCTTCAGTCCAACTAGTCCATGACGATCATCATCCCAAATTAAACTAGTCCCATCTGCCTGTGCTTGGCCGATATTCCGCCAAATATTTCTTATTCATATACTTATCAAAATGTCTTTTAGAGGTTGTAACTGCACCCACATCCACTACTTCCTGTGGAGTCCATTACACACATGAAGCACTCACTGTCTAAAGAAGTTGACCTTCATGTATTTTTTTTCTAATCTTTCTCCTCTCACCTTAGAACATTATCAGTGACTTATCTATTTTGTTTTGTTTTCAGTTATAAATCATAGAACGGTATAAGTTAGCAACCTAAGCTATGGTGAACATTCTTCAAAATTTAAACATTTCATAGAGCATGATATTTTTTGTTTCCTGACTGAATTTCTTGAAATGGAATAATGGGATCTCACCTCAACTGTGACCTGCTTTCTGCTAATATTTCTGCCATCTCACCTCCTTTAACACCTTTGTTCAAAATAATCAATGACCAAACTTTTGGTCATCTCTCCTTATGCTTTTCATTTCAATTTCTGTTAACTGTGAGTATACATAAATAACCTGTCCATTTAAATCCTTCTGGAGGAGTCCTGAACTATTCGGCTGAGAAGACCTTGAGATTTGGAGTGGGTGTATGTTGCACACATTGTCATGAATAGGCAACCTTTCCTCTGATATCAGAAGAAGGAGGAGACAGCAACTAAGCAGTTCCTTGCTTACACACACTGTGAGGAACTCCTGAGTGGCATTTGAGTAACCACAACCCGGACTCTTCATTAAATGTTAATACTTTCCCTTCATTGACCATCATGTCCTAATGGCCCCATAGTATAAAAATGAAAGGAAATACAGAAATAATGCTCAAATCTAAATTTATTGATGAAATTGGGTCCAAACCTGAATAATCACAATTGTGAATCTCAATTGTCTTTTTTTCTCTTAATTAATAGAATGTGTGTATCACTGACTATGCCTGTATTTCTTTTGCTGTTTGGGATGCAGTGTCAGGAATTTGACAAAGCAACATTGTTCCAAGGAACTTGCAGGTGGTAGTGTTCTTATGAATCTTAGTTGTTATGAATTGAATTGAGAGCATCTTGTTATTGGTAAACACTGCTGCCATTGTGCATTAGCATTGGGATTGGAGAGAGTGAATATTGAAGGTGTTAGATGGGTGAACCTATTAAATAGACAGCTTTTACTCCAAAAAGTTTCAAGGTTCTTGATTGGTATTGAAGCTGCATTCATCCAGGTAAGTTGCATTTGTTCCATCACACTCCTAAGTTGTGACTTCTGCATAATGGAGAAGCTTGCAAGATTTGGCCTTTGCTTGTCATAGTGCTGCAAGACAATGCTCTTGTGGCAGCAGTATTGCTAGCAGAAGGTTACTGACACATGGAATTTGGAGGATGATTTCCAGCAACTGTGGAACTTGAAGCCTTCATTTCAGACTGAACCATTTTCCCACAAACGGCAGCAGACTGGTTGACTACCAGGCAAAAGGTGTTGAGCGAGTGGTACATTGGGAGAACAATGCATTCTTTTTTGAGAGAAAAGAGTTTGTTTCTTGTAGTGCAATGGCTAAAAATCTTTTGAGAACAGATTTGCTGGACATAAGTGCCAACTCGCCAGTCATCTTAAACACTGATATTCACAACGATGATGAAAGCAGTCTAAATTGTCATTTCACCATCTACACAATGCCCTATGCCAAGTTGGTATTTGATCCTCTGTGCACCTTGGCAATGCTATTAAATTTTCTGGCAGGCCTCTTAATCAAATGTTTTGTTTGTGCAGACAGATTAGCATTCTTCTACTGCCTGGCTCTTCAGGGTTCTCATCTGAATCCTCTGCAGCAGAATTCATATGCTATTCCCCTTTTATGAACTGGCACTTAATTTTTCAAATTAATGAAAACTGTCCTGGTATGTTCTATCCAAAGTAAGGGACAAATCCAGTTTGTCCAAATTCCCATCAGTCCATTTGCAATCTCATAAGTAGGACCATTACCACTGCACTGGAGTCCCAAGCTCCTGAAGGTCTGTCTTTACATACAGTCCACTTTTACATACCCCCTTTACTGTATTGGACCCTGGCCAATAGCCACTGTGTGCTTGTGATCTGGTTCATTGGCACCAGACTTTATTTTTAGTTAGACATGTTCAGAAGTATTATTAACATAATTCTGGTGTGTGTATGACTTGAATCTAGACCTTCTAACCCAGATGTAGAGACACTATTACTGCACCAGAAGATCCCTAATTCTCCAGTGTGATATCACTGACCCAACCACCTTCAGCTACTCATCAGTGACTTTCCTCTACCATCAGGTCGGTGGAATTGTGCAATGGTCAAAACTACTTATGATCAATCAGATACTGCAGCAGTCAAAGTCTTAATACAGCAAAATCTGTGCAATATCCAGTCTACAATTGATAAATGACAAGTAAATAATTTGTGCTAAACAAGCCAGATTAAAAAGCATGTCAAGTAGTATAATCTAACCATCTCCCCTCGATATTCAGTGGTATTTCCACTGCTGAATCCACCACCATCACACTAATTACCATTGACTAGCAACGAAACTGTATCAGCCAAATAAATACTGTGGCCACAAGAGCAGGTTCGTAAGATTTGAAGAAGGGTCACTGGATCTAAAAGGCTAACTCTGCTTTCTCTCCACAAACGTTGCCAGACCAGTTGAGTCGCCACAGCAATTTGTTTTTGTTATCTCAAATAAATGCAGCAGTTCAAGAGCTCACCAATATCTTCTCAATGACTGTTATGGATTTACATTTGTGCTTATAACTATATAAACACATGGGACCCTAGGTGTACAAAATGACTTGATGCATTGCATATTTTACATTGGAAAGAATGGGGTCATGGAGACCGCTAACTCTGCCATGTTCCCTTGGCAACATCCGGACCAATCCGAGTCTGCATGCCTGGACTGAAAACTAAGGTTGATTGTTACATGTGCATACATACTAATCAGATGTAGGCTGTTCAGTCCTTCAACTAACCTCCTCTATTCAAAAAGGTCATGACTGATCTGATTCTCACTTTTAAATCCATATTCCCACCTACCTTTAATAATCTTTCAACCCTTTGCTAAACAAGAATCGATATAGCTACATTTTAAAAATATTCAAGAAGTTTGCCTTCACCATCTTTTTCAGGAAGAATTCCAAAGGCTCATTAACCTCTGAGAAAAGTAAATGGTTTAATGTCTGTTCTAAATGTGCAACGGCTGATTTTTAAACACTGATTTCCACTTCTAGATCCTATCATAGAGGTAATAACCTCGCTACATCTACTTTGTCAAGACTCCTTAGGATTTTGTTTCAAGTTGCCTGACAACCTTCTGAAGTCCACTGGATATAAGCTTAACCTGTCCAATGTTGTCTTATTAGACAGCCTTCCCATTATAGTAATAAAAACAGTACTGGAGAAACATGGTATGTCTAGAGAGATAAGAGTTAACATTTTGAGTCCAATGACCTTTTGTTAGAACTGACCTATGATGTTGAAACTTATCAGAGACTTCTGGATATCCATGTACTTCATATTTATTATTTTAACTTCATCCACAGCATGTGTTAACTCCTCAAATAACTACAGTAAATTGATCAAATCTGATTTCCTTGTTTCTAACATTTTTCTTAATGCATATGTTAAGCTAACTGGGCTGTAGTTTTCTGCTTTCTGACTCCCCTTTTTTGATACAGGAATTACATTTACTGGCTTTCAATTTAATGGGGCTGACCATGAATCAAGAGAAGTTTGGAAAATTAAAACTAATGTTCTCGCTATTTTGCTAGCAATTTTGTTTAGAAAAAACCATGGAATGAAGCCCATTAGGACTTGGGTACGTATAAGCCTGCAACTCTGATAGTTTAATCAGTCCTACCCCATTGTGTCTTTCCTATGTTTTTCCCTTCTTTCCAGTGGCTGCTGTTAACTTCTTGCCTTTATCATTTCTAATTTCTACTCGTATTTCTTCCACATCTTGTTTTCCTAAACTTAGGTTTTGTTTTACTTCATTCACGGAATGTGGATGTCACTGTCTGGGCCTGCATTTATTGCCCATCCCAGTTGCCCTTGAGAGGATTGTACTTGAAATGCTGTAGTCCATGTGCTATAGGTAGACCCACAGGTCTCCTTTTGGGCCTATGCTGCTATACCATCTAACAGAACTACCACTCCATTCTTCCATTATTCCCAAATATTCTGTACCAATCAAGATTCAGATCCCAGTTCATTTCACTATATGGCTACCTGATTGTATTCATTCATTTTGATTTACACTTTCAATTCATGTATTTTGTCTTGAATGCTACATGCACTCAGATACATGGCCTTTAGTTTTATCATTTTGTTGTCTTTGCAATTGGTTGATTGTTTCTTAGTTTCATAATTTCCATCTCTCTCTGTCTTAATCTGCTTAACTTGCCTTTATGATTTTTTTAATCGTTGACTTTTGAGTCTACACTTTGATTCACCACATCTTCAGAAAATTAATCCCTTCACCCCACTTCAGTTTAAAATCTTATCTCTGTCCCAGAAATATAGATCTCTCATTTCGTAGTGTTGGTGCCAGTGCCCAATGGACCAGAACACTTCTCTCTACTACAGCTCCAATTTGATTTGCTGGTGTAGTCAGGTATTCATCCACAGATTATTACCTTTTAAGGTTCTGCATAATTTGACACTTGGTTCCTCATACTAACTATGCTGAACCCTCCTTTTTATTGTCTATGTCATTGGTACCTACAAGCCTGTGTACAATTGCAAAGGTTTTTCAGTTCCTTTCTCTCTGTCCCCTTAACTGCCTCACTTGTTGGTACATGCGCCAGTCCATGCTTGATGACCAAATCAGATGATCCAATCTCAAGAGGTGTGAATTCCTCATAGTACAATCAATCCAGGTAACTTTCCCCTTCTCTGATGTATCAGTGTCTACAGTTCTGCTTACAGCCAGTAAAGTCTGCACCGAAGCTGCTTGAACTTCAAGCACTTGCTGCAGCGTTGTTTGACTTAGACCAAGCTGGCATCCATGAATTCCTATATACTGCAACTGTGACATATCACCATTTCCATTGTCCTTAATATGTTCTAAGGAACCATATAGTTATTGTATTCAATGTGAAATTTAGACTTTAGTACAGGTGGTTCCCATATAGCATGTGTTTCTACAACACCAATTGGCTATAACAATTGCCATATTTAGATCGATATTTGCAGAACACAAACCTTCCTTGTAATAGCTAGAATATGATTCTGGACCCATTCGTTTAAATGCTGTTGGTATTGCACAATTTTCTTATAAAGCGAGTCCTCACAAGAACCAAACTATGGGGTTAAAGGAGAACTACCTGTATTTAATTAACGTTCTCTTCAGTTGCTATACTATTTTGAGGCTTTGGCATTTCATAAACCTTAATCACCCACCAATTCCTGCCAACAATAGCCCAAACCAGCCAGCACCCTCCCCTTGCTGTGTAAATCGGTGTTCTGTTTTTCAAATCTGTTTCTTGTGACCTTGTCCTGATATATGCAAGACTAAAAAGCTTTGTTTTCTTATTTATGTTTTGTAAAATTTAAGTTCGGTATGAACAAATAATGATCAATTATGGTTAAGTAGTAAATGCTGATTTAGCCAGTGACACCCACATCCCATGAAGGAATATTGAAACCTCTGTATCTTTGATCAGCTGTGACTTTCTTTTTCAAGTATTCCCCTTACTGGGCCCCATTTGTCAGAATTCCAAGGTCCAGCTTGAATAGTCACGGTGACTTCACCCATTTGTTATCTCTCACACTGTTATCAATCTTCAGGTTGGTACAGACAGACAATGTTTATTAGCTCTTAATAAGCAAAGGACTTTATTTTTTCTCTCTTTGATGTAAGCCATTTTGCACCGGCATGATTTTTCTTTTCGTAAACTTGCTAATTCTGACTTTTGACTTGGCCAAATTAGCAAAAGACGCAGCACTCAATACCTATACTTAACAGTCCTTAGATGTCTTCAATCTCAATCTTCAATCTTGTTTTCACATTGATATCCTGTATCCCCTCTACCACCAGGTAAACTCTGCATTAAGGAAATATCGTAACAGGGTCAAATGCATTAATGTACTAAAATGTCACATTGTTAAAAGTTAGGAGTGTTTGCTAATACAAAGGCTTACAGTCAGGAAGTCATTCTGAGAAGTTGGCATTAGCACCACCAGAGGGCACTGCATACATTTTGAGATTTATATACACACGCATGTTCAGGAGTAACATGAGTCATAGGATTCTTCAGCCAGTGCATCACAGGAGATTGAATACTCAGTGATCTAAGGGTGGGGATGTCACTTTCCTGCCAAAGTATATGAGTTGTTTGACTTATTTCCAACACTGAACCGTGTTTATAATCATTGCCCTCCTCTCAATCTCAAATTCCAATATAATCTCAATGTTTGAATGGGAAACAAAGTTAAAAATCACACAACACCAGGTTATAGTCCAACAGGTTTAATTGGAAGCACTAGCTTTCGGAGCGCAGGTCGTTCATCAGGTGGTTGTGGAGGACACAATTGTAAGACAATTAAACCTGTTGGATTATAACCTGCTGCTGTATGATTTTTAACTTTGTACACCCCAGTCCAACACCGGCATCTCCAAGTCATGATTGGGAAGCTGTATCCTCAGTCCCAGATCTCTGACTCTCCTGGGGCACATGGAAATGGAGATAATGAATTAAACAGCCACCACAAATAAAGATTTAAGAGTCATAGAGCTGTACAGTACGAAAACAAACACTTGGGTCCAACTCTTCCATGCTGACCAGATATCCTAAATTAATCTAATAACATTTGCCAGTATTTGACTGGTATATCTCTAAACTGCTTCTATTCATACACACCTCCAGTTGGCCTTTTAAATGTTGTCTTAGTACCAATCTGCATCACTTCATATGGCAGCTTGTTCCATACACGCACCACCCTTTGTGTGAAAACATTGCTACTTTGGTCACTTTTAAATCTTTACTCTCTCATCTTAATCTAGTTTTGGACTCCCCTAACCTGGGGAACAAAATCTTAGCTACTCACCTAATTCATGCCCCTCATGATATTATAAACTTCTTTAAGGTCATCCTTCAGCCTCTGGTGCTCCTAGCCTGTTCAGCCTCTCCCTATGGCCTCAAATCTTCCAACCCTGGAAACATCTTTTAAGTCTTTTCTGAACCTTTTCAAATTTCACAACATCTTAAATCAACTCACCAATTCAACATCCCACATCCTTTCCAACCCTGTTATTTTTAAACCTATTTTCTAATCAACCTGCTCAGTGATCCCATTACGCACCTCTGAAGTAAGTGGAACTTCAACCCAGGCCTTCTGATCCAGAGGCAGGGATACTACCACTGTGCCATAAGAGCCCCCCAGTGCACCTGGTATTCCCAGGTAGTCTCTCATCCAAGTACTAATCAGGACTGAATCTGCTTAGTTTCCAAGATCAGGCATTCTCAGATGGGTATGGTCACAGGCTTCCAGCCCCTTTAGACACTAATTAGGAAGCAAATCTGAGAGATATCCTTTGAATAATATCATGCACTTTCCATACCCATCTTGCATCTGTAATACAGACATTTGGCCCTTAATGTTAACAAGAGTGACTAGAGATTTTCCAGCAACGTTTTGTAGATGAGATTTTGGAGCAGGCTTTGGATTTTTTGTGTTTCTAAAATCCTGCTACACTTACAGCTGGCTTCTCAATAATTCCATCTCTGAAGAAACATCCTCAATTACCTAAATGCAAAATCCACAGCAGCTCAAATCTGAAATCAGGAACAATCATTGTAAAAAGCTGTTATATTTGTGAGGTGATATGGGCAACTATCTATTATCTCCACTCTCAGGTTTAGGAGGCAGGCAACGTTTTCTAGAAATCAAAGCTTGATGTTTTTGAGCAAAATGCACAGAAAGCTGAAATGTAAAACGTGAAACTTGTACTAACTAGGCTGTGTATTCATTATAATGTAGGATATTACTTTACATTCCTGAATTTCTACAGTGTGGACCTGATGATGCTAAGAATCCTTAAAACTCTTTTTTTGAGTCTTTTGCCAGTAATGGAGTCATAATGAAACAGAATGTGACCATTTAGGAACATAGTTCTCCACTTGGCCAATTGTAACTGATTTCATTTTAGCCTCAACTCTCCTGTCTGTCCTTATAATCTTCAACTCTTTTATTTAGGAAAATCTATACACATCTGATTTGAATAATTAGGAACAGGAGCAGGCCATTCAACCCATCAAGTCTGTTCTACCATTCAATGAGATTGTAGTTGACTTGTGGCCTAATTCTCAATTTTTGCTAAGCAAAGGTATTAAGATATACAGGTCAAAGGCAGAAATAATCTATTTCAAATTTAAAATTAACAGCATTAATTGCCAACTCACTTGTGGAAGAGAGTTCTAAAATTCTATCATTATTTTTGTATGGAGATATTTCCTAACACCTGAACAATCTAACTTCAGTTTTTAGACAATGCCACCTATTTCCAACCGATGGAAATAGTTTGCCTACCATGTATTTTCCTGTTTTATATCTTGAAGACTTTGTTCAGATCACCCTTTAACCTTTTAAAATCTAGAGAACACAGAACTGAATACAATTTGTCCAGTCTCTCTGTACAACTTAACTCCTGAAGTCAGCTATTTTCCAGCAGAAAGAGACAAATGACCCTCTGAAAATAAAAGCAATTTTAAAAAATCTTGATCTCTTTTAGAACAGAGAGAACCTTAACTCAGTTCCAGGCTTTCTACAAGGAGAAATATCCTCCCAGTATCCATTCTGACAAGTGTTCTTAGGATCTTATATTAGTTAATCTCTCTTAATAAGATCATCTCTCATTCTTCTAAACTCTTCTGGATCCACTTAGTTCAGTCTTTCTCCAAATGATAGACTTTCCATCTCTGAAATGAGTCAACGTTCTTTGAACTGCCTGTAACACAATTTTAGACCAAACTATACTACCTTAAAATATTTTAAGAAGGTAGCCTAGACCTTAATGTTTTCAAATTTTAAAGGCAAATATGAGGTATAAGGAGAGGCTAGCCAAACTCAGGTTGTTTTCTCTGGAGCAGCGGAGGCTGAGGAGAGACTTGATAGAAGTCTATAAAATTATGAGATGCATAGATAGAGTTGACAGTCAGTATTTTTTCCAGAGTTAAAATGCTTAAAATTATGGGCATGTACTTAAGGTGAGGGGGGAAAGTTCAAAGGAGTTATGAGGGGCATGTTTTTTACACAGTTTTAGGATTCCAGAATGCTCTACCGGGGTGGTAGTGGAGGCAGATACGATAGAGGCATTTAAGGGACTTTTAGATAAGTACATGAATATGCAAGGAATTGAGGGAATTGGACCAAGAGTAGAACAGAAGGGGTTAGTTTAATTTGGCATCATGTTTGACACAACATGATGCCAAAGGGCCTGTTCCTGTCCTGTACAGTTCTGTTTTATGTTCTAAATGTAAAGTGCCTGTTACAGATGCAACTCGACTGGTCAAACTACTCAATATTAAGCAAAACACTTTATTTGAACATACAATAAAGAAAGAAGAACTTAGAATAACAACCCTATGAGAAAACTTAACAGAATAATAGACACAGTAACTATTACTAATCAACCTTCCATATAGCAACCTTCCATAATCACACGCCATTGACAAAAAGGCAAAGTCAGAAACAGATTGCCTCACATGCAATCCAGCAGTAGCCGAGAGAGAAAACTCAGAAAGAATAGCAAACAGGACATATTTACAGCAGCTTCCAATCCTATTGAGACTCAAAAAGCTAAACCTAAAAAAGACTAGAAATCCTGGTCTCTGAGACCTTACCACATCCATTAAGGGTGCTTATATTGTTCCAACTTTCAGAAACAACCCAAGGCCTCACAAGTTGTTTATCTTCTCATCGACTGCTCAGCAGTTATAGTCATGTCTAAAAGAAACCAGGATAAAATACAACTCTTAAAGCCACAGCTCATCACAATACTTATATCCTTTTATCAAGTAAGGAGAATAAAAAGTTCACAGTACTCCAGATGTCATCTTATAAGCCCTATCTTTCTGTAGTAAGTCCTCTTGTTTCTGTGGAAATTGATGCAGAGCTAAGATTTTGAGCCTGATATGATTCTTCTTCAGAACCTGTTAAGCCATATTGGACTCAAATCATTAACTCTGTTTTTCTCTCACTACAGATGCTACCGGACTTGCTGAGTTCTCCAGCACTTTATATGTTTGTTTCAGATTTCCAGTCTCTGCAGCATTTGCCTCTATTCCTTCATTTTATTTGTTCCTGCCAGAGATGTCAACATTCCTTTTGCTTTCCTACTCACTTTCTGGAACTGCAAGATAACCTTTTGTAGTTCATGTACTAAGATACAAAAACACATTTTTACCACCTGACCTTTTGAGTTCAGGCTGGCTTTCTGTAGAGCAATCCAACTGATCCCATTCCCCTGCACAATCCATGTAGCCCTGTGTGATTATTCCATTCAAGGAGTCATTCATTTGCCATTTTGAAGTCATTCTTCATCTTTATTTCCACCTCCTTCAAAGGCAGAGACTTACAGGTCATTGTCATTCATTGTATGAAATAGTTCAATTTTGCTTTCTCACATCACGTACACAAATCATTAAAGTGATGTTGCCTAGTTTTTGCACCACCAGTTAATGACATCAACTTTTCTTTGTCTGCCTTACTAAAAGCTGTTGAGATGTTGTACTAGATAATCTTGCTGAATTCCAAATGTTATGATGAGAGTGACTATCCTTAAATTTAAGGTAGCATTTGATTGAGTTTAGCATCAATGAACTCAAACAGAATTGATGTCAATGAGAAACCTTGGGAATGTCTTTACTGAATAGAGCCACATCTAGCACAATGAAAGATGGGTTGTGGTTGTTGGAGGTCAAACATCTCTGCTTTAGGATATCTTCAGGTGCTTCATCAAAGGTCTTCCCTCTTTAATAAGTTAAAGATCACACAACACCAGGTTGTATTCCAACAGGTTTAATTGAAAGCACTAGATTTCAGAGTGTTGCTCCTTCATCAGGAAGATGGTGCTTCCAAATAAACCTGTTGGACTATAACCTGGTATTGTGTGGTTTTTAATTTTGTCCACCCCCCTCCAACACCAGCCCCCTCACACCACACCATCAACACTCTTTAATAAGGTCAGAAGTGCAATGTTCACTAATAGTTGCACAAACCAGACCCATTCAGAACTCCTCAGTTACTGAAGCAGCCCATTCCCACATGCAGAAAGACCTAGGCACTATTAACACTGCAACTGATAAATGACAAGTAATGCTAACACCGTTCAGGTGTCACACAAAGATCATCTCAAACATGCGAGAATCCAACCACCAGCCCTTAATCTTCATTTTTATTCCAATTGCCAAAGTCCCACCATTAACATAAAATTGACTGGATCAATCATATAGATGCTGTGGTTACAAAAGCAGGCTGGAGGCTGAATATTTTGAAGGAAATAACTGAGCACCTGACATCTTAAAGTTTCTACACGCACAAGCATAATGGCTCACAGTGTCAGTGACCTGGGTTCGATTCCGCCCTTGGGTAACTGTGTGGAGTTTGCATGTTCTCCCTTGTGTCTGTGTGCATTTCCACTGGGTGCTCTGGTTTCTTCCCAAAATCCAAAGATATGCAGGCTTGGTAGATTAGCCACGGGGAATAGAGAGTCCCAGGGATGGGGTGGACTCAGTAGGCTGAATGCTGAAAATGTGTTACTGGAAAAGCGCAGCAGGTCAGGCAGCATCCAAAGAGCAGGAGAATCAACGTTTCGGGCATGAGCCCTTCTTCAGGAAGGCCGAATGGTCTGCTTCCACATTGTAGGGATTCTGATGGAATACTCTCCTTGACAACTTCAACAATTGTCAAGAAGCTCTACAGAATCCAGGGCAAAGCAGCTGACTTGATTGGCACTCCATCTGCCAAGTTAAATGTCCCCTCTCTACCACCGATGCACAGTAACAGAAATGTAAATAAGACTAACAGTAGTAATCCACCTGGGCTTCTTTGATATCAGCTTCCAAACCTGTGACTTTGACATCTGAGAAAGGACAAGGACAGCAGTTATGTTGGATCACCAGGGCCTACAAGTTTCCCGCTGGACCACGCACCATCGTGACTGAAAGCTAAAAAGCTGCTTCTTCACTATCACTGAATCAAAATCCTAAAACACCCTTCCCAGTAGCATCTGTGTATAACTACAACAAATGAATTGCAGCAGTTCAAAATGGTAGTTTACTGCCTTCTCAAGGATACTGTGAGATGAGAAATAAATGCTGGCAGTTTCAGCAATGTTTCACTTCTCAATTTTCTTTGGTCAATGGTGAACAATCCTAGTTTCCTCAAATTTGCAATTAAAATCCCTATTCCTTGGAATATTCTGGTAAATCTGCACCCTCTTAAGGACCCTTATGTCCTTCCTTAAAGATGGTACCATGAATCACCAGAGCTTTATGAAATTTCAGCATACATTTTCTGTTTTTATCCTCAAAGCCTGTATTTATGAGACCCAAGATTCAATATGCTCGAGTAAATGTTTGTTCAATCTGTCCTGCAGTTCTGCAATCTTCAAAGTATATGTCCTCCACCTAACTGTTCATGTCCTTGCTGTGCTTAAATTGTATTAGGTAAGCCTATATTGTATGCACTAACATTTTAATTGCTGTAAATGATTAAGTACACTCTTAATCAGACCTGATCTCCCATGTAATAATTTACTATATCAATTGATCTTTGCAGACATTTTTCTAGCTGAGTAAACAGAAGGGGGAAGTTTAGTTTTAGAAATTCTAATAAACACCATTTAACTTTTCTCAATTAAATACTGGAATAATTTTATGTCTCTTTAAAGAGCATATGTCTGTGTCTTGAAGAATTTCAGCAATCTTGAGAAGGAATGAGAGAAATTTCAAAGTTGATCAACCATGCACACTCTTCATTGGAATCTATCATAGCAATTCCCATAAACTGTGTCGATTGTTTCATAAGAGTATCTACTGCTTGCGAAATTGTGCCCTTGAACTAATTCTCCCACTTTTTAAAATAGTGCATTTTTTTAAACAATTTCCCAGAAATGTTAGTCAGGTTCATGTGGACACAGCCCTGTTTTAAATAACCCTCCCACCCCCTTGAAAATCAATAAAATCCTAATGTGAACTTCCAAGCTGTTTATTTAAAATCATTCCGTGTTCCAGAGATAGAGGTGTGCGACAACAAAAATCAAGTTGGAAGGGGAAGGAAAATGACAAAAATGTTTCAGAAAATTGAATTAATAGTAACATTCATTTGTATTGTGCATAGCAGCATTGCATTCATTGGTAAGAGATGGTATCATTTTTTTATTGGTTTGTATTATTTAGCTTCATTTTGTGCATTGCTAATGAAGTCCATGAGTTATGTGAGCCAGTTTATTAATTCAGCGTAATGATTAAAGACAAATACTGCAATACTTTATATGAAATGACTGACTTGTATCACAGTGGCATTGGAGGCTGTTTACATGAAGCTTTCTATAAAATATTTATTAGCAAATACAATGTCGTGATGTGAAAACATGGAGAGTTATATCATTCTATAAATCTTCTGGACAAGCATACTAGTCAGTAAATGAATGTTAATGCGCATTTAAATTCTATGAAACATTGTGAATAAAATTAAATTAAAATTATTTTTTGTCTTAACAAATTTCCTTTACTTAGACCTAAGCAACAAATTTGATGACCTTAAAGTTAAAACAGGTTGTTTTGGGGTTGATTGTCTGTATTAAAATTGCTGTAAAAGTTGTTCTTGTAACCACAAAACAACATCACTAAGTACAAGCAAATTGGAAATTGCTTGAAAACAACTGTGACTTGAGAAGGAATTAAGTTACACACACCCAAATATCTTCACATTATTGCCAGCTGGAATTTAATTGGAACAGTTTACCGCTAGGTTTCCTTTCTTAAACGGATATTATTTTCCAAATTATTAGCACCCTCTTTCTATTCTGTAGGTTTTTAAAAAAGTATACACATTTCCCTCAGTTCTCAAATAAATCACCAACACACACAGTTAGAAATTGCTTTTAGTGTGCTTTTGTGGACCTGGTTGGAAAGAGCATCCCAAATCTGTAAAAGTGATTACCATAAAATTGAGGGACATTCAGCTCTGAACATGCTATAGATGGGCACTTGTTCGATAGAGGGTGCATCTATTTCTTATGAAATTGACTGACAGCCTCAGTTTTCAATGCAGCTGTACACGTTGGCTTTAGTTATGTATTATCGAGAACTGTGGACAATATTGGTAGCAGGACAATCTACAATGGTAACTCCCAAATGTCAGGCATAGCTTTGGAGATTTTGGTGAAGATAAAGATGAAATGGTCCTCAAAGTAGCAAAATTCAGTGAGTGAGAAGGAATATGTTCTAGGTTACTGGAGGAGGTAAGACTGCAAGTTGGCAACAATATTCTAATTCTCCTTAGATTTGGGATATAGTACTGGAGCATTCCAAACATTACATACCTGTTTTAATAAGGGAGATGGATTAACCCAGCCAGTGTAGGTCATTAAGCTTAACATACTTGGAGGGAAATTTTAAAGGATACATTTCCATGACAAATATTAAATGGCAATTGGGAAAACAGTTGAAGCCTGTTGAAGTGAAATATGCATAACAAACCTGATTAAGTTCCTTGACAGCGTAATAGAAAAGGTTGCTAAGGATAAAATGGTGGATATTATGGATATCGACTCTGAAAAAGCATTGGTCTAACTACCACGTAATAGACGTTTTGTCAAAATGGAAGCTCTTGATATAAAAGAGACAGAAGCATGTAAATATGATGTTAGTTAAGAGACAAAATATAACAAAAAATGTTGGTAAGGGGGCTGTTTTTCAGACTGAATGAGTATACAATGGATTCCATAGGAATTACTGTAAGGATAATTGGCCTTTTTGATGCATACAAACGGCCTAGGTTTGGATGTACATGGAATAATTTCAAAGATTGCAGATGATACAAGACATGGACATATAATAAACAGTAAAGAGAAGGGAAATGGGCAAACACATGGCAGTTGAATGTAGTATAAAGATGTATGAAGTAATACATTTTTGTTGCAAGAATAAGGGAAGGCAGCATAAACTAAGATTGGCTTTTTAATTCATTCATGGCATGCCAGCGTCACTGGCTGTACCAGCATTCATTGCCCATCCCTAATTGCTGTTGGCCTGGAGTAATGTGTAAGACAGACCAGGTTAAGATGAAAATATTTACAAATTTAAAGTAGATTCAGGAATGGAGTGATCTGGTCTACTATTCTCATTCAGCATATTGAAATAGATTGTACCAGTATACGTTCAGCACTCAATACCACGGAAACAGCACAAGTTTCGCAAGATCACTGCACCTAAGCATATTGCTGCATACAGGACATAACTGAGTTCCTGTTGCCTGTATTCAGACGCAATAAAATAGCTAAATAAAGTACATTAAACCAGTAAAACAGGTGAATATGTGCAAAGCATCTGAGCCAAATTACACTTACCTTGAGTTTTTGATGATGACATGAGATTGTAATGGAATGCACTGCCTGGACATGTGGTGAGGCAGGTTCAAATGAGACATTCAAGAGGGCATTGGATGATCATTTGGATAGAAATGTGCAGAGATTTGGGTAAAATGTAGAAGGTTGGCACTAGGCCATAAAACCGGGACTGGTCTGAGGAGCCAAATGGTCTCCTTCTGTGCCATAGCAATCTGCAATTCTGTGATTCTAAAATGGACAGTATTCCATTTCATAGCATTGGCATTCCATCTGATAAACAAAGTGAAGTGAAATAAAAGTAAACTATAGAATAAAATGAAGGGACCGTGTGCTGTAAGATGTTATCACTTCCAATTGAGTAGTATCTTTCAAGTTAACATTTATTAAGTTACACTGCAAACGCAAGTCAGAGCTATTTGGGATTATGGTTGACACAGACTGGTCAGACTAAAGGGTCTGTTTCACTGCTGTATGACTCTCTGACTCCATATTTGTACATTTACTTGTCCCATTTTTCCGTTTCGTAGATCCAGACTGCCCTGATCCAGACCCCATTGACAATGGATTTTTTGAAGTGAAATTAAATGGAAACTCTGCAAAAAAGCTTTTATATCATTGTTTCCCAGGGTAAGTATTCATTGCATTAAAAAATCTACAAAGGATAACAGTTTTAATTGAAGATTTTCATACATCAATGTTTGAGCCCTAATGTGCTCCATGGGTCTGAAAGAAAACACTGGCTGTGAGGTGGCAAAGTGGGCGATCGTGGGATGAGATTTTGAACTACAAATTCCAAAATATTTATTTCCTGCAAAAAATAACTACAGGACACCTTGTAAAATTCCAACAGGTTTCCGTACTGATTGCCTGTAAGTCGGAGTTGACTGCCAGTCGGCTGAGGCTACAACTAAGGAGCTGATGACAGATACATCTGACACAGAATCATAGAGATGTAGAGCACAGAGTTGGTCCAACTCATCCATGCCAACCTGATATCCTAAATAAATCTAACGCTATATGCCAGCATTTTACCATATCTCTCTGAACCCTTCCTATTCATATACCCATCCAGATGCCTTTTAAATGTTGTGATTGTACCAGCCTCCACCACTTCCTCTGGAAGCTCATTCCATTCATGCACCACCCTTTGTGTGGAAAAGTTGACCCTTGGGTCACTTTTAAATCTTTCCCCTCTCACCTTAAACCTATGCCCTCTAGTTTTGGACTCCCCTATACTGGGGAAAAGATCTTATCTATTCTCCTATTCACGTTCCTCTATATAAACGTCTGTAAGATCCCCCCTCTGTGTCTAATGTTCCAGGCAAAATAGACCCAGCTTATTCAGCCTCCTGCTTTAGCGCAAACCCTCAAACCCTGACAACATCCTTGTAAGTCTTTCTGGAACCCTTTCAAGTTTCACAACATCTTTCCTTTTGCATGGAGACCAGAACTCCATTTTCCAAATGTGGATGAAACAATGGCCAGTACAACTGCAACATGACTTCCCAATTCTTGTATGCAATGCACTGACCAATAACGACAAGCAAACCAAATGCCTCCTTCACTACTCAATTTTAAAGGAAATGTGGACCTGCACCCAAGGTCACTTTGTTCAAAAACACTTCCCAGGACCTTACCAATAAGTGTGAAAGTCCTTCCCTGATTTGCCTTACCAAAATGAAGCATTTATCTAAATTAAACTCCATGGCATGTCCTACAATGGGACTTTTCAGTATTGATGGGATTCTTGGGGCATGTTGGTTATTGAGGTCACAGGTTTTGGCCCATTGCAAAAGAATTTGAGGGACATCAAATTTGAGATACATCATTTAATCTCCCATGCTCTTCAATTTACTGCAGACCTTAGCTTTTGTTCACCCAGTTCAACAATATCTTTTCAAGGGTAACTAGCAATGGGGAGTATATGCTGGCTCAGCCAGCGATGACCACATCCCATGATGAATAAAAAAGTTACAATTAGCATTTTATATGTTGTTTCTGTCAGGACAGAACAGCTGCGACATTTTAACACATTTGTTGATTATAGAAGGAAAATGAAGCTTTTGAATAAAATTCTGCAGTCTCTTACTCAGCTTCTTAGATGGCAGTTTCTTGAAATGAAGACAACCTTGTCTTCTTCACTTTCTCCAGTCTTGTACTCATCGTTTAAGGAACTTCTAGTTATTCTCAGATCTGTCTCAGTTTCCCTTAAGTAGCTATGTTTTGTTTTGTAGGTACACTTTGACTGGCACACGATATCAATACTGTAAAAACTCAGTCTGGCAGCCAAAGTCCCCGAAATGTAAACGTAAGTTTCAATTGTAATTTTAAATGAATCGACTGGCTTGTATTCATATTACAAGACTTTATGCCATTGTATTCTATTTGTTAAGTTATTAGGAAGGTAAAGCTCCTAACATTTTGGGATGGTCGAATAACTTGGTGTCAAGCTTCTTGAGTGTTGCTGGAGCTGTACCCTTTCAGACATGTTGGGATTATTCCATCAAATCCCTGACTTGTGTCTTGTAAATAGTGAACAGGCTAAGGGGAGTCAGGAGATGGGTTATCACAGAATTTCCAGAGTTCTGCCTGCTCTTTTAGCCGTTGTATTCATGTGGTTAGTCCAGTTCAATTTTTTGTCAATGATAAGCCTGCAGGGTGTTGACAATAGGATAATTTAGTAATGGGAATGCTGTTCAATATCGAGCGACAATAGTTTAATTTAAGATGGGCATTTCCTGGAACATTTATGACATGAATGCTACTTTCCACCTATTAAACCAAGCCTGATGTCCAAGTCAAAATGTGTCAGCGCTGGTTTGGAGGGCCAGAAGGCCTATTCCTGTGCTGTATTGGTCTTTGTTCTAAGTCTTTCTGTATATGAACAGTACCACTTCAGTATCTGAAGAACTGTAAATGATGCTGAACATTGTGTACTTTTTTTTCTGTATTCACTTGTGGGATATGGGCATCTCTAGCCAGGCCAGCATTTATTGCTCATCACTAATTGCTCAGATGGCAGTTAAGCATCAATCATATTATTGTGAGTCTGCAATCACATGTAGGCCAGACCAGGTAAAGATGACAGATTTCCTTCCCTGAAGAATATTAGTGAACCAGATGGGTTTTTCCTGTCAATCAGCAATGGCTTCATGGTCATCATTAGACTCTTAATTCCAGATTTTTAAAAATCGAAATCAAATTCCACCATCTGCCTTGGTGGGATCCCATGTTTCTAGAACATTAGCTGAGTTCCTGGATTGATAATCTTGCGATAATATCGTAGGCCATTGCCTCATGAATACCATCTCCACTTCTGACATGCGATAACATGAGATTTAAGCACAGAGTCAAATCAAATATTATGAGCAGAGATATTTTATTTCATTGGTATCAGATCTCTACAAAGAGGCAAAAGGCAAGAAACTGGAGTAAATGATTATCAAACCAGCCATGATCTCAATGAATGATGGAGCAGACTCAATGGCGTAGTTCTGCTCCAACATCTTATGGTTTTATGAAGGGAAATTAAAATTAATCTGGAAAACAGTGTATTTAAATTGAATTACATCTGGTCAAGCAAATTCATTTTTGGTCTTCTTTTCTCATGACAGCTCTTTTTGACAAAAAAAACACCATTTTCTTCAGAGAGGGTGCGCTTGACTGCTTGAACTCCCCTTCTCATTGTATAACCTCAGCATCACCTGCTGTTGGTGGTCACTTTGTCCACCTTCAACATCCTGCAGGATTACCATTGACCAGAAACTGAACTGGACCAACCATGTGAATGCAGTAGCTAAAAGAGCAGGCAAAAGCTGGGAATTCTGTGGTAACTCACCTACTTCCCTGCCATCCCAGCAACTACTCATAGCACACAGTGATTGTTTACTAAGCAGTTATGTAACCAGCAAGTTTAGTTGCACCATGGTGGTTGGAATGTTCATTTCTACATGAGTGGCCGCATTCCTGTCTTGCATCTGGGCAAATAGTAAGGATGGACTAATATTCAGCACTTGCTTGAAAGTGCTTTCTCAGACTCTTACTTATATTGATGTTTTCCTTGGGATCTAGGATCTGTGCAGATCACTCATGCCGGGGTCTAGTTTTGTCAGGTCTCTCGGAGCCATGTGATCTACAAGACTTGTTGCTTTAATTTCTGCTGCCCAGCAGATCATTGCCATACCACCTTAAAGGTACCACCACACTGGTATCAAGAACAATCTTATAAACATGCACAGATGTATCAACAAGTCACACAGCCAACAAACTGAAAAGCAAACCTTTGAATATGGCCAAACCTTTCCTACTGCCAAACTCACACTTTATGCTAGCTATATAATATCATTTGAAGCCTTTAAAACCATTAGTATTGTATGTCCACAACAAGCAGGTTGACAAAGCCAAAGACAAGAAATGATGCCAACATATTGCCACGAGGCATATGAAAAGATATACAACCCAGCTGGTAGCACTCTATAGGAAAGTTGACAAGAGATCTTCATAAAGTGTATAACAGATCACCAGTTCCATGCAGTGGTACAATCACATTGCAGTGACAACCTACAAATCAACTAGATTCTTAAAATCTTCTACTTGGTAGAAACCAATGGTCAAGCAGCAGTAGGGCTGATGCACAGATCTCAGTATAGTTACCATTTATGACATTCAAGTCATATCTACAGAGGTAATACAGACTAAAATACAATCAACTCAGTCAATGATGTCAAACTGTAGTAGCAAGATGGATTTGACATTATCAGTAGTTTTAAGGTCAATTAATATTGCATCTCAAGGGCAATGCAACCCCATTCATTGATCCTCTGGGGAATGACATACACATTCAAAAGAAGGGATTGCCATCCCCCAATAGAATTATGCTTAGAGGGCAAGGTCAAACCACTTTGCCTGTCAACCAATTGTTTAAACATTCTGAGACATGGGACATTCTCCTTCAAAGGCAGAGGAGAGTGATAGAGATACAACAGCCAGAGAGCCGATAAAGACCCACCATAAACTATATATTGTAACACTCTCTGCCCCTTCGTTCTCTTTTATATTTTTCCCCTCTCACCTTTAACCTCCCCCACCCCAGGGAAAAGACTTTGTCTATTTATGTCTATCCATGCCCTTCATGATTTTATAAACTTCTATAAGGTCATTCCTCAGCCTCCAACACTCCAGGGAAAACAGCCCCAACCTGTTCAGCCTCTCCCTATAGTTCAAATCCTCCAACCCTGACAACATCCTTGTAAATCTTTTCTGAACCCTTTTAAGTTCCACAACATCCTTCTGATAGGAGAGAGACCAGAATTGTACACAATATTCCAAAAGTGGCCTAAACGTCATGTACAGCTGCAACATGACCTCCCAACTCCTGTACTCAATACTCTGCCCAATAAAGGATAACATACCAAATTCCACCTTCACTATCTTATCTACCTGTGACTCTATTTTCAAGGAGCTATGAAGCTGCACTTCAATGTCTCTTTGTTTAGCAACAATCCCTTGCCATTAAGTGTATGAGTCCAACTAAGATTTACTTTACCAAACACCTCTCATTTATCTAAATTAAACTCCTTTTGCCACTCCTCAGCCCATTGGCCATCAGATCAAGATCAGATCAGGAAACTGTAAAGCAAGAACATTCATCAGCTTGTGACAAGTCATCAAACCTCCAAAATGGCACATTGTAGATTGAACTGCTAACCTTGTTAACTCTGTTCTATGTAGTTGTAGTGAAAAGTGAGGTCTGCAGATGCTGGAGATCAGAGCTGAAAATGTGTTGCTGGTTAAAGCGCAGCAGGTCAGGCAGCAGCCAAGGAACAGGAAATTCGACGTTTCGGGCATAAGCCCTTCATCAGGAATGAGGAGAGTGTGCCAGGCAGGCTAAGATAAAAGGTAGGGAGGAGGGACTTGGGGGAGGGGCGATGGAGATGTGATAGGTGGAAGGAGGTCAAGGTGAGGGTGATAGGCCGGAGTGGGGTGGGGGCAGAGAGGTCAGGAAGAAGATTGCAGGTTAGGAGGGCGGTGCTGAGTTCGAGGGAATCGACTGAGACAAGGTGGGGGGAGGGGAAATGAGGAAACTGGAGAAATCTGAGTTCATCCCTTGTGGTTGGAGGGTTCCCAGGCGGAAGATGAGGCTCTCTTCCTCCAACCGTTGTGTTGTTATGTTCTGGCGATGAAGGAGTCCAAGGACCTGCATGTCCTTGGTGGAGTGGGAGGGGGAGTTAAAGTGTTGAGCCACAGGGTGATTGGGTTGGTTGGTCGTGGCGTCCCAGAGGTGTTCCCTGAAGCGTTCCGCAAGTAGGCGGTCTGTCTCCCCAATACAGAGGAGGCCACATCGGGTGTAGTGGATGCAATAGATGATGTGTGTGGAGGTGCAGGTGAATTTGTGGCAGATATGGAAGGATCCCTTGGGGCCTTGGAGGGAAGTGAGGGAGGAGGTGTGGGCGCAAGTTTTGCATTTCCTGTGGTTGCAGGGGAAGGTGCCGGGAGTGGAGGTTGGGTTGGTGGGGGGTGTGGACCTGACGAGGGAGTCACGGAGGGAGTGGTCTTTTCGGAACGCTGATAGGGGAGGGGAGGGAAATATATCCCTGGTGGTGGGGTCCGTTTGGAGGTGGCGGAAATGACAGCGGATGATACGCTGCATACGGAGGTTGGTGGGGTAGTAGGTGAGAACCAGTGGGGTTCTGTCCTGGTGGCGGTTGGAGGGGTGGAGCTCAAGGGCGGAGGACCGGGAAGTGGAGGAGATGTGGTGGAGGGCATCGTCGATCACGTCTGGGGGGAATCTGCGGTCTTTGAAGAAGGAGGCCATCTGGGCTGTACGGTATTGGAACTGGTCCTCCTGGGAGCAGATGCGGCGGAGACGAAGGAATTGGGAATATGGGATGGCGTTTTTACAGGGGGCAGGGTGGGAGGAGGTGTAGTCTAGGTAGCTGTGGGAGTCAGTTGGTTATAGTAGATGTCTGTGTTGATTCGGTCGCCCGAGGAAATATATCCCTGGTAGTGGGGTCCGTTTGGAGGTGGTGGAAATGACGATGGATGATACGCTGTATACGGAGGTTGGTGGGGTGGTAGGTGAGAACCAGTGGGGTTCTGACCTGGTGGCGGTTGGAAGGGCGGGGCTCAAGGGTGGAGCAGCGGGAAGTGGAGGAGAAATATATCCCTGGTGGTAGGGTCCGTTTGGAGGTGGCGGAAACGACGGTGGATGATACGCTGTATACGGAGGTTGGTGGGGTGGTAGGTGAGAACCAGTGGGGTTCTGTCCTGGCGGCGGTTGGAGGGGCAGGGGTCAAGGACGGAGGAGCGGGAAGTGGAGGAAATCAACATATTATCTTAGCCTGCTGGACACACTTTCCTCATTCCTGATGAAAGGCTTATGCCCGAAACGTCGAATTTCCTGCTCTACGTAGTTGTAGAATTATTCAATTGACAGTATGTGCCTATATACAATAATGTTTACTGCTTGGGATTTTTTTATTGGAACAAAAGGGGGATCTTCTGTAAAGTCTCACAGGTAGTATACATTATGTCTTTGAGGACATGCTTATGATGTCAGGAATGCATCATGGCATTTTCCCTGAGGGCAAAAGATCTCACTCTCTTACTGAGGCCACTTGCACATACTGAAGGAAGTATGCTGTAGTTTGTAACTATATTGCTCAGTAATAGCCCAAAGAAGGCTGTATTTGTAATATTTAAGGAATTACCAAGAGTTGTAATAAACATATAATAAATCTGTCAGTACTATATGCCCCACATCTAGTTCTTATATTATGGAACTAGCATAAGTAACAGCTCGTTGGGTAAATAAGGTCATCACTATATCCACAACAGATTGTGACAGCAGAACAGGTCAGGGTTAGCAGCATTGTTTGGTTAGAAAGAAAGGACTCCAAGATTCCAGGCAGTCTAAGGTACCATACTTTTATCTGGACAAGTTGAAATTTGACTTTTAATTTAAATTTTGATGTGTGTGTTAAGACAATGTCAGTTTTTTAATGATCTTCTTGAATGTCAATCTGAAGATGATTTGGAGGAGCATGTATTGGAATGGGGTAGACAAAGTTAAAAATCAAGAAGATCATTAAAAAACTGACATTGTCTTAACACACACATTGGGCGGCACGGTGGCACAGTGGTTAGCACTGCTGCCTCACAGCGCCTGAGACCCGGGTTCAATTCCCGACTCAGGCGACTAACTGTGTGGAGTTTGCACGTTCTCCCCGTGTCTGCGTGGGTTTCCTCCGGGTGCTCCGGTTTCCTCCCACAGTCCAAAGATGTGCAGGTCAGGTGAATTGGCCATGCTAAATTGCCCGTAGTGTTAGGTAAGGGGTAAATGTAGGGGTATGGGTGGGTTTCGCTTCGGCGGGTTGGTGTGGACTTGTTGGGCCGAAGGGCCTGTTTCCACACTGTAAGTCTAATCTAAAAAATCTGTAAGTCTAATCTAAAAATAACACCAGGTTATAAGTACAACAGGTTTATTTGGAAGCACTAGCTTTTTAAGCACTGCTTCTTCATCAGGTAAAAGCAAATTACTGCAGATGCTGGAATCTGAAACCAAAAGAGAAAATGCTGGACAATCTCAGCAGGTCTGGCAGCATCTGTAAGGAGAGAAAAGAGCTGACGTTTTGAGTCTAACTGACCCTTTGTCAAAGCTAAAAAAAAAGGGAGAAATGGGGAGGTTAGATTAGATTAGATTACTAACAGTGTGGAAACAGGCCCTTCGGCCCAACAAGTCCACACCGACCCGCCGAAGCGCAACCCACCCACACCCCTACACCTACCCCTCACCTAACACTAGGGGCAATTCAGCATGGCCAATTCACCTGACGCGCACATCTTTGGAATGTGGGAGGAAACCACTATTTATACCAGGCTGAGAGAAGGTGAGTCATGGCTCCAGAAGCAAAGGTAGCAATAAAGAGGTGATAATGACAGTGCATAGAGAGATTATAGGGAGATAGGAGCTTTGAATGTCCAAGGCTGAAGCTAGTGCTATGTAACAAAATATGTGGGGGATGTGGGAGATGGGTGAAGCCAAGGCAAAATGGAAAATGGGAGAAGGGTAGCAAAGGGGGAAGAGGAGAGGAAAAAGGTGCTGAGAGAGTGGGGAGCGAGAGAATGACAGACAATCAAGAAATAAGAGGTACAGAACAGTGAAACAAATATATTAAAAAAGATAAATAAAATAAATGAAATAAAATTATAGAGCAGAATGAAAACAGAGGGGCTGAGATGGGATAATCATCTGAAGCTGTTGAATTCAGTGTTGAGACCGGCAGGCCGCAACGTGCCTAGTCGGAAGATGCAATGCTGTTCTTCCGGTTTGCGTTGAGCTTCACTGGAACATTGCAGCAGGCCAAGGACAGACATGTGGGCATGGGAGCAGGATTGTGCGTTGAAGGTCCGGGACGTGATTGCGTACAGACCGAAGGTGCTCAGCAAAACGATCACCGAGTTGGCGTTTTGTCTCTCCGATATAGAGGAGACCACATTGGGAGCACCGAATGCAATAGGCCAAATTGAAAGAGGTACAAGTGAAACGCTGCTTAATCTGAAATGAGTGTTTGACGCCTTGGATGGTGAGCATGGAAGAGGTAAAGGAGCAGATGTTGCACCTTTTGCGATTGCATGGGAAGGTGCCGTGTGATGGGAGAGGTGTTAGGTGTGATGGAGGACTGGACTAGGTTGTCCTGGGGGAAACAATCTCTGCAGAATGCAGGCAGGGGGAGGGAAGGGAAGATGTGTTTAGTGCTGGCGTCGTGTTGGAATTGGTGATAATAGCGGAGGATTATTCTTTGCATGTGAAGGCTGGTGGGTTGAAAGGTGAGAACAAGAGGGTCATGGCGCGGGAGATGGACCGCACGCTGTCGAGAGCCCTGTCAACAACTGTAGGTGGGAAGCCATGGTTGGAAAAGAAGGAGCACATATTAAGAGCACCACTTTGGAAAGTGGCCTCATCGGAGCAAATGCGGCGGAGGCGAAGGAGCTGAGAGAAAGGAATAGAGTCCTTACAGGACATAGGGTGAGAAGAGCTATAGTCCAGATAGCTGTGGGAGTCCGTGGGCTTGTAATGAATATTAGTGGATAGACATTGCCGGAAATGGAGACAGAAAGATCAAGGAAAGGAAGGCAAGTGTCGGAGATGGAGCAGGTGAAGGTGATGGAGGGATGGAAACTGGAAGCAAAGTTTATGAATTTTTCCAGGTCAGGATGAGAGCATGAAGCCACACCAAAATAGTCACACGGCTGAAAAATATTAAACAAACTTAGATTAAAGCATTCATCTTTTATAATGACTTTGCTCATTTCAGTTCATTAATATTTAAATCCCATAACTCCTTTTAAGTCACATTCCCAAGATAACTTCAGGTTTTCTAACAAAATGTTTCATCTCAGCTCAGACAATGCATTGAAGATGTGAGGGTAAAGACTGTCTGTGCCCCAGTTTTGAGTCAGACTGGTTCTATTTGTGAAGTGGGATTTATAGAATCCTACATGGATTGACTGCAGGCTATTCATTTTTTGAGCAAAATAAAATATAATTCTGCAATTACACACTCGCCCCATAAATTTATCCGTGTGTGTGTGCAGTATTAAAGGTGCGAGGTTAAAATCTGCCTGTGTCTGAGCATTGTCTGAGCTGCGATGACACATTTTGTAGAAAACCTGAAGTTATCTTGAGAATGTGACTTAAAAGGAGTTCTGTGATTTACATATTAATAAACCAAAACAAGCAAAACCATTCTGAAAGATGAAAGACTTAATCTAAGTTTGTTTAACAGATTTCCATCGCATGACACTGTCACCTTTTGCTATAAATTCTGTGTCTTATGATCCTGTTCCATAATCGTCTGATGAAGAAGCAGTGCATTGAAAGCTAGTGCTTCCAAATAAAATTGTAGGACCATTACCTGGTGTTGTGTGATTTTTAAATCTGAAAATGGGTCTATTGTCCAGATACATTTGTGGGGATGGGAGACTACAGTTGCCTTGAAATATTCTTCACCACACACATGAAAATGGCTGGGGTATTGCAGAACCTAAACAGGAATCTCATATATTAATAAAATACCCAGTGCCCATTTAGAATGATATCTTTTCAATATTTGTTCAACGATGGGAAGCTGGTTATAACTTTAGATTAAATCGAGACTGCAGATATAGATCACACTTTTAATAGCTTATTATGCACCCTCAACCCTAGGTAGAACATATGCATCTTTATCAGACTTTGTGTTGAGTGCCTATTAATCAATACAGTACTTCAGTTTTCCATCTTTCCACCACACAAGGACTATAGGGAAAGTCGAACTCACTTGATAATTCTCAGCTGACAGCTCAATGCAAAATATCCTCAACTTTCTCCCTGTTATGGGATGGAGTTATGAGGTAAGGAACCTTTACTGAACAATCATCTTTACTTGCAGTCCTTTGGCTCACCAGGTCACAATATCCAATGCCAGCATCTCCTTTCCTGAAGGTTGTCATGTACCTGGTGAGACTGGAAATAAGCTGCCACCTCTGGGTCTCCTCCAGTTCATCAATGTCTAATTTTGAAATTAGGTTAGAGATGTCTGTACCATTTGGTCTGCTGCCAAGGACAGTGGCAAGATTATATTTATTTGTTCATGGGATGAGGGTGTCATTGTCTGGATGAGCATTAATTGTCCACCCCTAATTGCCCTGGCCAATGCGTTAGTGAGCTGGCTCTTGAACCACTGTAGCCCATTTGGTACAGCTATAACCACAGTGCAGTCAAAGAGGGAGTTTCAGTAATATGATCCAATGACACTGAAGATTATATTTCAAACCCAGGATAGTGAGTGTCTTTGCAGATGATGGTATTTATGTGAATCTGCTGCCCTTGTCCTTCTAGACAATAGTGACCACAGTCTAAGTAGCCTTTTGGTCAATTTCTGCAGTGCATCTTGTAGATGGTACATAGTATTGCTACTGGACTTTGATGGTAAAGGGGGAGAATGTTTGTAGATGTGTGCCAATCAAGTGGACTGCTTTGTTCTGGATGGTGTCAAACTGCTTGAGTGTTCATGCACACCATCCATGCAAATGGGAAACTGTTCCAACACACTCCTAACTGTGCCTTGTAGATGATGGACAGAATAACTTAAGAAACAGATGCAGGAGGGGGCCATGTGGTCCTTCAAACCTGCCCTGACACTAAATAAGATCATGACCGATCTGCCCCATGCCTCAACTTTTTCATTCCAGCAGCTTTTAGCCATCAACTCTTGAATATTTCAAAAATCTATCACACTCTTCTTTATGCATAACAGTGATCTAGCATCCACAACTCTAAAGGGCAGAGAATTTTAAATATTCACCATCGTCTGGGAGAAGAAATTCAGTTTGAAATGAATAACAAAGAACAGTAAAGCACAGGAATAGGCCCTTCAGCCCACCAAGCATTCACTGACACTGTGCCTTTCTAAACACTGTTGCCTCTACATGGTCCATATCCCTCTATTCCCTGCCTTTTCATATATCTTTCAAGATGTCTCTTAAAGGTTGCTATTTTATCTGCTATCACCAGCTCCTCTGCCAGCACATTCCAGGCACTTAACACCCTCTGTGTAAAAAAACTTACCTCTTTTCCTTTTTTACCTTAAACCTATATCACCGATAATTGACATGTCTATCCTAGGAAACAGTCTGACTATGCAGTCTATCTATGTCACTCATAATTTTGTAAACTTCTATCAGATTGGCCCTCAGCCTCTGACATTCAAGAAGAAACAAACCAAAATTTGTCTAATCTCTGCTCATAGCTCATGCACTTCAAACTGAGGAACATCCTGATAAACCTTTCCTGTACCCTGTCCAAAGCCTCCACATCCTTCTGGTACTATGGCGACCAGAACTATACACATTATTCCAAATGTAGTTTAACTGAAGTTCTACAAGCTGCAACAACACTTGCCAATTTTTGTATTCTGTGTTCTGACTGTTGAAGGTAAGCATGCTACATGCCTTCTTGACAACCTCAGGGAATTGTGGACCTGTATGCCTTGATCCCTCTGTGTGTTAATGTTTCTAAATGTTCTGCCATTTTCTATGTATTTCCCTCTTGCATTGGATCTTCCAAAATGAATCACTTCACATTTGTCCAGATTAAATGCCATCTGCCATTGTCTTCCCAAATCTCTAGCCTATCTATATCCTGTTGCATCTTCTGGCAATTCTCCTCAATATCTGCAGAACTCCCAATGTTTGTGTCTGGAAACTTACTAATCAGGCCATCTACATTCTCCTCCAATTGTTTGTATATTCTACAAACAACAGAGCTTGCAGCACTGATTTCTGCAACAACACTGTAGTTATATGTACCAATTCAAGCTCTAAGTTCATCTGCCTTACCTGCCATACTCCTCCTGTTAAAACAAACACACTTCAGAGTGCCAATCCTGCCATGTTCAGTAACCTCTCTGTTCTTTCTCTTCGCCTTACTAACCTTAATTTCAGACACCTCCTTGGTCATTTCACTTGTTTGACCTGTTGCTCCAGTTCCTACTCCACTGCCACACTAACTTAAACCCTCGCGAATGACACTAGCAAACCTCCCAGCCAGGATATTGGTGCACTCCATGTGCAACTTGTCTTTTTATACAGGTTCCATCTGTCCTGGCAAGCATCCCAAAGAGACACATATTTGAAACCCTCCCTCCTACACTTGCTCTTTACTCATTTCTACATTCCTATTCTTAACCTCACTGGCACCTGGCACAGGGAGTAATTCTGAAATTGCAATCCTAACAATCTTACTTTTCAACTTTATACCCAACTCCCTGAGTTCTCTTTTCAGCACCTTGTCACTTTTCCTGCCTATGTGGTTAGTACCTTATTTTCTCCTTATTTTATAAGCATATCTTCTAGTTCAAACTTCCACCTCTAGTGGAGATATCTTCTCAATGCCTACTTAGAATCTTACATTTCAATAAGATCACCTCTCTTTCTTCTAAACACTAATGAATAAAGGCCTAACCTGTTTAGCCATTCTTGCTAAGTCAATGTTTTCATTTCTGAATCAACCATGTGAATCTCCAATGAAGGTTTATTTTCTTTTAAATACGTGGAACAGTTTTATGCACAATATTCCAGGTGCTTCCTCACCAATATCCTCCTATACAGTTGTAACAAGACATCCTGATTCTTAAATACCAAAAAATTACTGCAGATGATGTAAATCAGAAACAGAAACAGGAATTGCTGGAAAAGCTCAGTAGGTCTGGCAGCATCTGTGGAGAGAAATCAGAGTTGCGTTCCTATTCTTAAACTGCAAGCCCCAAGCAATAATGGCAAAAGTTATATTTGCCTTTTTAAGGATTTGCTTCAAGTACACATTAACAGTTATATTCCATGCATAAGAACACCAAGATCTCTTTGTACTACACTCTGTTTAGGGGGTCTCACCATTTAAATAATAGTCTGTTATTTGATTCTTCCCACTAAAGTGCATGACCTCATTTTATTATATTCAACTTCATTGGCCAAACTTTTAAACACTGACTCAAGCTAACTATATCACTTTGCAGATTGCTTATGACAACCACAACATGCCCTGCATTTTTGTATTACTCTTCCACATTCACCAAATCATTAATATGGGTGGAACTCTCTCTAATACCTGAAACAAATTGACTGCAGCAATTCAAGAAGGCAGTCCACAACCACCTTCTCCAGGCAACTAGGGGTGGGCAATAAATGCTTTCCCAACCAGCATCACCATCATCCAACGAATGAATAAAAATAAATGAGGACCTAGGATTGATCTGCTTGGCACTCATTAGTTACATCTTTCCAACTATTTGAAAAGACCCAATAACCCTGATTCTTAGTCTTCTGTTTGCTAATAAATCTTAATCCTTGCTATTACATTACTCCCAAAATCATGAACTTCTACCTTGTGCAATAACCTTTCATGTGACATTTTCTGAAAACCTAAGTGCATTACATTAACCAGTAACATTTATCAATTCTGACTGTAATTGTCAAAGAACATTAGCAGATTTGTTAAATGTAATTTTCCTTTCCCAAAACCAAATTGACCCTGCTGATTTGTGTTAAGCTTTTATCAATGTACTGCTGTTTCTGCTGGTCGGAGTCATACCTGGCACAAAGGAAAATGGTTGGGGTTGTTGAAGGTCAGTCATCTCAGGACATGATGGCAGGAGTTCTGGAATGTGTCATAGCCTTTGTAATATCCAGCTTTTTTTTGATATTGCAGGAAGTAAATTGAATGGGCTGAGGATGGGCATGAGTGATGCTGGGACTTCTGGGAAGATATCTAAAGACATTCTTGTTGAAGGCTAAATATCTTTGAAACTGAAATTGGTCATGTATGTCCTAGCCTTTTCTCCTCACAGTAGTGAGAGCAGCTTCCAAATTTACAACTAGTGGGACCTCTGCTATGAGACATAGGACACTCTGGCAAGGTTGATGGCAATCAATAGTAGACAGCAGGCATGAACCTTCGAAGACAGCAATGGTGTGCAGGCAGGTAAAGGAGCAGCCTAAATTTCTGCTACTCAAACAGTCCTATTGCCCCATCCAGTCTGGTACATCTTGAGTGCACGGAGAAGGATTAGAGGTTCCTGAGTCCCATTGGCCGATCCATTAATGTGCTGATCATACTGGTCACTATGCTTTCTAGGAATGCCTGGATATTTCTTAAAGCATCTGACAACACCACAGGTATTATCAACTTCCTTATTGTTGCTGGAATATTGATCACATTACTGACCACGAGGAACCCCATTATATGAAGCATGAGGAGAGATTGAGAAAGCTCATTGTAGCAATGATTGGGAGTATCCAAACCTTGAAAAGTGGAGAAGCAGAATTTATGGTTAAATGTTATGGGAAAAGAGAAGGAAAGTGAAGTTGAGGATTATCAGATCAGCCATGACCTCATTGTGGAGCACGGTCTACATGGCCTACTTCTGGTCCTACATCGTTTGATCTTATGCTTATGGCTGTTCAGCTTCATTTCTATATCCCTGAACCACAGGAATCTACTTGATGATAACCTGATTCTTGCTGTTAGGAGGCCAATTCTTGCCCATGATCCAGATGATGTGATCTATTGCTTCAAAAAAGGACAAGTGAGGTTTGTCACTATTAAGCCTCTTCAACTCCATCCAGACATTTGTATCACTCATAGTTCACTTGGATGGTCCTGTCCTTTGTTGATTCAAAGGAAGAATCCAGGAAAGTGATGCAGTTAAACAACTTTATCAGCTCCGGGTAGATGGAGACCAGGTCCTCACCTGCGGCTGTATCAGTAAATTTCGTTCGGTTGCATTATTTTCAACACCATTCATCACTTTATTAATAATCAAGGGTAGACTGAAGGTTATTAATAGATTAGAATTATTCTGCTTTTTCACAACTTGGCATTAAATTTAACTGAAAAACAGTGGTCTGGAAGAAAAAACGTTAGGTCAAATGGGAAAAAAATACACTGGTAAATTCTTGGTTGATCTACATAGATGATTGTAACCAATCCAAGAGACAATATAGACCAAGTCTGAAATAATTTGGAATCTTGGCTGTGAGCTTAGTCAGAATGACTCAGTGAGCCCATTGCATTATATTTTTGATGATGGAGGTCAGTAGCTTCAAAGCATGATTTGCAAAATGCTGTAATTTCTTCTAGTCTTATTATAGATCCCTCAAAAGAAAAAGTAAAGTATAGAAATGATGTAAGTAACATTCAGTATAATATGCAATATCAGTTCATTCAGAAAAGTTTGTATACACTAACTTTGTGAATTGCTATCGCCAAAGATTTGAATGCAATAAATTGAATTGAAAATTCTCAGCATGAGAAGTTTGATAGAATCCCTACTGTGTAGAAGCAGGCCATTTGGTCAATCAAGTCCACGCCAACCCTCCAAAGAGCATCCCACCCCTCTAACCTATTGCTGTATTTCTAATGGCTAATCCACCTCGCCTGTACACCTTGGACATTATGGACAATTTTTTGTTTTACCATGGCCAATCCACCTGATCTGCGCATTATTGGACTGTGGGAAGAAACACACACAGAAGTGGGGAGAAGGTGCAAACACTACACAGACAGTCACACGAGGATGGAATCGAACCCAGGTCCCTGATACTGTGAGGCATCAGTGCGAACCACTGAGCCACCATGCCAACCTGAAAGCTGTGAATATTACAGTGAATATTAGAAAATTATCCTTTGAACTACAAAATCACCATCTAATTCTAACTCAGTGTGACTATTCCAAATATATTTCTGTTGGTTATATGTAGCTTCATGGAAACTGGCTTGAAAAATTACATACTTTGTTTTTAACACTTGTGATCTTCCAGCTTACATTTGTGTACAATTCAACACAAATTGTAAATTGCAACTCAAAATTCTGAAGTAACTGAGAGAAAATAGAAGCATAATTTTGTTACGGTCAGTTATCTGTTTGGAGCATATCCACATTGTTATGTTTTGCCTTGTACGTTGTATTGAGTGTGTTGTACAATCATGATGATTTTAAAGCGTGGAACAGTGTTCCATTTATTTTCATGGATAGGGTTCCATTCAAATGATACTTATGCAAACATTGTGTTCATAATTGGGTAGGTGATTGACATCATAATCTGTTGAATTTTAAAATTATAAATGGAAACTATAGATGGGGTCTGAGTGCCATGGGCTTTGGCAACATGTGAAACAGAGTTGATGACAGGTTTGGCAAGGCCATACTCAAATTGAAAGCGCTTCACACCATCTTTTATGCTTTTCATAAATAACATGGTGAATTTCTTGCTGGGCAGCAGCAAGTTGCCAATTAAAGGGGATTATTGCTTGTTAAACATCTTATTAATAAATCAACATGTCGCATTATTATTCAGCTTGCTATCTTAATAAACTTGCCAACCAAGCTAGACATTGAGAAAACCTGGTGTTGAAACCTGGTGAATTCCGTTCTCTGCTTGCTTCAAATGACATCTAACTTGGACATTGGGTACCAACCTGGCAAGCTTCATGGGCACTGCACCCATATTGAGAGACAATGACATCTAATATGTGTCAGCCACTAAGAGTGCTCATGGCACATCTTCAACCCAGGCACAGAAACCTTCTGCTCTTCAATGCTGCACAGAAAGCTGCACCACAAACTGTCATGGTGATGCTAAAGCAAGGACACCTGCACTCAGAGACATGCACCCAAATCAGGGACTGGGCCAGACTGCACCACTAGCTCTTTGCTTCCTGTCTTAATGCTCACTTTTTCTGAGCCTGCCTGAATGCTCACAGCATCCCTGCCTTGAATTGAGCCTAGCCTTTTTGCAACTTGCACCCTTGACTAGAGCAACCAGGCTCCTACGATTTTTGTCGTGCCTTGCTGTTTAGTGCAGACACAATAGAGAAAGCTTGTTATGGTTGTTAGCAGACTTCATTCAAGATAAGTGGGATAGCCTTTGCTCAAGGGACCCAGACAGTAAGCCAAGGGCAGCCTCCAATTCTACCCCATGGACTTGGAAATGGTCAGTCAGCTATTTGAGGTGGTCAAGGTCAAGATGCTTTCCACTCAAGATATGAGGAGCTAAATATTGGGCAGCTCACCTGTCTTGATTCTTTCTGCCCTATTAGGGCTGTTTTTCTCCTGGAATGATAGAGAGGTATCGTTGGAAATGAAAGTGAATGGGCCAACTGTTACTTTAGAATCAGACGGGCAAGTGTCCCAATTGAGTGAGTTGGTATAATTAGGTGGGGGGGGGGGAATGGTGGAGGGTGGGAAATGGTGGTGGTGACAGAGACTGAGGGAAGATATGGCAGACGGTAGTCAGAGTGGTAGAGCGTGAACCTTGATGGGAGATTAGTGCAGTAATAGAGTGGTTGGTGAAAGGATGGTGGTATTTTCCTTAGACGAGTGGAGAAGGCCATTTATCATCTTTCTTCTTGCTGTGCATTCCTTCCTGCAGCTGGGAGTGCTCTAGCCCAAGCTCGAATGAAGCTGGCATGATCTGGTGTCATGACCTCCACTCCTGGTATTGGAGGGAGAGGAACTCTTGCCTGGGGGCTACCCTATTCAGCAAACGCTCCAGGTACCTTTCCACAGAAGAATAGACAAACAGGAGGCTGGAAGAACACAGCAAGCCAAATACCCGAAATGTTGACTTCTCTACCTCCTGCTGCTGCCTGGCTTGCCATGCTCTTCCAGCCTTCTGCTTGTCTACTTTTGATTCCAGCATCAGCAGTGTTTTGCCCCAGAAGAGGGCACCAATTTCCCCTTGTTTGCCATGTCCGGGACAAATGTCAGGAATGGTCCAGACTGACAGTACTTAACTGGGTGCACGATGAGCTTTTTAAAGCAGGTGCCGGTGAATTCCAGAATATCCACAGTTGTTTTGGGAATGCCATGAGGGATGCCATAGGTTGGAGTGGGTAATTACTGAGGTGAGTTTGGTAAGGTATGGCAGGAGAACCTGTAGATCGCACAGCAAAAAAAATGAACACAATTACAATTTGGAGATGCCGGTGTTGGAATGGGGTGTACAAAGTTAAAATTCACACAACATCAGGTTATAGTCCAACACGTTTATTTGGAACAGGTGGTTGTACCCAATGAAGGAGCAGCACTCCGAGAGTTAGTGCTTCCAAATAAACCTGTTGGACTCTAACCTGGTGTTGTGTGATTTTTACCTTTGAACACAATTAAGTTTTAATCAATACAATCTAATATTCAGCTCTATGTAGTTTTCTATTCTTCATATGTGATATTGATTTAAAACCATTATAAACTGTGTTGAAAGTTGAATTATTCTTTGTAATCCTTCAATATCCCATTTTCTTTCTTTATTTAGCGATATCATGTGGCAATCCAGGGGAGATTTTGAATGGATATTATAATGCGTCAAGTGCTGAATTTGGAAGCAGAGTTTCATTTTACTGTAACCCTGGGTAATTATGCAGTGCACAAATAATTGCAATTTTAAAAATTAAATTATCTTACATAGTAGTGCTATGTAATCATGCAGTTTTTAACCTCCAATAATAGCTGTGCCATGTTCTCTGTATCATCTCATTGTAGTTGCCAACAAATTTACTGTTTCAGTACTTTGTCGTAGTGTTATTGGGAGATCCCATGATGTCTCTGAAAATTATTCTGTTTGATATTTAGTGTCAAATTATTCTATACAATTTGCAAATCAATGGTATTATTGCTTAAAATTTGTAAATTATGTAAGGTGGAGTGCAATTTCCTTATCTCATATAATAGATAGAAATCAGAGATATTTCTTTCTCAGTTAAACAAGCAGATATACAAATTGAAATGGAATAAGTCTGGGCAATTTGCACAGTCATTTGATCAAATCCATGAAATTAGCAACATATTGTGAAGTTCTATCATCATAATTCCACCAGGTGACTGATGGGATTCTAGACATACGTCATAGTTTTTTTTTCTGATTGTCCCACTGAAATCCCTCTGGAATTGTATCAGGAGCCCACTAGAACATATTAAAGACTTTGAAATTTGGTGACTTTCAACTTTAGTTTGTATCCATTGCATATTTTTTCCACATGGTGAGTTAATATTTTAGCAACTACCTTCACCCATTTTGTTCTAAACAGATTCTCAGACTTACTTATAAATCTGAAATCAAAGTCTATACTAAAAGTTTGGCACCTTAGACCCTGTATTCAGATACTACAAGAACAACACCAGAGATGCCAAAGAATGTCAGACAGGATGGAGACCACACACTAAACTGGCCAAAGACAAATAACAGGGTAATTTACCCATGCCTGATACAAGGGTTGAGACCCTTTGAATATGCAAATATTTGCTTGCTTGAGATCTCAAATTCGCTCTGGGAACCCAAAGTTCAGGGCATCTGTGAAAATAAATGTGTTTCGTCTCCCTGTATCATAGACCTTTAAGAAAAAGGAACACTCCTATAGATCAACATTAAAGGATCCTCCAAACTTTTCCACCCCTTTTCCACCAAACAGCAATCTCCGCCTTGAAAATCCATGCTGTCTGGTTCCTGGAAATAAAGAGAGTCTAAGAAGACTGTAAAGTTCAGACTAGGACAAAGATTCCACCATTCCTTGGTTCACTCTTGTACCCTGTGGTATATTTTCTTGAATTATGTCAATTTACTAGAGACTACAACTTTTAGTGTGATGATCCACATTCAGCGTAACTGACCAGGAGCATCTCCTGCTCTTACCAGATGTCTTAGGTGTGCTGGAAAGATTTATTGGTTGATTAAAATCAATGTAAATGGCTAGGGAACAGGTTCAATTATGGTACATAGTTCTTAAAAGACTTAACATAAAATCAGTGGAATAATTTATATAAGTAAGTTAAATTGTTTGTACAGTAATGTGCAGGACACCTGAACAAAATGGGAGAACTGAAAGTTTGTCATAGCTAAATGTAATTGAGATGAATGAAACAAAGCTTAATATGGAACAGGATTGATGGTTAACTATTACTTGGTGTAATGGACAAGAGTTTGGATAGCCTTATTGGAGAGGGCACAATTTGTGACTGGCCACCACCTGTTCGGGTTGAGATGGGCAACGTACAAACATGTACTCATTGATGAATGATTGTAACTTACTTATTTCTCTCATTAGCAGAAGTGAACTTCATTCATTTGCAGGAGATGGACACATGAAGAAAGGGGCAGTGGTTTTGCCATATTTAAAATAGTCTGTTCCTTAGAGCGTAATGGCCCTATTTTACCTGAATCAATAGAGATTCTAGATCTTGAGAATGGCTCTCCTGGGAGTTGTTTTTGCTAATCTTGTCAATGTGTGTTGAGTGTTGGGGTGGGGCAGGGAGAGGTTACTGGTAGAGGCTGCAATTTCAGAATTTCTAATGGGTATCAACACCATGATGGATACATCTTGGGTATGTGCCATCATGTAGCTGTGGGTACTATAGCTCTAGAAGGCTATAGTTGGGAATCCCCATTTCTATTGAAAAAGAATCCCTTTGGAGGGGCTGAGGAAAGAATGTTGGAACATTTCAGAGGTCCAGCCCAATCCCAGGTTGGTTCCAGTTGTGTCAATAGCTTCGTCCTGACCAATGTAGCCAAATGAGTGGACTCCAAGCTGCACACATGGCAACATTTGGTGGTGAAAGTAATTCCCCTAGAATGCTGGGGGTCTTGTTTGGAAAGCAAGGAGAACCATCTCAATCTGGTAGCATGAGTCAAGAACTGGCATCTCCAGTCTCTAACATAAACCTTCTATAAAATTCCCAACTGTCTTAAAAACATGAGTTTGTCAGAAAGTCAACTGAAATTTGGTGTCTAGATCTTTAACGTTGATCAGCACACTGTGCCAATATTCTATTTAACCTTTGTCTTGGTAACCAACAATGAATAATTTTCATCTTGCTTTTTCTATACTGATCTGTTTTCTATTTAGGTTCAAGTTAGTTGGTAACATCCATCGTATTTGTCAAATTAGTGGTTGGAGTGGTAATGTTCCAGAATGTGAAGGTAATTTATGTTTTTTTTAGTCCTTGGAGTTAATCAATTGACTTCCATGTATGAAAGTAATAAACTGTTTTATTCACCTCCTATGGCTAGTTATTGATTCCTTAAAAGTAAAGGCATGACATTTTTGGATGGAATAAATTGTCAATAATGGGTGGATACAACTTCTAGTGAACATAGAACATAGAAAAATACAGCGCAGTACAGGCCCTTCGGCCCTCGGTGTTGCGCTGACCGAAGCCTACCTAACCTACACTAGCCCAATAATCTCCATATGCTTATCCAATGCCCGCTTAAATGACCATAAAGAGGGAGAGTCCACCACTGCTACTGGCAGGGCATTCCATGAACTCACAACCCGCTGAGTAAAGATGAGGATTAGGTCGACTACAGCTTTTGTAGGTTTTTGAAATTTGATGTTTATCACTCAATGATATTGATCAAACAATTCAAAATTTTTCTGTAAATTTCAGCTGTCAACTTGAAAGATTGTTAAGAGGCATAACTGAATGAAATGAAACTCCAGCATTTAAAGATTCCATGAAGCTTTAGTCATTGGCATTCTCCAAAAGTTATACACAGCTCACAAATGTGTGAAAGGGCACCCCAAAAATCAAACTCATAAATTTGACTTTTCATCTTGCATTAACATTTTGTAACAATTAAGAATTTGAATTTCAACATTTAATTAGGACAATGAATAGAGCTGCTCTCTCATACCAATAATTTAGAAGAATGCGAGGTGAGCCAATTGCCATATAAAAAAAATTAAGATGGTTAATTTTCAGGAAATTTTTAATTGTTAACATAGTCAATGCAAAGAAGACATTTCCCCTGGCTGGGCAATTTAAATTATGGAGCCACAGTGATGGATAAAGACATTGAACCTTTCAGTTCTGATATTAGGAGAAATTTCTTCTTCTGAAATGTTGTGAATCCTTGGAATTCTGTACCCAAGAGAGTTGTGGATGCCCATTCAATATAAATATTAAAGACAGAGGCTGATATACTTTGGATTACAAATGGAATTTCACAAGAGGGCAGAGAGTGGAAGATGAGCAATGATCTTGTTATATGGCTTAACAGGCACATAGGCCAAATAAACTACTCAAGGTTCAATTTTGTATGTTCTTATGCTCTTATGAAATATATGTGCATGTGTGTTTATTTAAATTCCATTGCATTTAGAGATCGAAAAATTGTGTGCGTCATTAATCCAGTCAGGAATTTATGAAAAAATAACCTTTACCAGGATATGGTCAGAATGAGTGAGAAAGAAATATAATTTTATGTTATGATTTGGAGGAGCCGGTGTTAGACTGGGGTGGACAAAGTTAAAAATCACACAATACCAGGTTATAGTCCAACAGGTTTATTTGGAAGTACTAGCTTTCGAAGTGCTGCTCCTTCATCAGGTAGCTGTGGAGTAGGACTATGAGACACAGAATTTATAGCAAAAGGTTATAATGTCACGGAGCTGTAATGATATGTTAAGCAAACTTAGATTAAGTCATTCATCTTTTAAAATGGGTTTCCTAGTTTTGGTTTGTTAATATGTAAGTCCCGGAACTCCTTTTAAGTCACACTCCCAAGATAACTTCAGGTTTTCTAACAAAGTTGTCATCTCACCTCAGACAATGCATTAAAGGTGTGAGGTTAAAGTCTGTGTCCCAATCTTGAGTCAGACTGGTTCTATTTCTAAAGTGGGATTTACAGAATCTTACATGGATTGACTGCAGGTTATGCATTTTTGAGCAAAATAAAATTCTGCAAATACAGATTCACCCCATAAACCTATATGTGTGTGTGTGCAGGAGAGACAGAGTGAGTGTGTGCATGTGAGTGTGAGTGTGGATGTGTGGGTATATAAGCTTAGTAAAGAATGTGTGTGAGCGTGATGGGATATAAGCCTGTGAGAGGGTGTGTGCATGGGTGTGAGTGTGGGGGATGTATATGTGTGCATATGAGAGAGAGCTTGTGTATGAGAGACGTTCTGTGTTAGTGTGTGAGTATGTAGGAATGTGTGTGTGTGAGAGAGAGAGAGAGTATATAGTGCAGTGGAGTCAACTGTAGTGTGACAGGAACTCAAGGTTCTGGTTGAGGTCATTCCCATGGGTACTGAACTTGACAATCAGCCTCTGCTCAGCCAGTTTGCGTTGTTACTTGTTCCGAAGTCTGCCTGGGAGGGAGGTCACCCGAAGATCCATGGCCGGATGTCCCGGACCACTGAAGTGTTTCCTGACTGGGAGGGAGCAGCCTTGCCTGGTAATTGTTGTGCAGTGTCCATTCATCTATTGTCAAAGCGTCTGCTCAGTCTCGCCAATATACCATATCTCCGGGCATCCTTGCCTTCAGCTTACAGGAGAGACAATGTTGGCCGAGTCTCATGAGTACCTGCCGCGTACAATGTAGGAGGTGTCCCCACATGTAATGGTGGTATCTGTGTCAACACTCTGACACGTCTTGCAGCAGCTGCCGTGACAGGGTTGTGGTCGATGTTCTGAATGCTGGGCAGTTCGCTGTGAACAATGATCTGTTTCAGGTTTGATGGTTGTTTAAAGGCAAGGAGTGGAGGTGTGGGGAAAATCTTGGCAAGGTGTTCATCCTCATCGATAATACGTTGGAGGCAAAGAAGAATATGGCATACTTCCTCCGCTCCTGGGAAGTACTGGACTTCAAATGGTACCCTGTCGGTTGCAGCCAGTGTCTGTCTCCTAATGAGGTCATTACAGTTTCTCGCTGCGGCACAGCAGAACAGGCTGTCAATGAGTTGAGCATCGTACCCCGTTCTTATGACGGAATCCTTGAGCACCTTCAGTTGTCCATCATGTTCCTCCTCATCCGAACAGATCCTGTGTATGCAAAGGGCTTGTCCGTAGGGGATGGCTGTTTTAATATGTTTAGGGCAGAAGCTAGAGAAGTGCAGCATCATGAGATTATCCATGGGTTTGTGGTAGAATGAGATGCTGAGGTGCCCATCCTTTATGGAGATGCATGTGTCGAAGAATGAGACAGATAGTAGAAAGTAGTCCATGGTAAGTCTGATGGTGGGAAGAATCTCATTGATATCGCTGTGTAGCTGTTTCAGTGACTCCTTGCCATGGGTCCAGAGGAAGAATATGTCATCAATATATCTGGTGTATCGTGTTGGTTGGAGGTCCTGTGCAGAAAAAAAGTCTTGTTCAAACCTGTGCATGAAAATGTTGGCCTACTGGGTGCAAATTTGATCCCCATAGCTGTTCTGTGTGTCTGGATGAAAAATGGTCGTCAAAAGTGAAAACATTGTAGTCGAGGATAAAGCAGATGAGTTGTAAGACGGTGTTCGGAGATTGGCAGTTGTTGATATTGAGTACTGAGGCTGTTGTCGTGATGCTGTCAGCATGGGGGATGCTGTTGTAGAGTGCTGACACGTCCATTGTGATGAGGAATGTTCCCAGTTCGACTGGTCCGTGGTTGCTGAGTTTCTGTAAGAAATCTATAGTGTTGCGACAGAAGCTGGGGGTCCCCTGTACCATGAGTTTCAAGATGCCTTGGACATAGCAAGAGAGGTTCTCACACAGGGTCCCATTGCCAGATATGATGGGACTTCCTGGTGTGTTGGCTTTGTGTATCTTCGAATGGCAACGGGAGTCACAAGAAGTACGTGGAATGAAAGTGGGTAGGGAACTCTGAAGAACTAGATCAAAAGTCTTGATCAATGTTTTTAGTTCACAGGTGTGCATTTTGTTTGAATTGAGCAGCAGTTGTCTGTAGTGTTCAGTTGTCAGTACACTTCCTTGCAGTAAACTGTTCCATTCCGAATGATGATGGCTCCTTCTTTATCTGCTGGTTTGATGACAATGTTGCAATTGGCTTTGAGAGCATACATGCATTGCATTGTGATCAGGTTATGTTTTGCTCTACCTTGTGGGTGTGGCTGATGAACCTGGCATTTACATATTGCCTGACAGTTTGAGCCCAGGGCAGCGGCCCACCGGAGGGATTTACGTTCTTGGATTTACATATTGATGAACCAAAACTAGGAAACCCATTCTAAAAGATGAAAGACTTAATCTCAGTTTGTTTAATATATTTCAGCCTTGTGACACTGTAACCTTTTGCTATAAATTCTGTGTCTGCTCCACAACCCCCTTCGAAAACTCGTACTTCTAAGTAAAGCTGTTGGACTATACCCTGGTGTTGTGTGATTTTTTTTTGCTTTGTCCACCCTTCCATAGAAGCTGTCCATCAATTCTCCTCTTGTCACTTTCCTAACAGTGGTCAGTTACACAATCAAATGTCACTTACTTACAAACAGCAGAGTTGACAGGATTTCCAGCTGGTGTTATCTCTGTGTGGCATCAGGGTGGACCAGGGGGTGCAACAAGTGTTGACCACCCATGAATCAGAGCTTCAACATGCTTTTTACAAAGTACAGGCACAGACTATTTTGCTTGGATTTACACATTGCTCACCTGATTTTTATTGCAAATGCCTCCCCATTGCCCACTCAGGAATTTCAAAATAAAGCTTTGACCTTGCAGTCTGTCCAGAACATTAACTTAATTTTGTTTTATCTTCAGTTGTCAAATGTAATAATCTTGAAGATATTGAGAATGGAAGAACTCCAGACCCACCCAATGGAGAATTTTGGGAACATGGAATGGTAGCACAGTATTCATGTGACACAGAGTATTCATTGATTGGTGCAGAAGAACTTGTTTGTACAGAGACTGGAGAATGGAACAATAGACCTCCAAAATGCAAAGGTACTAAACTCTTCCCTCTTCTTTAGTTTCTTCCATTTTATGTGATGTCATGTGATGATTAATCAACTTTCTCCTTTTCCTCCTTTCAGTCATATATTCCTCTTTCAATCCTGTTACATTTCTTGCCACCGAACTTTTCCATCTACTCTTATGCCTTCCTTTTTTCCTTTTTGCCAGCAGTTCCATCTCCAACATTTGTCTCTCTGTATTTATTCTCTTCCCCTCGTGCAAAGAAACTAAACTGTGGATTCAGAATTAAAGTGATTTGCTCTTTTCGTGTGAAAGTGGAAGCCTCACACATTGACCTTTAGTTGTTTTTGGTCAAGTTACATTTGGCTCCCATATCTATTTTGAATAAAGAATATTCAAGTATTCTTTGGGAGTAGTTCCGCTGGTTACTGACCTCAAACGCTTCTGTCATTTTCTGATGGAAATAATATTGGGATGTTGAGTGCACGATGCTGCCACTTGAAGGCTCCCATATCTGGTCAAGTTTCAATTTGTCTTTATGTTCAGCCTTTGGTTCCATACTCTATAGTACTGCGATCACCATTGCAGTCACCTCCTGATCTATCCCAATATTTAGACCATTCAGACCTGTCAACACAGTTAAGGTGCCTTGGCATCTGCTACTAAAAGCAGAAAAATTAACAGTTGCTACAACAATTCACCTCTAATTTAGCAAAATGTCCCAAGGTGCACTCCAACTGTGCAATAATTAGCAACAAATCAAGAGATAGAGATGGTGGGAGAGGTGACTGTGCAAGATCCAAACTTTTCCCAAAAACAGATACAGAGTCTTTTGTCTGTATTCCTGTCTTCTCACAAAATCCCACCTCACTTATTCTTTCATCAACCCAGTCATTCTGTCAATAACTGTACATAAAGGAGTGTGCATATGCATAAAACGGCATTGATGAGGCAGTCTTTCAAATCCTTTCTTCAATTTTGTAGGCGGAATCATACAACCCCTACAGTGTTGAACCAGGCCATTTGGCCCATCATTGAACTTCCAGAGAGTATCCCACTCAGATCCAACCCCACCCCTGTAATGCAGCATTTTTCCTAGTTAACCCATCGAACTTGCATATTTACTATGAACAATTTTGTATTGCAAATCTACCCAACCTGCACATCTTTGGACTGTGGGAGGAAACCAGAGCACCCAGAGGAAACCCATGCAAACAATTGCCCGAGAATGGAATGGAACGGAACCTGTGTCCCTGGTGCTGTGAGGTAGCAGTGTTAACCATTGAGCAACTGTACTGCCCTACTGAATTTGGTGCCATCAGGTACTTTCACTCAACATAGTTGCAAAAAATCCTTTAAAAAGATTGACATTTTTCAATTTACATCCTGTAGTGAGGCAGTTACTACAGCACCAATAATTGCTGCAGTGAAAACATCTTGTCATCTAATCTGCTGTTTGGTTCATCACAGTGCTATGAATCACCGCCTCTGAACTGCTACTTTTGCCATGCAAGCATTAAAATTGGCAGTTCCTTGTTAGCTGTTCCAGAGAAATCTTCACCTTGATTCACTTTCCTAGACTGTAAAGAGTTAACTATAACTTTACACTCATTATAGCTACTGAGTGAGTAATTAAGGAACTATGTCATTAAGATGTCTTAACAAGATGGAAGACCAGCCCATGAGGAGTCTTAGCCTCTCTCTTACTATCCCTGTGTAACATTATATGCAATAAAATGAGTCCAAAGCTGAATGTACTACATAGTTGCAGGTATTAAGAAACTAATTTACACAAACCTCATTGGAAGCAGAAGGTAAAGAACTCCCTGGAATAATTCCCAATCTGGAAGGTGAGAAAACACGACAGTCAATGGGTAGGAAGAGAAAAGGTGAAAAAACAAGTCTCCATGAAAGACCCAAAGCAGGCTCAGAAAAAGCTCCCACTTGAAAGAGAAGAAAAATGACTTAGCAACAGGCTAAGGGAGAAAGCTCTCAAGGCAGTCAAAACGAATTCTCAAGGGAGCAGTCAACAGCAGTCGATAAAGAGCCTCCAACATCAGTCAGGACTCTGAATGCATGGGAAAGGCCTGCAGAACAGGAGAAGATCAGGACTAGACAGCTGGACAAAGGAGACAATAAGGTCTGCAGATCCTGGAGATCAGAGTTGAGAGTGAGTTGCTGGAAAAGCACAGCAGGTCCGGCAGCATCTGAGGAGCAGGAAAATCGACATTTCGGGCTGGAGTGCTTCGTCAGGAATCAAAGGAAGCATGGGAAAGGTCATAGGAGGGTGACAAGCTACACAGACAGTTTGCAGAGCACTCATGGTGTGAAAGAAATAAAATATGGGATCACTCAGCTAAACACTAAGTGCTAGATATTTTGGAGATGCATACCTAGCTTTATGTATTCTTTGTTTGCCAGTTGCTGAAGAAAATAAGGTTGACACATCAGGAATATATTACCAAGTTTTCAATCTCTCAGAAGAGAGGCTGGAAACATTGGGAAAAGACAGCAAGGTGACTAACAGCAAGATGTCTTTCAGGAGCTTAATTTGCACTTTCAGAAAAGAGAATGGTCCTGTCACTGATACTTAGGAGCAAGTGGGAGAAGAGATACAAGTTGTAAATGAAATAAAACAAAGAACTGCAGATACTTGAAACCTGTAGATATCCTAAATTTTAGATGTCCTAGCATTCAATTCAAAGGGCCAGAGTTCACTCACAAACTAGCACTGTGCTGTTTCAGACTTAGTAATAGGCAACACGATGCCCACAACATCTAAGAGAGTATCAGATTATGGACTAGTAACATGGAACTAAAACATGAAGGAGGTTTCAGAGCTGTGACACAAACTTACAATAATGAGCAAATAACATCAAGGTCACTTAAATATAGTCAGCACACAACTTCAAACCTCAAAAACCGTCTAATAAGAATTAGTTTAAGAACTGCAAATAGCTAATGAACAGCTGTCTGGGAAAAAGTAGATGATTACTTCTGAATTGGATCAAGCCAATATTGAAAGTTCAGAAATTAATAATTGGCGTAAGTATGAGCAGAAGTCTGCAATTGTGTCTTATCAGCAAGCCATGTAACATTAAGAGTTTCTTTCAGTTAAAAAGCAAAGGCACAAATTAGAGTCTCTAGAGCTGAAAATTACCTTGAAAGGTTAATATGAAACATCAAATGGAACTTGACATACTAAAATTGAGCAAGAGTTGGCAATGCCTAAGTACCTAAATGATACTACTCAACTGCAAGTTCAATTATTAGCAGTCACATGGCATTATCATGCCTCAGAGGCTGAAAAGGAACAGTTTCTTATGGAAATCAAGCATTTGATGCAGATCCTTGATAAAGAAAAAGAAGATATTCAAGTCTCTTATACCAACATTAGTGACCAACAGCTGATGTTCAGAAACAGAAAGCAAGTGAATGCAACTTCTCGAGAACATAAAAAGTTGTTATTAGTCCACAGGAATGTGATTAACAAAAAAAAAATGGGAGCTCACAATTCCAGTACAGAGGCAGCCATTACCCTGGAGAAATTATAAAAGGAAGATGGTCTGAAGGTGAAAAAAAACAGACTTTTACTGAAGTGTTTTCTAAAATTCTTTCATGGGATGTGGGTATCATTGGTGAGGCCAGCATTTGTTATCCATGTCTAATAATTCAAGTTTGAAGATCATTGTGAATTATTAGTTAAGCAAAACATTCTGATATCAATGAAAAGTGATGGTCCTATTTCTGGGACAACATCTTGAGAGAGATATACAGAGAGAGATAAGACATCATAGTTTAACTTTGCAGAATACTATACTGGATTAGCAAGCTATCTTAATAATCTCTTGAAGAAAGGATGAGTGTGAAGGAGAAAGAAGAACTTAAGCATTCAACATCTAACCATTCAAAAATCTCTGATGACATTCAGATCAGCAAGGATCTAACAGAATGCTAATGTAGAATGTTCCAACAAGTCTTCAGAGTACGGTCCCCACTTCGAGTGACCATTGGTCAACTTTTGTCAGATCCAAATGGAAGATTCCCCGAGTATTTAATTTCTTCAGATTTTCCACAGTCTTCTCTTTTCCATGGTAATGAAACATTTTCATTATGATCCAGGAGCCTTGAACTACATAGGAGATCAATCTCCACTTAGAGTGAGCCCTCCCATTACCAAAGGAAAGGGCAATGTTTTACCATAGATTCAAGAAATATTGTTGTCCACTCTAGACTGGTCTCTAGCCCATGAAAGTTTGGAAGCAGGAATGTTGCCTTACATTCAGATATGGTCAGAGGCTGGAACCTCAACCTGATAAACATTTCCCCTTTCAAGGAAACCATGTAGACCTCATTCCACCTATCCTCAAGAAGGGCTGAGAACATGATTGGTGGTTTGTCTTGGTTGGAAGAGATTTTGAGGTGGGCAGTGTGAGTAATTTAAATACTAATGGTTAGAAGAGTTGAAATAATCTTCGAGGAGTAAATGGTTAACTCTACGTTTACAGTAATGCTAGCATAGCTATTGGCTTATGCAAAGGAGCAATGACATGATGCTATCACATCAACATGGATCCAACACCTTAAAATGTAAGGTCTCAGACAGGCTCTCTCTTACAAACTCCCATTTATAGCTACATTCTCTAAAATCTGTCATTGTGTAGACCTTATCTTACGACATAGTGCACAGGGAATATAGGCCTTTTTCCTGTCCGGGAGTAGCGGAAGACAGAGCAGAGGTGACGTTGGGACCAGGAGGTTGCCAGGAAGGTAAAGACTTGGTATATATTTGGGCAGTGGTTAAACCCAAGATACTACATGTCTAGTATCTCCCTCTCGCTCCTTCCTCTAACCAGAAGAAAAGGACTTTGTAAGGTAAGGGTTTTTCTTTTCTTTGATACACTTAAGTGTATTGTTGGTATTAGTTAGTTGAGTTAAAGCTAAGGCTTACAATGGCAGGGAATTTCAGACCCGTGGCATATGCTCTTGCTTGATGTGGGAGCTCAGGAACATGGTAATGTCCCTGACTCTGATACATGCAAGAAGTGTGTCCAGCAGAAGTGTGTCCTGCTACAGCTATTATTTGACCGCATGATAGCTCTGGAACTGTGGATGGACTCATGATGGAGCATCTGCAATGCTGACGAGGTCTTGGATAGCACGTTTAGTGAATGGCCACAGCACAGATTAGAATTGCTGAGGGAGACAGTGAATGGGTGACCAAAAGGCAGAAAAAGAGCAGGAAGGCAGTGCAGGTGTCCCCTGCGGTCATCACCCTCCAATACAGGTGTACCTTTTGGATACTGTTGGGTGAGATGGCTCACCAGGGGAGGGCAGCCGTTGCTAGGATCATGGCACCATGGCGCGTTCTGCTGTTCAGCAGAGCAGGAAAAAGACTTGCAGGACCATAGTCATAGGGGATTCTATTGTAAGGAGAGTAGATAGGTGCTTCTGTGGCCAAAAACAAGACTCCTGGATGTTATGTTACCTCCCAGGTTCTCGGGTCAGGGATATTACCGATCAGTTGCAGACCATACTGAAAGGGGAGGGTGAACAGCCAGTTGTCATGGTGCATATAGGCATCAATGATATAGGTAAAAAAAAACAAGACAAGGTCCTGAAAGCAGAATTCAGGGACCTAGGAGTGAAGTTAAAGAGGAGAACATCAAAGGTCGTGATCTCAGGATTGCTACCAGTGCCAAATGCTAGCCAGGGCAGAAATGAATGAATAGGCAGGATGAACACGTGGCTTAAGGGATGGTGTAGGAGGGAGGGGCTCAGATTTGAGAGACATTGGGAACCGGTTCTGGGGAAGGTGAGACTATTACACATTGGTCTGCACCTGAACCAGACTGGAACTAATGTCCTTGGGGGAGTTTTTGCTACTGCTGTTGGGAGGGTTAAAACTAATGTGGCAGGGGACTGTGACCGAGAAGAGAAGACTAGTGGACAGTGAGGTGGAAGCTAGAGACTGTAAGGAACAGAAACATAAAGTTAACATTAAGAGGAGTTAACAAGGGGAAGAGTAGACAGAAAGCAGATGAACACAAAGGAACTGGTGGTCTGAAGTGCATATGCTTTAATGCAAGGAGTATAGTGGGTAAGGGGAACAAAATTAGGGCTTGGATTGGTGCCTAGGAGTATGGCATTATTGTGTTCACGGAGATTTGGTTGAAGAAAGGGCGTGATTGACAACTAAATGTTCCAGGATATAGATACTCCAAACAGGACAGGGGGGGAAGTAAAATGCGGGGAGGAGTTGCATTGCTGGTCAGGGATGATATCACGACTGTGTTAAAGGAGGACACTATGGAGGGCTAGAGCAGTGAGGCATTGTGGGTAGAGCTGAGAAATAAGAAAGGTGCAGTTACATTGTTAGGGCTGTATTACAGGCCTCCCAACAATTAGCGTGAGGTAGAAGAACAAATAAGTAAACAGATTATGGAAAGATGTAGAGGCAACCGGGTGGTGGTGATGGGAGATATTAATTTTTCCAACGTTGACTGGGATACATTTAGTGTCAGAGGTATGGATGTGGCAGAATTTGTAAAGAGCATCCAGGAAAGTTTTCTAGAGCAGTATGTCAATAGTCCAACAAGGGAAATGGCCATATTGGAACTGGTGTTGGGAAATGAGCCAGGCAGGTGGTAGAAGTTGCAGTGGGGGATTTATTTGGGGATAATTACCACAATTTTGTAAGTTTTAGAATACTCGTAGACAAAGATGAGAATGGTCCGAAGGAAAGAGTACTAAACTGGGTGAAGGCCAATTATATCAAAATTCAGCAGGAGCTGGGAAACGTAGATTGAGGAAGCTATTTGAAAGGAAGTCTATATTTGATATGTGGGAGGCTTTCAAAGATAGGTTGAAGATAGTGTAGGATAGACATGTCCTTTTGAAAACAAGGGATAGGAAAAGCAAGATTTGTGAACCATTAGGGCGGCACAGTGGCTCAGTCGTTAGCACCGTTGCCTCACAGCACCAGGGTCCCAGGTTTGATTCTAGCCTCGGACGACTATCTGTGTGGAGTTTCATGTTTTCCTCGTGTCTGCGTGAGTTTCCTTCAGGTGCTCCAGTCTCTTCCCATAGTCCAAAGATGTACAGATTAGGTGATTTGGCCATGCTAAATTGCCCATTGTGTTAGGTGCATTAGTCAGAGGAAAAATGGTCTGGGTTACTCTTTGGAGGGTCGGTGTGGACTTGTTGTGCTGAAGGAACTGTTTCCACACTATAAGGAATCTAGTCTAATCCAGATGACAAGAGAAATTATGCGACTAGCCAAGAGGAAAAGGGAAGTATACATAAGGTCCAGACAGCTAAGAACAGAATGGACCTTGGAGGAATATTGGGAGAATACGACCAATCTTAAATGAGAGATCAAGCATGCTAAAAGGAGTCATGAAGGAAATTTCGTGAGCAGAATTAAAGAGAATCCCAAGGCTTTTTATTCATACATAAGAGGCAAAAGGATAACTAGAGAAAGGGTTGGTCCACTAAAGGATAAGGAAGGAAGGTTGTGTGTCGAACATGAGAAAATGGGTGGGATTCTCAATGATTACTTTGCGTCAGTGTTCACCTGAGGAGAGGGACATGATGAATGTTGAGATTAAAGATAGAAGTTTGTTTACTCTGGATCACATTGACATAAAGAGTTGGGTAGGCCAAAGGATACTAGGGTGGACAAATCCCCAGGACTAGATGAGATTTATCCCAGGTTACTGAAGGAGGGGAGAGAGGAAATAGCTGGGGTCCTGACAGATATCTTCGTAGCATCCTTAAACACAGGTGAAGTGCCGGAGGACTTGAGAGTTGCTAATATTGTCCCCCTGTTCAAGAAGATTAGTAGGGATATTCCAGGTAACTACAGACCAGTGATCCTAATGTCAGTGGAGGGAAAGTTGCTGGAGAAGGTACTGAGGGATAGGATCTATTTATGTTTGGAAGAAAATAGACTTATCAGTGATGGTTTTGTTCGGGGGGGTGGGGCGGGATCATGCCTTACCACCTTAATAAACTTCTTTGAGGATGTTGATAGATGAAGGAAGGGCTGTAGATGTCATATATATGGACTTTAGTAAGGCGTTTGATGAGGTTTCCCCATGGTAAACTAATCAAGAGAGTGAAGTCACATGGTGTGCAGGGTTTTCTGGCTAGGTGGATAAAGAACTAGTTAAGCAACAGAAGACAGAATAGTCGTTGAAGGAAGCTTCTCAAAATGGAGCAAGGTGACCAGTGGTGTTCCACAGGGATCAGTGCTGGAGCACTGTTGTTTGTGATATGCATAAATGATTTGGAAGAGGGCATTGGTGGTCTGATCAGTAAGTTTGCAGATGACATGAAGATTGGTGGAGTAGCAGAAAGCATAGGGGACTGTCAAAGAATACAGGAGAATATAGATAGACTGGAGTGTTGAGAAGTGACAGATGGTGTTCAATCTGGGCAAATGTGAGGTGATGTATTTTGGAAGGTCTAGTTCAGAGCAAACTATAGTGAATGGAAGAGCCTTCTGAAAAGTTGATGAGCAGAGACATCTGGGAGTTCAGGTCCATTGTACCCTGAAGGTGGCTGCACAAGTGGATAGAGTGGTCAAGAAGGCATATGGTATGCTTGCCTTCATCGGACAAGGTATTGAGTATAAGAACTGGCAGGTCATGTTAAAATTGTACAAGACTTTGGTTCAGCTGCATTTAGAATACCATGTACAGTTCTGGTTGCCACATTACCATTACCTTTGGAGAGGTGCAAAGAAGGTTTACGAGGATGTTGCCAGGTATGGAAGGTGCTAGTTATGAAGAGAGGTTGAGTAGGTTAAGATTGTTTTCATTAAAAAAAAGGAGATTGAGGGGGGACCTGACTGAGGTCTACAAAATCATGAAGGGTATAGACAGGGTAGATAGAGATAATCTTTTTCTAGGGTGGGGGATTCAACAATGAGAGCTCATGCGTTCAAGGTGAGAGGAGAAATGTATAAGGGGGATACATGCAGAAAGTACTTTACGCAGAGGGTGATTGGCGCCTGGAACGTGTTGCCAACAGAGTTAGTAGAGGCAGGCATGGTAGATTCAGTTAAGGTGCATCGGGGGGGAGCAGAGAAATACAGATCCTTAGGAACTGGGCGACAGACTTAGACAGTGGATTTGGATCGGCACAGGCTTGAAGGGCCAAAGGGCCTGTTCCTGGGCTGTAAATTTTCCTTGCCCTTTGTTTTGGGCCACATGTCATCTCTATGAATAAATTGGCTTTTTCTATCACACAGATTTCAAAGCACCCCAAAAGAAATTAAACTTGCTATTAAATATGGGGATAATGTGTCTCTAACTACTTAGAGTGTGAATCATATGCATGAATAACTTGGTAAATGTATCTTTCTTGGTGAACATTATTTGAGTTGATGAAATTGCTGTTCTTTTAATTTATTGAAAAACTACCTCTGTCAAAAAGAAACAGACATGGAAAGCTCTATATTTGTATATGTACTACAACTTAAACTCATGGATTGTTTCATGACAGCTGTCAAATGCGAACCTCCAAATCTGCCTGAAAATGCCATTATAGTAACTGGATATAAACACATGTATAAATATCGTGAAACAATAACCTACAGATGTAAGCATGGTTTTGAAATTGTTGGGAACAATGTCATTGAATGCGGAGAGGACAACGAATTCTTGTCACTACCACCCACCTGTCAACTATGTGAGTGATCATTTATTAAACATAAGGATAGAATCAACTGAGCATTTTTGAAAAGATTTGTACTTTGCAAGCATTGGTCAATGAAACAATGGCCTTAATCTTAACTAAAATAAAACCAAAAATAAATCAAAGAACTCCAGATGTTGCCAGGATTTGAGGATTTGAGCTATGGGGAGAGGCTAAATAGGCTGGGCCTGTTTTCCTTGAACTGTCAGAGACTAAGGGGTGACCTTATTGAAGTTTTTAAAATCATGAGGGGCATAGATAGGATAAATAAACAAGGTTTTGTCCCTGGGGTGGAGGATTCTAGAACTCGAGGGCACAGGTTTAAGGTGAGTTAGCAAAGATTTAAAGGGACCTAAGGGGCAACCTTTTCACTCAAAGGGTGATGCGTGTATGAAATGAGCTGTCGGAGGAAGCAGTGGGGGCTAGTACAATTAAATTACAACATTTGAAAGGCCTCTAGATTGGTATATAAATTGGAAGGGTTTAAAGGGAAATGAGCCAAGTGCTGGCAAATGGGACTAGATTAATTTAGGATATCTGGTTGGCATGAATGAGTTGAACCAACAAATCTATTTCCGTTATGTACATTTTCATGACTCTAAGACTCTATGTGCCTATTGCAGTTTTTGTGGTTGAGCATGTGAAGCTGTAGGAGTATCCCCTTTTGGATTGGCATTTGACTCAATTGCCAGATTTAAGTTAGACTTCCAGAGTGCAATTGAAAGCTTCTCCGGTCCATGTGAGTTGTGAGATGCCTAATACATTCTTGTCTCATACTGTGGTATGAAAGGACAATGACATGAGCCACTAACATCACTGCATGCAGCATCTAACCTGTTCTTCTAGCCATGTAGTGATATGACTGAGCCAGTTAAATTGCTCATCAGCAGTTCCAGGATGTTGATGCCTGTACTCTTGAGTTTAGAGGGGGAGATCATTTTGTTCACCCAAGTCTGTATATTGTTCACATTCTTCTGTATGACAGAATTGGCAAATTTATTATTTATTATTTTTTCTATTTGAGCATTATGCATTTCTGTCTTGGTAGCTGGATGCTATGAACCTGGACCAATCAAGAACGGAAAAATAACAAATAAGAAGCCTGTATACGAGTTAGAGGAAAAAGTTAACTATGTGTGTGATTGGAGGTATAAACTGAATGGTACAAAAGTTATTCGGTGTGTGGAGAATCACAGATTTGAACCATCACCACCTCAATGCATTAGAAGTAGGTAACCATTTCTTAAACCTGACTACAGTGAGGAAAAGCCTGCATCTAGTTCAAAATTAGTTTTGTGTTATATTTGTCAAAGTTTTTTATTTGGAAAGATGGCCTGAAAATTCCTCAGCATTTCAGTATTCCAAAACATGTGTTTTTTTTTCAATGCATGCCAAAATTTCCTAGCAATTACAAAGCTTTATGCTAAAATGTAATAATCAAGATAATTGAAGTCTCGGTAAACTGGGGGTCTTACGACAATAACAATCGAGATTTACTAAGTACCTTTAAAGTAATTAATGTCTTGACACATTTTGCAAGAGTGTTGCACAGCAAAATTGTACACAAGGCAACAGAAGGTGCTATTAGGTAGCTGATTAAAGGATAAAAAATAACAACAGTAGGTTTCAAGGAACATGTTACAGGTAAAAAGTAAAAGTAGAGAGATTTGAATGAGGACCAGTGGTAAATCTGCCCCCATTAAAACAATGGGGTCACTTGGGGAAATAAAGAACCAAAACAATTCTTTGAGTCACACATTTACTTCTTTTACCTTGTTGACCCTAAGTTGTTTAACTCAAAACTCAGGTAGTAATCCAGAGATCATTGCCTTTTGGTTCTGCTTTTTAATTGAATCCCTATTTGCCCATGTTTCCTCAGCAGAACCTTTTAAGTCAACCTCATTATTATGGGCCTGGAATCACATTTGACTCGGACTAGATAATGACAGCAGGTTTCCTTCCCTCAGCATTTATTCAACCAGATGTTTTTTTTCTCATACATACAATCGAGGTAATAACATGTTATGCATTAGACAAGCTTGAAATTCAAGATTTTTAAAATTGAATTAAAATTTTGCCATTGGCAGTGGTGAGATTTGGACTCATTTCCCCACAGCATTAGCCTGGGTTTCTAGAGCACTTTCCCAGTGTTTTAGATGCAGGAGGATATAGTTGAGTTGGTCAGAATGGCTGATCAATAGCAAATGGAATTTAATCTGGATCAGTGTGAGGCGATGCATTTGGACCAAACAAAGAAGAGAAGAGAATTCATGATAAATGTTAGGAGCCTGGGAAATACTGCAGATCTGAGAATCCTTGTTGTGCACATCCACCGGTCCATTAAGATGTTCACAGGTAGATAAAGTAGTTAAGTAGGTATATGGTATACGTGACTTTATTAGCCAAGTCATAGCGTTTCAGAGTGGGAAGGTTATGCTGGAAAGATATAAACATTGGTTAGGCTGCAGCTAAAATATTGTGTGTTGTTCTGGAATCCACATTAAAGCATGGATGTGACTGCACTGGAGAGGGTATGGTGGAGATTTACCAGGATGTTGCCTGGACTGGTAAGTTTTATTTATGAAGAAAGATTCCATATAATGTGGTTGTTTTTCCTTACAGGAGAGATGACTGAGGGACGATATAATAGAGATGTATGAAATTCTGAGGGGCATAAACAGGGTAGAGAGGACGGAAACATGTTCCTTAATGGATGGAACAATGGCCGGGGGGCATAGATTTAAAGCAAGGAGCAAGTAGTTCAGACGAGTTGTGATGAAAAATAATTTCTTCTGGAGGAAGGTGGAAATCAGGAACTCACCGACTATAGGGGTGGTAGAGGCAGAAACCCTCATAACATATAAGAAGAAGAAAATGATCTAAAAAGACAGGCTAATTTAAGAAGTATTTAGATGTACACTTTAAATGCCAAAATATACAAAGGAAGTTCCATTGCTGGAAATTGGAAATATGATAGTAGGTGGTTGTTTTGACTGGCACAGACGTTATGGACCTGACAGAACTGTGCTATAGACCACTGTGACACTATGACAGTACAACCATACCACTGACTCTCCCTGTTAGCCCCAGTGGCAGGTCAGAGTAATGGGAGCAATCCAGTCACAGTAACTTTGAACAGGCATAAACATGGTTTGGTGAGAATCAGACACATCACTGCCCAGTGTCAGGATATGGTTCTTTTAAGACATTGTACCACATGGATGGCTAGAAGCTCTTTGGCACAGTAATATATCCAATGGCCACAGCAGGCAGTGCACCAAGTCTAGCGCAACAGCCTGTTAATCAACCTGTCCCTATAGGCAATGACACATCTGTGGAACAAGTGGGACTTCAACACAGGTCTTAAAGATAGGGATGCTACCACCGGACCATACAAGCCCTAATTACACTTTGATAGCTTCCACTGGAACAGGATAAGTGAGTTTGGGGCTGTCATGGTCAGTCAGACCAAGAGGTGAGAACGGGAGAGCAATTGGTGAGGGCATTATAGATGTTTCTGTAGCAGCAATGGCAGGGACACTGGGGAGCCTACTGAGGGCAGGAGAAATTGAGGTTTGAGTAGCTGACTCCTATTCTGACGATTGTAACAATTCACCAATTAACTCCAGAAACATGGAGATCTGTCAGTTTTTATTGTCTATATTATGCTGTCTATATTCAATCTCTTAAGCATAACTCCAGTGTATTGTTGGGAATGCATTATGACATAATGAGGACAGCATGATGTTTCAGTTTAAAACCAGGGCGAACATAGTCGATTTACTCGAAAGATGTAATTTTCTTGAAAGCAATTTATGCCAATTCAGAAAATAATAAACAGAGGGATAATATTTTAATCCAAAGTAACAATGTCATCACTTACTACAAGTATTATACAAGTAAACACTGACACATTGCTCTGTTGCAGTTACTTGTACACCACCCAAGAATCTGGAGAATAGCAAAGTAATGTCAGGGTTTATTGACATAATAACATCATGATTTCGTGAATATTACATGGATGATCAAATCAATTTCAGATGCAACACTGGCTTTAAACCAGTTGCTGAGTAGAGCAGTACATGCAGAGAAGATGGCAAGTTTCATCCGGAACTTGCCTGTGAAAAAGGAAAGGAGACACTTTGTGAATCTCCTATATGAAATGAAAGAGTGATTAGAATTGTATACCGTGTGGGACATTTCCCTAGGCTGTGGAATGCGGTGCATTGGGAAGATTACTGAAAACCTGTGGGTTCCTATATCTCCACCTGCACCGACCTTATTTCCTCTTTCTCATGGGTGGGTTTCAAGTGAAATGGGAACGCCTGGAGTTGAGCTGAAAAAAACCATTAAAGTCACTAGGAAGGCAATAACACAGAGCCAATAAGGCATGGTGCTGGAAAAGGCACAGATGGCCAGGTAGCATCCAAGGAACAGGAAAGTTAATGTTTCAGGCAGGACCCCTCTTCAGGACTGGGGTGGGCGAAGGGGGTTGAGAGATAAATGGGGGAGTGGGACGAAGGGAAAGGTAGCCGATAGGTGGACAAAGATAGGACGTGATAGTGATAGGTTGGTGGGAAGGATGGAGCGGATAGGTGGGAAGAAAGATGGACAGGTAGGTCAGGTCAAGAGGACAGATGTGAGTCAGAGGGTTAGATCTGGGAATTAAGGTCCTTAATGTAGACAGATGTCTGGGATATGTTGCTGAAAAAGCACAGCAGGTCAGGCAGCATCCAAGGAGCAGGAGAATCGATGTTTCGGGCATAAACCCTTCATTCCTGAAGAAGGGCTTATGCTCGAAACATCGATTCTCCTGCTTCTTGGACGCTGCATGACCTGCTACGCTTTTCCAGCAACACATTTTTCAGCTCTGATCTCCAGCATCTGCAGTCCTTACTTTCTCCTAGATGTCTGGGATGATATGGAGTAGAAATGTTCATCCTGAGAACAGATATGGCGGAGGCAAAGGAATTGGGAGTAGGGGGATCTGGTTTTTACAGAGGTGAGGATGCATAGTCAAGGTAGCTGTGGGAATCAGTGGGTTTGTAGTAGATGTCGGAGTGTAGTTGGTCACTGGAAATGGAGACAGAGAGATGTAGGAAGGGGAGGGAGGTGTCGGAGATGGACTAGATGATTTTGAAATCAGGTTGGAAGGTGTTGGCGTAGTGAATGAACTGTTCAACCTCCTGGTGGAAGCACGAGCAAAACCTAATCAGACATATGCATGAACCTGACAGTGTAACATAGCTCATCTTTCTTGGCTCCCTGAGGCCCAACATCCTCATTGCGCTGCTACCAGGTGAGAAGGAGCACATTCTCAATGCTAACTTTTTGGCTACCCCCACCCATCTGTGTTAGCTTGGAAAGGCTGTCTGCTTCCTCATGCTTGTGAGAAATCACTCATGGCATCCTGGCAGCTCCATGCACTGAACTTGCAGTTTAGAGGCTGATTTTGCCCAGGGTCTCCTCACCATTGCTGCCTGTATTGTGGTCACAAAACTGAAAATGCTGCTGAGCTTCCCTGCAACAGGCTGTGGTCCCCTGAAGCAGAAATACAGACAGGAAGGAAATGTCATCTATTTCCCAACTCTCCCTGTCCAACCAATTGAGAAAAGCAAAGGTAGGCTCAGCATTGGGGTTTTCCGAACTGAGGCATCAACGAAGTCCCCTTTTCCTACATTTAGATTCCCAATCAAGCTGACTCTCTCATTCACCTGGCTAAACTGGTCCTCAACCTCAACAACTTCTCCTTCCAATCCTCCCACTTCCTCCAAAGGGTGATAAATTTATTCACATTTACTTGTCCATTGGATGTGGGCTTTGCTGACTAAGCCAGCATTTATTGCTAACTCTTGATTGTACATAGGGCATGAGAACATAAGAATGAGGAGCAGGAGATGCAATTCAAGACTGCTCTGCTATTCAATACAATCATAATTGATCTCATCTCAGCCTTAACTCCTCTTTCCAGACCACTCTCCATAACCCTTCAGCCTATGACTCTTGAAAATCTATCTGTCTCCTTCTTAAATTTACTCTCCGTCCCAGTATCCACCACAATTTGGAATAGTTAATACCAGAGATTCATGACCCTATGAGAAAAGTAATTTCTCTTTGTTTCAAATTTAAATCTGCAATCTTTATCCTAAAACCATGACCTCTCGTTCTAGGTTTCCCCATATGGGGAGATGTCCTCTCCACAACTAATTTTCAATGCCCTTTACCATTTTGTCTCTGTGAATTAGATCTCCTCTAATTCATCTCAACTCCATAGAGTACAGGCATAAGCTTCTCAATCTCCCTTCACATAACAATTGCCTCATGTGTGGAATCAAGTGAGTGAACCTTCTCTGAACTACCTCCAATGCAAATAGACTTACATGCTTCTTCAAATAAAGGAAACAAAATTGTATGAAATGCTCCAGGTGCAGTCTCTCTGATACCTTGTAATCGTTGCTGTAACATGTTCCTGCTTTTATACTCCATTCATTTAACAATGAATGCCAACATTCATTTTCCTTCCTGACAAGCTCCTGTACCTACATATTAGTTTCCTGCAATTCATACACAAGGGCACCCAGAACTAACTACACTAAAGCATTCTGAAGTTTCTCACTTCTTAGATAATAAGTTGCCTTTCGGTTCCTCCAAACAACATGAATCACCTAACACCAATGTTAAACTTCATCTACCAAAATTGGGCCCATTTATCTATCCTAATCATATTCAATTGTAAATTACTTACTTTTTCCATTGTAACTTACTTTCCCACCCTTTGCCTAATAATAGAATTTCCTGTTTAATTGAATGCTGTGGTGGTTTTGGACCCACATCCCCAAAGCATTAGCTGGAGTTTCAAGATTACTTGCCCAGTGTTTAAGATACAGTAGGATGGAGAAGTGTTCGTCAGATGAGCTGATAAGTGACAAATGGAATTCAATCTGAATCAGTGTGAGCTGATGTCCTTGGTCTAACCAAACAAGGCAAGGGAACACACAATGAATGTTAGGACCCTGGTGAGCACTGAGGATCCGAGGGACCTTGGTGTGCACATCCACCAGTCCCTTTAGGTCGTGGAATGGATAGATAAAAATTATTTAAGAAGTTATACGAGACTCATGACTTTATTAGCCAAGGCATAGAGGTCAGAGACTAGAAGGGCTATGCTGGACTGGTATAAAACATTGGTTAGGGCACAGCTAGAGAATTGTGTGCAGTTTGGCAATCCATTTTAAGCAGGTTGCACTGGAGAGGGTGCAGTGGAGATTTACCAAGATGTTGCCTGGACTGGAAAGTATTTAGATATGAAGAGAGATTGGATATGGTGGGCTACAATTAACCGTTTTCCAACTACAGTAGCTGACTCCTATTCTGATGATCACAACAAATCACCAGTAAGCCAGAAATGTTATCAGTCAGTAAATATTATTGACATTGTGCTGGTCATGGAATTCAATCACTTAACCATAAATGTAGAGCATTGTTGAGAATGCATTGTGTCAGAATGCGAACAGCATGATGTTTCAATTTAAAACTAAGATTAATTCAATTGATTTGCTGGTATGAAAATTTTCAAAAACCAAAATATATCAATTCAAAAAATAATTGTTTCTCCTGAAATAACAATGTCATTGCACACAAGTAGTGTTCAAGTAAAGACTAACACTTTGCTCTGTTGCAGTTACTTGTAAAGTAAACTGGAATTTAAACAATGGCCAAGTAACATCACGAAATCGTGAATATTACATGAATGAAGCAATCACTTACAGTTGCGATCGTAGGTTTAAACCAGTTGCTGGCGGGAGAAGTACATGTCAAGAAAATGGCCATTTTTATCCAGAACCTGCATGTATAATTGGTAAGCAACAACTTTGTTAATCTCATGACAGAATGAAGTGAGAAAGTGGTTAGAATTGTATCCCATGTGAAAATTTTCCCCAAGGCTACAGAATGTGGAATGTGTTGCACTGAGAAAATTACTGAAAACCTGTGGGTTCCATATCTCAACCTGCCCCCACCTTGTTTCCTCTTTCTCATGGGGGGGTTTTGGAGTGAGCATGGGTAAGCCTAGAGCTCAGCTGAGCAGACCATTAAAGTCACTAAGATCGCAATTAAGAAACAAAGCTTTGGCACCAAGAGATTTTGTTCTCCGTTGAGGATGTGAGGGAGCTGCAGAGAGGGAAATGAGTGGATCTGGGACAAGATCTTATTCCTGAGACATACTGATAAATGTTGGGAAGGCCTAATTATGTTACTTGACATCTGCCAGTGTTACATAGCTCAACGTTTCTGGCCTCCCTGAGGTCCGACATCCTCATTGTACTGCCTGCAGGTGAGGAGGAACACATTCTTGCTGATGACTTTTCGGCTGTCTCCATCTGTCTGTGTTAGCTTAGGGAGATTGTCTGCTTGCTTGTGCTTGTGAGAGATCACCTCATAGTATCCTGGCCACTCCATGCACTGAACCTATAGTTTTGAGGCTGATTTGCCCCACATCTCCTAACCATTGATGTCTGTATTGCAGTTCAAAACTGAAAATGGTGCTGATCTTCCCTGCAACAGGCTGCAGTCACCTGAAGCAGAAATGACAAGAAGTGGATATCATCCACTTCCCGACTCTCCCTATCAACTGATTGAGAAAAGCAGAGGTCGTCCTGGCATTGGGGTTTTCCAAATTGAGAAATCAACAAAATCCCATTTTCCAACTTTTAGATTCCCAATCAAAAATATTGCCAATGTTTTGCCAAAGAATAAAGGGGTTGCTTTTACTTTGTAAACCTGAAATCCCTGAGAACCACATTCCTGGCTTGCTGTTCACAGAGCAATTCTCCCACTGCCAATCCAGGTGGTGAGGAAGCTGCGACACTGTACTAGAGTGTCTCTGGCTGGATGTACGTGGGTTCTGTGCCTGCCAAATGTCAGAGAAGAGAGAAATGTAACCCGTTTAGACCTGCATCCATTCAACACCCATTGATTTCCCTTGGGGGAAAAAAACAAAGACACTTTCAGTGTCGAAACAATTGCGAACAAGTTGCCCAGTCACTGCTGTTAATCAATGAGGGCAGTGACTGAATAGAACGGAAATAGGGTTAAAGGTTGCACATTTCACATTTGTTGCATCTTGGATATAATTTTGGGAACAAGAAATTGTCATCAACAGCAGAACTAAGTTCACTTTTATAGGATGTTACACAGAGGAGACAGGCAAAGAGCAATATTATTGGTTTCAATTCCCATACAACTGAGGTTACCATGAAGGTCCTAACTGCTCAGCCTTACTCCTCATTTGAGACATAGTGACCTTCAGCTTGAATCACCACCAGTTATCTCTCTCTTTCTACATAGAAAGCAACCCAATGGTGCTCTGGGACTACAGCAACTTTATCATTGTGGGTCAGTTAGCTCGGTTCGCTCGTTGGCAGCTTTGTGAAGCAGTGATACAGGCAGCTCGGTTTCAATTTTGACTTCAACTGAGGGCACCATGGTTGGATGGTCCCAAGGCACAAGATGAGGTGTTCTTTCATCAGGCATCGGGTGGCTTGGATTTGGTGGTGGAAGAGACCCAGGACTTGCATGTCTTTGGCAGAGTGGGAGGGGGTGTTGAAATGATTGGCCACAGGGCAGTAGGGCTGTTTGGTGTGTGTGTCCCAGAGATGTTCTCTGAAATATTTGAAGATTGGCATGCTGTCTCCCCAATGTAGAGGAGATCACATCGAGAACAATGGGCGCAGTAGATGAGGAATTTGGATGTACAGGAAAATCTCTGCCAGAAGTTGAAGTATTCTTTGGGGACTTAGACAGAGGTGAGGTTGGAGATGTGGGCACAGGTTAGACACCTGTTACGGTGGCAATGGAATGTACTGGGAATGGAGGGTGGGTTGGTGGTGTGTGTGGACCTAATGCAGGAGTCATGATGGGAATAGTCTCTACAGAATGCTGATAGGCGTGGTGAGAGAGCTATATATCTGGCTGTGTGGAATGTGGAATAAATGAAGTGGTTAAGAAAGTATATGAGACACATTACTTTATCAACCAAGGAATTGAGTTAAAAGAGGGGAAGGTTATGCTGGAATGATATAAAATGTTAGTTAGGCTGCAGCTAGAATATTTTGTGCAGTTCTGAAATCCGCATGATAACAGGGATAGGATTGCATTTGAGAGGGTGCAGTGGAGTTTTACCAAGATGTTGCCTGGACTGGAAAGTATATAGACATGAAGAGAGATTGGATACGGTGGGCTACAATTAACCTTTTTCCAACTACAATTGCTGACAGCTATTCTGATGATCACAGCAAATCACCAGTAAGTCATAAATATTGATATCTGTCAGTAAATATTATCGATATTGTGCTGGTCATGAAATTCAATCACTTAACCATAAATGCAGAGTATGGTTGCAAATGCTCTTTGTCAGAATGCGAACAGCATGATGTTTCAATTTAAAACCAAGATTAATTTAATTGATTTGCTGGATATGTAACTTCTCAAAAAGCAATGTCTATCAATTCAGAAAATATTTTTTTCTCCTGAAATAACAATGTCATTGCACACAACAAGTAGTTTTCAAGTAAGACTAACACTTTGCTCTGTTGCAGTTACTTGTACAGTAAGCAGGTATTTTCTCCATGGCAAAGTAACGTCACAAAGTGATGTATATCACGTGGATGATGAAATCACTTACAGTTGCGATCGTAGGTTTAAACCAGTTGCTGACGGGAGAAGTAGATGTGAAGAAAATGGCTATTTTCATCCAGAACCTGCCTGTAAAGTTGGTAAGCAACCACTTTGTTAATCTCATGACAGAATGAAATGAGAAAGTGATTAGAATTGTATCCCATGTGAACATTTTCCCCAAGGCTGCGTAATGTGGAAGGTGTTGCACTGAGAAAATTACTGAAAACCTGTGGGTTCCGTTATCTCAACCTTCCCCCACCTTGTTTCCTCTTACTCATGGGGGGGTTTTGGAGTGAGTATGGGTAAGCCTGGAGCTCAGCTGAGCAGACCATTAAAGTCACTAAGATCGCAATTAAGACATAAGAGGATTTGTCCTCTGATGAAGATGTGAAGAAGCTGCAGAGAGGGGAATGAGTGGATCTGGGGTAGGACCTTATTCCTGAGGCGTACTGATAAATGTTGGGAAAGCCAAAGTATGCTGATTGACATCTGCCAGTGTTACATAATCTCACCTTTCCTGGTATCCCTGAGAGCCCACATTCTCATTGCACTGCCTGCAGGTGAGGAGGAATACATTCCTGCTGTAAACTTTTTGGCTTTCTCCATCCATCTGTGTTAGTTTAGAGAGATTGCCTGCTTCCTCATGCTTGTGAGAGCTCACTTCATTGCAACCTGGCAACTCCATGCACTGAACCTGCAGTTTAGAGGTTGATTCTTTAGACTTTAGACTTACTTTAGACTTACAGTGTGGAAACAGGCCCTTCGGCCCAACAAGTCCACACCGACCCGCCGAAGCGCAACCCACCCATACCCCTACATTAACCCCTTACCTAACACTACGGGCAATTTAGCATGGCCAATTCACCTGACCCGCACATCTTTGGACTGTGGGAGGAAACCGGAGCACCCGGAGGAAACCCACGCAGACACGGGGAGAACGTGCAAACTCCACACAGTCTGTCGCCTGAGTCGGGAATTGAACCCAGGTCTCAGGTGCTGTGAGGCAGCAGGGCTAACCACTGTGCCACCGTGCCGCCCGGTATCTCTCCAGGTCTCCTCAGCATTGCTGTCTATATTGTGGTCTCAAAGCTGAAAATGATGCTGAGCTTCCCTGCAACAGGCTGCAGACTCCCTCAGCAGAAATACAGCCAAGAAGGGGATGTCATTCCACCTCCTGACTCTCCCTATCCAACCGATTGAGAAAGGCAGAGGTAGGCTCGGCATTTCCATTTTCCATATTGAGAGACCAGCAAAGTTCCCTTTTCCAACATTTAGAATCCTAATCAAAAATTTTGCCAATGTTTTGCCAAAGAACAAAGGGATGATTTTACTTTGTAGACCTCAAATCCCTGAGAACCACATTCCTGGCTTGCTGTTCACAAAGCAGTTCTCCCACTGCCAGTCCAGGTGGTGAGGAAGCTGCGACACTGTACTGGAATGTCTCTGGCTGGGTGAACATAGGTTCTGTGCCTGCCACATTTCAGAGTGGCGTGAAAAGTGACCCAATTAGAGCTATGTCCATTCAACATCCATTGGTGTCCCTCGGAAAAAAACAAAGACACTTTCAGAGTCAACACAATTGTGAGCTATCTGCCAGTCACTGCTGTTAATCAATGAGGACAGTGACTGAATAAAACAGAGGTAGAGTTAAGAGTTGCACATTTCACATTTGTTGCATCATGGATATAATATTGTGAAAAAAATGTTGTCATCAACAGTAGAACTAAGTTCATTTTTATAGGAAGTTACATAGAGGTGACAGGCAAAGAGCAATCTTATTGGAATATATACTCAGGGTGAGAAATTTCTTTAAATTTACTTGTCCATGGGATGTGGGCTTTACTGGCAGGGCCACCATTTATTGCTCATCTTTAATCATACAGAGGGCATGAGAACATCAGGAAATAAGAACGAGGAGCATGAGTTGGCAATTCAAAGCTACTCTGTCATTCAATGCAATCATAATTGATTTCATCACAGTCTCAAGTCTTCTCTCCTGCCCACCCTCCATAACACTTCAGCCCTCGACTTAGTAAAAATCTATCTCCTTCTTAAATTTACTCACTGTCCCAGTATCCACCACACTCTGGAGCAGTTCATTCCAGAGATTCATGACCCTTTAAAATAAGTAATTTCCCTATATTTCTGTTTTAAGACTGAAATCTTTATCCTAAAACCATGTCCTCTCGTTCTAGATTTCCCCGTATGGGAAGACATCCTCTCCGCATTTAATTTTCAATGCCCTTTACCATTGTATCTCTGTGAATTAGATCTCCTCTAATTCAACTCAACTCCGGAGAGTACAGGCATAACCTTCTCAAGCTCACTTCATATAATGATCCCCTCATGTCTGGAATCAAGCGAGTGAACCTCCACTGAACTGCCTCCAATGCAAATATACCCCTCTTCAAATAAAGAAAACAAAATTGTATGAAATGCTCCAGGTGTAGTCTCTCTGATGCCTTGTACAGTTGCTGTAACACATTTCTACTTTTATGCTGTATTCATTAAACAAAGAAATACCAACATTTCATTTTTCTTCCTGACAACGTCCTCGACCTGCATATTGGTTTCCTATAATTCATACACAAGGGCACCCAGATCTATCCACACCAAAACATTCTGAAGTTTTTCCTCTTTTGGAAAATAAGTTGCCTTTCTATTCCTCTGGTCAAAATAGATCACCTAACACCAATGTTAAACTTCATCTGAAGAGTTAGGCCCGTTCTTCTATCCTAGCCATATCCACTTGTTAGTTACTTATTTTTCCCATTGTAACTTACTTTCCCATCCTTTGCCTAATAATGGAACTTCCTGTTTAATTAAATTCAAATTTCACCATTCGGCTGTGGTGGGTTTCGATTGGTTTCCCCAAAGCATTCGCTGGAGTTTCAAGATTACGTACCCAGTGTTTAAGGTCCATAGGATGGAAGAACATTAGTCAGATGAACTGATAAGTGACAAATGACATTCAATCTCAATCAGTGTGCGGTGATGCCCTTGGTCCAGCCAAACAAGGCAAGAGAATACACAATGAATGTTAGGACCTTGGCATGCAATGTAAATCTGAATGACCTTGGTGTGCACATCCACCTTTAGGTAGTGGGATGGATAGATAAAGTGTTGAAAATTCTGGCGTTGCAAAAGCAGAGCAGGTCAGACAGCATCTGAGGAGCAGGAAAATCGACATTTTGTGCACAAGCGTTTCATGAGGAATGTGAAGAGGGGAAGGGGGCTGAGAGATAAATAGGAAGGTGGGGCTGGGGGAAGGTCACTGGAAGGACCGTAGGTAGATGTAGGTAGGTGATTGTGATGGGTCTAAGGGGAAGGTGGAGTGGATAGGTGGGAAGGAAGATGGACATGTATGACAGTTCAAGAGGGCAGTGCTGAGTTGGAGAGTTGGATCTGGGGTGAGGTGGGTGGAGAGGAAATGAGGAACCTGCTGAAATTGTCATTGGTACCATGTGATAGGATGGTCCCAAGGCACAAGATGAGGTGTTTTTCCATCAGGCACCAGGTGGCTTGGATTTGGTGGTGGAAGAGACCCAGGACTTGCATGTCTTTGGCAGAGTGGGAGGGGGAATTGAAGTGATTGGCCACAGGGCAGTAGGGCTGTTTGGTGTGTGTGTCCCAGAGATGATCCCTGAAATATTTGAAGATTGGCATGCTGTCTCCCCAATGTAGAGGAGACCATATCGAGAACAATGGGCACAGTAGATGAGGTGTTTGGATGTCCAGGAAAATCTCTGCCAGACGTTGAAGTATTCTTTGGGGACTTAGACAGAGGTGAGGTGGGAGATGTGGGCACAGGTTTTACATCTGTTGCAGTGGCAATGCGATGTACTGGGAGTGGAGGATGGGTTGGTAGAGTGTGTGGACCTAATGCAGGAGTCATGGTGTGAATAGTCTCTACGGAATGCTGATAGGCATGGTGAGAGAGCTATATATCTGGCTGTGTGAAATGCGGAATAGATGAAGTGGTTAAGAAAGTATATGAGACACATTACTTTATCAACCAAGGAATTGAGTTAAAAGAGGGGGAAGGTTATGCTGGAATGATATAAAACGTTAGTTAGGCTGCAGCTAGAATATTTTGTGCAGTTCTGAAATCCACATGATAACAGGGATAGGATTGCACTGGAGAGGGTGCAGTGGAGGGTTTACCAAGAAGTTGCCTGGACTGGAAAGTATATAGATATGAAGAGAGATTGGATACGGTGGGCTACAATTGACCTTTGTCCAACTACAGTAGCTGGCAGCTATTCTGATGATCACAGTAAATCACCAGTAAGTCATAAATGTTGATATGTCAGTAAATATTATCAATATTGTGCTGGTCATGAAATTCAATCACTTAACCATAAATGCAGAGTATTGTTGCAAATGCTCTTTGTCAGAATGCGAACAGCATGATGTTTCAATTTAAAGCCAAGATTAATTCATTTGATTTGCTGGATATGTAACTTCTCAAAAAGCAAGGTCTATCAATTCAGAAAATATTTTTTTCTCCTGAAATAACAATCTCATTGCACACAACAAGTAGTTTTCAAGTAAAGACCAACACTTTGCTCTGTTGCAGTTACTTGTACAGTAAACAGGGATTTAAACAATGGTCAAGTAATGTCACGAAATCGTGTATATTACATGGATGATGTAATCACTTATCAATGCAAACCTGGCTTTAAACCTGTTTTTGACGGGAGAAGTACATGTCAAGAAAATGGCCATTTTTATCCAGAACCTGCATGTGTAATTGGTAGGCAACCACTTTGTTAAGCTCATGACAGAATGAAATGAGAAAGTGATTAGAATTGTATCCCATGTGAGCATTTTCCCCAAGGCTACAGAATGTGGAAGGTGTTGCGTTGAGAAAATTACTGAAAACCTGTGGGTTCCGTGTCTCAACTTGCCCCCACCTCATTTCGTCTTTCTCATGGATGGGTTTTGGAGTGAGTATGGGTAAGCCTGGAGCCCAGCTGAACAGACCATTAAAGTCACTAAGATCACAAATAAGACACAAGAGGATTTGTACTCCGATGAAGATGTGAAGGAGCTGCAGAGAGGGGAATGAGTGGATCTGGGGCAGGACCTTATTCCTGAGGCGTACTGATAAATGTTGGGAAGGCCAAAGTATGCTGCTTGACTCCTGCCAGTGTTACATAACCTCATCTTTCCTGATATCCCTGAGAGCCCACATCCTCATTGCACTGCCTGCAGGTGAGGATGAACACATTCCTGTTGTTAACTTGGCTTTCTCCATCCATCTGTGTTAGTTTAGAGAGATTGTCTGCTTCCTCATGCTTGTGAGAGGTCACCTCATAGCAACCTGGCAGCTCCATGCACTGAACCTGCAGTTTAGAGGTTGATTCTCCCCAGGTCTCCTCACCATTGCTGTCTGTATTGCGGTCTCAAAGCTGAAAATGATGCTGAGCTTCCCTGCAACAGGCTGCAGTAAGAAATACCGCCAAGAAGATGATGTCATCCACTTCCCTACTCTCCCTAACCAAGAGGCACAGGAAGGTTCGGCACTGGAGGTTTGCAAATTGAGCCGCCAGAAGAGTCCCTGAATCCAGTGTTTAGTTTTCAGATCAAAAATATTGCCAATGTTTCACCAAAGAATAAGGGGTTTTGATCTTAATCTGTAGACCTGAAATCCCTGAGAACCACATTTCCCGGCACATTGTTTACAGATCATTTCTCCCATTGCCAATTCAGGCTATGAGGAAGCTGCTGGAGTGTCTCTGGCTGGATGACTGTATTTGCTATGCCTGGCATATGTCAGGGCACACTGAAAATTGTCCACTTTACTCCTGCAACTGTTAGAGCAATAGTGTCCCTTGGGAAAAGATAAGGATGGTTTCAGGATCAATGCAATTACCATCAGCTGCTCTGTGATGACTCTTAAGCACTGAGGGCAGTTATCTGAAAACAAGGGAGGCAATGTTAAAACTTGCAAATTTCACGTTGTTACATCACAGCTGCAATATTGGAAGCAAAATGTTGTTTTTTGCAGCACAGCAAAGCTCATTTTTAGTGGATGTTACATGAAGGTGACAGGCAAAGAGATATCTTATTGAAATATACATTGGCATGTAAAGGATATTGAACAGTGAAATAAATTGCCTTTTCACTAGTTACCCTCTAATGCTATTCACTGGTCTGCTGGAAGTTTGGTTTGTAATACAAAGTGATGGCAAGAGTACAGGTTCAATTCTCATACTGATAGGAGTTAGTATAAATGTTCTATCTACTCAACCTCAATCCTCGTGAGAGGCATGGGGACCTTTGAGGTTGAGCCACTAACAGCTGTCTCTTTCTCTCTGTACTGAGATATCAACCCGTTGGTGCTCTAGGACTATGGCAACTTTACCTTTGTGGGTCGGTTAGCTCAGTTGGCTAGTTTGTGATGCAGAGTGACCCCAACAGCATGGGTTCAATTCCTACTACAACTGAGATCACCATGAAAGTCCTGCTTTCTCAAACACCTCTCACCTGAATCGCAATGTCCTCAGGTTAGACTCACCACCAGATGTCTCTCTCAAATATGAGAACAAACATTTGAGACTACAGTAACTTTGCCTTCAGATTAAAGTGCCCAAGCTTTGCACTTGCTAGTCTGAAATTTGATGATGCTAAAAAATGCAGTCACAAAGTCAGATTGTAATAGATATACTCCAGAGCCATCAAGTGGACATGTTGTAAAGCTTTATTGATGTGACAGACTAGAATACCATCAAGGGGAATTACATACTATTCTCTACTCTGAGTATTCCCTTTTTATAATCAGGATCACCTTAGTTATCCCAGGGAATAGATAGCAGTTAGGCAGCCTTTTAGATATGAAACATCTCCAGCAGAATTATGAGGGTACAACACATGCTTTCCTCTGCCAACTGAATAAATCAGTGAGAAAGGAATTAATTGGATATTTTGAGGAATACCAGCTTTAGAGCCTGCAGTTGACTGCATGCAGTAATTAGGTTGATTCTTAGAGTGATAAATCTATTCAAATTTACTTGTTCATGGAATGTGGGCTTTGCTGGCTAGGCCTGCATTTATTGCTCATCCTTAATTGTACCCAAGGCATGAGGACGTAAGAATGAGGAGCAGGATTGAGGAGGCAATTCAGTACTACCCTACCATTCGATACAATCATAGTTGATCTCATCTCAGCCTCAACTCCATTTTCCTGCCCATTCTCCATAACAATTCAGCCCATGACTCATTGAAAACTTGTCTTTCTCCTCATTGACATTAGCTTTAGTCGATGTCCCAGTACCCACACACTGGAGCAGTATATTCCACAGATTCATGACGCTTTGAGAGAAGTAATTTCTCTTCGTTTTAAGTCTGCAATGTTTATCCTAAAACCATGACCTCTCGTTCTAGATTGCCCATTATGGGGATACATCCTCTCTACATCAATTTTGTCAATCCCTTTAGCATGATATCTATGTCAACTGGATCTCCTCTAATTCATCTAAACTCTAGAGAGTATTGGCATAGCCTCCACAATCTTTCTTCATGTAACAATCCCCACATATCTAGAATCAAGCTTGTGATCCTTATCTAAAATGCCTTATTTGCAACTGCATCCTTCTTCAAATGAACAAAATTATATGATATGTTCTGGGTCCTGTCTCTCTGATGCACTGTAACGTTGCTGCAATACTTCCCTGTTTTTATACTCTCTTCATTTCACAATAAATGCCAAAATTCCACTTTCCTTTTTTGTAATCTCCTGTGCCTGCATCCCCGCTTCCTGAATGCCATACACAATTGCACCCAGATCTGTCTGCACCCAGTATGCTAATGTTTCTCTCCATTTAGACAGTAAGTCCCTTTCTACTCCACCAACCTGACACTCACCATGTTAAATGTCATCTGCCAAAGTTCATCTAATCTATCCATAATCTGGTCCTTGTTTCGTTCACTGACCGGACAGACATTTTCTGCACACATTTTGTGACTTCACTAGGTGACATTGTCAGTGCATCTCTGATGAAGCGTTGGTGGTCTGTCCTGCATGGTATTTATGTAACTCTGTTTACAGACACTTCTGGTTCTTTATTAGAGTGGTTTGTATATGGGATCCAATTCAATACATTTATTGATATCCATAATCCATCTGTAAATTTCTTATCTTTTCATTGTAATTTACTTTCCCATCTATTCTAGTGTCATGTGCAAATTTGGCTATTAGACTTTCTATCCCTGTATCCAAATCATTAATGTAGATTGTCAATAGGTTGAGACTGATTTTTGTGGTACCCCCACAAGTTCCATCTTGCCAACCAGAAAAAAAAATCTGAACTCTCTGATTTCTGTTGATTAGCCAATTCTCCAGCCAAGCTAATGAATTGCCCCGAATTGCATGTGATCTTGCCTTGTGCAATTAATCTTCTGTGCGGCACGTTATCAAATGCCTTCTGGACAACCAGATAGATTGCATCAACAGGACTTCATTAGCAGCATTACTTGTTTCATCATCAAAGAACTCTAGCAAATTGGCAAACACCTTTACTCTTCATTAAACTAAATTGACTCTAATGGATTATTTTTTGACTTTCTAAATGCCATATTATTACTTCCTTCATAATGGATCCCGACAGTTTTCCAAACGCACATATTAAACTAGCTGATCCACGGTTTCTTACTTTCTGCTTCCCTCCCTTTTTCAATAAAGGCGTTACATGAGCATTTTTTTCAAACTATAGAAATCTTTTCCACATCAAGGGAATTTTGGAAAACTGTAACTAGTGGATTCATAATTCTGATGCTATTTCTTTCAAGACTGTAGGATATAGGTCCTTGGGGATTTGTCTGCATTTAATCCCAATACTTTTCTTCACATTTTTCCCTCCCTTATATTGTTCTAAGTTCCTCCCTTTCTATAATTTGAGTTTGTTGTTACTATTAGGATAATATTAATGCCTTCTCTGTGAAAAATCAAACCAAACATTGATTAAGTGATTTTATCCATTCTGTGTTTGCCACTATTGACCACCCCCCCCCCCATTTCATCCTCCAAATCAGGCACATTACCTTTCATATAGTTATAGAAGATTTCACTATTAGTTTTTATAGCTTGCATTAGTTTTCTTTCATAATTTACTTTTGCTCATTTTATTACTTTTGTGGCTAAAAGTCTTGATCTATAATATTTTCCCAATCTTTGAGCCTGCCACTTTCATTTTCAATGTGATACGCCTTAGTTTTCATCTTTATATTGTCTTTAGCTTCCTTGCTAAGCCATGGAGTGATGTTTTCTCTCCTCCTCCTCCTCCTTCTCTCCCCCCGCAAGCATCTATCACCCTTACAATCTTTCTTCTTCGTGGGGAAATATTTCAGTTGGGAACAATTAAGTTTCTCCTTTAACGTGTGCCACCACTCATCAATTCTCCTTCCTTTTAGTCTTCCTGCCTTGATTTGTCCTCATGGTTGTATAATAAATTTGTTGAATTCCAGAATTCTAATCTATGAGTCTTGTTTCTTGGCATCCAACTGAATTTGAAGAAAGTGAGGACTACAGATGCTGGAGATCAGAGCTGAAAAATGTGTTGCTGGAAAAGTGCAGCAGGTCAGGCAGATTCCAAGGAGCAGGAGAATCGACGTTTCGGGCATAAGCCCTTCTTCAGGAATCAATGTCTGACCAGCTGCACTTTTCCAGCAACACATTTTTCAGTTTCAACTGAATTTGAAATTCTAGTATACTATGATCACTTTTTCTTAAAGGTTCATTTATGATGAGATTATTAATTACTCCCACCTCATTACCCAGTACCAAATCCAGAATTACTGACTGCTTGGTTGGGTCCAAAGTTTATTGCTCCAAGAAACTACCTCTGAAACATTCAATGAGCTCCACTCAAGACCACCTTTATCAATTTGATTAATCTAAGTTATATGCATATAAAAATCTCCCATCATTATGCTGAACCTTTCTTACAAGCCACCAGTATTTACTGATTCATAGTGTACTCCCCTGTGGAACTACAATTTGGAGACCTATAGATTACTCTCACAAGGGACTTTTGTCCCTTGATATTTATTATTTCTACCCAGACTGATTTTATGTCTTGATTTCTACTGCCGATATCATTTCTCACTGCAGCAGTAATCTTTTTTTAAGGCAAAGCTAACCAGCTCCTTTTCCTTCCTGCTTATCCTTCTGAAACACTTTTGAATATTCAATTCCCAAACCTGGTCACCTGTAACAGCATCTCAGCAACGGCGATCAAAATGTTCGTTATTTGGATTGTTGACTCATTAATTTTATTCCACATGCTTTGAGCATTCAGATGCAAAGCCTTGAAGTTTGTTCTATTATCAAATTTCTCTATTCTTATATGAATCCTTGGTGCAATCTGATGGTCTAACATTCTTTTCCTTCCTTTATTTTCTTTATCACTAGCATGAGCTCATGCCTTCTTCTTTGACTTTGATTTTTTAATTTTAAATGCAACTGAACCCTCCTTATTTGCTTTAAAACCCTATCCACAGCCCTAGTTACGTGATTAAGCCACATATTTACCTCTTTTATAATATTGACCCTGTCCTAATTAACTCATGCCTCAGTTAGAAGAAAGTGAGGTCTGCAGATGCTGGAGATCAGAGTCGAAAAGTGTGTTGCTGGAAAAGCACAACTGGTCAGGCAGCAACCGATGAGTAGCAGAGTCAACATTTCTTCATCAGGATATTGAGCTTATGCTCGAAACATCAACTGTCCTGCTCCTTGGATGCTGCCTGACCGGCTGTGTTTTCTAGCACCACACTTTTTGACTCATGGCTCAGTTAGTAAAACAGATATTGTTTTCTTTTGGGTCTGCTTTTCAGTTGCTAGTTGCTCATATTTCCTCTGCAGAAGCTTTTAAGTCACATTGTTGTGGGCCAGGAGTTACATGTAGTCCAGCCTGGATAAGAACAACAGATTTACTTCCTTAATTTCCTTGAAAGTAGAGTCTCAGGTAGATAGGATAGTGAAGAAAATGTTTAGTATGCCTTCCTTTATTGGTCAGAGCATTGAGTACAGGAGTTGGGAGGTCACTTTTGGAATATTATGTGCAATTTTGGCTTCCCTCCTATTGGGAGGATGTTGTGGGACCTGAAAGGATTCAGAAAAGATTTACAAGGATATCACCAGAGTTGGAGGGTTTGAGCCATAGGGAGAGGCTGAACAGGCTGAATAGCTGGTATAGTTTTCTCTGGAGTGTCGGAGACTGAGGGGTGACCTTATAAAGGTTTATAAAAATAGACAAGGTCTTTTCCATGGGTTGAGGGAGTCCATAACTAGAGGAGCATAGGTTTAGGGTGAGAAAGGAACGATTTAAAAGGACCCAAGGGGCAATGTTTTCACGCAGAGGATGGTGTGTGTATGGAATGAGCTGCTAGAGGAAGTGGTGGACATTAGTGCAATTACAACATTTAAAAGGTATCTAGATAGGTATATAAATAAGAACAGTTTAAGGACATAAGGACCAAATGTCGGCAAATGAGACTAGATTACTTTAGGATATCTGGTCGGCATGAACGAGTTCGACAGAAGGGTTTGTTTCCATGCTGTATATCTCTATAAGGGTCTGTTTCCATACTGTACACCTCTATGAAATTGTTCAACCAAACGGGTTTTTCTTTTCACACGACTAGTTACAATGGCTATATTACAGCCTGCCGGCTTCCATCAAACCAAGATAAGTGAGGTTAGGGCTGCCACGGTCACTTAGGCCCAGAGATGGAAATGATAGGCATTTGAGAGCATGAGAGCATTTGTGTAGCAGTGGCTCCTGAGATTGTGGAGCCTTCCATGGGCAGGAGAAATTGAGATGCTTAAGTAGCTAACTGCAGTTCTGATGATTGTAAAAATTCACCAATAAACTCCAGAAATATTGAAATCTATGTTATGTGCTTTTCAATCTCTTAACCATAAATGCAGAGCATTGTTGAGAATGTATTCTGTCAGAATGAGGAAAGCATGATGCTTCAATTTAAAACCAATGTAAATTAATATGATCATGTCTGATTTATTATTTCAGAACTGATAATCATTTACACCATTGTTAATCAAATATATATCAGCCTCTGTTTTAAATGTACTCAAAGAATGAGCTTCCACAGTCCTCTGCAATAGAGAATGGCAAATATTCACAACCTCCTGACACTCCTTAATTGGCTCCCTTTAATAATTCTGTTAACATTGTCAAAAGACACCAACAATTTCACAAAGATGATTTTCACTTCACAAATTCTGTTGACTATGCCCAGTCAGATAATTTTTTTATCTAAATATCTATTCATCATGCCCTTTGTGAAAATTTTCAGTCACATTCCTTCCTACTGATCTCAGGATGATGAGCCTATTCTTCTCTGTTTTGTCCTTTACTCTTTTCCTAAATAGATGAGTGATATTTACAAGCTTCCAATCTGAAGGAATTTTGCAGCTTATTACCAATGCATCTGTGATGATGCTTCTCCGTTAACAAGGTTAGGTTGTCCTTGGTTTTTTTCAGGAGGTCATGCAGACACAGCCTCGGAATTATCTGGGGTTGATCTACTTGAGGAAGCTTTTAATTTTCAAAAGAAACACTTGTACAATGAAAGGAGAGTGGCAAGTTCTCCAGCTCAGCTTTTGCTGGTTTGGCTTGGGTTCAGAACTGCAAGTCAGTCAGTTTGGAGGCTGCTGATCCAAGAAACAGCTCCATGGAATCCCTCTATCATCTCTCTCTCTCTCCAGTAGGACCATGTGTTTGATTTTTCCTTTTTTGCCAAGGGGTTTTTATAGGGATTGTTGCAAGTATTTGGATCAGCATCATTAAGTTGGGATAATCTGTTAAGTTTTTGGATAGGTTGTTATTCTGAATTCTGTTCTTTTTTGTTTGTGTTTCATTCATCAATCTTGCACATAAATTCTGTTTTGTAGTTGGGCCAGCTGCATCACTCCCGGAATATCCGTGTTACACCTGCATAAAACAACAAGCACAGTTAGGGTCTTGGCAACTTTCTTGAAGTGTTATGAGGGAGTTTGGTCAGGTCCATAACACATCTTAACTCTCAATGATCACCTTTGTCAACACTCTGGGCTGTAGTTGATCAAGACCTGGGGATTTATTAACCTTCAGCCCCATTAATTTCTCCAAAAAGCTTCTTATTAATCCTAATTACCTTTACATCCTTATTATTCATTATTGCTTGGATCTAACTTCTGGCAGATCTTTTGTATCTTCATTAGTGAAAATAGCAAAAGTAATCATTTAAATTAGATAGATTCCCTACAGGGTGGAAACAGGCCCTTTGGCCCAACCAGTCCACACCGACCCTCCGAAGAGTAACCCACCCAGACCCATTTCCTTCTGACTAATGCATGGAGCACTATGGACAATTTAGCATGGCCAATTCACCTAATCTGTACATCTTTGGACTGTGGGAGGAAACCGGGGTAAACCCATGCAGACACAGGGAGAATATGCAATCTTCACACAGACAGTCACCCAAGGCTGGAATTGGGCCCTGGTGCTGTGAGGCAGCAGTGCTAACCACTGAGCCATTGTGCCACCCTTTTTTTTAGGTTCTCTGGCATTTATCTATTGCCCATTATAAATTCTCCTGACTGTGTTTTTAATGGACACACATTCTTGGCCAAGCATTTTCTTTTTATGTATCTACAGAAGCTTTTACAGTCCATTTTTCTAAATTGCATTTGTAATCTATTCTCCCTTTTCATAGTTAGGTGATTGTTTTTGACTGGCACACAGAGCTAAAGGATATTTTTCTGTGCTGTAGATCTCTATGACTTTATGATTCCAAGCATGATACAGTAGTTCTCCCATTACAAATCCAGGGACTTAGGGAGATGCACGACTGCATTGGTTTCTCTTTAACAGGAGCAGTATACCTGCTATGCTCACCCTATGCTATTAGTCAAATGTCAGGGCACAGAGGAAGCGAAAAGAAAAATGTTCTGTTCATGCCTGCTCCTAGTGGAATGATAATGGCATTTGATGAAGATAAAACAAACTCCTTCAGGATCAAACCAACAAGATGCCTTGTTATTGATATATTTGTGTTCATTACTGGAGACAGTAACCTAATATTTAAGTGCTGGGACTTTGATTGTTGCATGTTTCATTCTAATTGTGCAGTTTTTATTTATTAGTAGAATTTTGTTGTCAGCATTCAAATATCTGTTGATACTTCTAGAATGTTAGGTGCAGAGAGCAGACAGTCTTTTTATGCCTAGAATATGTCATACAGCATGGAGAAAGGCCCTTTGGCACATCGTACTTGCACCAGTCATCAACCATCTATCCGGTGTAATCCTATTGTAGCTTTGCATTGGTGTACTGTTTCAAGTGCTCATCTAAATGGCCCTTAAATATCTTGAGGGTTCCTGTCTCTATCACTTTTTCATGCAGTGAGTTCCTGACACCCACTACCTTCAAGTGAATGAGGATTACTTCAAATCTTCTCTAAACCTCCTGTTCCTGACCTTAACATTGTGCCCTGATCTTTGCACTAAAGGAAATGTTTCTCCTATCTACCCATATATACTCCTCAGAACTTTGTACACCTCAATCAGGTCCCACTCAGCTTTCTGTGCTGTAAGGAAACCAACTTCAGCCTACCTAATTTCTCTTCATAGCTGAATTACTTCAGCCTACAACATCCCAGTGAATCTCTTCAACACCCACTCCAGTCCAATCACATCCTTCCTATACCCCTTTCCTGGCTGATGGCTGTTTATTAGTCTTATACATATCTGTCATGTCTCTGTTATTGGCAGATTTACCCATCTGGTCAGGGCTTGGCTCTTGGGAGATTTTGGATATCTATTGCTGTTGCTGGTGCTGGTGCATTCCTGCTCAGATAACTGGTCTATGTTCAATCCCTCATCACTTTCCTCTCTCTACTGTACACAAATGATTCCTTATGCACAGTTGAAACAATGGTATGTTCAAACTGAAAATAATCATTTCTAATTCTCAACACAGATCCTAACTCAGGCAGAGACTCCAAACCAATACAAAACAAGTTAGAAGACATTGTTGCATTGGGAAAACAAATGGTTGAGGTGAAAAGGAGGAACATCCACACAGAAGAGGAACTTTTAAAAAATGAAACAGCAAATCATCAAAATTTTGAAAGGATTTTGAAAAAGATTGAACAACTTCTTAACTATTTGAATACTTCTCAAATTTGTTAAATCTCATCTTTCATATTACAAAATCTGAAAGTGTCTATGTTATTTACAAATGCCAAAATGACTCTGTTCAAGTAATTTCAGTTACAGTAAACCTCAATTTTATTTTTAAATTGTCTTGTTGATAAGTTGCATTTTCGGAGCTTAAAACTCATTTTCTACACAAATGACTTTGAGGAGGCAGTGAGGAAAGTCATCAGTTTTAAGTATTCGATTGTGGAAAAAAAAAGTGAATAAGGAAAAGAAAATCCCACCTGGATCTGGATTTAAATTTTATGTAAATTTCTGATGAGATACCTCTCTTCTGACCAGTTTTCAATGGAGAGATATAACACGGGTAAATTTTAATGGTTGGCCTTCATTTCAATTCTGCAGATTAATTGAGAAATAGTAGAAAATGATACAACCCAGAGGTTCTCCTTTTATGCAAAAAAATGTGACAACTTTACTTTGTCAACTGTCTTGTGAAAGTCTTGTGTTGGAAGGTGGATAGGAAGAATACAACACTGGGAAAGTCTATATATTTAGGAATATCATATGTAGAAAATGTTCTCACTGGCCAACTATTGGTGGAGATCCTGTTTTTCAGAATAATGAATGATGAGATCCTGCTACTTGGTGCAGGCACAGTAGGCTGAATGGCCTCCTGCATAAGACATTGCTGATTCTGTGAACTCTAATATTGATTTTGACATTTTCTTAATTGATAAGAGGATCAAGAGTTACAGGCAGAAAGAAGGAAAATGGGGTTAAGAAACATATGAGTCATGATCGAATGCAGAGCTAAATGGCCTAAATCTGCTCCTATATCTTATGTTTTTTTAGTCTTATGGACAAGTAACTCAGAGCTTTCATTGCCTCCCACCAGTCTTCACCAGAAAGAAAGGATTTTTAGTACCCATCAGCCATAAGATGGTTGATGAGTACAAGTTGTTTTCTGTACAAATGTAAGTTATGGACATTTCATTATCCTGTCTTGGTAATTGACTATTATCTCATACCAAGAGTGTTCCTGAGCTTTATTTCTTTCAGGAAGGAGAACAGGTTTTAGAAACTTGGATAAAGAAAGCCACTAAGTCAAAATTTCAAAACAAAATCTTTCAAAGGCAGTGAGGTCCACCTAAGGTTCCAAGCAGTATAACAGGCAGGGAATCATTAAAAATGCAATTTGCTTAAGCCAAGCAAGACATTACATTGATATATGAAAGTGTAGTTCAATTATTTTATGCTACGATGCAAAAACAATGCTATCTGACAGTAACATACTGCTTTGTATGTTTGCACACTACAAATTAAAATAAGAATTCATGCCTGGCACTCTTTTGCCAAGTGTTCAGTCTATCTTTGAAGAGATTGAGAAAACACACATAAATGACACAAATATGGAGTTCAGACACAAGGGGGTAGAATGTTAAATACAGGTTATGTTTTTAGACAGTATAAACACATTCTAATCATAATTACTTACTAGAATGACTAGAGTAACTATGAGTGTTTATTTAAACTACTTTGTTGTCTTCCCCTTTGATTTGGGAAACACATTAGACTATTTTCAGACTTCATGATCATAAATCACCATCCTCTCATGAAGTTTAACTAGTGTGAGTTAATTCACCTCGCTTTAACAGAAGGCCTGTTGAAAGTGTATGATTAGGAAACTTCGTATGGTCAGGAAGGAACACCATATCAGGAGTGAGACACAGCCCGAGTGAGAATATAATTTGGGCTTTGGATACAGCATGGGAATTCAGTGAAAGGGGAAGAGGTGCTTTTTTGACTCTTAGTTTAAAAGGTTTTCTTTAACAAGAAAATTTGAAGCCCAAGCTTAGGGGGCCAGCACAAAAAAAAGTGACATCACAGGAAAACCTGTTCATTGGTAATCTATCTATTATAGCTCACATTCAGATTGAATGTAAATGGGAGAAATATTTACAAATTACAAGCAAAAAAAAGTCGGAAACCTTTAAAACAAATTAAGTACTAAGTATTTAAAATGGAGATGCAGGACCAGATGATGTGTTGTAACTGCTTCATGTGGGACCTGGTGGATTATATCATGGTTCATACTGACCATGTAAGTAATCAGTATTGGTTGCCTGAAGAACTCTGAGCCAGAGTTCATTAGCTGGAATTTGAGCTTTGATCACGGAGACACATCAGGGAGGGGGAGAGTTAACTGGACACTGTTTCAGGAAGCAGTCATAGAATCTTGACAGTTCAGAAAGAGACCACAGCCTATTGAGGCTGCACCAATCCTCTGAAGAGCATTCCATCCAGATGCAGACCCCCAACCCTATCCCCATAACCGCACATTTACCATAGCCAATCCATCTAACCTGCACTCTATATGCAATCTACCATGGCCAATCCACCTAAGCTGTACATCTTCAAACTGTGAGAAGGAACCGGACCACCCAGAAGAAACTCAGCAGACACGGAGGACGTGCAAATTCCGTACTGTGATGCTGCTGCTCCTTTAATAAGGTTATGTTGTCCTTGGCTCCTTTTCAGAGAGCTTGTAAAAGACACAGAATCCAAAAGGTCTAAGTTTGAAGAGTTTTTAGGGCCAGTTTGATTATAGCTAACAGATACTGTCTCAAGCAAAAGAATTTCAAGCTTTTAAAAAAACACTTGTACAATGAAAGGAGAGGGGCCAGTTCTCCCAGCTCAGCTTTTGGTTTGGTCGGCAGTCTGGCCATTCACTGAATGCAATCTGACGGTTGTAAAAGCTGCTGGAGCCAAAGAAGCAGGTCCATGCTGCTCCTCCTCCCTCTCTCTGACATCTCGCCTATAAGACCCTGTGTTTTATTTTACCTTTTGTGCTTCTGGGGATTGTTGCAAGTATTTGGAACAACATCAGTAAATTGGGATAATCTGTTGGGTTTTTGGATAGATTAAGTTATTCCATATTCTGTTCTCTTTTGTTTGTGTTTCATTCAGTAATCTTGTAAATACATTCTGTTTTGTTTCAAACTAAGGGGATTGACCAGCTGCATACCTCCTGGATATCCACATTACATCTGCTTAAAACAACTAGCCTTTGGGCCTGAGCCACTATATTGAAATATTTTGAGGGGGTCTGACCTGGTCCATAACAATACAGTCAATGAGGCTGGCATTGAACCCGGATCTCTGGCACTATGATAAGCAACAATGCTAACCACTGAGCTGTCCCTTAGATTAACCACCTTGAATTCATTCAGTTGTCAAGGGCAGGAGGATGTGACTATGAGCAAGGCAGGTAGATGGATCCAGCAGGTAGTGCAGAAGGAATCTCAGCCATTGATCTGACTAACAGGTTTGAGATTCTTGCTCCCTGTGTGGATGAGAGGGTACTGGGACGATAACAAAACTGGCCAAAGCATGTGATGCAGGGAGCTATTCAAGAGGTAGGAGAAAAGAGAAAGGTAGTATTGGGGGTAGTATTGTCGAGGGAATATACACTCTTCTCTGTGCTCAGGATCAAGAGTCCTCAATGCTGTCCGGTGCTCTGGTTCATCTGCACTGCGGAGAAATTTGGAGTGGGAGGGGAAAATTCCAGTTGTTGTGGTTCACGAAGGTACCAGTGATACACATAGAAAGAGGAAAGAGGTTCAGCTGAGGAAAGACGAGCAGATCGGGATGAAATTTGAAAGCAGCACCATTTAAACTAAATTATATACGGGGTGGGGAGTGTTGAGTTGAATTGCATAGAAAATTATGGAAAAAGTTAAAGATGAGGAAGGCTCAAGAGAAGTTATTAGAGTTTCCACAACAGTAAGAGGAGACAGACTTTGGAAAGGTTCAGGAATCTAACTTCAGGCACTGGAGATAAGGGACTTAGGGCTTTGCTACTAAGTTTTCAGATGACACAAAGATAGGAAAAGGACAAGTAGTGTTGAGGATGTGGGAAGCTGCAGAAGGACTTGGACAGTCTACGAGTGAGGATAAATAAGTGGCAAATGTAATACCCAACAATTTCAGCATCATACCTTACACAAGCTTCTTCCCAAGTCCCAAGGTGAGCAGGTTAAGTGGATTGGTCATGGTAAATTGCACATAAAGTGCAGGCTATGTGTATTACAGAACCCAGACATCCATAGAGAAAATATGACTTGATTAACAGCTAATGCTCTGTGATCTATCCTCATCAACTGCACAATGGTTATTTACATAAGACAAAGCGCTTTCTTCCTCTCGGAGGATGTTGTGAAACATGAAAGGGTTCAGAAAAGATTTACAAAGATGTTACCAGGGTTGGAGGATTTGAGTAAAAGGGGGAGGCTGAAGAGGCTGGGTGGGGCTATTTTCCCTGGAGAGTCAGAAGCGGGAGGGGCGATAGAGTTTTTAAAATCATGAGGGGCATGGACAAGGTCTTTTCCCTGGAGTGGGCGAGTCCAGAAATAGAGAGCATAGTTATAGGCTGAGAGGGGAAAGATATAAAAGGGACCTAAGGGGCAACTTTTTCATACAGAGAGTGGTACGTGTATGGAATGAGCTGCCAGAGGAAGTGGTGGAGGCTGGCGCAATTACAACATTTAAAAGGCATCTGGATGGGTATATGAATAGGAAGGGTTTAGAGGGATATGGGCCAAGTGCTGGCAAATGGGATTAGATTGGGTTGGGATATCTGGTTGGCATGGTTGGTCCAAAGGGTCTGTCTCTGTGCTGTACATCTCTTTGACTCTATAATGTTTGTAATTTCTGCTACTGATATTTTCAAGGGTCAGGATGATTGAATTTTTAAGGGCTATAGCAGAAAGACATTTCTTTTAAAAAGTGGTTATTAATGAAAGACCTTTCAAGAAAAAAACATTTTCATATAATGTCTTGCTAATTCAGGGTTCACGGATTCTGTATTGAGTATATTGTGGATGTTAGACATATACTTGCCTATACAGAGGCTACATGATTGAGAACATTTGAACTTAGCTTTCAAAATGTTCTATCATCCAGAGAATGGTTCACAATTCACAATTAAAAAGGTGACCCAACTCTAAGAGAATTGCAGGAGACTAGGAAATGCCTATCTCCACAATGAAGCTGAGCAGTTCAGGACTGTGCAATGTGGGCTTATCATTCACACCAGCTTACATCCTTAAGCCGCACTGATCAAAATTGGAATCTGGGCAGGAATCTCAGCATCAGGGCCCACATTCCATTTTTAGACTACACGATGTCTTCGATAGTCCAGCCCATGGTAGAAACACAGAAGCTTTAATTTACTTCAGATCTCTTTATTTTCACAAGATTGACAGTCAGACATGACATCAGAGAAAGTATAACTTATTTTAAGTTAATGAAAATGTCTATAGGTTTTGCATCCTGTCTATATCTGTGAAAACATTGCCTATTGAATCAAGTACTTCTTTTGTTATTCTGAACCAAGCGTTTATTATGTGGCATCTTCCAACAGTATTGAACGAAGCAGTTTGAGCTGGTTACCAGACGTCTAGAGGATTCGGAGTTGACATGGTGAGGGTATGGCGGGAGTATAGGGGATTTGAGAATAGGAACACGATACAAGAGAGTAATGGTTACAGATTTTTAACATAACTGTCAAAAGATTCATAACCTCTCATTTGATTCCTGACCCTGTGGAAATGGTAAGCAGTGGGAATTGTCATGGAAATTAAAATTTGGTGCCATACATATCTTTCCACATTGGCCTTCTTAATTCTGGTTCCCTTTGAGTTGAGAGTTAAAATTTTAACCTATTGATTCACAAAGTGTCACAAAAGTGACAAGAAATTTTGGGGGACAGAGATAATAGGCCATAACAATATTAGTGACTTTCCCTTTTTTTTAAAAGCTTCAGGCTGGGTATCATTATAAACAGGATAACTGCCAGTTCTGGGAATGAGAAAGCCCAGTGGATCAGCACCTATCAGGCATCAAGCGGTGATTCAATTAGCATTTTCAATGGGTCACATCTGAGGCAGTGATGTCTCACAACATCTGAAGTTGACATCAATCAGAGACTGGCAGACACAATGAACATCAGCAATTCTGTACAACTGCCCGGAAGTATGGCAACTGCAAGCAAGGGAAGTAACCTTTCGGGAATTAGGGATTGGGAGATCATGAGGGGAGGGTTTCAGGGAGGGAATGGCAGGGAAAGTTGAACGCAAGATCTGGGATGTTGCTTTCAGAAGACAAACACCAACCAAACCCCCATGTTTCCCTAATTATCCTCAGATTGAGGCAGAGAGAGACACTTACAACCTGACAGGCAAGCTGGTTTATTTAATTAGATGATTCCACTTTCTTCATCTTTTGAGAATACAGTTAACTGGGTAGTAATGGGATGAACTCATTCAAATGACCATTTATGGGGCTGGTTGGGAGGGCTGATCTTGGGCCTTCTCACCAAGAACAGTATGTCTGAGGTAGAATACAGCAGGTGGGCATCATCCCCATGCCAACCTGTCTAATTACCCTTCACATCACATGACCCACTACATCACAGGAGCGGAATGTTCCAGCCTCTATCCTACAGCCAGCAGCTAGTCTGCTCCTTCACTATGTTTCTATGGAATTGTACTTTTTTTTTCTCATGAAAAGCAAACATCCACTCTGCTGGCCATTTGAATATTACCAAAATAGCCTCTGAGTACACAGAATGGACTGGGATTTCCAGCATATTTCCAAATAGTTGGAGTTAAGAAATGGTGAAACAAGGATGTACGAATAGGGTTATATTAATGCTCTGTTGTGTTTTAATCCTATCTTGGCAAATTGTCAAACTGGTTTCATTAATTATGGAATTTGTGGTTCCACACAGATTGAAAAAGATAACTGGTTTCCTAACTTCCTTTCTGGAATGGAACTCACTAGATCTATTTGTTTGGTCTGCACTATGGATAGTCATGAAGATGAATTGATCAACACCAGCTCTGAGAAACAAACTGGTCCTGAGCCAGCAGCAGACTTTTTATGCATATCCAATCTTCTTTCTATTAAAGTCCACGGAATGATGGTTCAGCGTCCTTTGAGAGACTCGTTTTCTAGTCTCACAGTGGCTTACACTTGGTTGTAAATTTTAAAAACTTTGGCAATATATTCCAGGTCAATGGAAAATCTAAACTGAATATTGACTTAGGCCTGTTTCATACTACTGTCATTGTCCAATTTAATTTATTTATTGTCCACTGTTTGATAGGCCAACTAAGGATATGTTTGCTGGTTTCCCTCACACTCAACCTACAAATTGATTGTTTCCTTTTCCATGATCTCAACAAAGAAAACAGGAAGTGTTAAGTTGGCTGCAATATTTCTGGTCTGGGTCAATTAAAAGACAACAGTGGATGCATCATTGGTTCGAATAATTAAAAGTACTTTTTTACAACAGCAAAATGATTACGATTTTTACATTGAAGTGTAACCATAACATTAGAGAGAATCAACTGTCTACATATACATTTAAAGATATAACTGACGTATTACTCTATTGTTCTTAAATTAATAAGCTATTTATTATAAAAAATAAGAAGTTCTAGAGAAACTCAGCAGATCTGGCTGTATCTGTGGAGAGAAAAACCGAGTTAGCATTGAAACCGATAAGACCATTCTTCCAAACTCTCCCTCTTTTTATTAAAACTGGGAAACCGGACAATAGTTGTGCATTCTATGCCAAAAAAATTATTTTTACAGTAGTATAATTCATTCACAGGGACTAATACCTCTGATTACACATCTTAACAATCACGACAATGTAAATGATCAGTGAAACAAACTCAAATTTCCAAATTACAGAAACATTGCATATTGCCATCTTTGTTCCATATTTACATAAAACAAGTGTAAAGAAAATTTCATTCACTCATTGAAGTACCTGCATGTTAAAATAATGTGTCTCTCTATGGTGTTTTTCCTCATTTTCTGGATCCTGTCTGTCACCTATTGGCATTAAGACTGGTGTTATATTTGATGTGGTAATCTCAGACGAGTCCAGGGTGTTTGGATCACTATTTTCTCTCTCTATGCACAAAAGCTTTAATGATGTGAAAATGCTGAAAAAAAAGCAGAACAGGCAGCATCCAGATTTGTATGATGATAATCATCAGTATGACAAATAATTTGATTATAATTGTCCCTAATGTGCATTGTAAAGCAATACAGAACATTTTTGCCAAAATTCTTTGTTCAAGGTTTACACATTTTTTTATATAAGTTTTAATATCTTCAAAGTCCTGAACTTGTTCCATACTTTGATACATTTTTCTTTAAAGAGAGAATCACTTACAAATTCAGATTGCCAGTGATCCTTCCCTGTTTTTGTAAATGTTCAAACAGTTTGTCACAATAAAAAACACTCCAGGCAAAATAAGGCTGTGCCTTATATCACAAACTTTGGGGGAAGACATCTCAGTCCCTTTATCTATAGGCAGGCCCATTCTTGGTGTCAATACAATACAATTTTGCTAAGTTGCAAAAATGGGCAGGTGTTTACATCATAGTTTATCAGAGTTAACAGTGCAAGTTTCTTATAATCATTCCCATTAAAAAAAATCATATTCAAGCAAGAAATTGTAAACATTTTATGTTTTATATATACATTGTCCAAAGTTCTAGAAGTAGCAGTAATATCACACCATTCTGAATCCTTTCAGTTATCTTGGAGCACTCTACAAACTTGATTCATTGAACCAAAAGAGCTGGACTGCACCCACTCCTCCACAAACAATTTCATAGCCAAAATTAATGTAAAATGACTACAGTTCCAATTTCTAATATGATGATTCTATGACTTGAAGAGTCATATGTTCTGGTTAGGTTCTGGTGTTTTTCCAAGAGAGGTTTTAAGGCACAGGTGCTGAGCAATCTACACAGTGCCATTAGAATAAACAGTTTGTGAGGCCTTGGTTTTTTTTTAAGTTGCAACAATAGAACTTAGTCTGAATGGTGGGGTGAAGCTCTCAAAGAACCAAAATTTTATTTTCTATATTTGTTTCAGTGGCAGGAGTTGTTGCTGGGCTCTCTGCAGTGTTAAGAAGCTGCAGTACATCTCTCCCTGCTACACTTTGAGTTTCCTCTTGATGCTTTTCCTCTTGGGCTGCTAGAATTGCATGTGAGACCATCTGTTTTATTGACTTTACTTTTGCCAAAGGTATGTTTATGAGATGTTACTATATTAGATCTGTTACGTTTTAGGTACTAAAATAATCAATTATTCTATTACTTTTTCCAATAGAGTTAAGTTATTCCTCCTCTTACTTTTGCTGTATTTTAACTATAGTGTATGAATAAAATGTGCTTTCCATTGATAGTTTGACCAACTGAATTGCATCTAGAATACAATTTCTGGCATTTGTCTTTAAAGTAAGAAAATATTAGGGTCTAGGCTATCTTCTTCATATATTTTGAGGGATTCTGGGCTCATTCATGCGTTTAACTGTTGGTAATTCCATATCCTTGTCATGTTCTAGGAATTGGCTCCCTGTTTTATAGGACCTAGGTAGAAAGGAAGAAATGTTAAACCACAGAAAGGCAATATATGATTAACTAGTAAATGTTTTTAAAAATCTACAAATATTTAATACTATAAAAGGCACAGCAAAATCATTATAAAAGGAACCAGTACAATATTGATGCCACACAGTATTATGTCCGAGTGCGCAGCTAACACTTCTGTATAGATTAGCTATAGACCACTTACACAGGCAAGCAAAGACACTTTAGCAAGTGCATATGTACAAAGTACCAGTGGTATGGCATCAAGATCATTATGGAACCAGTACAGAAAGATTCCACTGTACACACATATGTTGACTCTCAAAAAAACTGAGCCAATGAAACTTTCAAATTATAAAACTTTCAGTTGATAGTGTCTGTCAAAGAGCTGGACAAGAACTATATAAAGGTGGCTTCTCTGTTTGTCTGATTACCCAAACTGTGGAACATTTCTTGCCTCTGCTGTCAACTTTCATAGAACATAGAACAGTACAGCACAGTACAGGCCTTTCAGCCCTCAAAGTTGTGCCAGTCCTTTAGCCTGTTCTAAGATCAGACTAACAGACATACCTTTCATTGCACTATCTTCTATGTGCCTATCCTAAATGAACCTAATGTATCTGACTCTACTACCATCGCTGGCAGTGCATTCCACGCACCCACCACTCTCTGTGTAAAGAACCTACTTCTGACATCTCCCCTTAATCTTCCTCCACTTAGTTTAACATTATGCCCCCTTGTGATAGTCATTTTTGCTATGGGAAAAAGTCTCTAGCTATCCACTCTATCTATACCTGTCAAACTCTTGTACACCTCTACCAAGTTACCTCTCATTCTTCTTTGCTCCTATGAGAAAAGCCCTAGCTCCCTCAACCTTTCTTCATAAATCATGCCCTTCAGTCCAGGCAGCATCCTGGTAAATCTCCTTTGTACCCTCTTTAAAACTTACACATATTTCCTAAAATAAGTTGACCAGAACTGAACAGAATATTCCAAGTGTGGTCTAACCAGGTGTGGTCTATAGAGATGCAGTATAACCTTGCGGCTCTTAAACTCAATCCCGCTGCTAATGAGAGTCAAGACACCATAAGCCTTCTTAATAACCCTATCAACTCGGGTGGCAACTTTGAGGGATCTACGGACATGAACTCCAAGAACCCTTTGTTCCTCTACATTGTCAAGAATTCTGCCTTTAACCCCATATTCTACATTCAAATTTGACCTTCCAAAGTGAATGACTTCATACTTTTCCAGGTTGAGCTCCATCTGCCACTTATTAACCCAGTTCTGAATCCTGTCAATCCCCAACAGCCTTCTGCACTACCCACAATTCCACCAACCTTTGTGTCATTGGCAAACCCACCTTTACACTTCTTTATCAAAGTCATTTATGAAAATCACAAAGAGCAGAGGTCCCAGAACTGGGTTAATAAATGCAGAATAAGTGCGTAAATCCCTGCAGAAGATCACTGGTCACTGAGCTGCAGGCTGAATACTTCCCATCTACCACCACCCTATGTCTTCTATGGGCCAGTGAATTCTGTATCCAGACAGCGAGATTTCCCTGTATCCTATACCTCTTTACTTTCTGAATGTGCTTACCATGGGGAACCTTTTTAAGTGCTTTGCTAAATCCACATAATGCTGTATCCTCAGCAACGTGTTTTGTCATATTCTCAAAGAATTCAATAAGGTTTGTGAGGCATTACCTGCCCCTCACAAAGCTATGCTGACTATCTCTAATCAACTATGTTTTTTCAAGTAATCATAAACCCTGTGCCTCCGAATCATCTCTAATATATTGCATACCACTGATGTAAGACTGACTGCTCTTGCAATGCAAATTAATATAATGCATAAAAAATGTACATCACTGAAAAAAAAGTGTTATATTGTTTTTTTTCTCAATTTAGTATGTAAAAGGAAAGAGTTGAGCAAGTAATAAGGTCAGGAATATGGGGCAAAGTTTTAAATCGATAGTTGAGACTAAACTTTCGATGTTGGAATTTGTAAAGGAGCACTTTGGAATTAATGAGATTATATTTTTACTATATGTTTAAAACTCTTTGAATTTGTGATATTAGTAGATATCAAGATTTTCCTGTTATATCTTGTTGTTTTGGTAAATAAACTTTTTTTTGTTCAAACAAAAACTGCAAAATTGCCTGCTTGCGTTTCAGTCAGAGACTATTCTGTGAGATCTCATTAAAACCAGAAAAAAAGGATCTATTGTCAGGTTTCAATTGGGATCAAAGCATAGGCATTTATTGTACCAATCATAATTTCATGCTATCCAAAGCATTTTCTTGCTATTACAGTTGTTTTGAAGAATAGTCACTTTCCTGTGGTAGGAAACATGGGATTTAATTTGCAGACAACAAACTCCCATAACAATGACGCCCTGATAATCTATTTTTTTCAAGAATATTTGACTGGGGGCTAAATATTGACCAAGACCCAAGGACAATTAGTCGATACCATAATACTTTCTACGTATGCAGCAGTTCTGGGATATTCAATTATTTGTCAATTTCTGTTGCTGGCTATTCCACCCCAATTGATGGAGATATTTGAGTTTATATTGGAATTGCAAAACCAATACAAAGTTAGAATAAATAATTTCAATACTCACCCAGACTTTCTTCTTTCATTAATAAACCGGATTATTGCTCCAGCAAAAATGATACCCAGTCCTGAACCTAACAAAGAAAAAGAGACTTGGTGTATTCTGCACAAACCTACAGGCTATATTGAACCTGTCTCTACATCCTATTGAAATCCGTGAATTGTAACAAGTGTGCGAACAGAATATGCCCATGCCCAGTAAGTGAGTTTGGTTAAAATCAGTAGTTTAATCTTAGTTTCATAATGAAAAGAAGGTGATATATTTCCAGTCCCTGAAAGTCTCTTAAAAAATAAAGCAAAGTTTTTATTTAACAGTCTTGAAAGACAGTAATGCATCTTAGAATTGTTCACATTAATGAGAACACAGACAGTGAACACTGAGTAATAAGTGAAAGGGTAAGCTGAACACCACAGTTGAGAATCAAAGGTATATTGAAATGGAGGTTTTGAGCAGGCTAGCAATCTAGGGAATTGGAGGGAGTTCTAAAGGACAGACAAAGCACAGATAGGGCAAGAAATAGAGAGAAGATAAGCTTAAGGAGAAATTGAGGTGCAAAGCTTAACATAATGTCAACAGTGAAATTAAGCCATAGTGAGATTCACGTAAGTCATGACAGAGTGGTGTGTGGTTGCTTTTCAGACTGGAGGCCCATGATTAGCCGTGTGCCACAAGGATCAGTGCCACAAGGATCAGTGCCAAGTCCACTGCTTTTTGTCATTTATATAAACTATCTTGGATGTGAACATAGGAGGTACAGTTAGTAAGTTTTTAGATGATATGGTGGTGTCATGGACAGCCAAGAAGGTTACCTTAGACTACAATGGGATCTTAATCAGATGGGCTGGTGGGCCAAGGAGTGGCAGATGGAGTTTACTTTTAATAAATATGTGGTGCTGCACTTTGGAAAGGCAAATCAGAGCAGGACTTATACACTTAATGGTAAGGTCCTGGAGAGTGTTGCTGAACAAAGAGACCTTGGAGTGCAGGTTCATAGTTCCTTGAACGTAGGCAGGATAGTGAAGGTGGCATTTGGTATGCTTGTCTTTATTAGTCAGTGACCTGAGTATAGGAGTTGGGAGGTCATCTCACGGCTTGACAGGACATTGGTTTGGCCACTTTTGGAATAGTGCATTGAATTCTGGTCTCCGACTATAGGAATATTGTTGCAAAATTTGAAAGGTTTCAGAAAAGATTTATAAAGATGCTTCTAGGATAGGAGGGTTTGAGCAAAAGAGAGAGGCTGAATATGCGGAGTCTATTTTTCCTGGAGCGTCGAAGGCTGCGGGATGACATTATAGAGGTTTATAAAATCATGAGGGGTATGGATAGGGTGAATAGCCAAGGTATTTTTTCCAGGGTAACACAGTCCAAAACTAGAGGGTCTACATTGAAGGTGAGAGGGATAAGATTTAAAAGGCACCTAAGGGGCAGCTTTTTCACACACAGGGTGGTGTGCATATGGAATGAGCTGCCAGAGGAAGGGGTGGAAGCTAGTACAATTGCAACATTTGAAAGGCATCTGGATGTGTACCTTAATAAGAAGTGTTTAAAGAGATATGGGCCAAGTGGTGGCAAATGAGACTAGATTAATTTGGGATATCTGATTGGCATGCACGAGTTGAACCAAAGGGTTTATATCCATACTGCACAGCATCATGAAACCATTGACCACATGGCTCTGAATCCAGACTGGAATGGACATATGAAGAGAATGTTCTTCAACACTACACTAGAGAACTGTATTGATAACATGCTATGTACTGATATAAATAAAGGAGTGTTCCAGTTAATAAGTCTGATTAAGATGTAAGATGAAGAGCCTGATTAAGATGTAAAGAACAAAAAGCCTTGGGTACAGTATGTGTGTAGAATTCTACAGCTAGTGTTTCTGCTGTGAGGTTCCATGCATGCCAATCAACAGATAACTAATTGAATTCTGGTTTCTGAAATCACTATTGCACATGGACTTTTCAGGACTGCACACTGACAAAAAAAAAGATGGCATAATGCCTACAAACCAGAGATGCTTCCAATTCAATGTACACATAGCAGCATTGGCATATAACACAAGATAAGATTGAGAATTTTAAAGCCTAAATTACTGAAGCTTGGGAAACCGGTACCCCTGGGAAAGGCAGGTGGACAGGGCTGCGTAACTCCATGGTGATAGGATTGTTAGAAGAGTTTTGGAAGAGTTATATCTTGCAGAGTTGGACAATTAAGAGTGTAGTCGAGCAGTAAGAGTTTTGAGGATTTGAAAACGTGAGCTAAACTTTCAGCACTTATGGAAGAACAGGTCAATGTGGACAATGCTGCAAAGATGCAATGAAATGATTTTGATGATGCATCGTATGCCAAGCAAAAGTCTGACTTCAGTATCATTCCATAAATCGACTCAATCTGAAGTAGCACCAGGGAAGGTGAGATAATCCAATAAATTGAACTCACACTACTTTCCAATCCAATATGACAGTGCAATTCCGAGTTATTAAACACAAGAATATGATTGATTTCATTAATATGCTCACCTAAAGAAATCCAGAATGTCCAATTGACAACTACAAATACCTGAGACAAAGCAAAGACTTCAGCAATTATCCTTATGAACTAGTTCCTGTCCTTACAGCCTAGATAAATTGATTACAATTTAAATATTGGCAAAATTGCATTGTTCGCAAATACATTGCAGCATGGTAGGTCAGTGGTTAGCACTGATGCCTCACAGTGCCAGGGATCCAGTTTCGATTCCAGCCATGGGTGACTGTCTGTGTGGAGTTTGTGCATTCTCCCTGTGTCTATGTGGATTTCCTCCAGGTGCTCTGATTTCCTCCCACAATCCAAGCATGTGCAAGTTAGGTGAGTTGGCCATGCTAAGTTGCCCATTGTGTTCATGGATGTGTTGGTTAGGTGCATTAGTCAGGGGTAAATGTAGAGTTAGGGTAGGGGAATGGGTCTGGGGTGGCTAACTCTTCAGAGGGTTGGTGTGGACTTGTTGGGCCAAAGGGCCTGTCTCCACACTGTAGGGATTCTATTCCATTCTACATTATACCTGGAAATTACATAAAGTAAGACAAGGATATATTCTTGTCAATTATTACTGAATATAATTAACTTGCAGCACAGAAGATTGAAAATTATATTCATTGCACTGCTTTTTCTATAAATTGATGCCTAAAGTTAGGTTTAAAATTATCAGGGGTTTGTCTGGTCATTTGAAGAAATGTCACATGGACTTTTAATTTCACCAAGTTTTATAAAATTCAAACAATTTTTTTCTGACAAATCTAATTTCCATTGTAGAATTAGAATACATGGCAATTACTTTATCAATCAAGTTTAACATGGATATTTCTTAACAAACTTGCTCATCACTACATAATAAGGAGAAAGTGAGGACTGCAGATGCTAGAGATCTGAGTTGAGAGTGTGGTGCTGGAAAAGCACAGCAGGTCAGGCAGCATCCGAGGAGCAGGAGAATCGACATTTTAGGCATAAGCTCTTAATCAGGAATCAATCCTGATGAAGGGCTTATGCTCAAAATGTTAATTCTTCAGCTCCTTGGATGCTGCCTGACCTGCTGTGCTTTTCCAGCATCACAATCATAATAACTAATATTCAAAAGTTTCTGTACAATGCGGTAGAAATAATTATTTAATGGCTTCCAGTTTGCACAAATTGGACATACTTACACCAAAACATTTAAGCTGTATGCATATTTGCACTGTCTTATAAATTCTGTTTTTACTCATTTGTAGAACGTGAATGTAACTGATGAAGCCAGCATTTATTTCCCCATTTGAAACTGTCTTTGAGAATATACTGGTCAAGCTGCCTTCTTGAAAAATGCAAAACTGAGTGGCTTAGCAGACGATTTCAAAGGATAGCTCATAGCTAACAAATTCCTATAGGCCTGGACCTATTTTATCTTATCTTTCCTTCTCTTAAGGATGACAGTTAACCAGATTGGTCTTTCAGTATTTCAGAGCCACCATTGCAAAGCCTAACTTTTTATTCTATATTTATGTTAATTTAATTCAAATTTCCATCAGCTGCTTTGGTGAGTCTTGAATTCATGCCGCTGGACTATGAGTTTCTGCTTCTGGATTACAAGGCAAGTAACATTACCACTAGACTGCAATTTCTCCCCATTTTATGCTTCCCTTTTATAGATGGCAGTTGTTTCCCACCTGACAACAAGATGAGAACATGAACAAGATCACAGTAATTTCTAACATAATCAACTATCTTCTTAGTGCCACTCATCAAGGTTCAAGCATGCATCTTGGGCTATTTGAAAAAGTATCTGTGGGTAATCAGCTCCAACATGCAGACAACATCTTGGCAGAGATAGAAAGAAAAATCATTGTAGAAAATTGAAGGTTTTGTTTCCCCTGTTCACTAAAGTGAAGAGAAATTATTTCCTTAAATATATTCAATTCAACCATTTCTAAGTAGTGTGTAGTGGAAGATAAAACTTCTCTCTGTCTTGCTCTTACAATATGATTAGTCCTTACCACAGATCATGCCTCAGTATGAATTTTATTCAGTTTGCTCATCATCAGATGTCTTTAAAAGGCACAACCAGTGTTAGAATAATACCTTTTTTTTTCGCAGGATAGGCAGAGGTAATTTGATCCATCATTGCCTGTGCCAACACTAACAGCTATTCAATTAGTCGCACTCTTCTATACGTTCATCAGAATCGTGCAGTTGTTCTTGTCTTCAAGTGTTTATTCAATTAACTATTAGAAGTTACTATTCAATATTTCCAATACACTTTCAAGAAATGTGCAAAAAAACCTTATTTTTGTCAATTTGCTTTAAATCTTTCCCCTTTGCATTTGACCATTCAGCCAGTGGAAGTTGTTTCTCCTTATTTACTGTATTGAAACCCTTCATAGTTTTGAATGTCTCTATTAAGCCTTCATTTAACTTTCTTTGTGCTAAGGAAAACAAGCCCAGCTTCTCCAATCAATGTAGGGGCAGCATGGTAATTGCCTCACAGCATCAGGGACCCAATGTTCGATTCCAGCCTCAGGCAATTGTCTTTGTGGAGTTTGCACATTCTCCCTGTGTCTACGTGTGTGTTTCCTCTGGGTTCTCCGGTTTCCTAACACAGTACATGCCAGGTGAATTGGCCATGCTAAATTGCCTGAGTGTGAGGTGCATTAGTCAGGGGTAAACATGGGGAATGGGTCTGGGTGGGTCACTTTTCAGAGGGTCAGTTTGGACTTGTTGGGCTGAAGGGCCTGTTTCCATAATGTAGGCAATCTGATCTAATCACTCTACTTGACTGAATTTTGCATTCTTGTCACCATTCTAATAAATTATCTCTGCAAGACTAAAATACACTTCCTAAAATGTGGTGCCAGCAATGGACAATTTGACAGTAGAGCGCCAAAAGAAGTAGAATATAAATAATTTGTACTTAAAGAGATAATTACTGAAAAAACTCATAAATTTATCATATTTTCTTTGCTCCAGTTCATTTTGCATGAAGTAGAAACTCACAGGTAAGAGTTGCTGGAAGTACTATTCTCTTTTCAAAGTTGTCTGAAGGAATTTGTGGTTTGCTTGGAGACGTTGTTTCGATTATTATTGCGTTCACATTTATGTTCATAGAATGATTGCTTTGATTTTGTTCATATGTAGTAGTATCTGAAATGGAACAGTCCAACAAAAGTTATGAAAAATAATTTATTCTTTCACTTTGTCTGCCCTCCTCAATCCTCCAAAAGATGTTGACTCATTGTTACACTCAGCTTCACAGTAACCGGAAATGGTTTTGTATCTTACTCTTCTATTTGCTTTTGAGGCACTGTATTTATTGCACATTCCTCCATGTTATCTTATATCTGAGAGTCTTACTAAACCATCTGAGACAAAGCTAACCATCACCCATGCAGCAAAGGCCTGGGGTGGCCAGTAGGACAGGCCAGATAAGAATGGTGAGTTCTTCTCTACAAAGCAGCAAATCAAAAACAGGTCTATAAATCTGAACTAGTTATTAAATTAACTAAATAATAAATAGTCAGTAAATAACATAATACTTATTTGTTTAAACAATAATGAACAAGTGAAGATGATGACTAGGATAATTCCAATAAAATTATCAAATAATATGGTCACGACCATCAGGCATTTCAGCATGGTCATCAGTTAACATCATGCATTTAGCTTCCTTTTAATTTGTTTGAGAGTTCCAATTCAAATATGATCAGCAGAACATCTTTAGTTTTAAAGGAAGCTCAAAGGTCAATATATTACATGACTATTACTAAATGTTACTAAGTAAAAACAGGATAAGGTTGTCAAATAAAATACGCATGCAAAGATTATAAGTAGATACAGATAAAAGATAACTTCCTTGTTTTATTTTCTTAATATTCTCATGACATATATGTGTCACTCAACATTTGTTGCCCATTGCTAATTGCTCTTGAACGGAGTGGCTTTCTAGGCCATTTCAGAAGGCTGTTAAGAGTGAACCACATTATTGTGGATATGGACAAACCAGATAAGGATGAAAGCTTTCTTTCACTCGAGGACATAAATGAATAGTTGTTTTAAAAAAATAGCAATGATAGTCTCATGGTCATCATCTGAGGTGCTTTATTTCATTTCTGGTCTTTATGAGTTGAATTTAAATTTCACCAGCTGCCATGGCTAGATTTGAACCCAGGTCCTAAGCCATTAGCCTGGACCTCTGGAATTTTATCTCAATGACATTGCCATGAAATCACCATTTCTTCCCAAAAATGAAGGGTATTGTAAGCTTGACTTTTAAACAGAATGCAGCGTTTGTACTTATACAGCTGGAGGCTGGTTTTACAGGTGGTCTCAGTTGGTAAAACAGTCAGAGATTTGGGAGAGAGAGGAAGTTTCTTGTTTGTCACTAATTCTGTGGCTATGGCACTTGCAGATTGCTTGGATTCTTAATTTAGAATTGTATGTGATTTCTAAATGTTTTCTGTTTTAAGTTGAGAATTCATAGGAGATCTTCCAGGAGATTTCTGTTATAAAATGGTGTCTTGCAGTATCTTATACTGATCACCCTTGAGATGGCTGTTATATTAACTTCCATTGTCTAATGAAGCAAAGCTAATGATGCTGCAATTCCAAGTGGGTGTTTGCAGTGTCCAGAAGAAGTTGCCAGAAGAGCATTGAATTCATAGTGTTGTCTGTGGGTTAACAATGAATTATAATTGATATAAAAAAAACTCATTGTTGAATGAACTAGACCAATCATGTGACTTTTGGGAATGATCTTGTGAACTGTGTCAATTTTTAAAGAAGTTAAATTAGCCTTTTTGATACGATAGGTGATATTATAATTGCACAGTCATGATAATAGCTTTCAAAAAGAACTAAAACTATTTCAGAGAAAGAAAGATATTTCCCTCTTCTGGCCCAATGATTGTCAAATCCAACTCATAAACAAGGACGAGAATTGAATATTACTTTGTATATTGATGTTATGAAGAACCCGAGTATATTATTGTTATTTTTGATCATTTGAGTTTGAAAGCAGAGATAGGTTGATTTCATTTTTTCAGTTCTGGAAAGGTCTGACTTTCTTTTAAAAAAAACGGCATGCCGTTTTGAACAGACCATAAGCAACGAGTAAGAGTGCCAACATCCATTTTACATTTGGGGCACATTGGGGACACTCCTGTCTTGAATTTCGCAAGCTGTTCTGGTGCCAAATGAGCCCTGTAGAGTACCTTCAGTTGCAGAGCCTGGGTCCTGTAACAAATCAAAATCTTCCTTATGTTCTCTGAAATATCCTGCCACACTTCTGATGAGATTTCTGCCCCCAATTCTTGAGTCCAGATTCTGCATAGCTGCTCAATCTCCTTCAAAACCTTACTTCCTAACAAGTGATAGAGGATACTGACCGAGAGAGCAGCCATAGACCAGAGCACTCTCCTTTCCATTTCCTACTTATAGGGACTGACCATCAATGTCGTTTTTTTTTGTATAAAATCCTTAACCTGAAAATAACGAAAGAGGTCTCTCCTAAGTAGCTCAAATTTCTCACTCAGCTGTTCGAAAGACATCATGACTTCCCCATCAAATAAATCTCCCAAACAGGATATTCCTCTCGGCTCCCAGAACTTAAAGCCAGAGTCCAGAGTCCATCGACCCGTACTGGAATCGCAACATTCCCACTCTGGGAGTGAAAGGGGAAGTTTTTTGTCAGTTGCCCTCATCATGCCGCATCATTCTCCATGCTTTAACTGTGTTAAGGACAATCAGGTTTCTGCAATAGTCCATAACAGTTCTCATCTTGTCATTAAACAACAAATTGATGAGAGAGCATTTTGCCTGGGACAAATGTCATTTACATAAGTGATTTGGATGTGAGCATAAGAGGTACAGTTAGTAAGTTTGCAGATGATACCAAAATTAGAGGTACAGTGGACAGCGAAGAGGGTTACCTCAGCTTACAACAGGATCTGGACTAGATGGGCCAATGGGCTGAGAAGTGGCAGATGGAGTTTAATTCAGATAAATGTGAGGTGCTGCATTTGGGAAAGCAAAACTTAGCACAACTTAATGGTAAGGTCCTAGGGAGTGTTGCTGAACAAAGAGACCTTGGAGTGCAGGTTCATAGCTCCTTGAAAGTGGGGTTGCAGGTAGATAGTATAGTGAAGAAGGCATTTGGTATGCTTTCCTTTATTGGTCAAACAAGTTCTGGCAAGCCCAGCCAGCCATATAGGATACTGAGGAACTCAATTGGTATTTCTTAATGTCTGGGAAATTCAAACCTCCCTTCTCCTGCAGGAGCTGCAATTTATCCAGCTTAATAAGAGGCCGCCTATGATGCCAGATAAAAGATCTGAGCCAACTGTAAAACCTCTGTAGTGCGTGCCTTGGTAGCCTCAAAGAGAACATTCCCATGGGATATTATAAGCGAGGAAGAACATTCATTTTAATCAGAGCCATTCCACCCAACCAGGATGTCGGAAGATCCTCCCAGCGCCAAAGATTCTGCCTTATCTTCTCTAACAACTGCACACAATTAGCTTTAATTAATTGATAAAAATGTCTAAATACAGGAAACCTCCCTGTGACCACATGAAAGGGAAACGGGTTCCATCCCCAAAATCGGATATGGTAGTAAGGCCTCCTCACAGGCATGGCTTCCAACTTCATAAAATTAACTGTTTAAGAAGGGCAGTAAGGACAAGCCAGGGAACTATAGACCGGTGAGACCGGTGAACCTGACCTCGGTGGTGGGTAAGTTGTTGGAGGGAATCCTGAGGGACAGGATGTACATGTATTTGGAAAGGCAAGGACTGATTTGGGATAGTCAACATGGCTTTGGGCATGGGAAATCATGTCTCACAAACTTGATTGAGTTTTTTGAAGAAGTACCAAAGAGGATTGATGAAGACAGAGCAGTAGATGCGATCTATGTGGACTTCAGTAAGGCATTCGACAAGATTGTTCATGGGAGACTGATTAGCAAGATTAGATCTCATGGAATACAGGGAGAACTAGCCATCTGGATACAGAACTGGCTCAAAGGTTGAAGACAGAGGATGGTGGTGGAGGGTTGTTTTTCAGACTGGAGGCCTGTGACCAGTGGAGTGCCGCAAGGATCGGTGCTGGGTCCTCTACTTTTTGTCATTTACATAAGTGATTTGGATGTGAGCATAAGAGGTATAGTTAGTAAGTTTGCAGATGATACCAAAATTGGAGGTACAGTGGACAGTGAAGAGCTGTTACCTCAGCTTACAGCAGGATCTGGACTAGATGGGCCAATGGGCTGAGAAGTGGCAGATAGAGTTTAATTCAGATAAATGTGAGGTGCTGCATTTGGGAAAGCAAAACTTAGCACGACTTAATGGTAAGGTCCTAGGGAGTGTTGCTGAATAAAGAGACCTTGGAGTGCAGGTTCATAGCTCCTTGAAAGTAGGGTCGCAGGTAGATAGGATAATGAAGAAGGCATTTGGTATGCTTTCCTTTATTGGTCAGAGTACTGAGTACAGGACTTGGGAGGTCATGTTGCAGCTGTACAGGACATTCTGCATGCAATTCTGGTCTCCTTCCTATCAAAACTTGAATGAGTTCAGAAAAGATTTACACGGATGTTGCCAGAGTTGGATTTTTTGAGCTATAGGGAGAGGCTGAACAAGCTGGGTTTTTTTTCCAGGAGCGTCGGAGGCTGAGGGGTGACCTTATAGGCATTCACAAAATTATGAGGGGCATGGATAGGATAAATAGACAAAGTCTTTTCCCTGGGGTCGGGGAGTCCAGAACTAGAGAGCATAGGTTTACGGTGAGAGGGGAAAGATATAAAAGAGACCTAAGGGGCAACTCTTTCACGCAGAGGGTGGTACATGTATGGAATGAGCTGCCAGAGGAAGTGGTGGAGGTTGGTACAATTGCAACATTTAAGAGGCATTTGGATGGGTATATGAATAGGAAGGGTTTGGAGGGATATGGGCCGGGTACTGGCAGGTGGGACTAGATTGGGTTGGGATATCTGGTCAGCATGGATGGGTTGGACCGATGGATCTGTTCCATGCCATATGTCTCTATGACGCTATGACTGGTACAGCTTAAGAGTAAAACTTCCTAAATGTGCATTAATCCTTTGGCATTGCAAGTGAGAGTACCAGCACTCTCTCTGATAGATGTGATAGATTGGGAGGTATTCTTCTTTCCGGCCAAGTATGTTAGATATCTACACGGTTTATCACCATATTCAAATAACCTATGTTTCACAAAAAAGATTTCATTCTTTGCTGATTGGATGAGTGCAGCATTCAAAGTAGTCCTAAGGGCTGTAATCGGCTGCAATTTCGTTGCAGACGGTTAGTCAAAGTATGCTAGCTCAGCTGCCTTCAGGTGACTTTTGAGCAAATGTAGCTGATCTCCCCCCTGTTGTTTCCGGGTCGCAGAGTAAGAAGTAATCAAACCCTTGGCAGTCTCCCAGAGCACTGACACATTATTGGCCAAATTAATGTCCCAAAAGATTTTAAATTCCCATGGAAAATACTCTAGAAACTTGCTCTCTTTCAGGAGGAAAGAGTCCACCTGCCAGTGCAGGGAGCCCATCCCCGCTACCACCGGCCTTGACCTCCATATACACTGCCACATGATCGGAAACGGCTATGTTCCCTACTCTGCAAGATAACACCAAATTCAAAAAGGTCAATGAGACAAAAAATATGTCAGTTATGGTATAGCACTAATGTGGATTAGAAAAAAAAAAGGTGAAATCTACTATCTTCGGGGTGAAGTTATCTCCACACGTTCACCAACCCCACCTCCCTGTTCAGGTCCAATAACTGCCTGGATTGCGGGGGCATACCTGCAAGACCCCTCAGCCTGTCCAATTCAGGGTCAATAATATGATTAAAGTCTCCTGTAGTTGTGTGACGCACCCAAGGGCCACCAACCTGGAAAGCATATTTTAAAAATTTAAGGGGGTGTGCCAGGGGGAAGTATACATCCCATATTCCTCTCCATGTATTAAAGCTTTAAGAATTATAAATCACCCATTTCATCCTTAATTTGACCTAACATTTGAAATGGGAGATTCTTCCAGATGAGAATAGCAACTCCTCTACTTTTTGAATGAAAGGATGAGAAAAACACCCAGCCGAACCCTCCCTGTTACAACCTCAAATACCAGTTAAATGTGTTTCTTGCAGCAAGGCTACATTGATCCTCTCTTTTCTAAGGCTTGACAGTATCTTTTTTTCTGTTAATTGTTGAATGACTCCCCTTAACATTCCAGGTGCACCATTTAAATGAATGGCTAGCCATAATCATCTGAGACAATCCGTAACCCCCACCCCGGGAGGAAGAATCCCACTCATAATGGCACCGAGTGAAAACAATAAACAGTTCATATAAATTTAAAAATACAACTTCCAAAACTACCAAATTAAAACTTCTAACAGCTACTTCTACAACATACCAACATATAACACAAATGAAAGGTGATTTTTCCCCTTGCCCACAGTGGGGGTGGGGGGAAGGAGGCGCAGATACCACCCATTAACCCCTCCATGACTCCTTCTAGCTGAAGCCATGCCTCCGCCCCAGACAACACAACGTAAGATAAAAAAAACATATCTTATAACAAGAAAGTTAAAAGTGGGCACTCAACCCATCCCCTCCATACTGTAATCCTAGGCTCTCCTGGTAGAACAAAGATATATATCCACTTCCCACTTCCTCCAACCCCTGCCCCCCCCCCCCCCCCATACCACACCAAAAAAGAACAAAAGGAAATGATAAGCCAAAACAAGGGGAACAAAGGATGATGGTAAGGGAGAGAGAAGGGAGAAGAGAGAGAAAAAGAAAAAAAAATTATGACCATGATATACGTCAAAAATAAGACGCACCCCCCCCCACCCCCCGTCCCCCAACACCAACGACAACCAGGTAAGCACCAGACAGATTACAGGGAAAAAGCAAAATAAACATAATTGTCCATATCATTCAATCCACTCCATCTATTTCAAAGCATCCAAAAAGTCCATTGCCTTTTCTGATGAGTCAAAACTGAACATGTACCCTCCGTGATTGAAACATAATATTGCCAGATAGCTTACAGAATACTGGATATTCAAGTCACTTGCCTTTTTACCTCATCGAAGTCTTTCCTCTTACGAATCACGACTGAAAAAGAGTCTTGGAAGAGCATAATTTGTGATCCTTTGTATATCAGAGCCTGTGAATCCTTCCCCAGTTCTCTGGAGGCTTCCAGCATCATTTGTTTGTCTCTATAGTGCTGGCGTTGCACTAGGAGCAGGCGGGGGTGCTGGTCTGATCCGGTGGGTTTGCTTGACCCGTACCTTGCCTACCTTGACTTCCAGCCACAGAAACTGCAGGAGCCATTGCTCCAAGAAACTGATGAGCTGGCCTTCATCCTCCCATTCAGGAAACCCCACCAGACGGATGTTCTTCTGACGACCTTGATTTTCGATCTGCTCATCCAACACCCGTAACTGCCGTTCCAAGGCCTGGATCCGACCTGCCGAGGATTCCGCCGCAGTTTCGGAAGTCACGGTCCATTGCTCCACCTCCCCAACACATTGCCTGAGACGCTGGATCTCCTGGTCATGCTTCTGCAGCATGACCAAGATCGATTCTAGCCTGGCCTAGGTCTCCTCCATCAATAAATCAAACTTCTGTCAGAGCTTCACAAACTATGAGATTAGACACTGCTCCACAGGTAAGTCCCCTGGGGTGATCGCGGAGGCCGATGCTGTGGCCACGGGCGTGTCCATTGTTGCAGGGGCAGGGGGTGGGGGTCCCTGCTTGTTATGATCCTTGTGTTCCCTTCCATTTGGTCATTTTCCTAATAATTTTAAACTGACACTGGACAATTCTAGGAGTCAAAAAATAATTATTACCATCACATTCGGTAATAAAGGGAGGGTGAGTGCCCCACTTTATCTGGGTTCAGGTGCAGAGCTCAGCAGGGCACACCTACTGGGTCACCGCCATCTTGAATCCACCCTTATTTTATGTTTTAACTTAGGTGTTCTTCTGTTAAAAGTTTATCAGCAGCCTCATATGAATACATTCAGTGGCCAAATTGTAAAAATAAAAATTATTATCTATGAAGCCAGATTTCAGTCTGGGTTCAGGGTTGGTTAGTATTACCATCAGATGGGATAGCAACAAATGCAAGAAATCAGGGATGTTTGAAATGCCAGAATAGGAGGAACACAGAATTCTCAGAGGGTTCCAAGACTGAATGAGGTTAACAAAACAAAGTTGTCTGAACTGTACAGGGATTTGAACAAAGGAAATTTGAATGGTTGGTGGACTGGAAGCCAATGTAGGTAAGCAATACATTTCCCAGAATCAGAAAATAGTACAGGCATATGCTGCCCATAAAATTCAAATGATGCAATAAATACTCACAGCTAGGTAATGATGTAAATGAACGCTTTGTCTCTGTAGTAAGGGAACGAGACTGAGCTATTTTTGCGTTGATTGTACATGTGACGGTACAAGGAATGGAAATCTGGTCTTCATTATCAGAAAGAGCTGAAGCACAAAGGCACACAATTGCTCTCATCAGGTTTTTCATTTAACGAGTAACAAAAATCATAATATTCTACAAATTGAGACCAAACTTTTAGAGAAAGAATTTTAATCCATGCCAGTTTCTTCATTTTTCATGAGTGCCACAAGGTGAAGCTGTTGTTGTAAAGCCCAAACAAAACTGGATCTAGAACTCATCTGCTTCAAAGCAGCATACTGTGTGCGGGTTCTGTGGAGGTAAGGCGATGGGTGAGAGACTGTCATGGTGATACTAAGCAAAGGGAAGTAATCCTAGCCACAGTGTCTTTGTGGAAACAGTCCAGTTCATTTGAACTCCACAGAAAACAAACAAGAAACAAATTTCCTTCCTTTCTTTGAATATTCAGTATTGTAGTTCCCTTTAGGACCCAGTTATTTGTGTGAACAAGAATAAGTTGCTGCCCATTATTTGGAAATTAAAATATTGTGAAAAAAATCAGTTATGTATTTGGCTCACTTGCAGAATGTGTAATAATTGTATTGATCTTAAGGTTGATAAAATAATAAGAACATATGACTGTTACAGACTATTTAGTCTATCTATGCATGAGGTCCTCATGCATATATACATTTGATCATTCTTCCTGTTCCTGCTTGACATCTATGTCCTTTCTACACAATTTTACCTTAGATTTTAAGCTTTCATATTTCAGATCTTTTCATTTTTGTGTCTCAGTTCACTTGGACCTTCAAAAATCTTTTCGTCAAGTGTATTTGTGTAAAGGTCATAATATTCTATAACAAACATCCTGATCTGTTCACCATAGATGCTGGAGATGACATCAGGTCAAGTCTAGATGAATCTTTATCAGAGCTGCAGTAATTTGATCCTAATCTGTTCATTATTTTTAAGTTTTGGGATCTGTGTTACATTGTCAAACACTGCATCCAAACATATTCTGGATTGAAATTATTAAGCATATTTATGAAACAATTAATAATTCATGATGCTCGAAACGTTGCAACGTATGTAGTAGGGTGAGGGCTGCAGAACTCCCACTTATTGTATCTGATGTAAAGGAATAACTAACAGATTAAACTAAGGTGGAACACATGCCTTAAGTCATTGATTCATTTTTTTTTTACAGTCAGGCTATGTAGAGATAATATCAGAAAACATTTCTTCACAGAAAGGAGACAGAAAATCTAGAATTCTCTCCCCAAAAAAGTGGTGAGATTAGGCCAAAAATTGAAAATTCCTAAACTAAGATTGATAGCTTTTTATTAGATAAAGGTGCTCAGGGTTATGGAATGAGAATGAACAGTTGGAGTTAAGATTTAGAGAAATGACAGATGGCGTTCAATCTGGGCAAATGCGAGGTGATGCATTTAAGAATATCCAATTCAAGAGTGAACGATATGGTAAATGGAGAAGTCCTAGGGAACATTGACGTACAGAGAGTTCCGGGTGTTCAGGTCCATTATTCCGTAAATGTCACAATGCAGATCAGTAGAGTGGTCAAGAAACATATGGCATGGTTTCATCAGGTGGGGTATTGAGTACAAGAGTTGGCAGGTCATGTTACAGTTGTATAAGACTTTGGTTTGGCCACATTTGGAATACTGCACACAGTTCTGGTCACCACATTACCAAAAGGATGTGGATGCTTTGAAGAGAGTGCAGAGGAAGTTCACCAGGATGTTGCCTGGTATGGAGGATGCTAGTTATGAGGAATGGTTGAGTAGATTAGAATTATTTTTATTGGAAAGAAGGAGGTTGAGGGGTGATCTGATTGAGGCCTATAAAATCACAAGAGGTATAGACAGGGTGAATAGCAAGAAACTTTTCCCAGAGTGCAGGATTCAATTACTAGAGGTCATGAGTTCAAAGTGAGTGGGGAAAAATTTAGGAGAGATATATGGGAAACGTTCTTCATGTAGAGGGTGGTGGGTGCCTGAAATGCATTGCCAACGGAGGTGGTAGGGGCGGGAATGATAGTATCATTTGAGATGTATCTAGACAGATACATGAATGGACAGGGATCAAAGGGATATAGATTCTTTGAAAATAGGCGGCAGGTTTAGACAGAGAATCTGGATCAGTACAGGCAGGGAGGGCTGAAGAACCTGTTCCTATGTTGTAATTTTCTTTGTTCATTGTTCTTTGTTCAATCATGTTCTAGTTCAATATCAAATCAGGACTGAGGGATGGAATGGCCTAATTATAGATCTTATGGTTCTAAGAATTAAAAAAGGGAAATGTTCCCAATATAGCTCAGTAAGTACAAGGAGATTGAGAAAACAGAACAGGCATATGCTGCTCATGAAATTTAAATGATGCAATGAATACAGCTCGATAAGGATGTAAACAAATGGTTTGTGTCTGTACCATCTGCAGTAATGGAGTGAGTCCGAACTGTTGTTTCGTATACTGTGCTGATTATAGTTGCGTCAGTAGAAGGAATGGGAGGCTTTACCTCATCATCAGGAACAGCTGAAACACAAAGACACCCAATTGCTCTGATTAGGTTTTTCATTCAATGAGAGATTGTAATCACAACATCTTACAAACTTTTTACAAATTAGTCAGTTAGGAACAGAGAATTTTGGAAAATCAATCTCTACTTTAGTCTTTCTTACATAATTTAAATGAATGCTATTCCAGGAATCTTGAGTCTGAGTCATAACAAAATACAGTGTATTGAACAATTTACAATGTCGTATTAATAAGGGCTATCCACTTTGAACATAAAATAAAAATGAAGATTATGCTTTCAGGTTACCCTGTTGACCAGTCATTGAGCAAGCTAAAAGTTAAAATAACCGTGAGTCATTCCATCATGAAGCACAAAGGTAAATGTGGAAAGAAATACAGGGCAGACTGGGAAAAATCAAACTATCCTTACCATTACTGGTACACCTAGGGACTTGATTGGTGACATTTCCATTGCTTCAACAGTTTAATATTCTACTGAGTTCAGCAAGCATTGGCAACTTGTTAATTTTTACAAGACATGAAAGGGCTTTAGCATATGGAATGTATATAAGTATAGCCATGGTATCCTGGCTGTATTTTAAGAATGGAAAATAATTATTATAGACCACATACAGTGAGGAAATTGTCAAGTTTAGGGAAAATGAACACTCCCTGAGACATCTGTGTACAATATTTCTTAAAACAGGAATTAATTCCATTACTGGAAAAAGAGTGAGGACATTTTTCAGTGCTATAAACACCACATATAATTCATAGCATTCAGTTTAAAGCTGTTGAGAGATTTCTCCACTTGTCAACACAATATACCACATTGGATATCCATCATGGGCTGAAATGCTAAACTTGTGTAGCCAAGAATGGAACGAGATAGGTGCGGAATTTAACACAGCCAACTGATGTGCCAATTTATTCACACCACACTGAACCCAGGTCAGAATCCCACAGCTCGAAGGAATTGTTGATGGAGTGGTAGAATCATCTGATCCTGGTGGTAGGTAATCTTTTGAGACTCTGTAAAGATCTAATAAGTCAGATTGTCAAAGACAGGATAGAAAGACTCTCCAAGGCATTAGGCATTGTGCCTGGAAGAATGGCCTCCCAGTGGCAGAATGAAAGAGCAGAGTTTCAAGACACAGTGAAATCCTTTCTATCTGAAAACAAAAAATGCTGCAAATCATAGCAGATCAGGCAGCATCTATGGACAGAGAGCAAGCTGATGTTTCAAGTCTATATGAGTAGATACTCTTTATACAATCGAAAGGGTGAAATCTGCTCCCAACACACTGTGTCAATGGTTAAAATTAGTTGGATGATGTTCTGTTTTCCAAAGACGAGAATGTTCCATCACATGAAGCATATTACCTGTTCATTATTAAAACTTAGGTCAATCTTATGTTTAATTCCTTCCCTGGGACCTTAGCTGTTTGGAATGTCTTTATCAGTTTCAAGGAGGAGGTAAGAACCACCCAACTTATTAGAATTGTCTTGTATCTGTAACATTTTGAGACTGACTACCAGAGTGTCTCAGCTGTATAAACCACACTACAGATTTTAATATGTTCCTAACAGATTTCATCAGATATAATTCATGATAAGCAACAGGATGTTAGATTTCATAATAATGTGGGCACACTGCCATGTCATACACAGGAATTTTGTGGATTACATTTAAGCAGAAACTTCCATCAGTATGGGCTCTCTATTGGTCCAATAGGAACATACAGCCACATTTGCTGTACAGTTCACTTTTACACTGAGAGTGTAAAAGTTGCCAAAAAAGCAAGCACAAGTCCAACAGCAGCAACTAGGGTGAGAGTGAGTTTACTTCTAGCTCTGCTGTGATTTTACCACAGCTTCTCCTGTTAGTGTAAAGAAATGGGATCTGCCTTTGACAAAAGCTAATTCCATCTGCTCAGTTCTTCAGAATATGTAGACAGTTATAAAGGTTCATGACAAAACTGACAGCACATCAGATAAATACAGTGCAAGACTCACCAGCCTTCAAGCTCCAAATATTGTGGTTAGGCCCATATCAGATTACTACAATCTAAATGCTTGAACCCAAACCTGGATTGGTGGTTTTTCTCATAAACCCAAGAAACTCATGTGAGTGATGGTTCAGTGGGGTCATGTAAACATTCCGAGCACAGTCTGAAAATGAGGGCTAGATTGTTCAGGAGAGATATCAGGAAGCAATTCTACACACAAAGTGGTAGAGGTTTTAAACTCTCTTCCACAAATGGCAGTTGATGTTAGATACAGTTGTTCGTTTTAAATCTGAGGGAGATAATTTTTTTATGAAGCAAAAGTGTTAAGGGATATAGATCAAAGGCAGATATGCGGAGTTAGGCTAGTTAAAGATCTCTTTAAATGATGTAACAGGCTTGAGGGACTGAATGGTCTACTCCATTGACTATGTTCTTATTTTGAATGTTCGGTGGAGGGGTTTTGCTGAATATATCGAGGAAACAGAAGAAACAGTATGAAATGTCTGAAAATTACCTACACAGGTATTTCCTTAGAAAAAAAAAATGACAATGCCAGTGAACTCAATGGAATGCAAACTTGGAAAAGGTGTATCTTAAGACAGTTCACAGCCCTTTTACATTATCACCAAAAGTTACAATTAACCTCATTGGGTTGTGCTTTCTTGCTGTTTTAGGAATGTGATTTTATTCACTGTGATGTTCAAGTGGAATGGAAGAACACTACAGAAAACATTTCAGGGAATGTAATCAGTTTGTTTTTCTCTGCTCTTGCATTAGTACCTGTTGCCAACTGAGATGTGCTAGGAATATGGTTCAGGATGTGCATAAAAAGCACAAAGTATAAATAGCCACTGTAACTCAAAACTGGGCATGTGGGAACACTTGCTCACAACTTCTCAATTGCAAGGATTTCCCAATGTTGCTGTATGTGGCCCATTCTCCTGTATTAGGGAGAACCATCTTTACTTAACCTGGAAGTTGAAAATCAACTCGGTTTGTAGGGACATGATATGCAAATCTTTAGATAAAGGGGAAAAACCGTTCACAACATCACTCTCATCCTGATGGCCACCTTGCTGGGAGGCTGCATCACGACTGTATGTAGATGCTTGGAACACAAACACCAAATGTCACTCTGTGCTGAGGTACTATCTGCCCCAGGTATTGTGAAGGATGAGTCTAGCTAGACTTCCCCAGAACTCTCTAAGCTGTTAGCCAGTAGCCATAGCACCTGTCCCTCATGAAAAACGTCATGAAGAATACATCTTCCCTCCTTGTCTATCAGGAGTGTTCTATGCATAACATCCTAGAGGGGAATCTTTTTGCAATGATTAATTTCCAAACTTTGAATGTCAGGAGATTATTTTGATTGCCTCAAATAGCGAAACAAAACATCCCTATCTTGATTGATAACACTGTCCCTTTACAGATGTCCCTTTACTTCATGAAGTGTCAATGTTTCATTCTTGTTTGAATTTGCTACTTGTATGACAATGACATCATCTCAGTAGTGAATGAGAACATTGCACTGACACTTAAGTCAGACACTGGTCTTTAACAAACTTGACAATATTGGCAATGTATCAATTAGATAACTCAATTGAAACATACTGCTCCGGCCAGTGAATTGAGGATGTGAATTTGTTAATGGAGATTGATATGCCCCTGTATACATTGTTTTAATATTTGGCAGTTATTCCCATTTCATGGAATACCAAGCAATTAAAGCAAGCTCAAAACCACAACTTTGCTCAGAAATTGCTGGATGTTATTTCATGATCTGCAATCCTGCCTAATTTCATCCTCCCTCCCTCAGTAAGCAGTGCTCAGTATTGGTATGGTTCAACTAAGTCAGTAAAAGCAGGCATTTCCTGTCTTCATTTTTCAATCACTCCATGGAGTTACATGCACATTGTCAGGTGCCTGGTGAATAATGATAGGTATGCTGATCTTAAACAAGGTTAGAACAGGAAAAGAGGATACAAATGGAAGTATAAATTCAGATTAATTCCTCCCAACTCTACATCCTGACTGTATTCTGACGTGAATCCATACCAAAAAACAAGGTTATTTACTTACGGTCACAGAATTTAAAACTCTTGCTCCATCCAACACTGGTGCACAGGATCTGACCTTTGCCAAGCAATAGATAACTGGAACAGGAAGAGAACGATAAATGAAATTTCCCTGAACAAATAGAAGAAATTGATGTAGGATCCTTCTTCAGCTCTGGTTTAATACATACAGCAACCTAGTTAGGGATACAAAGTTCAGTTTTTGCTTCAGTTTTTGACTTCGGTTTCTATGGTTTCAATGCTAAGTATTTGCCACAAAGTTTACATTAAACAGCAAATTGATTGTTACCAGAGGTGTCTTTGGATGTAGCAACAACATTAGAATCCGCATAACTCATAGTCCTCCAAACCCTTCCTATTCATATTTCCATTCAGATACCTTTTAAATGTTGCAATTGTACCAGCCTCCATCACATCCTCTGGCAGCTCATTCCATACAAGTACCACCCTCTGTGTGAAGAAGTTGCCCCTTAGGTCTCTTTTATATCTTTCCCCTCTCACCCTAAACCCATGCCCTCTAGTTCTGGACTCCACCACCCCAGGGAAAAGACTTTGACCCTCATAATTTTGTAAACCTCTATAAGATCACCTTTCAGGCTCCGACACTCCAGGGAAAACAGCCCCAGCCTGTTCTGCGTCTCTCTATAGCTCAAATCTTCCAACCCTGGCAACATCCTCTTAAATCTTTTCTGAACTCTTTCAAGTTTCACAACATCTTTCCAATTGGAAGGAGACCAGAATTGCAAGCAATATTTCATCAGTGGCCTAACCAATATCCTGTACAGCCGCAACATGACTTCCCAACTCCTGTACTCAATACTCTGACCAGTAAAGGAAAGCATACCAAATGCCTTCTTCACTATCCTATCTACTTGCAACTCCACTTTCAAGGAGCTATGAACCTGCACTCCGAGGTCTCTTTGTTCAGCATCACTCCCTAGGACCTTACCATTAAGTGTATAAGATTTGCTTTCCTAAAATGCAGCACCTCACATTTATCTGAATTAAACTCCATTGCCACTTCTCAGCCCATTGGCCCATCTGATCAAGATCCCATTGTAATATGAGGTAACCCTCTTCACTGTCCACTACACCTCCATTTTTGGTGTCATCTGCAAATTTACTAACTATATGCCTTAAGCTCACATCCAAATCATTTATATAAATGATGAAAAGTAGTGGACCCAGTACCGATCCTTGTGCACTCCATTGGTCACAGGCCTCCAGTCTGAAAAACAATCCTCCACCACCATCCTCTGTCTTCAACCTTTGAGCCAGTTCTGTATCCAAATGGCTACTTCTCCCTGCATTCCATGAGATCTAACCTTGCTAATCAGTCTCCCATAGGGAACCTTGTCGAACGCCTTACTGAAGTCCATATAGATCACATCTACTGCTCTGCCTCATCAGTCCTCTTTGTTACTTCTTCAAAAAGCTCAATCAAGTTTGTGAGACATGATCTCCCACACACAAAGCCATGTTGACTATCCCTAATCAGTTCTTGCCTTTCCAAATACATGTACATCCTGTCCCCCTGGTTTCCCTCCAACAACTTGACCACCACCGAGGTCAGGCTCACCGGTCTTTAGTCCCCTACCTTGTCCTTACCACCCTTCTTAAACAGTGGCACCACTTTAGCCAACCTACAGTCTTCCAGCACTTCACCTGTGACTATCGATGATACAGATATCTCAGCAAGAGGCCCAGCAATCACTTCCCTAGTTTCCCACAGAGTTCTAGGGTACACCTGATCAGTACTGGGGATTTATCCACTTTTATACGTTTCAAGACATCCAGCACTTCGTCCTCTGTATTATGGACATTTTTCAAGATGTCACCATGTATTTCCCTACATTCTATATCTTCCACATCCTTTTTCCACAGTAAATACTGATGCAAAATACTCATATTGTGTCTCCCCCATTTTCTGTGGCTGCACACAAAGGCCACCTTGCTCATCTTTGAGGGATCCTATTCTCTCCCTAGTTACCCTTTTGTCCTTAATATATTTGTAACAACCCTTCTGTTTGCCAAAGCTATCTCATGACCCTTTTTGCCCTCCTGATTTTCCTCTTAAGTATACTCCTACTTTCTTTATAATCTTCTAAGGATTTAGTCGATCTATCCTGTGTATACCTGACATATGCTTCCTTCTTTTTCTTAACCAAACCCACAATTTCTTTAGTCATCCAGCATTACCTATACCTACCAGCTTTTCCTTTCATCCTAACAGGAATATACTTTCTCTGGATTCTCGTTATCTCATTTCTGAAGGCTTCCCATTTACCAGCGAACATTTGGCCTCAATCAGCTTTTGAAAATTCTTGCCTAATACCGTCAAAATTCTTGCCAAAATACCGCCTTTCTCCAATTTAGAACTTCAACTTTTAGATCTGGTCTATCCTTTCCCATCACTATTTTGAATCTAATAGAATTATGGTCACTGGCCCCAAAGTGCTCCCCCACTAACACCTCAGTCACCTGCCCTGCCTTATTTCCTAAGAGTAGGTCAAGTTTTTCACCTTCTCTAGTAGGTACATCCACATACTGAATCAGAAAATTTTCTACTACACGCTTAATAAATTCCTCTCCATCTAAACCCTTAACACTATTGCAGACCGAGTCTATGTTTGGAAAGTTAAAATGCCCTACCATAACTACCCTATTATTTTTACAGATAGCTGAGATCTCCTTACAAATTTGTTTCTCAATTTCCCTCTGACTATTAGAGGGTCTATAATACAATCTCAATAAGGTGATCATCCCTTTCTTATTTCTCAGTTCCACCCAAGTAACTTCCTGGATGTATTTCCAGGAATATCCTCCGTCAGTATGGCTGTAATGCTATCCCTTATCAAAAATGCCACTCCCCCTCCTCTCTTGCCTCCCTTTCTATCCTTTCTGTAGCATTTGTATCCTGGAACATTAAGCTTCCAGTCCTGTCCATTCCTGAGCCATGTTTCAGTAATTGCTATGGTATCCCAATCCCATGTTCCTAACCACGCCCTGAGTTCATCTGCTTACCCTGTTAGGCCCCTTGCATTGAAATATATGCAGTTTAATTTATTAGTCTTACCTTGTCCCTGGCTGCCCTGACTGTTTGACTCGCTTCTATTCTCAACTGTACCAGTCTCAAATTGATCTCTTTCCTCACTATCTCCCTGGGTTCCCCCTGCACCCCCCCCCCCACCTTACTGATTTAAACCTCCTGAGCAGGTCTAGCAAATATCCCTGCCAGTATAATAATCCCCTTCTAATTTAGATGCAATCAGTCTTTCTTGTACAGGTCACTTCTACCCCAAAAGAGATTCCAATGATCTAAAAATGTGAATCCTTCTCCCATATACCAGTTCCTCAGCCATGCATTCACCTGCTCTATCCTCCTATTCCTGTTCTCACTAGCTCATATCATTGGGAGTAATCCAATTATTACTACTCTTGAGGATCTCCTTTTTAAATTTAAATTCCTGCCTAACTCTCTGTAATCTCCCTTCAGAATCTCAATCTTTTCCCTTCCCATGTCATTGGTTCCAATGTGGACAATGACCTCTTGCTGGCTCCTCTCCCCCTTGAGAACATTCTGCACCCTCCCTGAGACATCCTTGATCTTGGCACCTACGAAGCAACACACCATTCTGATTTTTCACTGCTGGCCACAGAAACGTCTGTCTTGTACCTTGGACTAGTTAGTCCCTTCACACAATTTATGTCTTGGAACCCAATGTACCTCTCTTGCATTAGAGTCAGTCTCAATACCAGAAACTTGGCTGTTCGTGCTACATTCCCCTGAGAATCCATCACCCCCTACATTTTCCAAAACAGCATACTTGTTTGAAATGGGGATAGCCACAGAAGACTCCTGTACTAACTGCCTACCTCTCTTACGTTTTCTGGAGTTAACCCATCTATGTGACTGTACCTGTGACTTTTCTATAACCGCCATCCATCACATACTGTTGCTGTTGCAAATTCCTCATTGCTTCTAACTGTGTCTCCAACCAATCCATTCGATATGATAGAATTTGCAACCAACAGCATTTATTGCAGATAGAATCCACAGTAACCTATAAACTCTCCTTAAACTCCCACATCTGACAAGAAGCGCTTATCACTCTACTAAAGGCCATTTTTGCTCCTTCACAATCTACAGACCCAGAAAATAACACTGTCTTAGTCATCTGCAAAACACTGCCCCAGGTTAACTTTAATAGTTATGACGTAAATTTTAAGTTTAATCAAGAGACATATCTCAAAAAACATACAATCAAGAAAGAACCCACTCTACTCACTCCTGCAGACTTTCTGTAGGCCACATTTAAATCTATTCACTTATCTGTTTCTATGCTGTGACTTCGCCCAAACAGTTTCTCCAAGATCAGTTGTGGATTTTGATTGTTAATTTTCCCAGACGCACTCCGATGTCCAGCGATACATGAATTCAAAATAGCAAAAGCAATAACTGTGCAGGTTCACTGTGGTGTCAGTTTCTTTGTCTCTCTCTCTCTCCTGCACTGACCTCACCATGTGCTTCCTTTGTCAGTACCTCTCCCTTCTTAAAACTGCTGTTGTTTTGACTTTCTTTTTCCAAAGTTCCAAAACAATGCAATAGCATATGAAACAGTAATTGCTGCTCCTGCAATTCAAGGAAATCACCTCCAACACCTAAAATAGCTCAAAAAAAGGAACCGCTGTTACAGCCAGAAATTTTTCCCATCCTCCATCTTGGATTACCCAGAATCCTTCCTCCTAATCTTGAGACTATATCCCCTCACGTGGTTTCACGCACCTGCGGAAACAACTTGCTCACCTTTATCTAATCTGTCCCTTTCATAGTTTTATATGTTTCTATAAGATCCCTTCCTGAAGAAGGGCTCATGCCCGAAACGTCGATTCTCCTGCTCCTTGGATGCTGCCTGTCCTGCTGCGCTTTTCCAGCAACACATTTTCAGCTTTGATCTCCAGCATCTGCAGTCCTCACTTTCTTCTATAAGATCCCTACTCAATCTTCTAAATTCTTGAAAGTACAGTCACAGGGAGCCCAACCTCTCCTCATAGGGTAAGACCCTCATCTCTGAAATCCACCTGCTGAGCCTGCAAAGTCAGTATATCCTTCCTCAAGTAAGGACACCAGAAATGCACACAGTATTCCAGGTGTGGACTCACCCAATATCTTATAGAATTGCAGCAGAACTTCCCTGCTCTTACATCTAATCCATCTAGTAATGAAAGCCAATATCCCATTTGCCTTCCTGATTACCTATCGCGCTTGCAAATCAACTTTTAGCAATTCACATACGAGCACTCCTAAGTCCCTCTGCACAACGGCATGCTGCAATCTTTCACCGATAAAAAAATACCCTGACCTCCTATTTTACTTCCGAAGTGGATAACCTCACATTTACCAACATTGTACTCCATCTATCAGACACATGTCCGATCACTTAACATATCTAAATCTTTCTGCAGACTCTCCACATCCTCTACACATTTTGTCTTTCCACTCAATTTAATGTCATCAGCAAACTTGGATAATTACGCCCAGTCTCCTCTTCCAAATCATTTATATACATCAACACCAGGCCCAACACCGACCACAGAATCATAGATGTGTACAGCATGGAAGGAGACCCTTTGGTCCAACCTATCCATGCCAACCACATCACCACACTCACCACTGATCTCCAAACGGGGAAACGTCCATTTATTCCAACCTTCTGCTTTCTGTTGGTTATCCAGTTCTCTATCCAGACTAGTACATTCCCCACAACTCAATACATTCTTATCTGATGGATGAGTCTTTTATGTGGCACCTTACCGAACGCTTTCTGGAAATCCAAGTTTCCAAAGCCCACCCGTTCCCCTCCATCTGCCGCGCTTATTACATCCTCAAAGAACTCCAGTAAGTTTGTCAAACATGAGTTTCCCTTCCTGAATCCATGCTACATCTGTCTGATGGGATCCTTTCCATCCAAATGTCTTACTACTTCTTCTTTAATGATAGCCTGATCTATAGTTTGCCTACACCATTTTCAAACAGCGACGTGACAATCACTATCTTCCAGGGGGTGTGGGAAAGCAGGGTCTGGGGGTGTGGTGGGAGGAGGTGTAGTCAAGGTAGCTGTCAGAGTCAGTGCGTTTGGGTGTTTAGTCAGTCACTGGAGATTGAGATGGAGAAGTGGTGCATGATGGGGAGGGAGATTTAAGAAATGGACCAGATCAATTGAAGTCTAAGTGGAAGGTGTTAGTGTGATGAATGAACTGTTCAAGCTGCTTGTGGGAGCACGAGGCAGCACCGATATAGTGATGGATGTAGCAGAGGAAAGGGTGGGGAATGTTGCCGGTGTAGCTGAACAAGAGGGTGTAACCTATGAAGTGGCAGGCATAGCTGGGACCCATGCAAGTACCCATTGCTACCCCTCTCTTTTGTAGGAAGTGGGAAATTGAAACGAGAAGTTGTTGAAGGTAAGGACCAGTTCTGCCAATCAAACAATGGTGTCGGGGGAGAGGAACTGAGTGGGTCAGTAGGAGGGGAAGAAACAGAGAGCTTTTTGGCCTTCCTTTGGCCTGGATGCTGGTATGGAGTGACTGGACGTGCACGGTGAGGATGAGATGTTGAGGCCGGGGAATCAGAAGTCATGGAGGATGAACGTAGGGAATCTTTGTACCAAGGATGCCAGAACACAATTGAGATAAGCAAAGATAAGTTCAGTGTGGCAGGAGAAGGCAGAGACAATCGGGTCGTTTGGGAATTTTTGGAAAGAGTTAGAACTGGGCTGTGTGGGGGTGGGGGACTATGAGGTTGGAGGCTAAGGGAGGAAGTTCACCTGAGATGAAGAGACTGTGGGTGGTCTCAAAGATGACAGTTTGGCGAAGGGAGGAGAGGTCGTGGCCATGGAGGCAGTAGAAGGAGATGTCAGCCAGTGAGTTCATTATCTTCTTCTGGAGTCATGGGGCAGAATTAAATACAGCCAGATACACTGGGAAACAGTTAATGGAAACAGGCCCAACTAATTGAGGGAGAGGACCCATGTCAGCTTCCTGATGGAGGCAAAACTTCTGTAATTAAGCTGGATTTCAGAATCAATGATGCGGGCTTCACAGTCACTGGAGATGGGATCAATTATGTCCAATAAACAGGCCAATTGAGAGCTAAGAACCCACTGCAATTCAGTGGTAACTCAGGATATACAGGGATACTGCAGTGATTCCACATCTCTCCCAAAAGCTACTCAACATGACCTTGTTGGGTTTGACAACAGCTTCCTGCAGGAGGTGGTCCCTTGTTATCAGCCATTCACTGCCCAATCAAGAGTGCCAGCATCGGATAAGTCAAAGCCACTCCTGTCCCTATCTGTTATCCTTCCTTCCAGCCCATGATCCCCATCAGATGACCGTCGTCCTGCCCATTTCTCACCAGTACTCAACTCACGCAATTAAAATATCCTTACAGAATTTGACATGTTATTCCATAATATAAATATAAACTGCTACCTCTAAGTGGTACTCAATAATTAAATATCATGACAAATTGAATGAATTTTATTTGTATTTGCCAAATTTTGCTGAGCCTCATTCTGGCCTCACTCATCTCTGGCTTTGGGTCTTCTTTTGATGCAAATGATGTTATGCTCTCCAGCAGACACAGTTACCACCTAAGCTTCAACATGAGGAACAGTTGGCCTCTGATTTGATGACACTCTCAAAGGCACAGTCTATGCCACCAGAGACTTCAATTATGGAAGAAGCTCATCTGAGTGCTCAATTACTACTAAATAGCATTGGAGGTTCCCCCACAGAATGGTCAAAGGCAGTAGTAGATGAGACCCTGTCAGTGCAACAAAATATCAGTCATAGAGTCTTTATGGTATAGAAAGGCCTGCTGCCTGTCTGTAGGATCATCCAGTTACTGCTACAGCCCAATTTTATTCCCATAATCCATACATAGTATTATATTCTGTCGTGAACATGTCTACTCATATATACATCCACTAACCTAAACATGCCACCACATACAGTGTCAGTAATCACAATATCAATTACAATGTATTGTAATGATCAGTTATGTGAATTTGTGATACTGTGAGTTAATGCTTACCCTTTATTGCAGTGGTAAGATGCTGAGCTCCCAAATGTTTGACCAGTAATAGTGTAGTAACCATTTTGTAAATCATTTGGAGGACCACAAAGTTTAGCTGTGTAAAACATAAACAAAGAGACATTTTAAACATCACTGATCCCAATAATATGAAGTATCTCTCATCTCTCAGACCTATGTAACTAAATTTCTTTACATATGTTGAAACATTAATTTATAATGGAAATAGAAACCACTAAAGAATGGACTCAATAATTAAATATCACAACTAAAATTGACTGTATTTTACATGTATTTGCTAAATAACAATTTTTAATGATTTTACACATGACTCAGTTAATTCATGCTATCCTTAAGAAGAAGAACCTTGTATTTATATAGCAGTTTACATGACTTCAGGATGTTTCTGGATGTTTCAAAATAAGTTAAATATGATGTGGAGAAATAAAGCAGAACAATTACAAAAAATAACCTTGCAATAAATAACAGATAATTTGTTTTCCTTTGTGATGTTGGTTAATGGAAAAGTGTTGGTCAAGACACCAGGGAACACTTTACCATAGCACATTTTACAATTAACTGATAGGGCTAATGTGGCTTGGGGTTAAGGTCTCATTCAAATGACAACACCTCCAATAGTGCAGCACCTCCACTGAGCCACACTGAAATATCAGGTTAATACCATGCACTGAGGTCACCGATTTCAGCTTGAATGTCGAATCTTCTGATTGGGAAATGAGAACTCAGAGCCACAGCTGACCACTAGACTAGTACTTAAATCTGGGACGATGTATAAGTGGTCTTGAAATAATAAAGGATATATGCACCACAGGTTATGATTGCATTAAAATGCAAAGGAACGAGCCTTTGAGCTGCTTTAGATGTTCAGACATAATACTTGCCTCAAAATCTAGGATCATTTTTCCAAAATTCACGAAAATAACCTTACTTCAAAAATACATCATTGCCCATAAAGTGCTTCGAGATGCCTGGTCACTAAAAAATATTCATATAAATGTAAGTCTTTTGTTTATTTCTTTCATAAGAAAACTTAAAAGAAAAGCAGTAAAACGTTATATTGACGTGTATACTTACGCATGCAACTCATCAATGGCTCTGACCAAGTTAAATTGGCTTGACAAATGACAAAATTTGGAGTGCTGTCATTCCACCTATAACCTGGCAAACATCCATAATAAACAACTTGACCCACGGGGAAACTTTGCTGAATGAGATACTGCTCCTCTGGGACGGCAGATTTAACAAGCGGAGGTTTGTGGCATTGACCTGCAAAGATCACAATTGTTTTACTATTTATGTTATGAATTACCATGATAGTACGAAAGTATGGATTATAAATTTTCAACTTTCATCACGTGATTTTAATATTAGAGACTTTCATCGACTGAAAGGGACCAAAATTGTTTTTAAACAAAAAGAAGAAAGCATTGACTGAATACCAGAGCAATGATCACCGAATGAGGTTGCATGAAGCTCTTGAAAGAAAAGAAACAAAGGAAGACAGATTGGGCAGAAATTAACATTTTCTCAAATTGTACTGAAACTCCATCAAGCCTGAAGAAACCCTTGTCTTCTGTTTTTGATTTACATTTTTCTAAAAGGTTCAGATATTATGATGAAATTTGCCTGCAGATTATTCTGCTTGAAAAAAAGATACCAAACATGGGGATACACAAGTAAACTGTATTTCAAGAAAACAGATTTTAGACAGAGCAGAGAAAGAATATGAATTTCAAACAGCATTATTTGGAGGGCTTGCTCTTTCTCTCTCCATATATTCTCCTAAACTTCTCAAATGTAAGATCAGAGAAATAACAACCATTTCCCAAGATTCAAGGGTTCTACAAATTTTGCTATTGCTGAGGATAAGAGACAACAACTCAATACAAAAACTCAGATACCCTCTGAGAAACTGCATACAACCCACACAGATTTGCACACCATGTTTCTGGCTTGATGATGCCTCTATTGGGAGAAACCAGCAATGGCAGTAGGAGACCCTTAATTGAGCCCTAATTGATGTTAACGTGGAAAGTCTTCCCACATGCTTTCCTGTCATTGACATAATCGGGATGGGGTTGCAAAGTGGCAAAGTTCCTAATCATCTGAGTAATTGCAGCTCCCCCATCATCAAATTCACACAGGCAGAGCATAAACTTCAACCACTGTATTAGACTTTCAATCTCAGTATTTTTATTTTACTCCCAATTCCTGACAATCCAATACAACTTTTACAGAAATGACTACCAGAAGGGATCTGGATAGGTGCAGAAACTTTCCAAGAATAATCATAATTGTAAGTTTAAAAACATGATTTGAGGACAATGATGGCCAATGGCTCTCTTTTGCCACTAACTAAGAAAACCTGTATTTGAAATAAACAGGAATTACAAAGGGGAAATATCCAAGATCTCTATCTTCCACTTCCTCTGACCTTCACCCAGAGTAATACCAATGAAATTACCTTCAGCCCAGTTGTGGAAGCAAAATACATTTAACTGCAATAATGAATAACATTTCAGCAACATCCGAAACTTATTCATTTCCAAGCTGTATTAATCATTGATCATTGATCATCTTATTGGGATCGTATGATTGACCCCCTAATAGTCGGAGGGTAATTGAGAAACAAACTTGTAAGGAGATCTCAGCTATCTGTAATGGTTATGGTAGGGCATTTTAACTTTCCAAACATACACTAGGACTGCCATAATGTTAAAGGTTTAGATGGAGAGGAATTCGTCAAATGCGTACAAGACAATTTTCTGATTCAGAATGTGGATGTACCTACTAGAGAAGGTGCAAAACTTGACCTACTCTTGGGAAATAAGGCAGGGCAGGTGACTGAGGTGTCAGTGGGGGAGCACTTTGGGGCCAGTGATCATAATTCTATTAGTTTTGAAATAGTAATGGAAACGGATGGACCAGATTTAAAAGTTGAAGTTCTAAATTGGAGAAAGGCCAATTTTGACGGTATTAGGCAAGAATTTTCAAAAGCTGATTGGCGTCAGATGTTTGCAGGTAAAGGGACGGCTGGAAAATGGGAAGCCTTCAGAAATGAGATTACAAGAATCCTGGAAAAATATATTCCTGTCAGGGTGAAAGGAAAGGCTGGTCGGTATAGGGAATGCTGGGTGACTAAACAAATTGAGGGTTTGGTTAAGAAAAAGAAAGAAGCATATGTAAGGTATAGACAGGATAGATCAAGTGAATCCTTAGAAGAGTATAAAGGAAGTAGGAGTATACTTAAGTGGGAAATCAGGAGGGCAAAAAGGGGACATGAGATAGCTTTGGCAAATAGAATTAAGGAGAATCCAAAGGGTTTTTATAAATATATTGAGGACAAAAGGGTAACTCGGGAGAGAATAGGGCTGCTCAAAGACCAGCAAGCAACCTTTGTGTGGAGCTGCAGAAAATGGGGGAGATACTAAATGAATATTTTGCATCAGTATTTACTGTGGAAAAGGATATGGAAGATATAGACTGTAGGGAAATAGATGGTGACATCTTGCAAAATGTTCATATTGCAGAGAAGTAAGTGCAGAATGTCTTGAAATGGGTAAAGGTGGATAAATCCCCAGGACCTGATCAGGTGTACCCGAGAACTCTGTGGGAAGCTAGAGAAGTGATTGCTGGGCCTCTTGCTGAGATATTTGTATCATCGTTGGTCACAAGTGAAGTGGTGGAAGACTGGATGTTGGCTAACATGGTGCCACTGTTTAAGAAAGGCAGTAAGGACAAGCCAGGGAACTATAGACCAGTGAGCCTGATATGGTGGTGGGCAAGTTGTTGGAGGGAATCCTGAGGAACAGGATGTACATGTGTTTGGAAAGGCAAGGACTGGTTTGGGATAATCAACATGGCTTTGGGCGTGGGAAATCATGTCTCACAAACTTGATTGAGTTTTTTGAAGAAATACGAAAGAGGTTTGATGAGGACAGAGCAGTAGATGTGATCTATATGGACTTCAGTTAGGCATTCGACAAGGTTGCTCATGGGAGACGGATTAGCAAGGTTAGATCTCATGGAATACAGGGAGACCTAGCCTTTTGGATACAGAACTGGCTCAAAGGTAAAAGACAGGGTGGTGGTGGAGGGTTGTTTTTCAGACTGGAGGCCTGTGACCAGTGGAGTGCCGCAAGGATGGGTGCTGGGTCCTCTACTTTTTGTCATTTACATAAATGATTTGGAAGTGAGCATAAGAGGTATTCTTAGTAAGTTTGCAGATGACACCAAAATTGGAGGTGTAGTGGACAGCAAAGAGGGTTACCTCAGATTACAACAGGATCTAGACCAGATGGGCCAATGGGCTGAGAAGTGGCAGATGGAGTTTAATTCAGATAAATGTGAGGTGCTGCATTTTGGAAAAGCAAATCTTAGCAGGACCTATACACTTAAGGTCCTAGGGAGTGTTGCTGAACAAGGACACCTTGGAGTGCAGGTTCATAGCTCCTTGAAAGTGGAGGCACAGGTAGATAGGATAGTGAAAAAGGTGTTTGGTATGCTTTCCTTTATTGGTCAGAGTATTGAGTACAGGAGTTGGGTGGTCATGTTGCGGCTGTACAGGACATTGGTTAGGCCACTGTTGGAATATTGCGTGCAATTCTGGTCTCCTTCCTATCGAAAAGATGTTGTGAAACTTGAAAGGTTCAGAAAAGATTTACAAGGATGTTGCCAGGGTTGGAGGATTTGAGCTATAGGGAGAGGCTGAACAGGCTGGGGCTGTTTTCCCTGGAGCGCGGAGGCTGAGGGGTGACCTTATCGAGGTTTACAAAATTATGAGGGGCACGGATCGGATAAATAGACAAAGTCTTTTCCCTGGGGTCGGGGAGTCCGGAACCAGAGGGCATAGGTTTAGGGTAAGAGGGGAAAGATATAAAAGAGACCTAAGGGGCAACTCTTTCATGCAGAGGGTGGTACTTGTATGGAATGAACTGCCAGAGGAAGTGGTGGAGGCTGGTACAATTGCAATATTTAAGAGGCATTTGAATGTGTATATGAATAGGAAGGGTTTGGAGTGATATGGGCCAGGTGCTGGCAGGTGGGACTAGATTGGGATATCTGGTTGGCATGGACGAATTTCCATGCTATACATCTCTATGACTCAATGACTCTATAACAGAAACACAGGCAGAGAAAGTGGAAATGGAGCCTATTCTGTTCACATTTTATAAGCTTTTATTTTCAGACATACATATTAGAAACATGGCCTTTCTACTTCAACCACCACAATTTCTTACTTTTTTCAAATCTGGAAGGGCGTTCAGAGAAAACTAAATGTTTATATTTCCATTCAACAAACCAGATGTGGTTTTCTTTCAACTATTAACCACCAACAGTAAAATCGCCTGTATTTCCTGAATAATCACCTGAATAATTTACATGCAAAGCCTGTTAAGACATTGCAAACCATCAAAGTTGAGAGAAAAAGGGAATGGACTAAACCAAAATGGAATTGGAAGGAAGGATAAAGCATTGTACCTATTGTGGTGCCCACCTCTCTCTGAAGGTATCAAAGTATTGGTGGATACCATGTGCCTCCTCTCCAAGGAGACCTAGACATGAACGTAACTGTGGAAGAGGGGCAAACAGTCATCAGATATGACCCTCTCCATAGCCCACTGCCTGGACCTTTATAGCCAGCCTGGCTAAGCTGAGGTGCAGACCCACAAAGTAGTACTCTGATTTGCCCACACCCCTCTGCACCTGATACCCAAAGATCAAGAGTACAGGGTGAAGTGCAACCAAAAAGCAACAAAAGGATTTTTACATAATTAAAAAGGAGGTGCAATCACCCGCAACCAATATATACACAATCCATGGACTCCACAGCACTGCTCTGCAAAATAAACATTAGGACTGGGAGTCTGTGAACTGTTACAATCTACAGTTATTTGGGACTGCTATGTGAAAACCCCCTGCGCCCCTGGTCCCTGATGGAAAATGGCAGGAATCCAGTGCACAGATCCCTCCACTGGGGATCCCCTGCTGCCCAGTGGTAAATAAGCAAATCAAAGTGTGGATGGGCAGCAAATGAAGGAACCAAATTGGATGGTGTTGCTGCAGTGGAAACCATTACCAAAAGTACCTTTGCAGCAGGTGGAAACATTCATAGGGCATTCTCAAGAGGTGGCTCAGGTTGTGGGGCATAGGCTCCTGAGAGAGATTCAGGATCCTGGAGCCAGTGTGAAATTCTGTCAAGCAGGGGTACATGAAGACATGGGTACATCCAATGCACACCTGAGCATTCTCCAGCTGTTGCACGATGTTGGGTCCAAGCACCACCATTTCTAGGCGATAAACCACCTTCTTCACTGGGTAGACACAGCACCTCTGCAATGACCCAGTGCATCTTCTTGTTGCAGAGGCAGTGAGCAGCATCATCTGAATTTTTGTGACAAAACCAGGGGGCGGGGTCAAAGGGACCAATCAGTACCACAGCTTGGAAGTCACCAGCTGTTTTATGAGCAGCACTCGGTTCCTGTAAGATCGCACTTGAGCAATCCTGTTCAGTAGCCTAGCTGAGCTGAGACTTTGACCTCCAGTTTCTTTCAATTCGCTGGCCAGGACTTCCCAGCCAGGCTGAGGTAGAGCCAAATTGGGAAGATGGGTGGTACTTTCCATAACTCCGATAGCAAGAAACCCACCTCCCACAGAGCAACTGGGACTCTGAAATATTTGGCCCTGTTGATCCAATGAGTTTCTTTTTTCTTCTTCTACCCAGAAGTGCTCTTACACACAACTGAATTAGATACTTACAGTGTAGAAACAGGCCCTTCGGCCCAACAAGTCCACAGCGACCCTCCAAAGAACAACCCACCCAGATCCATTCCCCTACACTTACCCGTGACTAACCCACCTAACAATAGGAGCAATTTAGAATGGCCAATTCACCTGACCTGCACATCTTTGGACTGTGGGAGGAAACTGGAGCACCCGGAGGAAATCCACACAGACACAGGGAGAATGTGCAAACTCCACACAGATAGTTGCCGGAGGCGGGAATTGAACATGGGTCCCTGGCGCTGCGAGGCAGCAATGCTAACCACTGAGCCATCGAATGGTTTAAATTTCCCGATCAACAAATCACAGGGTACATTTTTCCAATCTGTTACAGGCACCAGTAAATCATCCATGTTTTGACTTGAATGATTTATGTGCAAAGCCCATTAAAGGCATTCAACTATAGTTTCAGCATGCCCAGTCAATGCCCCCACCACACCACCATCCAATAAAATTCAATTAATAATAACTTCCCTGCAAAATCAAAACTCAAATGTGTTGTATGGTACAACATATTACAGGTTTAGATTTTTATGAAAGTCACAATATCCATCATATAATTGAAAAGTTTTAGTAAATTTTAATATTATGTTTATCATCAACCTTTTTCTGCTTCCAAAGAATGCGTACAGTCTGCAGTGCGATTACATAGCAGTGATGAGCAAATTCCAGTGGAAATAGGAATGAAATCTAGACCACATTGGAGGTGGAATCATGATAGTGTGGTCTCCTTGAAGAACCCAATAATTATGTCAGCATTCATAAATAAAAGACAGCTTTAAACCTCTTCACACTAACTAGCATATTATATCAAAAAGGTGTATTTCTATTGCAAATGAAATTGGCTTTGTTGAGGCTGGGTCAAATGTTATTACTTCAAATGATCTACCTGCACTATTAATCTAATAATAATGAAAGATGCTAGAATGTGTTAACAAAACAAATGATTCTCAACCTATGAAACATTTTATGTAATTATTAAAACAATTTCTCAAAATTTCACATCATCTTTAGTCTCCACCATAAATTCCATCCTTTAGCCATTAGCTCCATTTGCTCCCTGGCAGCTGTTTATGGATTGTATAAAACTTGATGACGTATCAATAGTGAACATAGTAACAGACTTCAAGATGACTGAGAATGTTGAAATAGGCAGACATAATTTAGTGTAGTTAAATATGTGACTGTTTTCATACTGATACCCACCTTGGCAAGGAAGGAATGAGAGAGGAAATGCAAAAACACTTGCAGTAGTTAATATTGTCTCTAGAGTTTCTCCATTCACAGGTAAAGCATACCTTCAGACCACCACCTGCCCCTCCACAACTTGATCCAATCGATTCAATCAGCTCCCCAGTCATGAGCATGAAAAGTGAAGAAGCTAACAACAGTGAAGAGGAGGTCTGTAGGCTTTTTGGCAGTGGCCTTCCGATGGACATCAAACCACGTGAGCTTTACCCTGTCTTTTGATCATTTAAGGGAGATGAAGGTTCACTGATCAAGCTAACATCACAACAGCCAGTTGGTTTTGTTAAATTTGACAGCAGAGCAGGAGCAGAAGCAGGAAAAGAATGTTACGTACGTCAAGCCTGCTGCTGCAGCTGCAGCCAACTTATTTTACACTCAGGTGCACTGGTATCCTCCATCTGAAACATCACCGGAAGGATGGAAGTCTCGTCAGTTTTTGTTAAGTGGTTAACTGCCCTTATCCAAGAATTCAGATTTCTCCGTGGAGTGGAGTGAGGTTTGTTTTCAGTTTGGACTTTACTGAAGGAGATTTTGGATAATTGACTCATTTCCAATTGATTTGGAGGGAGTGGCATGGTCACGAATGATTGTGGATTTAAGAACTTTCCTGGTGAACACCTTTTCTCCACGCATGAGTATCCTGGGTTCCTATTTACTGCATGGGCTAGTAATTCTTGTTGTTATAATCATTGTATGTTTTGTGTCAATAACTTGCTTAAGTACTGGCTGTAAGACTCTTATTATGAATAAATTTGTAGTGACTTTCTAATCCCCCATCTTGGTGGTTATCATGGAATGACTCAAGGAAGGAATGTGATATCAAAGAGTTAATGTGCTTTGCTGACCTGCAAGAAATTGAATGCCTCGGGGCAGGGTGGGATGTCTCTGTTCTGCAGGTATCTAAGTAAATTTACATGGCCATTTCTCTTTCCATTCAGAGCCATTTGCATCATCATCACCTCTTCATAATCAATAAGAACAGTGCAACTAAAATTCCTATAGTTACAAGAAAATACAGTTCACACCAGATCTGGCCATTAAAGGATGATTTGCATTACATTGTTTCTGGAGGTGAGGTGGTCACTGCATGTGACTGTAAGGGAATAGCTGGGGTTTGTCTTGAATGGGATGTGACTGTGAGGGGGATTGATGGGAGTTGTCTTATGAGCATTACTAATTGTGATACAAAGATTTTGTATAAATGAAGGACTGCTTCCTTTGTTCAGAGAGACCTATAGCCGCGACCCCATAAGCCCTGCAAGGTGTGTGTAAAGGTTCCTCCAGAAAGCTTGTATTGTGTGTTTAATAAATTTGCTTGTTGTTCACAGAAGTTGATACTTGAAGTTGTATCAAGTGTATAAGGAGCTCTGAAAAAAAAGAACTTAAGAGCAGGACAATCATTCCTGATGAAGGGCTTATCCAGAAACGTTGATTCTCCTACTTCTCAGATGCTGCCTGACCTGCTGTGCTTTGCCACCACCACACTCTTGACTCTAGATCCTATCAATGTATAAATGTTGTTACAACAACAATCAATTTTAAACTTAATTTTTCAATGTTAATAAGAGCAACAATGTTGCTATCCACAGCAATAAAGATTACTCTCTATACATTTTAACCCTGAAATTATTTGAAAACCTAATTCGGCCTTGAATGTCTTATATATTTACAGACAGAGTTGTGCATAACTGGTGTTCAGATCAACTAGCGAGCAAGGGAGGCAATGGTCTATTGTTGTTATCACTGTACTGTTAACCTAGAGACCCAGGTAGTAATCTGGGGAGGTGTGTTCAAATCCTGCCACAGCAGGTGGTGGAATTTGAATTCAACAAATGTCTGGAATTAAGAGCCTAAAGGTGCCCATGAATCCATTGTTGATTGTCAGGAAAATCCCATCTGGCTCACTAATGCTCTTTAGGGAAGGAAGTTATCATTCTTACCTGGTCTGGCCTATATGTGACTCCAGACCCACAGCAATGTGATTGACTCCTACCTGCCTTCTGGGCAACAAATGCTGGCCTAGCCAGCAATGCACTAATCCTGTGATTTTTTTTTTTAAAAAGAAAAATTGGGTAAATCTGGTCTTTCAGTTGCACATGTAACAATTTCCAATCATTCATCAATCCCTTTCACTGTACGAATCTTTGTCCCAAGACACTTAGTTAAATGTTTTTAGCTCCTCCATCACTGGGGGATGGAATATTTGTGGACACTCCATCTCCTCTTAGTTTATTTAATTGTCTACCACCATTCATGATTGGACATCTCATCCTCAATGATGGGGAGACAATGCAAAAGACAAAACTGAAATATTTGCATCCATCTTTAGTGCTGAGTAGATGATTAATCTCAGCCTCTTGCTGAGGTCTCCAACATCACAGATATGAGGCTTCATTGATTTGATTTACTCTACATGATATCATGAAGGCACTTGTAAAAGCAGGGCTGCATAACTTAGATATGATCCACTGGTTTGGGGATTGGTTAGCTCTATCTATCATATCCTGCCTACTCCTACTTGGTATGCAAGTAGTCCCCTAATTTAGCTTCACTACTTGACACCTCACCTTTAGGTATGCTTGGTACTGCTACTAGAATACCTTCCTCCTGAGATCTTCATTGAACCCAGGTTAATGCCCAGTTTGATGGTAATAATAGATTGGGGATATGCCAGGCCATGAGCCACACATTATGGCAGAATACTAAACTGCTTTTGTTGATAACTTCCAAATGGTTGCCAAATCTTGAGTTGCTCGACCTGTATAGAATTGATCATTCATAATAATTAGTAATTAATAATAATTTAAAATGTGGTGGATGCACATATAATCGAGGCATTCAAGAGCACATTGGATGATTATTTGAAAATAAATGGTGTGCAGGGATATGGGGAGAAGGCAAGACATTGGCACTCAAAACTGGTATAGGCATGTTGGCTGCAAGGCTTTCTTCTGCACCATAACAATTCTGTGATTTTATCATTTATCCCATTCAGCACAATGATAGCATCTCACACCACAATGAAGGGTATCATCAATGTGAAGACAGAATTTTATCTCCTCAAGGACTCCTACTAATGCTGTCATGGACAGTTGCATCTTTAGCACACAGACTGGTGAGTAGAAAGCCATCATATTGGTTCCCTCACTACTTGTCACAGGCTCAGCATATCACCATTAGTCAGCTCAGACAGTAGGTGTGCTATTGAGTAAAAAGTGAGGTCTGCAGATGCTGGAGACCAGAGCTGAAAATGTGTTGCTGGTTAAAGCACAGCAGGTTAGGCAGCATCCTAGGAACAGGAAATTCGACGTTTCAGGCCAGAGCCCTACATCAGGAATGAGGAGAGTGTGCCAGGCAGGCTAAGATAAAAGGTAGGAGGAGGGACTTGGGGGAGGGGCAATGGAGATGTGATAGGTGGAAGGAGGTCAAGGTGAGGCTGATAGGCTGGAGTGGAGTGGGGGCATCTACTATAAACTGACTGACTCCCACAGCTACCTGGACTACACCTCCTCCCACCCTGCCCCCTGTAAAAACGCCATTCCATATTCCCAATTCCTTCGTCTCCGCCGCATCTGCTCCCAGGAGGACCAGTTCCAATACCGTAAAGCCCAGATGGCCTCCTTCTTCAAGGATCGCAGATTCCCCCCAGACGTGATCGACGATGCCCTCCACCGCATCTCCTCCACTTCCCGCTCCTCCGCCCTTGAGCACCGCTCCTCCAATCGCCACCAAGACAGAACCCCACTGATTCTCACCTACCACCTCACCAACCTCCGTACACAGCGTATCATCCGCCGTCATTTCCGCCACCTCCAAACGGACCCGACCACCAGGGATATATTTCCCTCCCCTCCCCTATCAGCGTTCCGCAAAGACCACTTCCTTCGTGACTCCCTCGTCAGGTCCACACCCCCCACCAACCCAACCTCCACTCCCGGCACCTTCCCCTGCAACCGCAGGAAATGTAAAACTTGCGCCCACACCTCCTCCCTTACTTCTCTCCAAGGCCCCAAGGGATCCTTCCATATCCACCACAAATTCACCTGCACCTCCACACACATCATCTATTGCATCCGCTGCACCCGATGTGGCCTCCTCTATATTGGGGAGACGGGCCGCCTACTTGCGGAACGCTTCAGGGAACACCTCTGGGACGCCCGGACCAACCAACCCAACCACCCCGTGGCTCAACACTTTAACTCTCCCTCCCACTCCACCGAGGACATTCAGGTCCTTGGACTCCTCCATCGGCAGAACATAACAACACGACGGTTGGAGGAAGAGCGCCTCATCTTCCGCCTGGGAACCCTCCAACCACAAGGAATGAACTCAGATTTCTCCAGTTTCCTCATTTCGCCTCCCCCCACCTTGTCTCAGTCGGTTCCCTCAACTCAGCATCGCCCTCCTAACCTGCAATCTTCTTCCTGACCTCTCCGCCTCCACCCCATTCCAGCCTATCACCCTCACCTTGACCTCCTTTCACCTATCACATCTCCATCGCCCCTCCCCCAAGTCCCTCCTCCCTACCTTTTATCTTAGCCTGCCTGGCACACTCTCCTCATTCCTGATGAAGGGCTCTGGCCCAAAACATCGAATTTCCTGTTCCTAGGATGCTGCCTAACCTGCTGTGCTTTAACCAGCAACACATTTTCAGGTGTGCTATTGAGCCACGTTTGTTAATGGACATGGACGCTGAATACATTTTGTGGTTCTGCCACATTCAATGCATTCTTCAAGTAGTGTTCAACATGGAAGTGAGTTGATTCATTTGCAGTGGGAGAGGGAGGTAGTAATCAGCAGGAGATTTTCTTGTCCATGCTTGATCTGCTAGTATGTGATTTCATGGGGAATAGAGTCAATGTTGAGGACATTATTGGGAATCCCTGTCAACTGTATATCATTGTGTTGCCACCTTTTGTGGGTTTATGCTATTGGTGGGATAGGACATATCTATGGGTGATGGCTGAGCCGAGGAGATTGTAAGATATGGTAGGGTCTTTGAGGCTGTGTGTACAGTTGTCATTTCCAATGCCTTGATCATTACAAGCTGTTTGGCCAAGTTTCATTTGTTTTACCAAATTATGCCATGATTTGACTTATTAGGCCAACTTTGGAAGGCATTCACACAGCCACCCACAATGATGTGGATTTGGAGTCACATGTAGGCCAGATCAGGTGAGAATGCCATATTTTCCTTCCCTGAAGGACATTAGTGAACTGGATGGATTTTTTCATAGTCACCATTAGTCTAGCTTTTAATTCCGGATTTATAAATTGAATTCAAATTTCACCATCTGCTGAGTGGGTTTCAAATCAATTTTTAAAAAACAAATTAACCTATTTTTTCTAATTAATCTATTCAGAGATGTTATCACACCATTGGAGCAAGTGGGATTGAGTTTAGGATTCCCAGTCTGGATTAGGTACATTACTACTATGCTGGAAGAGGGTCCCTAAGTCCCCCAGAGTATTAGCCTGGGGTTCTAGATACTAATGACAAAACGACTATGGTACTGCCTCCCATGTTATTATGATGTGCTATGAAACATTAGTTGTAATTTAGTCTGCAGTTGGACATGTAAGAGGTAGTTTCAACCAAAGCAAAGAACTGAAATTTAAGATGGCTGAAACTAATTGTGAAGCTGTATTCAATGTCATGGAAAAGTACAGAAAAGAGGCACCAATACAGTCAAAGACACCTCTGGAGATGTCAACAATTCTTCCCTCACTCAACAAGATAAAAGGATGTACAGTCAGTTCTGCTATATCGCGCTAGTTCCATCCCCTGCAATCCCATTGTAAGAAAATCACCTAATAGAAGCACTATTGAAACTAATGGGGCCAGAATCACGTTATAACCAATTCACGTGCTATAACTTGTACTAGAGAGGCAGCATTCCCAATTAGTCGATTGTACTATCGCAAATTCGTATTAACGAAACACACGTTGCAGCAGAATGACCTGTATCAGTGAGCAGTCAATATCAAGAATGTTAGAAAAAAATCACACAACACCAAGTTATAGTGCAACAGGTTTATGTGGAAGCACTAGCTTTTGGAGCGCTGCTCCTTCATCAGGTAGCGGCACTCCGAAAGCCAGTGCTTCCAAATAAACCTGATTTGGACTGTGGTAGACAAAGTTTAGATTAGATTCCCTACAGTGTGGAAACAGACCCTTTAGCCCAACTAGTCCACACCGACCCTCCGAAGATTAACCCACCCGGAGCCATTTCCCTCTGACTAATGCACCTAACACGATGGGCAATTTGGCATGGCCAATTCACCTGGCCTACACATCTTTGGACTGTGGAAGGAAACCAGGTACTTGGAGGAAACCCACACAGACATGGGTAGAACATGCAAATTCCACACAGACAGTTGCCCAAGGCTGGAATTGAATCTGGGACCCTGATGCTATGAGGCAGCAGTGCTAACCAGTGAGCCACCGTGCTGTTATTAAATGAAATACACTTCCAAAAGAAGCTCAACAAAAAATAAATAAATATAACTTTCTGCATCCTAAATACCTTGTTAAAATATTTTGAAATGTTAAATTCTGAACAGAATAATCACACAACACCGAGTTATAGTCTAATAGGTAATCATTCGGAAGCACTAGCTTTCAGAGCACTGCTCCTGTTGGAGTATAACCTGGTGCTGTGTGATTTTAACTTTGTTCACCACAGTCCACATCATGATTAAAAACTTAGCCACTGCAATGGCCAGAGGGGTTAAGAAGCAACCCGTGACAGACATGAGTTGATAGTCTGGCTTTTAGAATATACAACAAACCTGGAGAGCGGTCATGTGTGAAAATGTGAGCTGCATCTTGAGCAGATGCAGTTATTGCAAGTTGCAGCCCTCTCATATTCTTCCTTGCTTCACAATAGCCCATCTAAGCAGTGAAGTCTGTTTTACTAAGAAAAACATATGAAGCCCCTGGAACTGCAAGTATTTTACAGGAGGAAGGGGATGTACAAGCTACAACTTCAAACCATTTGCTTCAGGTAAAGAAACAGCATCTGCAGATATAGAGTTCTTTCAGACATTTCATCAAAATCATCATTTTTGAACTTAAACACATTTAACTTCCTATATTCTGAAAGCTCTATGCTAGAGCCTGACTGTGTGTGTTGGTGGAAAGTAAAACGTGTATATTTTACAAGTTCTAACATATTCTACCTGGGTGGGTATTAGCATAGTCAAAATAATTCTAATGCTGTATAAGTCAAGAATGTTTATCTACCTGTCTGGCTTAATTGTAGAGTCAGAGATGTACAGCATGAAAACAGACCCTTCAGTCCAACCTGTCCATGCTGACCAGATATCCCAACCCAATCTAGACCCACCTGCCAGCACACGGCCCATTTCCCTCTATTCCTTCCTATTCATATACCCATCAAGATGGCTTTTAAATGTTGCAACTGTATAAGCCTCCATCACTTCCTCTGGCAGCCCATTCCACAGACGTACCACCCTCTACATGAAAAAGTTGCACCTTAGGTCTGTTTTATATCTTTCCCCTCTCACCCTAAACCTATGCCCTCTCTCTCTGGACTCCTCCACCCCTCAGAAAAGACTGTGTCTATTTACCCTATCCATGCCCCTCATGGGTTTATGAAGGTCACCCCTCAGCTTCTGACACTCCAGGGAAAACAGCCCCACCCTATTCAACCTCTCCCTACACTTCAAATCTTCCAGTCCTTGTAAATCTTTTCTGAACTCTTTCAAGTTTTGCAACATCCTTCCTGATTCTTAGACATTACACACAGACTACTACTTACAATTCTAATCTGTTTCCCTCAAACCAAGAGGGGAAAAGAGTACAACCACTTAATCTTCGTCACCTAGTTGGCCTCTAGCCATTTTACGTTCAGGAGGTATTAATGAGACTTGCAGCAACTTGACAATGTGAGAACGCGTTCAGGGATGGGCGCTTTATCCATTTAAACGCTTGGGGGTGGCATTCCTAGCGACAGCAACAGTTGGAGCAAGTCAGGTTGGTGATAGGACGTAATAGGAGAGGATTTAATCTGGTTTCAAACCTGGAGGTGTGTTCATTTGTAAAGCAAAAGCGATCATTTTAATTTCCCGAGGGGGAAAAAAATCTCAAAACTGACAGCTGGTGAAATTCTGACCTTACCTGGATTGTCCGTGGAGCACACAGTCACAAAAACTGCAACAATTAGGGGAACTTCCTGCCACATTTTCGGTCTGATAACCTGCAATCAGTGCCTTTCTTCAGAATCAGTCGTCTGGAACAATAAACCACTGGAACCCGACATGTGTTTCTCCACCTCTTTCCGACGGTGATACTATTGTCAGACGTGTCTCCGCATCCGAAGCTTCATTTCATGCGGTAATTCCTCGGACGAAATTTGGTTTTGTGTGTGTGTGTGTGCGTCTGATTGCCTTGTATCCGGGTCTAGTTTTCCAGCACAGTTGTCAGCTGCCGGCAAGCTGGTTGTAGTTAGTTGGACCATCGCTTTCCCCCTCCCTGAAAACTCAGCTGGTTCCCGACCTATACTCGCTGCCAAAAGTAAAAATGATTGCATGTTAATTGTGCACACCAGCGCTCATTGGTTCCTGGAAGCAGAGATAAATAAAGAAATGACACACTTGGGAAATAATTTGCACTTGAGTCATCTGCTGAAGCCAAGGGTGTCATTTTAATTTTGTCATTTCACCCTGGCCAAAATCAGGGTTATATGGAATCCAATATCATAGAGCAAGACAAACAGCCCCATAATATTCCTTATGCACTACCTACAGATTTATCATATTACCACAGTATACAGTGCCTGCAATTCTATAATATTATTACCACAGCCATAGATGTGTGGCACTACTGAACAGGATCTACATTGTTTATAACATTGTCTGTAACATAACAATGCCTACTGCTCTGTAATACAACCACAGATCTGCAGGATATCAAGGCATTAGCTACACATCTATAATTGAACAACAGTCACGATGGTATAAAACATGGAGCATTGATCTTGAATCCCATTGTTTGATTTAATACTTGGAACTTTCAGGACTGAGATTATTTTTTTTAAAAAAAGGAAACCAAAACATTGGCTGAAAATGTCTATAATCATCACCTGACCACACGGGTTGGCCAGGTTTGTGAAACGTAGACTTTACATACCGGGACTCTACTGACATTAGTATTACCGCCAGAAAAAAAGGAGAAACCCATAATCTTCCAGTGGTTTATTGTTACTAGCAGCAGATTCTGAAGACAAGGCTCCAGGTTCATCAGAGTGAAAATGTAGCAGGAAATTCCCTGAATTGTTGCGGTTTTTGTCACTGAGTGTTTCAGTGATAATCCAGGTGAGGTCATAATTTTACCAACTATCAAATTTATTGTTTATGGGGGGGGGGGGGGTTGGCATTTTAAATTTCATGAAACAAAAGAAAGCATGAGCTGAAAATAACGTTTTCCCTAATGGCAATGAAAGAAGGTTAAAAAGCCCCTTTCTGGGAAGTGGGCAAAGGTCCTCATCTCCAATCTGATTTGTACCTTCATGAGAATCTTCACATGTGGAAGATAAAACATTAGCTACAGACAGAATGTATAAACAAGTTGCTATTTCAAGAAACTTTGTGGCAGAAGCAGAGGAGTTGGATCTTTGACTTTAGAACTGAAATAGACTTGAAAATGTTCTCTCTTTCTTAGTCTTTCAAGAAGAAAACCTGGCAACAGCACTGACTGGAAAGAAATATCAGGCAACAAAGAATTAAATAAGACTGCAACAATGTTTAAGAATGTAATGAACCAGACTGTCAGGCTGAAGCCTTACATCTTGAGGACACCCAAAGAACTCTCAAATACCTATTCTTTTAGCTTCCTTTTGTCGAAGAAAGTCTCCCTTTCTAACTTTATACCTGGGTGTGTGATACTGCCTGAAAACTATGTGCCTGTATTTGCATCTTTATTATTTTGCTCGAGGTAAGCATTTAATAAATCTTTGCCTTTTAACTTAATAAAAACCATGTGATTGGCTCCTTACTTTGATCTTAAAATGTAATTAACAGCATTTTAATTGGAGAAAGCTTGTGCTAAAGCAAAACTTAAATCTTTGTTGTGACCAACTGGGGAGATTGAAAGAGAGCAAGTTCGTTCCTGCTCACCTCGCCCTAACAAATATATTATGTACAGTTTTGTAATACTTCTATGCACTACCTACAGATCTGTCATTGTTACACATAACCTGTATAGATTTATAATATTACTTACTTCAACTACTCAGACATGTAATATAGATAAGCATATACAACCTAGAAAAATCAAGAATAATGTTTTACAGTACTGACATTTCTGTAATATTAGTTCATAATATCTGCAGATCTGCATGTTCTGTGATATGACTATATAGTTTGCAACCAACAGTGTGCTGCAAGGATCGGTGCTGAGCCCACTGCTTTTCGTCATTTATATAGTGGACAGTGAAGAAGGTTATTCAGAGTACAATGGAACCTTGATCAGATGGGACAATGGGCTGAAGAGTGGCAGATGGAGTTTAGTTTAGATAGATATGAAGTGTTGCATTTTGGTAAGGCAAATCAGGCAGGACTTGTACACTTAATTGTAGGGTCCTGGGGAGTGTTGCTGAACAGACCCATCTGGGAGTGCACGTTCATAGTTCCTTAAAGGTGGAATCACAGGCACACAGGATAGTGAAGAAGGCATTTTGTACGCTTGCCTTTACTGGTCAGTGCATTGACTATAAGAGTTGTGATGTCATATTGCAGTTGTACAGGACATTGGTTAGGAAACTTTTGGAATACTGCATTCAATTTTGGTCTCTATGATATCAGAAAGATTTGTTAAACTTGAAAGGATTCAGAAAAGATTTACAGGGATGTTGCCAGGGTTGGAGGATTTGAGCTATAAGAAGAGGCTGAAGAGGCTGGGATTATTCTCCCTGGACCATTGGAGGCTGAAGGGTGACCTTATAGATGTTTATAAAATCATGTGGGGCATGGATAGGGTGAATTGCCCAGGTATTTTTCTCAGGATAGAGGAGTCCAAAACTAGTAGGTATAAGTTTTAGATGAAAGGGCAAAATTTAAAAGGGACATAAGGGGCAACATTTTCATGTAGAGGGTGGTACATGTATGTAATGAGCTGCCAGAGGAAGTGGTGGAGGCAGATACAATTACAACATTTAGAAGGCACCTGGATAGTACGTGAATACGAAGGGTTTAGAGGGATGTGAGTTAAATGCTGGCAAATGGGATTAGGATGTCTGATCAGAGACAGAAAAACTGCAGATGCTGGAATCTAAAGTACATAAGCAAGAGGCTGTAGGAACACAGCAAGCCAGGCAACACTGGCTTCTCCAACTCCTGATGCTGCCTGGCTAGGATATTTGGTCAACACAAATGAGTTGGACCGAAGGTCTGTTTCCATATTGTACAACTCAATGACTCTACACATAGAAAATGATTATACACTGACCAGACATTACAATATATTTTGGCTCATCTATACAGTGATAAGGGGAAATGTGTCGACCAACCCTACATTTGCACTTGCGCATCAAGCCAATGGAAACAACTTCTGCCGATAGTCCTGCTTGATTTTTCTTTTTATCATTTTTTCACACTTTAATATTTTAAAAAAGACATCTCTCTTTTTTCCAGATGTTCTGAATAGAACAATGTAAGGTTATGACTCAGCTGTATTCATTCGTGCACCACCCTAAGCCTCTCAATGTGGTGTATGTATCCAATACATTATGTCACTAAAGATGGAAAATATTGGAAATGCACAGCTGTAAATTGTTCTCCACCCCACTGTGAATTTGAAGCCCTCTTTTCAGATCAGAGTTCTGGCAATTACAGTACATTTCTTTTTCTGGCTGCTATTAAATTAACTTCGGCTAAGTGTATATAACCAGACTTCAATCCTGCTGTCTTCCTCTGGCTTGTTGATCACTTGTTTCCAGTCATGGGTGGAAGGAGTAGCATAATATTATGGGGAAAAACTATTTCACACAAAGAGTGGTAGTTATCCAGAATTAACTACCCAGATTGACGCAGAAACCTCAACTCGTTTAAAAGAAATGCGAATCTGCACTTGAAGCACTGCAATACTACAGATCAGGTGCCAGAATGTGGGATGAAAACAGCTGATTTATACAGCCATCATAGACATGATGGGCTGAATTGCCTCTTTCAATGCAGTAATATTTATATTGATCAAAGTGAATTTTAGTTCCACCCTGGCAGGATAATCAAACCAGTCATTATAGCAGAAGTGTTTTAGTTTGTGAAGCTTCCAAGACAGGAGAGTTTGGATAGAAATTTCCAAGTTGTTAAACTGAAAAGGTTTAGGGAGGTAGAAAGTACACAATAAATGGCAAGACCCTTAAGAGCACTGATAAAGAGATGAAAGTGAATAATGTGGCAAAGAAGGCATACAGCATCTTTACCTTCAGCATAAAAGTTGTCAAGTAATGTTGCAGCTATATAAAACTTTATAATTGGTAGATAATTCCAGAATCCTTGAATATTTTTATGGCAGAGGCAGACAGAGGCAGATGGCTTGTTGTTATGGTAGGGGGTTTGAAAAGTCAAAGATAGTTGTGAATATGGATTTGAGATTATAATTAGATCAGCTGTAATTTTATCGAACGGTGGAGTATGTTTGAGGGGGTGAAATGTCTATTTTTGCTTCTAATTTGTATACTCAAACATTTTGCTTTATTGAACACTTAAATTTCCTGTCACCTTAGACTACTTGCATCCAGAACCAAAAATGTTCACCAGCTCTGCACCCCTTTAGAAGTGTGCCAGTTATTTTATCTCTGCACTGTTCCTCCCAAACTGAATTGATGCACATCTCTCCCTATTAAATTTCAACTGCGGCTTGCTGATCCATTTTGCCAACTTTCATACATCCTTATGAAGTTCTACACTATCCTCCTCATGGCTCACAATACTTTCAAGTTTCATATCATCCATACATCTTGAAACTGTGCCTTATAATCTAACAACTAAGTTCAAATAGGTGTCTAGCATAAAAAGAGGCACATCAGTCAAACTCTGAGAAAGTGAGGACTACAGATGCTGGAGATCAGAGTTGAGAGTGTGGTGCTAGTCAGGCAGCATCCGAGGAGTAGTAGAATCAATGCTTTGGGCATCATTCCTGATGAAGGGCTTATGCCTGAGACATCAAATCTTCTGCTCCTTTGATGCTGCTTGACCTGCTGTGCTGTTCCAGCACCTCATTCTCCACTGTTTGAACATAGGTGAATCATAGAGAATAAGTAAATTTAGTTTTTCTCTCAGCAGTCTTTGGAATTATCTTCCTGAAAAGGTGATGGAAGCAAAGACTGCTGAGAGAAAAATAAATTTACCTATTGTCTATGATTTACCTATGTTTTAACAGTGGAGAGTCGGGTGCTGGAAAAGCACAGCAGGTCAGGCAGCATCTGAGGAGCAGGAGAATTGATGTTTCAGGCAAAAGCCCTTCATCAGGAAGTAACAGTGACTGCTAGTTTTGGATTCAAGAACTCTCCAGAGCTTTTATGTCATAATTAAGTCACTTCTTTAATCTCGTAATTCCAAAGGATACAAGTGAATCCTGTTCAAAATTCCTCATAAAACAACCCACTCCCATATTCCAGGTATTGGCCTAGTAAACCTTCTCTGAAATACTTCCAACACATTCACATCTTTCTTAAATAATGTAAGCAATACTGTGCGGGATTTTGTATTCTATTCCCATCATGTTAAATGACATCATTCTCTTCACTTTCCAAATTACATGATATACCTGCATATTAACATTTTGAGATTCACACACCAGGACACAAGATCCCTTTGCCCTTCAGCTTAAGTTCGATTTGCCACTTTCTCTGGGTGTGACTTCAATTCCAGTGTGTCTATATTGCACATTCCTTTGCCTGCTTGGTACCTGAACACACCCCGTTAATACAGAACTGGTAATTTAAAGAAAATCCATGAAATATTTTCCCGGTTGAGGCCGGGTCGTGTGAGTGATTTTGAAATCTGATTCTGTGTTGAAAATGTTGCTTGAGAGAAGCAACTCAGTGGGCCTGGCCTTCTCTCAGATTGGTTCCAACTGGGCTGTATGCAATAAATTTAAAACTAAACACTAATTACAAGTGCATTTACAGAATATTTTCATACCATTATGTTTACATTTAGGTCCTTACAAGCGTGGGATATGCCCGAGTGTTTTCTACTTGAACAAGAAAAATT